>NC_138304.1:90130000-90780000 GCF_965601325.2 Salmo salar | reverse complement strand
TAGAAGGGAGATTCACTAACAGAATGGAAGGTACTAGTTCTTATTGTAGAGGGGAGATACACTAACAGAATGGAAGGTACTAGTTCTTATTGTAGAAGGGAGATTCACTAACAGAATGGAAGGTACTAGTTCTTATTGTAGAAGGGAGATACACTAACAGAATGGAAGGTACTAGTTCTTATTGTAGAGGGGAGATTCACTAACAGAATGGAAGGTACTAGTTCTTATTGTAGAAGGGAGATTCACTAACAGAATGGAAGGTACTAGTTCTTATTGTAGAAGGGAGATACACTAACAGAATGGAAGGTACTAGTTCTTATTGTAGAAGGGAGATTCACTAACAGAATGGAAGGTACTAGTTCTTATTGTAGAAGGGAGATTCACTAACAGAATGGAAGGTACTAGTTCTTATTGTAGAGGGGAGATTCACTAACAGAATGGAAGGTACTAGTTCTTATTGTAGAAGGGAGATTCACTAACAGAATGGAAGGTACTAGTTCTTATTGTAGAAGGGTGATACACTAACAGAATGGAAGGTACTAGTTCTTATTGTAGAAGGGAGATACACTAACAGAATGGAAGGTACTAGTTCTTATTGTAGAAGGGAGATACACTAACAGAATGGAAGGTACTAGTTCTTATTGTAGAGGGGAGATTCACTAACAGAATGGAAGGTACTAGTTCTTATTGTAGAGGGGAGATACACTAACAGAATGGAAGGTACTAGTTCTTATTGTAGAGGGGAGATTCACTAACAGAATGGAAGGTACTAGTTCTTATTGTAGAAGGGAGATTCACTAACAGAATGGAAGGTACTAGTTCTTATTGTAGAAGGGTGATACACTAACAGAATGGAAGGTACTAGTTCTTATTGTAGAGGGGAGATTCACTAACAGAATGGAAGGTACTAGTTCTTATTGTAGAGGGGAGATACACTAACAGAATGGAAGGTACTAGTTCTTATTGTAGAGGGGAGATTCACTAACAGAATGGAAGGTACTAGTTCTTATTGTAGAGGGGAGATACACTAACAGAATGGAAGGTACTAGTTCTTATTGTAGAGGGGAGATACACTAACAGAATGGAAGGTACTAGTTCTTATTGTAGAAGGGAGATTCACTAACAGAATGGAAGGTACTAGTTCTTATTGTAGAAGGGAGATTCACTAACAGAATGGAAGGTACTAGTTCTTATTGTAGAAGGGAGATTCACTAACAGAATGGAAGGTACTAGTTCTTATTGTAGAAGGGTGATACACTAACAGAATGGAAGGTACTAGTTCTTATTGTAGAAGGGAGATACACTAATAAGTAATTCCAAGTGTCAAGAGTTAGATGAGTTCAGCTGTGCTCTCCAGTCAGAGAGAGTGTGTGTTTGGTCTATCAGAGAGAGTGTGTGTTTGGTCTATCAGAGAGAGTGTGTGTGGTCTCGGGGTGGGGGTCTATCAGGGGGGGGGCACGAGAGGTGTGTGTTTGGTCTATCAGAGAGAGTGTGTGTTTGGTCTATCAGAGAGAGTGTGTGTTTGGTCTATCAGAGAGAGTGAGTGTTTGTATCAGGGCTGACCTCGCATGGTGATGGTGAAGCCCTTTGCATGTGAGCTGCTACTGACTGGGAAGTCTCTCTGGGCTGGGGAGGCTTAATGAGTATGTCATGTAGCAGAACGCATATGTGTGTGTGTGTGTGTGTGTGTGTGTGTGTGTGTGTGTGTGTGTGTGTGTGTGTGTGTGTGTGTGTGTGTGTGTGTGTGTGTGTGTGTGTGTGTGTGTGTGTGTGATATGTTTCAGACCACTGATGCCCTCTCAGCCAGTAAACGCTGTGTCCAGAGCCCCAGGCTAGCCTTTAATGAGGGTCTGCTGGGAAAGACAAGCATTTGGTTGGATTCAGGGCTGTTCAGTACAGTACAGTGCAAACAGCTATGGGTGACTGGAGACGACTGACTGTGTGTGATTGAATGGGGGGGTGTACGTGTGTGAGAAAGAGTGTGTGTGTGTGTGTGTGTGTGTGTGTGTGTGTGTGTGTGTGTGTGTGTGTGTGTGTGTGTGTGTGTGTGCTTGCTTTGACTGTGAGTGAGTCTCCAATGTGTGTTTTGACTTTGCAATCACACAGCATGACCTTGGATCTCCTCTCCCTCCCTGGCTCTCCTCTCCCTCCCTGGCTCTCCTCTCCCTCCCTGGCTCTCCTCTCCCTCCCTGGCTCTCCTCTCCCTCCCTGGCTCTCTGGGTTTCTGGCAGTGGGACTGTGAGCTCAAACTGCCCCCTTCCCCTACTCTCCCTCCCCCCTCTCCCCCTGCCTCCTCCCCCCATGGGGTTCCAGTCAACATCACGGTGGAGAATCTCCACCTCAGCAAATGCCACTTCCTGCCCTTGCCGTAACCTTCCGCTGAGACAGAGACCGCTTCCAAAATGGCACCCTATTACCTACAGTACTTTTGCCCTGAACCTTATTGGCTCTGCATCAAAAGTAGTGCACTATATAGGGAAGAGGATGCCATCTGGGACACAGACAGCTTACCAGGCCCAAAGCCCAGTGAGACAGGCAGAGACAGAGGCAGACCACCATTTAAGAGAACATTGCTTGGCAATGAGGTGGGGCTGCCGGAAAAGACAGAATAAAAGAAGGGAAAGGAAAGGAGGAGAGAGGAAGTACATACTCTGTGCCACTCTCCACCATCTGTGTGAGCAGTGAGATGCCATCCAGGTTGATGAACTCCTGGGCGAAGGTGACGTCTCTGGAAGAGTTGGCCAGGTCCTTCAGAGCCTCCAGCTTGGCATCCATACTGGATGACTGGATCCTCTCGTGGAGCTGGGCCGCTGTCTGAGACTGGAGGGGAGGGGGAGACAGCCGGGGAGAGGGCAGTGACAGGGGTTATACACCGGATATACACTGAGTGTACAAAACATTAAGAACACCTGCTCTATCCATGGCAGACTGACCAGGTGATTCCAGGTGAAAACTACGATCCCTTATTGATGTCACTTCAATCAGTGTAGACAAAGGGGAGGAGACAGGTTAAAGAAGGATTTTTAAGCCTCGAGACAATTGAGACATGGATTGTGTATGTGTGCCATTCAAAGAGAGAATGGATACGATAAAATATTTAAGTGCCTTTGAACGGGGTATGGTAGTAGATGCCAGGCGCAACTGTTTGTGTCAAGAACTGCAACACAGCTGGGTTTTTTACACTCAACAGTTTCCTGTGTGTATCAAGAATGGTCCACCACCCAAAGGACATCCAGCCAACTTGACACAACTGTGGGAAGCATTGGAGTCAACATGGGCCAGCATCCCTTTCGACACCTTGTAGAGTCCATGCCCTGACAAATGAAGTCTGTTCTGAGGTCAAAAGGAGGCAGGGGGGTGGTTTGGGGTGCAATTCAATATTAGGATGGTGTTCTTAATATTTTCTACATTCAGTGTACATACACAAACACAGTGAAATGATACAATGACTATGAGGTTAAAGTGCAGACTGTCAGCTTTCATTTTAGGGTATTTTCAATCATATCAGGTGAACTGTTTAGAAATTACATCACTTTTTGTACATAGTCCCCCCATTTTAGGGGACCAAAATGATTGGGTTAAATTCACTTGTGTATTAAAGTAGTCAAAAATGTAGTATTTGGTCCCTTATTCCTAGCACACAATGATTACATCAAGCTTGTGACTCCTCAAACTTGTACACATTTGCAGTTTGTTTTGGTTGAGTTTCAGATTATTTTGTGCCCAAATAATGAATCCAGCAAATATGTAGATTCACAAGCTTAATATAGTCATTGCATGCTATGAGTACAGAGCCAAAACAAACAAATGTGTCACTGTCCCAAAACCTTTGGAGCTCACCGTATATCTACCGTACATAGGGTCGAGTCAGGGGTAATAGAAAAGGCAGCTGTCTAAGACTGGCGTCAAAAGGTTGCATGGGTACCTGTTTGTGCCACTCCTTGTCATGCCAAACATGATGACACACACAAACTGGTACCCAGGCTAGTCAAAAGGAGAGAGAAAATAGTGCCCACTCACTCTGCCCAGAGTAGGTGAAAACGTGCTTTGGTGATGAAATCTCACTTCCTTATGTTACATTTTACCAAGGCGGATATGATTCTTCATGTTCTGAATCGTTCCGTGGGGTCTTTCTCTTACATATCAGTCACATCATAACCAAAAAGTCGGACTTCATAACCTAATACAGCTGATAATAAGCACTGAGCTCTGACAGAGCGGTGCCGCTTTATCCCAGCAACGTTTGAGGAGTTTACACGTTGTGGTAGTTGTTTGAGGAGTTTACATGTTGTGGTAGTTGTTTGAGGAGTGTACATGTTGTGGTAGTCGTTTGAGGAGACTACGGACTTTACACGTTGTGGTAGTCGTTTGAGGAGACTACGGACTTTACACGTTGTGGTAGTCGTTTGAGGAGACTACGGAGTTTACACGTTGTGGTAGTCGTTTGAGGAGACTACGGAGTTTACACGTTGTGGTAGTCGTTTGAGAAGACTACGGAGTTTACACGTTGTGGTAGTCGTTTGAGGAGACTACGGAGTTTACACGTTGTGGTAGTCGTTTGAGGAGTTTACATGTTGTGGTAGTCGTTTGAGGAGTTTACACGTTGTGGTAGTCGTTTGAGGAGTTTACACGTTGTGGTAGTCGTTTGAGAAGACTACGGAGTTTACACGTTGTGGTAGTCGTTTGAGGAGACTACGGAGTTTACACGTTGTGGTAGTCGTTTGAGGAGACTACGGAGTTTACACGTTGTGGTAGTCGTTTGAGGAGACTACGGAGTTTACACGTTGTGGTAGTCATTTGAGGAGTTTACACGTTGTGGTAGTCGTTTGAGGAGACTACGGAGTTTACACGTTGTGGTAGTCGTTTGAGGAGACTACGGAGTTTACACGTTGTGGTAGTCGTTTGAGGAGACTACGGAGTTTACACGTTGTGGTAGTCGTTTGAGGAGTTTACACGTTGTGGTAGTCGTTTGAGGAGTTTACACGTTGTGGTAGTCGTTTGAGGAGTTTACACGTTGTGGTAGTCGTTTGAGGAGTTTACATGTTGTGGTAGTCGTTTGAGGAGTTTACATGTGGTAGTCGTTTGAGGAGTTTACACGTGGTAGTCGTTTGAGGAGTTTACACGTTGTGGTAGTCGTTTGAGGAGTTTACAGGTTGTGGTAGTCGTTTGAGGAGTTTACAGGTTGTGGTAGTCGTTTGAGGAGTTTACAGGTTGTGGTAGTCGTTTGAGGAGTTTACAGGTTGTGGTAGTCGTTTGAGGAGTTTACACGTGGTAGTCGTTTGAGGAGTTTACATGTGGTAGTCGTTTGAGGAGTTTACACGTTGTGGTAGTCGTTTGAGGAGTTTACACGTGGTAGTCGTTTGAGGAGTTTACACGTTGTGGTAGTCGTTTGAGGAGACTACACGTTGTGGTAGTCGTTTGAGGAGTTTACACGTTGTGGTAGTCGTTTGAGGAGTTTACACGTTGTGGTAGTCGTTTGAGGAGTTTACATGTGGTAGTCGTTTGAGGAGTTTACATGTGGTAGTCGTTTGAGGAGTTTACAGGTGGTAGTCGTTTGAGGAGTATACAGGTTGTGGTAGTCGTTTGAGGAGACTACGGAGTTTACACGTTGTGGTAGTCTTTTGAGGAGTTTACACGTTGTGGTAATCGTTTGAGGAGTTTACACGTGGTAGTCGTTTGAGGAGTTTACACGTTGTGGTAGTCGTTTGAGGAGTTTACACGTTGTGGTAGTCGTTTGAGGAGTTTACAGGTTGTGGTAGTCGTTTGAGGAGTTTACAGGTTGTGGTAGTCGTTTGAGGAGTTTACAGGTTGTGGTAGTCGTTTGAGGAGTTTACACGTTGTGGTAGTTGTTTGAGGAGTTTACACGTTGTGGTAGTCGTTTGAGGAGTTTACACGTTGTGGTAGTCGTTTGAGGAGTTTACATGTTGTGGTAGTCATCTGCAAAGTTGTTTTAGGGGGTCACAAAAAGCTAAATTAGCATGTCACGTTTCACAGAGCTTGTTTTTGTTAGAAATCTTCGAAAATGAAGAGGAATTTCACATTAATATGAAAAGTGTATACTAAAATATGAAATGTCTCAAAATCTATATCTATCTATCTTACCTCTATATTGTTTTATATCCTGTGGATTCAAGAAGAAAGATGACCAGTTCAATGGTGAACCTGTCAGTTAGCCTTAATTCTCGCACAGCATCCAACCTAGCTGACGCAATGCTATTTTCCTGATCTTTGACCACTTTTTTCGGGCCTCCATTGATTTAGTCACCCTAATTCTGGCCATCCTATAAGGGTAAAAACGAATTGGTCAAAAGATGCGTTTTTGATTGGACAACCTATAGAGTACAGTCTGGGCCTGGTAGCAGGGGGAAAGAGCGAGAGAGAGCGCGAGAGAGCAAGAGAGAGAGAGAGAGAGTGGGAACGCACGTGCGAGACAGAGAGAGAGAGAGAGAGAGAAAGAGAGAGAAAGAAAGAGAGAGAGAAAGAGAGAGAGAGGGGAGAGAGCAGGGTTACAGATGTAGGATCTTTGTAATGCAGAACATTCACAGCTTGTAGTGTATTTGAGGTTTAAAAAGGCTTCTGAAGTTTCTAATTTCAACTTTGAAATTTCATATTTGATTTTCCCTTACGAAAAATGTATCAACCCCTACAAAAATGTACATTAATTATAATCCACATAATAGTTCATATTTCCTGTTGCTACAAGGTTATGCTGTAGCAAACTGGCTCAAAGTAAGATCCTACATCTGTATACAGTTCTTGAGGTCTTGTGTGGATGGTGCTGCTAATCTATTATACAGTATGTATGCTAAATCAGGGCTTCTCCTTTTACAGTCATGTCATTAGCATGGACTGTTATTGGCTTCAAGGGAGAAGCCAGGCCATAACAAGAATGCAGAGAAGGTGAAAACGAAAGAAATCCATCTAACCCTCAAGAGTATACTGGAGCAGACGTTTCTGCATGGGCCCCTCACCCTCTCTATCTATCCGGGGGATTAGAGGAAGAAGACGGGAGGGAGGAGGGGACAGGCGAGATGTCATGATAGGGATGGCAGACACTCAGTCAAAATGCTCAGTATCTAACTAAATCTTCACATTACGAACAGGAAGGCAGGATGGCCGAATGGTTGTGTAAGTTAAATGAGTCATTTAAGTTAACCATTAAATGTGTCTTTCCACTTAACTCTGAAATTCCCCTTTACTCTGAAATGTGAGTTTCAACTTCACTGTTAAATGGAGAAAAGGTTAAAAATATCAAAAGAAGATTTAGCCTTATAACATGAAACTATTGGAGCTCCATGAACAAAGACTCTTCCAATATGTTTTAGGACCACATGATGAATACATAACCCAAACTTACAGGAGATGTTGTTAGTCGCAGTATCGAACCATTCTTTATGTCATTGCGATTCTGCGGTGACAAGAGAAGGGACAACTTTGAGGTGTGATTTCAAACTTAACATACAATACAAAGTTTTTCTGTTGAGTTGGAAAAATTAAAATCAATATGCATATTATCATTGTTTAGTCCAATGTGACAGAGATAACAAGAAAGTAGATGCCAACCTTTTCTGTGATGTAGAAATTAGTGGAATCAGCATTTTGCAGAGCAAAGTTTTCGTGGTTCCCCAAAGACCATCTGAAAGCGAAAATGTAAAACAAAATACTTTTGAACTTTGAATTGAAAGAACACTGCATCTCTCAACGACAGAGAAACACTTAGACCCAAGAGCCTTTTTATTTAAATGCAGCACAGAAATGAATAACTATGAGCATTTCTTTCAAGGTTACGAGAGACAGACAGAGAGAGAGCGCGAGAGAGCGCGAAAGAGCGAGAGAAACATTTCCTTACCCTTCGCACACTTCTTTTATAATGGCCGAGAGGGGCTTTTTCTGAGAAAAGAAGAATGAGTAATCAGAAACAACAGTTCATCCTCATTACAACACAAGGACCTTTAAGGACAGCTACTTTAAATGGAAGTGGGGGAACATTGACTTTATAGGAGAAGGATACAGTAGAACTACACTGCTCAGGAACAATTACTTTATATAAGATTAAAGGAGATTCAGATAGAACCAGAGAGGATTCTTCAGAGAACATTTTAACTAGCCTGGTCCCAGATCTGTTTGTGCGGTCTTTCCAAATCCTATGTTCATTGTCACGCCAGTTGGCAAGATGGCAACAACAGATCTGGGACCAGTCTATGTTTATAACATCATGCAGGGTGGAGTGGTACAGCTTTAGTGGTCAGTGGTTAAGGATCTGGACAGCCAGGGTTAAGTCCCAAACGGCACCCTTTTCCCTACATAGTGGACTACTTTTGACCAGGGCCTATAGGGCTCTAGCCAAAAGTAGTGCACTATGTTGGGAATAGGGTTCTGTTTGGGATGCACATCATATGTTCTGCTGTTGAATCAACAACCATCTGCACATCATTATAGTTCCATAAAAGATTTCAAATGGTATTGTGTACAGCTATAAAGTCTCTCTCAGGACAGAGGGAACAAGGGAGGGAGTGGTGTTGTATGTTTTGGAACGATAGTGACAGCCAGTATTAACTCTCTCTACTGCAGTGTTCCCCATTCCTCTGAGAGTGTACTGCAGCGAAGAGGGGCACTCTGTAACACTGCGTGCACACACACACACACACACACACACACACACACACACACACACACACACACACACACACACACACACACACACACACACACACACACACACACACACACACACACACACACACACACACACACACACACACACACACACACACACACACACACACACACACACACCTCTTCTCTCCCTATCCCCCTGTACCCTTACCAAGGCTTCAAGCATTCCTATTCCTCTCTCGCTCAGTCTCTCTACCTCCCTCTCTCTTGCTCTACCTCCCCCCTCCCGCTCTCTCGCTCTACCTCTCCCCTTCCTCTCACTCTACCTCCCCCCCATCTCCACCCCTCCCCCCTCTCTCTACCTCCCCCCTCTCTCTCTACCTCGCCTACTCCCCTCTCTCTCTACCTCGCTACCTCTCCCCTCTCTCTCTCTCTCGCTACCTCTCCCCTCTCTCTCTCTACCTCCCCTCTCTACCTCCCCTCTCTCTCTCTACCTCCCCCCTCTCTCGCTACCTCTCCCCTCTCTGTCGCTACCTCTCCCCTCTCTCTCGCTACCTCTCCCCTCTCTCTCGCTACCTCTCCCCTCTCTCTCTACCTCCTCTCTACCTCCACCCTCTCTCTCTCTACCTCCACCCTCTCTCTCTACCTCCACCCTCTCTCTCTACCTCTCCCCTCTCTCCCGCTACCTCTCCCCTCTCTCTCTACCTCCTCTCTACCTCCACCCTCTCTCTCTACCTCCACCCTCTCTCTCTACCTCCACCCACCCTCTCTCTCTACCTCCACCCTCTCCCCTCTCTCTCTCTACCTCCACCCACCCTCTCTCTCTACCTCCACCCTCTCCCCTCTCTCTCGCTACCTCTCCCCTCTCTCTCGCTACCTCTCCCCTCTCTCTCGCTACCTCTCCCCTCTCTCTCGCTACCTCTCCCCTCTCTCTCGCTACCTCTCCCCTCTCTCTCGCTACCTCTCCCCTCTCTCTCGCTACCTCTCCCCTCTCTCTCGCTACCTCTCCCCTCTCTGTCGCTACCTCTCCCCTCTCTGTCGCTACCTCTCCCCTCTCTCTCGCTACCTCTCCCTCGCTACCTCTCCCCTCTCTCTCTACCTCCTCTCTACCTCCACCCTCTCTCTCTCTACCTCCACCCTCTCTCTCTACCTCCACCCTCTCTCTCTACCTCCACCCTCTCTCTCTGTCTAGAGCATCCTCACCAGTCCCTCAGAGCTACAGTAGCTAGTTCTCTCTCTTTAGCATGTGCTGTACTTGGATCAATTCTCAGACACTAAAAAAACAAATGTTTGGGTAGAGGTCTGGGAGGCACAGCAGCAGAGTCACACACACACACACACACACACACACACACACACACACACACCACACACACACACACACACACACACACACACACACACACACACACACACACACACACACACACACACACACACACACACACAGTTGCTATGTGATAGAGAGGCAGCAGCTCATTCTGTAGAGGCTCTTTATATTTCTGCAGAGCTAGTCTCAATGTGCTCCAGAGCACTGAGCTGGCTGCTAGTCTCAATGGGCTCCAGAACACTGAGCTGGCTGCTAGTCTCAATGGGCTCCAGAGCACTGAGCTGGCTGCTAGTCTCAATGGGCTCCAGAGCACTGAGCTGGCTGCTAGTCTCAATGGGCTCCAGAGCACTGAGCTGGCTGCTAGTCTCAATGTGCTCCAGAGCACTGAGCTGGCTGCTAGTCTCAATGTGCTCCAGAGCACTGAGCTGGCTGCTAGTCTCAATGGGCTCCAGAGCACTGAGCTGGCTGCTAGTCTCAATGTGCTCCAGAGCACTGAGCTGGCTGCTAGTCTCAATGTGCTCCAGAGCACTGAGCTGGCTGCTAGTCTCAATGTGCTCCAGAGCACTGAGCTGGCTGCTAGTCTCAATGGGCTCCAGAGCACTGAGCTGGCTGCTAGTCTCAATGGGCTCCAGAGCACTGAGCTGGCTGCTAGTCTCAATGTGCTCCAGAGCACTGAGCTGGCTGCTAGTCTCAATGGGCTCCAGAGCACTGAGCCGGCTGCTAGTCTCAATGGGCTCCAGAGCACTGAGCCGGCTGCTAGTCTCAATGGGCTCCAGAGCACTGAGCCGGCTGCTAGTCTCAATGGACTCCAGAACACTGAGCTGGCTGCTAGTCTCAATGGGCTCCAGAGCACTGAGCTGGCTGCTAGTCTCAATGGGCTCCAGAGCACTGAGCCGGCTGCTAGTCTCAATGGGCTCCAGAGCACTGAGCTGGCTGCTTTAACACATTCATTGAGTGACTCAGTCAGCAATGGAGGCAGGCAGGCATATTCTGCAGGGCCTAGGCTGCTAACAGAGGCCACACAGAGGAGAGATAGAGGGAGGAGAGGGGAGGGAGGAGAGTCGAGAGAGGGAGGAAGAGAAAGAAGTGTGGGCATGTTTTCACAATTAAAACAGCTTGGATGAAAATGCATGCATCTCTCAGTAGCACCTAACTCCATGACAGTGTACGTTGACAGTAACAGAGTAACAATTACATTTACAGATATTATATACCTAGAGGTGTAATTAGTGCTAATTAGTACATTTCACATCAAACGTGTGACAGGACACCTTGTGTACATTGCCCTTTACATCAGTACATTATACGTTCACAACAAAGGATTACTGTGCTGTGTTGCAGCCACCCAGGGTAAACTACTAGCTCAGGGGTACAGTAGGAAATAGAGGTGACAAATCCTGATCCTGACTGATTCCTGCATTACCTTGATGGCTGCATCCCAAATGGCACCCTATGAGTCCTGGTCAAAAGTCGTGCACTATAAAGGGAATAGAGTGCCATTTGGGATGCACACTAGGTGAATTCTCCATCTTCCTAACCACTGAGAGCCACTGACGGCAGGAGTGCATTCATTAGGGCACACCGTAGCAAAAGTTTTGCAACGGAAAAACAAAAACAAGTGTTTCTTATTACAGTACACATGTTTACAGTGTAGGTAGTTCCTCCTCATTTTGGCCTGTTTGCCTTTGTGGTTCCTACTGAATACACCCCAGATAGCAAAACCATAGAAATACAATTATTATCTGGGTGGTTCGAGCCTTGAATGCTGATTGGCTGACAGCCGTGGTATATCAGACATTATAAACTGGGTGGTTTGAATCCTGAATTCTGATTGGCTGAAAGCCATGGTATATCAGACTGTATACAACGGGTATGACAAAACATGTATTTTTACTGCTCTAATTATGTTGGTAATCAGTTTATAATAGCAATAAAGCTCTGGGGTTTGTGGTATACGGCCAATATACCACGGCTAACGGCTGTATCCAGGCACTCACATTGTGTTGTGGATAAGAACAGTCCTTAGCCGTGATGTATTGGCCATATACCACACCCCCTCCTGCCTTATTGCTTAATTATAACGTAACGTTATTAAGCCTTGTCCTGGACTAAAAAGCATGCTCAATTGAGAATCTAGGACCGGAAAACTAGGCTCTATGAGTGCAACTGACGTCTGCGCTAATCTGAGTCAGGCAAAGGACTAGCAATGCGTAGGATTGTCACCATTGGTTTTGAGACAATAGGTGAAAGTAGTACTGGGCAGCTTATTGGGAAATTGACCCCTCTTTTTCATCAGGCACTGACCTGGTCTATCTCCATGAGCTTGGGGAAGGCCCCCGGCCACTCGATGGCCACCTTGACGATATCGGAGGGCGGTGGCATGATGGCGGTGGAGGGGGTGTGGAGGTGCCTCTCACTGTCTCACTGCTGAAGAGCTCTCATCCAAACCTGGAGGGAGAGAAACAGACATAGGTCGTCATGTTAGTGAATGGACAGCATAGAATAGAGTAGAACAGACTACAATAGATTAGAATAGAATTCATTCTTCAATATTTGCTGACAGTACTATACCGAATGTACGAAACATTAGGAACACCTTCCTAATATTGAGTTGCACCCCTTTTGCCCTCAGCAGTTGTTGCTCCTGAACCCAACCTCAGCAGGTGTTGCTCCTGAACCCAACCTCAGCAGGTGTTGCTCCTGAACCCAACCTCAGCAGGTGTTGCTCCTGAACCCAACCTCAGCAGGTGTTGCTCCTGAACCCAACCTCAGCAGGTGTTGCTCCTGAACCCAACCTCAGCAGGTGTTGCTCCTGAACCCAACCTCAGCAGGTGTTGCTCCTGAACCCAACCTCAGTATGTGTTGCTCCTGAACCCAACCTCAGCAGGTGTTGCTCCTGAACCCAACCTCAGCAGGTGTTGCTACTGAACCCAACCTCAGCAGGTGTTGCTCCTGAACCCAACCTCAGCAGGTGTTGCTCCTGAACCCAACCTCAGCAGGTGTTGCTACTGAACCCAACCTCAGCAGGTGTTGCTCCTGAACCCAACCTCAGCAGGTGTTGCTACTGAACCCAACCTCAGCAGGTGTTGCTACTGAACCCAACCTCAGCAGTTTATCTCCAGGGGCCAGGTTGTGTGTCGTGCTTGGCTCTTGGTGATGAGAGCAGCGGTGTGACATACACGGCAGGCAGCATCAGAGGTGTTACAGGCTTGAGGAGCATTAGCAGACAAGGACACGCAATCACACATATACACCTCACAAAATGTTCATACATACACACATACACCTCTCACAAACACACTTGTGTGCACACACTCTTGTTCACACATATACTCAGACACACACCTATTTCCTCAAAGAGAGAGACACACACGGCAGTGAACTGTAATCCAGTGTGTCTCAGAGAGAGAGAACGCGCGAGAGAGAGAGACCGAGAGAGAGAAAAATGAATCTTCCCTGGCTTCCTAAGACAAGACTGGTTAAGCTGCTGTCTCCACTCAGAGAAGTCCAGAGGACTGGACAGACTTCTGAGGCAGGCAGTACTTCCTAGTGTTGGGCGGTATCCAGATTTTCATACAGTCATACCGTTTCTGTACCATACAGGGGTATACCGTATTAGCTAGCAAGTGGCGCTATATACATTACCAGTCAAAGGTTTGTACACACCTACTCATTCAAGGGTTTTTCTTTATTTGGACTATTTTCTACATTGTAGAATAATAGTGAAGACATCAAAACTATGAAATAACACATATGGAATAATGTAGTAACACATTTTTATTTCTACAAATCAAAAAAATATATATTTGAGATTCTTCAAAGTAGCCACCCTTTGCCTTGATGACAACTTCACACACTCGTGGCATTCTCTCAACCAGCTTCACATGGAATGCTTTTCCAACTGTCTTGAAGGAGTTCCCACAAATGCTGAGCACTTGTTGGCTGCTTTTCCTTCACTCTGCAGTCCAACACATCCCAAACCATTTCAATTGGGTTGAGGTCAGGTGATTGTGTAGGCCAGGTCATCTGATGCAGCATGTCATCACTCTCCTTTGTCAAACAGCCTGTAAACAGCCTGGAGGAGTGTTGGGTCATTGTCCTATTAAAAAACAAATTATGGTCCCACTAAGTGCAAACCAGATAAGATGGAGTAACGCTGCAGAATGCTGTGGTAGCCATGCTGGTTAAGTGTGCTTCCAATTCTAAATAAATCACTGACAGTGTCACCAGCAAAGCAATGCCAAACCATCACACCTCCTCCTCCATGCTTCATGGTGGCAACCACACATGCGGAGATCATCTGTTCACCTACTCTACATCTCACAAAGACACAGCGGTTGGAACCAAAAATCTCAAATTTGGACTCATCAGACCAAAAGGACAGATTTCCACTGGTGTAATGTCCACTGTTTGTGTTTCTTGACCCAAGCAAGTCTCTTCTTCTTATTGGAGTACTTTAGCAGTGGTTTCTCTGCAGCAATACGAGCATGAAAGCCTGATTCACACAGTCTCCTCAAAACAGTTGATGTTGAGATGCATCTGTTACTTGAACACCATGAAGTACTTATTTGGGCTGCAATTTCTGAGGCTGGTAGCTCTAATGAACTTATTCTCTGCGGCAGAGGTAACTGTGGGTCTTCCATTCCTGTGGTGGTCCTCATGAGAGCCAGTTTCATCATAGCGCTTGATGGTTTTTGCGACTGCACTTGACACTTTCAAAGTTCTTGACATTCTCCATATTGACTCACCCTCATGTCTTAAATGTAATGGACTGTCGTTTCTCTTTGCTTATTTCAGCTATTCTTGCCATAATATGGAATTAATCGTTTACTAAATAGGGCTATCTTCTGTATACCAACCCTACCTTCTCAAAACAACTGATTGGCTAAAAGGCATTAAGGAAAGAAATTCCACAAATTCACTTTTAACAAGGTGCACCTGTTAATTCAAATGCATTCCAGGTGACTACCTCATAAAGCTGGTTGAGAGAATGGCAAAAGTGTGCAAAGCTGTCATCAACGCAAAGGGTGGCTACTTTGAAGAATCTCAAATATATATTTTTTTGATTTGTTTAACATTTTTTGGGGTTACTACATGATTCAATGTCTTATTTCATATGTTTGATATCTTCACTATTATTCTACAATGTATACAAATAAAGAAAAACCCTTGAATGAGTATTGTCCAAACTTTTGACTTGTACTTATACTGTATATATAACAACAAAAATCTACATTTTGTTACGTTACAGCCTCATATTAAAATTGATTACATTATTGTTTTCCCACATAAACCTACAAGCATTACCCCATAATGACAAAAAAATCATGAAAATATCACATTTACATAAGTATTCAGACCCTTTACCCAGTACTTTGTTGAAGCACCTTTGACAGTGATTACAGCCTTGAGTCTTCTTGGGTATGACGCTACAAGCTTGGCACACCTGTATTTGGGGAGTTTCTCCCATTCTTCTCAGCAGATACTCTCAAGTTATGTCAGGTTGGATGGGGAGCATCTCTGCACAGCTATTTTTAGGTTCCTCCAGAGATGTTTGATCGGGTTCAAGTCTGGGCTCTGGCTGCGCCACTCAAGGACATTGAGACTTGTCCCGAAGCCATTCCTGTGATGTCTTGGCTGTGTGCTTAGGGTCGTTGCCCTGTTGTCGCTGTACTTTTCTCCGTTCCATCTTTGATTCGATCCTGACTAGTCTCTCAGTCCCTGCCGCCAAAAAAACATCCCACAGCATGATGCTGCCATCCCCATGCTTTACCGTAGGGATGGTGCCAGGTTTCCTCCAGACGTGACGCTGGGCAATCAGGCCAAAAGAGTTCAATCTTGGTTTCATCAGACCAGAGAATCTTGTTTCTTTAGGTGCCTTTTGGAAAACTCCAAGCTGGCTGCCATGTGTCTTTTACTGAGGAGTGGTTTCCATCTGGTCACTCTACCATAAAGGCCTGACTGATGGAGTGCTGCAGAGATGGTTGTCTTTCTGGGAGGCTCTCCCATCTCAACGGAGACACTCTGAAGCTCTGTCAGAGGAACCATCGGATTCTTGGTCACCTCCCTGACCAAGGCACTTCTGCCCGAATGCTCAGTTCGGCCAGGCAGCCAGCTCAAGGAAGAGTCTTGATGGATACTAACTTCTTCCATTTAAGAATGATGGAGGCCACTGTGTTCTTGGGGACCTTCAATTCTGCAGACATTTTTTGGTACCCATCCCCAGATCTGTTTCAACACAATCCTGTCTCTGAGCTATTCGGAAAATTCCTTCGACCAAATGGCTTGGTTTTTGCTCTGACATGCTCTGTCAACTGTGGGACCTTATATTGACAGGTTTGTGCCTTTCCAAATCATGTCCAATCAAGTTGTAGAAACATCTTAAGGATGATCAATGGAAACAGGATGCACTTGAGCTTAATTTCCAGTCTCATAGCAAATGGTCTGAATACTTATGTAAATAAGGTATCTTTTTTTTAATACAATTAATTTTTTTTTTATATAAGTCTACAACGGAACACAATTTTGACAAATGGAATGGGTCTGAATACTTTAAATATATACAGTTGAAGTCCGAAGTTTACATACACTTAGGTTGGAGTCATTAAAACTCGTTTTTCAACCACTCCACAAATTTCTTGTTAACAAACTATAGTTTTGGCAAGTCGGTTTGGACATTTACTTTGTGCATGACACAAGTCATTTTTCCAACAATTGTTTACAGACAGATTATTTCACTTATACTGTATCACAATTCCAGTGGGTCAGAAGTTTACATACACTAAGTTGACTGTGCCTTTAAACAGCTTGGAAAATTCCAGAAAATGATGTCATGGCTTTAGAAGCTTCTGATAGGCTAATTGACATAATTTGAGTCAATTGGAGGTGTACCTGTGGATGTATTCAATGCCTACAAAAGAAAATCAGCCAAGACCTCCACAATTGTAGACCTCCACAAGTCTGGTTCATCCTTGGGAGCAATTTCCAAACACCTGAAAGTACCACGTTCATCTGTACAAACAATAGTATGCAAGTATGAACACCATGGGACCACGCAGGTGTCATACCGCTCAGGAAGGAGACGCGTTCTGTGCCCTAGAGATGAACGTACTTCGGTGCAAAATGTGCAAATTAATCCCAGAACAACAGCAAAGGACCTTGTGAAGATGCTGGAGGAAACAGGTACAAAAGTATCGATATCCACAGTAAAACTAGTTCTATATCGACATAACCTGAAAGGCCGCTCTGCAAGGAAGAAGCCACTGCTCCAATACCGCCATAAAAAAGCCAGACTACGGTTTACAACTGCACATGGGGAAAAATATCATAATTTTTGAAGAAATGTCCTCTGGTCTGATGAAACAAAAATAGAACTGTTTGGCCATAATGAACATCGTTATGTTTGGAGGAAAAAGGGGGAGGCTTGCAAGCCGAAGAACACCATCCCAACCGTGAAGCACGGGGGTGTCAGCATCATGTTGTGGGGGTGCTTTTCTGCAGGAGGGACTGGTGCACTTCACAAAATAGATGGCATCGTGAGGCAGGAAAATTATGTGGATATATTGAAGCAACATCTCAAGATATCAGTCAGGAAGTTAAAGCTTGGTCGCAAATGGGTCTTCCAAATGGACAATGACCCCAAGCATACTTCCAAAGTTGTGGCAAAATGGCTTAAGGACAACAAAGTCAAGGTATTGGAGTGACCATCACAAAGCCTTGACCTCAATCCTATAGAGAATTTGTGGGCAGAACTGAAAAAGCGTGTGCGAGCAAGGAGGCCTACAAACCTGACTCAGTTACACCAGCTCTGTCAGGAGAAATGGGCCAAAATTCACCCAACTTGTTGCGGGAAGCTTGTGGAAGGCTACCTGAAATGTTTGACCCAAGTTAAACAATTTAAAGGCAATGCTACCAAATACTAATTGAGTGTATGTCAACTTCTGAGCCACTGGGAACGTGATGAAAGAAATAAAAGCTGAAATAAATCATTCTCTCTACGATTATTCTGACATTTCACATTCTTAAAATAAAGTGGTAAAGCTAAACTGACCTAAGACAGAAAATTCTTACTCTGATTAAATGTCTTTACATAGTTGAATGTGCTGACAACAAAATCACACAAAAATAATCAATGAAAATCCAATTTATCAACCCATGGAGGTCTGGATTTGGAGTCACACTCAAAATTAAAGTGGAAAACCACACTACAGGCTCATCCAACTTTGATGTAATGTCCTGAAAACAAGTCAAAATGAGGCTCAGTAGTGTGTGTGGCCTCCACGTGCCTGTATGACCTCCCTACAACGCCTGGGCATGCTCCTGATGAGGTGGCGGATGGTCTCCTAGGGGATCTCCTCCCAGACCTGGACTAAAGCATCCACCAACCCCTGGACATTCTGTGGGGCAACGTGGCGTTGGTGGATGGAGCGAGACATGATGTCCCAGGTGTGCTCAATTGGATTCAGGTCTGGGGAACGGGCGGGCCAGTCCATAGCATCAATGCCTTCCTCTTGCAGGAACTGCTGACACACTCCAGCCACATGAGGTCTAGCATTGTCTTGCATTAGGAGGAACCCAGGGCCAACCGCACCAGCATATGGTCTCACAAGGGGTCTGAGGATCTCATCTCGGTACCTAATGGCAGTCAGGCTACCTCTGGCGAGCACATGGAGGGCTGTGCGGCCCCCCAAAGAAATGCCACCCCACACCATGACTGACCCACCGCCATACCGGTCATGCTGGAGGATGTTGCAGGCAGCAGAACGTTCTCCACGGCGTCTCCCGACTCTGTCACGTCTGTCACATGTGCTCAGTGTGAACCTGCTTTCATCTGTGAAGAGCACAGGGCGCCAGTGGCGAATTTGCCAATCTTGATGTTCTCTGGCAAATGCCAAACGTCCTGCACGGTGTTGGGCTGTAAGCCCAACCCCCACCTGTGGACGTCGGGCCCTCATACCACCCTCATGGAGTCTGTTTCTGACCGTTTGAGCAGACACCTGTTGTCTATTCCATTTGCACAACAGCATGTGAAATGTATTCTCAATCAGTGTTGCTTCCTAAGTGGACAGTTTGATTTCACAGAAGTGTGATTGACTTGGAGTTACATTGTGTTGTTTAAATGTTCTCTTTATTTTTTTGAGCAGTAAAAAACATTATGCGTGTGTGTGTGTGTGTGTGTGTGTGTGTGTGTGTGTGTGTGTGTGTGCATGCATGCATGCATGCATGCATGCATGCATACATGCATACATACACACACACATAATGTTTTATTTTATGTATTTTTTTGTTGTTGCACAAAACAATTTAAGCAACAGGGATCTTGATCGAGGAGAGCCTTGAATGTCTCTGCTGTAACCAAGAAGCTTGATCTTGACATCTAGCCACTTAGATAACAAGTTCGCAAACTAAATGCATAGCTGGAGTCCTGAGCTGGATATCATTCATTTGACAGATCTTAGATTTCTTATAGTCATAATTAACTTATAGTAAAAGCAGTGGCGTAGCACGCAACCCCACAATCTCCGCGAGGTGGATCATACCGTCTGTATTTCGAAATATAAAGTTTATACCTTATACCGGGGTATTGCCCAAGCCTAGCACTTCCCTCTTCCTAAGTAAAATGGCACCCTATGTATTGCACTACTTTTGGCCCCCAACCCATTGGTCCTGGTCAGAAGTAGTGCACTATATAGATCACACACTACTAGGGAGCCATTTGGGGTACAGGGACAGTCTTTGGAGCACTATAGCTATACAATAAAAAACAGCCAAGCAACACCATGTATTATTCAGGACTTCTGTCTGGATCTTGATGGCTTGGACCATCTTCACTCCTGGATGAGAAGCTCCTTTACATATTTAATCCTCTTTCATAATACATGGATCCAGTCTCAGGGTCGACTCAAGGGCTTGCGTCCCAAATACCACTCTATTCCCTATGAGGTGCACTACTTTAGACCAGGGTCCAGTATAGAGCTCTGGTCAAAAGTAGTGTACTATATAGTGAAAAGGGTCCCGGGGCTCTGGTCTAAAGTAAAGCACTATAAAGGGTGTCATTTGGGACACAGACAAAGAACATATCTCGATGGCTGCACTAGGGAATAGGGTGCCATTTCAGACACAGCCAATGTGTGTAGCCTTCGTCTCTCTCGCTCCCCATGCACTGTTTATTCTTAAAAGACAGTAGTCATGTCATCTGTCTGGTCTGGTGTGGTG
The DNA here is from genome assembly GCF_965601325.2 of Salmo salar. NCBI lineage: Eukaryota > Metazoa > Chordata > Actinopteri > Salmoniformes > Salmonidae > Salmo > Salmo salar. The sequence goes on along the minus strand of NC_138304.1, from coordinate 90,759,839 downwards.
TAGTGTAGTGTGACTGAGTGACTCACCCCAAAATAAATAAGCACAGCCCTTGTTCAGGGCCTGTTGCCATGGGAGCCATGGCTTCAATAGACACTAGCTAGCTGCATCTTTATTTCCATCCAGGGTGTGTCACACAGTCACCTTTTCTTTGTTGTGACTTGAACTTCTCAAAATTCATAAAAACCAATAGCATTATTTTTTTGCGATATTAAAATAAGTCTGAGGGAAATTTTGGACTGGGTTTAAACATTGGAGTCTATGTATAATGAGAACTTTGAGGAACTTTGCCTTCAGTGTGTGCGTGTCCTTCCAGACCTGCAGCTGTCTGTATTGTATTGATGAAACCAGGCTCCTCACTAAAAACACTGACTCTCTCTCGCTCTCTCTGTCCGTTCATGCCTCTCCCTTCTTTAGGCTCATTCAGAGAAAATTGTTTTGTCCTCTGTTCTAGGAAAGCGGAAAGGGAGGGAGGCGGAGAGAGAAAGACAGGAGGCAAAAATAGAAGAGCATTGTCTTGATGAGCACAAGCTGCCCTTTTCACTTTGGGTATAGGAGCATAGCCACGCACAAGCGCACACACCCCAAAACTCATCTTCAGGAGGACGCGCACCGAAGCAATAGTGCCTTCCCTTTGTAAACAGAATGATGCATCAACACCAACAGAGCCTTGGAACACACTGTCTTTAGTGTTATAAGATTACCTTTTTCACATACAGGCAGAAAACAAGAGCCTTCGTGGGAGTGATGTGTTTATCTATAGATATACAGAAAACTAGAGTCTTCGTGGGAGTGATGTGTTTATTTATAGATATACAGAAAACTAGAGCCTTCGTGGGAGTGATGTGTTTATCTATAGATATACAGAAAACTAGAGTCTTCGTGGGAGTGATGTGTTTATTTAAAGATATACAGAAAACTAGAGTCTTCGTGGGAGTGATGTGTTTATTTATAGATATACAGAAAACTAGAGCCTTCGTAGGAGTGATGTGTTTATCTATAGATACAGTGGGGGAAAAAAGTATTTGATCCCCTGCTGATTTTGTACGTTTGCCCACTGACAAAGAAATGATCCGTCTATAATTTCAATGGTAGGTTTATTTGAACAGTGGGAGACAGAATAACAACAAAAATATCGAGAAAAACGCATGTCAAAAATGTTAGAAATTGATTTGCATTTTAATGAAGGAAATAACTATTTGACCCCCTCTCAATCAGAAAGATTTCTGGCTCCCAGGTGTCTTTTATACAGGTAACGAGCTGAGATTAGGAGCACACTCTTAAAGGGAGTGCTCCTAACCGCAGCTTGTTACCTGTATAAAAGACACCTGTCCACAGAAGCAATCAATCAATCAGATTTCAAACTCTCCACCATGGCCAAGACCAAAGAGCTCTCCAAGGATGTCAGGGACAAGATTGTAGACCTACACAAGGCTGGAATGGGCTACAAGACCATCGCCAAGCAGCTTGGTGAGAAGGTGACAACATTTGGTGCGATTATTCGCAAATGGAAGAAACACAAAAGAACTGTCAATATCCCTCAGCCTGGGGCTCCATGCAAGATCTCACCTCGTGGAGTTGCAATGATCATGAGAACGGTGAGGAATCAGCCCAGAACTACACGGGAGGATCTTGTCAATGATCTCAAGGCAGCTGGGACCATAGTCACCAAGAAAACAATTGGTAACACACTACGCCATGAAGGACTGAAATCCTGCAGCGCCCGCAAGGTCCCCCTGCTCAAGAATACATATACATGCCCGTCTGAAGTTTGCCAATGAACATCTGAATGATTCAGAGGACAACTGGTGAAAGTGTTGTGGTCAGATGAGACCAAAATGGAGCTCTTTGGCATCAACTCAACTCGCCGTGTTTGGAGGAGGAGGAATGCTGCCTATGACCCGAAGAACACCATTTCCACCATCAAACATGGAGGTGGAAACATTATGCTTTGGGGGTGTTTTTCTGCTAAGGGGACAGGACAACTTCACCGCATCATTTGACGGGGCCATGTACTGTCAAATGGGGTCGTTGATGGGTATTCCAGCATGACAATGACCCAAAACACACGGCCAAGGCAACAAAGGAGTGGCTCAAGAAGAAGCACATTGGAGTGGAGTGGCCTAGCCAGTCTCCAGACCTTAATCCCATAGAAAATCTGTGCAGGGAGCTGAAGGTTCGAGTTGCCAAACGTCAGCCTCGAAACCTTAATGACTTGGAGAAGATCTGCAAAGAGGAGTGGGACAAAATCCCTCCTGAGATGTGTGCAAACCTGGTGGCCAACTACAAGAAACATCTGACCTCTGATTGCCAACAAGGGGTTTGCCACCAAGTACTAAGTCATGTTTTGCAGAGGGGTCAAATACTTATTTCCCTCATTAAAATGCAAATGAATTCATAACATTTTTGGCATGAGTTTTTCTGGATTTTTTTGTTGTTATTCTGTCTCTCACTGTTCAAATAAACCTACCATTAAAATTATAGACTGATCATTTCTTTGTAAGTGGGCAAACGTACAAAATCAGCAGGGGATCAAATACTTTTTTCCCCCACTGTATACAGAAAACTAGAGCCTTCGTAGGAGTGATGTGTTTATCTATAGATATACAGAAAACAAGAGACTTTGTGGGAGTGATGTGTTTATCTATAGATATACAGAAAACTAGAGCCTTCGTGGGAGTGATGTGTTTATCTATAGATATACAGAAAACTAGAGCCTTCGTGGGAGTGATGTGTTTATCTATAGATATACAGAAATCAAAGAAGCAGCAAAGCAAGATAAACTGTGTGTTCGCGTGCGCGAGCGCTTGTGCATTTGCGTACGTGGGCTCTGGTCAAACGTTGTGCACTATATAGGGAATAGGGTGCCATCTAGGATGCAGGACCCCATCATCCTTCCCCTCTCATCACAGAGAGATATGCTAAACAGTAACTCTAGTGGAGGGACTCTTGGTAGAGGAGAGGGGTAGTCAGGGCTGCCAGGAACACTGGAATTCTGCTCTGGGCTACACAGCAGTAAGCCAATCAAGATTCACTATGTGTGTGTGTGTGTGTGTGTGTGTGTGTGTGTGTGTGTGTGTGTGTGTGTGTGTGTGTGTGTGTGTGTGTGTGTGACCCTGGAGGAGGTAGTTTTATTTCTCTCCACTTTACAATGCAAATTGTGGATTGTTATAGAGCAAGCGGTTGTGAAAGGTGATCATGTCATGGTAGTCGATATCCTTAAGCCTCGGTAATATGTAGACCATACAAAACAGCTCTGCCAGAGCGGATAACTAAAAAGACATGAGAGGACAAGTCTCTCCCTGTCTTTATAGAAAACATTAGGGATAGAAATGTAATCTGAGAGACACTTTCTGCAAGGAGGTCACACCACTAAAGTGACCCATTAATCCACTGGGTTATTTTTGACTCGGAAAGAGTGAAATTGCACCCCCCAAAAATCACAAATCACCTCAAGGACCTGAAAATCAATCTCACGCCAGAAGGTCACAACTGGAAGAACAAAGGCATCAACAAAGGAGGCGGTAAAGAGGGGAAGAGAGAGAAGGATTTGATTTGTTGGACAGCAGAAAGTGTCGGGTTTCTGCTCAAATATTTATGAGGTAACATAAGAAGTCTTGTCCTCTGCAGAGAGGAAGGAAGGCGATAGAAAGAGGAAGAGAGAGGGGAGGGAGGGAGGGCAAGAGAGAAAAGAGAAAGGAAAGAGAGGAGTGACCCTGTACACCCATATTGAAAAACAAAACAAAAATCGAATCAAAATCTAATTTTATTTGTCACATGCACCGAATACAACAGTGAAATGCTTTCTTACAAGCCCTTAACCAACAATGCAGAAAATACCTAAAAAAAGTAAGAGGTAAAAGTAACAAATAATTAAAGAGCAGCAGTAAAATAACAATAGCGAGGCTATATACAGGGAGTACCGGTACAGAGTCAATGTGCGGGGGCACCGGTGTCGAGGTAATATGAACATATAGGTAGAGTTATTAAAGTGACTATTCAAGGATAATAACTGAGAGTAGCAGCAGCGTAGAAGGGAGTGGGGGACAATGCAAATAGTCTGGGTAGCCATTTGATTAGATGTTCAGGAGTCTTATGGCTTGGGGGTAAGGCTGTTAAGAAGCCTCTTGGAGAAGAAGCCTCCCTCAACGTGATCAAGACAAAGGAGTTGATTGTGGACTACAGGAAAAGGAGGACCGAGCATGCCCCCATTCTCATCGACGGGGCTGTAGTGGAGCAGGTTGAGAGCTTTAAGTTCCTTGGCGTCCACATCACCAACAAACTAACATGGTCCAAGCCCACCAAGACAGTCGTGTAGTCTTCTCATGCTTTGTTGATTTCAAAAAAGCTTTAGACTCAATTTGGCACGAGGGTATACAAACTGATGGAAAGTAGTGTTGGGGGATGTTTCCTCAGAGCTGTGGAGTGAGACAGGGATGCAGCTTCAACATATACACTGAATAAAAATATAAAAGCAGCATGCAACAATTTTAAGGATTTTACTGAGTCACAGTTAATTGAAGGAAATCAGTCAATTTAAATTAATTAATTAGGCCACATGACTGGGAATACAGATATGCATCTGTTCGTCACAGATACCTTAAAAAAAGTAGGGGCGTGGATCAGAAAACCAGTCAGTATGTGGTGACCACCATTTGCCTCATGCAGTGTGACATCTCCTTCGTATAGAGGTGATCAGGCTGTTGATTGTGGCCTGTGGAATGTTGTCCCACTCCTCTTCAATGGTGTGCGAAGTTGCTGGATATTGGCGGGAATTGGAACACGCTGTCTCACACGTCGATCCAGAGCATCCCAAACATGCTCAAATGGGTGATATGTCTGGTGAGTATCAAGGCCATAGAAGAACTGGGACATTTTCAGCTTCCAGGAATTGTGTACAGATCCTTGCGACATGGGGCTGTGCATTATCTTGTTGGCGGTGAATGAATGGCACAACAATGGGCCTCAGGATCTCATCACGTTATCGCTGTGCATTCAAATTGCCATCGATAAAATGCAATGGTGTTCGTTGTCTGTAGCTTATGCCTTCCCATATCATAACCCCACCACGGGGAACTCTGTTCACAACATTGACATCAGCAAACCGCTCGCCCACATGACGCCATACTGCCCGGTACAGTTGAAACCGGTACAGTTTAATCCGTGAAGAGCAGACTTCTCCAGCATGCAGGTGGACATTGAAGGTGAGCATGGTTACGACTCCGAACTGCAGTCAGGTCTAGACCCTGGTGAGGATGACGAGCACAAAGATGAGCTTCCCTGAGACGGTTTCTGACAGTTTGTGCAGAAATTCCTCAGTTGTGCAATCCCATAGTTTCATCAGCTGCCAGGGTGGCTGGTCTCAGACGATCCCGCAGGTGAAAAAGCCAGATACGGAGGTCCTAGGCTGGCGTGGTTACACGTGGTCTGCGGTCGTGAGGCCGGTTGGACATACTGCCAAATTCTCTAAAACTACGATGGAGGCGGCTTATGGTAGAGAAATTAACATGAAATGATCTGGCAAAAGCTCTGGTGGACATTCCAGCAGTCAGCATGCCAATTGCATGCTCACTCAAAACCTGAGACATCTGTGGTATTGTGTTGTGTGACAAAACTGCACATTTTAGAGTGGCATTTTATTGTCCCCGGCACAAGGTGCACCTGTGCAATGATCATGCTGTTTAATCAGCTTCTTGATATGCCACACCTGTCAGGTGGATGGATTATCTTGGCAAAGGATAAATGTTCACCAACAGGGATGTACAAAAATTTGTGCACAGAATTTGAGAGAAATAAGCTTTCTGTGAGTATGGAACATTTCTGGGAAATTTTATTTCAGCTTATTAAACATGGGACCAACACTTTACGTTGTGTTTATACTTCTGTTCAGTGTATACAGTGCATTTGGAAAGTACTCAGACCCCTTGACTTTTTCCACATTTTATTATGTTACAGCCTTATTCTAAAATTTAATAAATAGTTTCTCTCTCATCAATGTACACACAATACTCCATAATGACAAAGACAGTATTTATAGAAATTTTTGCAAACGTATAAAATAAAAACTGAAATAAGTATTCAGACCCTTTACTCAGTACTTTGTTGAAGCACCTTTGGCAGTGATTACAGCCTTGAGTCTCCTTGGGTAAGCTACAAGCTTGGCACACCTGTATTTGGGGAGTTTCTCCCATTATTCTCTGCAGATCCTCTCAAGCTCCGTCAGGTTGGATGGGGAGTGTCGCTGCACAGCTATTTTCATGTCTCTCCAGAGATGTTTGATTGGGTTGGTCCAGGCTCCTGCTTGGCCACTCAAGGATATTCAGAGACTTGTCTCAAAGCCACTCCTGCGTTTTATATATATATATATATATATATATATATATAAAACGCAGGAGTGGCTTTGAGACAAGTCTCTGAATATCCTTGAGTGGCCAAGCAGGAGCCTGGACCAACCCAATCAAACATACATATATATATATATATATATATATATATATATATATATATATATATATATATATATATATATTTTAAATGACCCTAAGCACACAGCCAAGACAACGCAGGAGTGGCTTTGAGACAAGTCTCTGAATATCCTTGAGTGGCCAAGCAGGAGCCTGGACCAACCCTATATATATATTTCACCTTTATTTAACCAGGTAGGCTAGTTGAGAACAAGTTCTCATTTACAACTGCGACCTGGCAGTTGTCCTGTTGGAAGGTGAGCCTTCATCCCAATCTGAGATCCTGAGCGCTCTGGAGCAGGTTTTTATAAAGGATCTTTCTGTACTTCACTTTGTTCATCTCTCCCTCAATCCTGACTAGTCTCCCAGTCCCTGCCGAAGAAAAACACCTCCACAGCATGATGCTGCCACCACCATGCTTCACCGTAAGGATGGTGCCAGGTTTCCTCCAGACGTGACGCTTGGCATTCCGGTCTTGGTTTCAACAGACCAGAGAATCTTGTTTCTCATGGTCAGAGTTCTTTAGGTGCCCTTTGGCAAACTCCAAGCAGGCTGTCATGTGCTTTTTGTAGCCTAGTGGTTAGAGCGTTGGGCCACTAACCGAAAGGTTGCTGGATCGAATCCCCGAGCTGACAAGGTAAAAATCTGTCGTTCTGCCCCTGAGCAAGGCAGTTAACCCACTGTTCCCTGTGCACCGAAGACGTGGATATCGATTAAGGCAGCCCCCCGCACCTCTGATTCAGAGGGGTTGGGTTAATTGCGGAAGACACATTTCAGTTGAAGGCATTCAGTTGTACAACTGACTAGGTATCTCCCTTTCACTGAGGAGTGGCTTCCACCTGGCCTGATTGGTGGAGTGCTGCAGAGAATGTTCTCATATCTCCACAGAGGAACTCTAGAGCTCTTTCAAAGTGACCATCGGGTTCTTGGACACCTCCCTGACCAAGGCCCTTCTCCCCCGATTGCTCAGTTTGGCTGGGCGGCCAGCTCAAGGAAGAGTCTTGGTGGTGCCAAACTTCTTCCATTTAAGAATGATAGAGGCCACTGTGTTCTTGGGGATGTTTTGGTAAACTTCCCCAGATCTGTGCCTCGACACAATCCTCTATGGACAATTCCTTCAACCTCATGATTTGGTTTTTGATCTGACATGTACTGTCAACTGTGGTACCTTATCTAGACAGGTGTGTGCCTTTACAAATAATGTCCTATCAATTGAATTTACCACAGGTGGACTCCAATCAAGTTGTTGAAACACCTCAAGGATGATCAATGGAAACAGGATGCACCTGAGCTCAATTTCGATTCTCATAGCAAAGGGTCTGAATACTTATGTAAATAAGGTATTTCAGATGTTTTTTATTTTATACATTTGCAAAGACTTCGAAAACCTATTTTCACTTTGTCATAATGGGGTATTATTTTAGAATAAGGCTGTAACATAACAACATCTGGAAAAAGTCAAGGGGTCTGAATACTTTCTGAATGCACTGTATATCAATGAATTGGCGAGGCAACTTGAACTGTCTGCAGCACCCGGCCACACTACTGGACTCGGAAATCAAACGTCTACTATTTGCAGATGATCTACTGTTTCTGTTCCCAACCAAGGAGGGCCTACAGCAGCACCTAGATCTTCTGCACAGATTGTGTCAGTGAATCTTAGTAAGAACAAATGGTGTTCCAAAAAAGGTCCAGAAGCCAAGACAATAAATAGATATTCTATCGAGACAGTTTCCCTAGAGCACAAAGAATTTCACCTACCTCAGCCTAAACAACACCACAGGTAACTTCCACAAGGCAATGAACGATCTAAGAGACAAGACAAGAAGGGCCTGAGTCTTTGTACAGACTCAGTGAGCATAGCCTTGCTACTGAGAGAGGCCGCTATAGGCAGACCTGGCTCTCGAGAGAACATAGGCTATGTGCACACTTCCCACAGAATGAGGTGGAAACTGAGCTGCACTTCCTAACCTACTGTCAAATGTATGACCACAGAGCTCCATACTATCTTTGGCAATGTTAACAAGTTTCCCATGCCAATAAAGCCCCTTTGAATTTTGAAAGAGAGAGAACATGATCTAAAAAAAGCCCTAAGCTTCACCTCCTATTGGCACTGAGGGTACGTCCCAAGCGGCACCCTATTCGAAAGTAGTATAAAGGCAATAGGCTGCCATTTTGAACACACCCTGAGAATGAATAGAGCGACGGAGCCTGAACCAGCACGTTTCACAGTTCCCACAGCCTGAGCCTACATAATCTATAATCATGATAAAAAATAGAATGTATGACAGTTTCTGATCAATGTGTCTTAATACAGAAGCCCAGATATAATAGTGTAATTTTTTACAGTATTACGACTCACCAACACACATCTCACAAACAAACATCAGCTACACCAACCCACGCAGCCACAGTCAATCACACTTGATGGCTGAGAACATATGCTTGCCTTTTTTCTCCCCCTTTTTTTTTACTTTAGAAAATTTATCCTCTTCAACTTTTCTAAGCGACAGGGAGGGGATTCCTCAGGTTTGACCAGAGGGCGCTGGCGTCCTGTATGGATTTCAAAAGAGCCTAAACCTTAGTGCTTCATCTGACACTTCTACAAAGGGCCTTGGCTCACCAAGGGGCCAGGGTGTGACACCGTGCCACAGACAGCCTATAAAGAAGGCAGGAGCCTTTATCTGTGTAAGAAACAAAAGGTCATGGAGACATGCTCAGCGAGTTATCACCGTCTTCGAGTCTGAGACGGAAGGACACAGAGAGAGAAGGATTGGAAACATACAAATACACTGAAACATCCGCTTCAAAGGTGACGTTAAAAACAGACATACCCCAACACACCAAAACAGAAGCTTCAAGCGAGACACCTTCACAAACCGAGACAGACATGGAGACACACACATATACCACACACACACACTTCAAGTCTGCAACGTTCACTTCACAGACACACTGAAACCTGCCCACGCTCTAGCCATGCTTTCAGTTAGGGCAGGGCGATATACCCTAAACATAATATCTACAGTTTTTCAAACTTATGGTCCATTCACAATATACACTACCAAAAGTTTGGGCACTCCTACTCATTCAAGGGTTTTTCTTTATTTTTAACTATTTTCTACATTGTAGAATAATAGTAAAGACATCAAAACTAGGAAATAACACATATGGAATCATGTAGTAAACAAATCAAATATATTTTATATTTGGAGATTCTTCAAAGTTTCCACCCTTTTCCTTGATGACAGCTTTGCACACTCTTGGCATTATCTCAACCAGCTTCATGAGGTAGTCATCTGGAATGCTTTTCAATTAACAGGTGTGCCTTGTTAAAAGTCAATTTGTGGAATTTCTTTCCTTCTTAATGTATTTCAGCTAATCAGTTGTGTTGTGACAAGGTAGGGGTGGTATACAGGAGATATCCCTATTTGGTAAAAGACCAAGTCCATATTATAGCAAGAATAGCTCAAATAAGCAAAAAGAGAAATGACAGTGCATATTTACTTTAAGACATGAAGGTCAGTCAATATGGAAAATGTCAAGAACTTTGGAAGTGTCTTCAAGTGCAGTCGCAAAAACCATCAAGCGCTATGATGAAACTGGCTCTCATGAGGACCGCCACAGGAAAGGAAGACACAGGAAAGGAAGACAAAGAGTTACTTCTGCTACAGAGGACAAGTCCATTAGAGTTACCAGCCTCAGAAATTGCAGCCCAAATAAATTCTTCAGTGTTCAAGTAACATCAACTCTTCAGAAGAGGCTGTGTGAATCAGGCCTTCCTGGTCAAATTGCTGCAAAGAAACAACTACTAAAGGACACCAATAAGAAGAAGAGACTTCCTTGGGCCAAGAAACACAAGCAGAAGACATTAGACCAGTGGAAATCTGTCCTTTGGTCTGATGAGTCCAAATCTGAGATTTGTATGATCTCCGCATGTGTGGTTCCCACCGTGAAGCATGGAGGAGGAGGTGTGATGGTGTAGGAGTGCTTTGCTGGTGACACTGTCTGTGATTTATTTAGAATTCAAGGCACACTTAACCAGCATGGCTACAACAGCATTCTGCAGCAATACGCCATCCCATCTGGTTTGCGCTTAGTGGGACTATCATTTGTTTTTCAACAGGACAATGACCCAACACACCTCCAGGCTGTGTAAGGTCTATTTGACCAAGAAGCAGAGTGATGGAGTGCTGCATCAGATGACTTGGCCTCCACAATACCCCGACCTCAAACCAATTGAGATGGTCAGGGATGAGTTGGACCGCAGAGCTAAGGAAAAGCAGCCAACAACTCCTTCAAGACTGTTGGAAAAGCATTCCAGGTGAAGCTGGTTGAGAGAATGCTAAGAGTGTGCAAAGCTGTCATCAAGGCAAAGGGTGGCTACTTTGAAGAATCTGAAATATATTTTGTTTAACACTTTTTTGGTTACTACATGATTCCATATGTGTTATTTCATAGTTTTGATTCTACAATGTCCAAAATAAGGCCAATGAGTTTCTATAGGTTTATTTTGGACCTAAGCTTGTCGCCTGTGTCCCGCATTTGGGACAACGACTTCCTTTGTTAGGGCAGTGACGTGCATCTCGTCAATATATACAGATTTTTGGTGTAAATGGTAAGGCTCACACAGCACGGAGGAGTGAAGGACACGACACCAAAAATACATGAGAACAAGCGGACAAATGCTTACAAAAAAAACTATAATAATAATAATTTTAAAAACTTGATTCATGGGAGGCATTTGGAATATCTCGCAAAAACATAAATTCCAATTAATCAAATTAATTCGATATATCACCCAGCCCTACTTTCAGTGTCCTTTCAGGCACCCTGGGGGAGTGTCACACACAAACACACCCAAGACACCCGGCCCCAGGGGCGTACTGGGACAAGAATTTGGCCTGGCATTTTATCCACACCAGCCCACATCACTGCACCCCACCATCCTCCCACCCCCCGGCTGGCCGGCCACCAACCACGCACGCACACTACACCTCTGATTTAGACACAAGCAGCAGCACAACATTGACAGTACAGCATTTCTTTTTTTAAAACAGTTCATGTTTAAAACCAATACAATATGTAAAAACACCACTGGTACAACTCACCACTATAACTGTGTCTCTGGAGATACAACTCACCCCTATGACTGTGTCTCTATCTGGAGGTACAACTCACCACTATGACTGTGTCTCTGTCTGGAGGTACAACTCACCACTATGACTGTGTCTCTATCTGGAGACAACTCACCCCTATGACTGTGTCTCTATCTGGAGACAACTCACCACTATGACTGTGTCTCTATCTGGAGGTACAACTCACCACTATGACTGTGTCTCTGTCTGGAGGTACAACTCACCACTATGACTGTGTCTCTATCTGGAGACAACTCACCACTATGACTGTGTCTCTGTCTGGAGGTACAACTCACCCCTTTAACTGTGTCTCTGGAGATACAACTCACCCCTATGACTGTGTCTCTATCTGGAGACAACTCACCACTATGACTGTGTCTCTATCTGGAGACAACTCACCCTTATGACTGTGTCTCTATCTGGAGACAACTCACCACTATGACTGTGTCTCTATCTAGAGACAACTCATCACTATGACTGTCTCTGTCTGGAGGTACAACTCACCCCTTTAACTGTGTCTCTGTCTGGGGATACAACTCACCCCTATGACTGTGTCTCTATCTGGAGACAACTCATCACTATGACTGTTTCTGTCTGGAGGTACAACTCACCCCTATGACTGTGTCTCTGTCTGGGGATACAACTCACCCCTATAACTGTGTCTCTGTCTGGGGGTACAACTCACCCCTATAACTGTGCTCTGTCTGGGGGTACAACTCACCCCTATAACTGTGTCTCTGTCTGGGGGTACAACTCACCCCCATGACTGTGTCTCTGTCTGGGGGTACAACTCACCCCTACGACTGTCTCTGTCTGGAGGTACAACTCACCCCTATAACTGTGTCTCTGTCTGGAGATACAACTCACCACTATGACTGTGTCTCTATCTGGAGACAACTCAGCACTATGACTGTCTCTGTCTGGAGGTACAACTCACCACTACGACTGTCTCTGTCTGGAGGTACAACTCACCCCTATAACTGTGTCTCTGTCTGGGGATACAACTCACCCCTATAACTGTGTCTCTGTCTGGGGGTACAACTCACCCTTATGACTGTGTCTCTGTCTGGGGGTACAACTCACCACTATGACTGTGTCTCTATCTGGAGACAACTCAGCACTATGACTGTCTCTGTCTGGAGGTACACAGTTGTAGGGGTGAGTTGTATCTCTAGACAGAGACACAGTTATAGGGGTGAGTTGTATCTGTCTGGAGGTACACAGTCATAGTGGTGAGTTGAATCTCCAGACAGAGACACAGTTATAGTGGTGAGTTGTCTCAATCTGGAGACTGTCTCTGATCTAGCATTTATGTTTGCCTCCCTGTTGTGCTGTCTATCTCTCAGCATCTTCTGTGCTGCTTTTGTTCTGCTTAAGCCTTACACTTTATAAAAGCCAAGCTAATGACTTTGAAAATTAGTGCCAGTCATATATAGAGTCAGGTCCATACATATTTGGACACCAAGTTATTCTTATTTTAGCTGTCTACCACAGCATATTGGAGTTGAAATGAAATAATGAATAGGAGGGTATTTACATCCAAATCGGGTGAACGGTGTAGGAATTATAGCACTTTTTATATGTGGTCCCCACCTTTTTAAGGGACCAAAAGCAACTGGACAATTGGCTGCACAGCTGTTCCATGGTCAGGTGTGTGTGTCATTCCCTCATTAGTTAATTTACAAGTAAGCAGAAAAAAGGTCTAGAGTTGATTTCAAGTGTGGCATTTGCATCTGGAATCGGTTGCTGTCAACCCTCAATATGAAGTCCAAAGAGCTCTCACTGCCAGTGAAGAAAGCAATCATTAGGCTGAGAAATCAAAACAAACCCATCAGAGAGATAGCAAAAACATTACGTGTGGCCAAATAAACTATTTGGTACATTCTTAAAAAGAACACAATGGTGAGCTCAGGAACACCAAAATGCCCGGAAGACCACGGGAAAACTGTGGTGGATGACAGAAGAATTCTTTCCCTGGTGAAGAAAAACCCCTTCACAACAGTTGGCCAGATCAAAAACACCCTCCAGGAGGTAGGCGTATCTGCGTCAAAGTCAACAAAATCTGCGTCAAGAGAAGACTTCACCAGAGTAAATACAGAGGGTTTACCACAATACACAACACGTGTCCCATGTGGCTCAGTTGGTAGAGCATGGTGTTTGCAACGCCAGGGTTGTGGGTTCGATTCCCACGGGGGACCAGTACGGGGGGGAAAAAAAATGTATGAAATCTATGCATTCACTACTGTAAGTCGCTCTGGATAAAAGCGTCTGCTAAATGACTAAAATGTAAATGTAAATACGTAAACCATTGGTAAGCCTCAAAATCAGGAAGACCAGATAAGAGTTTGCCAAAAAACATCTAAAAAAAAACTTTACAGTTCTGGAACAACATCCTATGGACAGATGAGACAAAGATCAACTTGTACCAGAAGGATGGGAAGAGAAAAGTATGGAGAACGGAAGGAACTGCTCATGATCCGAAGCATACCACCTCTTTGTATGGTTGAGAGGGATGAGGCAAAAAGTATGGCAAATAAGTCTGTCAGCCCAGGCTAACATACTGCAAATTAAGAAATCATGTGACGAAGCTAAATAAAAATAAACTATACTATGAAACAAAGATAAATGATATAAATAATGATAGTTAAAAGCTTTGGAGGACCTTAAATGACATTTTTGGGAAAAAAGCCAACTTGGAGCCATCATTCATTGAATCAGATGGCTCATTTATCATAAAACCCACTGATATTGCCAACTACTTTAATGACTTTTTCCATTGGCAAGATAAACAAACTTAGGGATGACATGCCAGCAACAAACACTGACACTACACATCCAAGTATATCTGACCAAATTATGAAAGACAAGAATTGTACTTTTGAATTCCGTAATGTGACTGTGGAAGAGGTGAAAAGATGATTGTTAATAGACAATGACAAGCCACCGGGGTCTGACAATCTGGATGGAAAATTACTGAGGATAATAATAGAAGATATTGCCACATCTTCAATTTAAGCCTACCAGAAAGTGTGTGCCCTCAGGCCTGGAGGGAAGCTAAAGTCATTCCTCTACCCAAGAATAGTAAAGCTCCCTTTACTGGCTCAAATAGCCGACCAATCAGTCCGTTACCAACCCTTAGTAAACTTCTGGGGGAAAAAATGTGTTTGACAAGATACAATGCTGTTTCACAGTAAACAAATTGACAACAGAATTTCAGCATGCATATAGGGAATGACACTCAACAAGCATGCACTTACACAAATGACTGATGATTGGCTGAGAGAAATTGATGATAAAATGATTGTGGGGGCTGTCTTGTTAGACGTCAGTGCAGCTTTTGACATTATCGATCATAGTCTGCTGCTGGAAAAGACTTGTGTTATGGGTTTACCCCCCCCCCTCCCTCCGCTATAATGTGGATAAATAGTTACTTGTCTAACAGAACACAGAGGGTGTTCTTTAATGGAAGCCTCTCAAATATAATCCAATTAGAATCAGGAATTCCCCAGGGTAGCTGCTTAGGCCCTTTCCTTTTTTCAATCTTTACTAACAACATGCCACTGGCTTTGAGTAAGGCCAGTGTGTCTATGTATACGGATGACTCAACACTATACACGTTAGCTACTACATCAACTGAAATAACTGAAACAAAAAGCTGTAGTTAGTTTCAGAATGGGTAGCAAGGAATAACTTAGTCCTAAATATTTCCAAAACTAAAAGCATTGTACTTGGGACAAATCATTCACTAAACCATAAACCTCAACTACATCTCGTAATGAATAATGTGGAAATTGAGCAAGTTGAGGTGACTAAACAGCTTGGAGTGACCCTGGATTGTAAACTGTCATGGTCAAAACATATTGATACAACAGAAGCTAAGATGGTGAGAGGTCTGTCTATAATAAAGCGCTGCTCCGCCTTCTTAACAACACTATCAACAAGGCAGGTCCTACAGGCCCAGGTTTCGTTGCACCTGGACTACTGTTCAGTCGTGTGGTCAGGTGCCACAAACAGGGACTTGGGAAAATTGCAGAAGGCTCAGAACAGGGCAGCACGGCTGGTCCTTAAAAATACACGGAGAGCTAACATTAATGACATGCATGTCCATCTCTCATGGCTCAAAGTGGAAGAGATGTTGACAAGCTGAAGGTACTGAGCTGTCTGTTTAAAATTCTAGCACACAGCTTGGACCCATGCATACCCCACAAGGTATGCCACCAGAGGCCTCTTCATTGTCCAGAACAGACTATGGGAGGCGCACAGTACTATATAGAGTCATGACTACATGGAACTCTATTCCACATCAGGTAACTGATGCAGCAGTAGAATCAGATTTAAAAAGCAGGTAAAAAAAACACCTTATGGAACAGCAGGGACTGTGAAGTAACAGGCACAGACACATACATACATACAGTTGAAGTTGGAAGTTTACATACACCTTAGCCAAATACATTTATACTCAGTTTTCACAATTCCTGACATTTAATCAGAGTAAAAATTCCCTGTCTTAGGTCAGTTAGGATCACCACTTTATTTTAAGAATGTGAAATGTCAGAATAACAGTGGAGAGAATTATTTATTTCAGCTTTTATTTCTTTCATCACATTCTCAGTGGGACAGAAGTTTACATACACTCAATTAGTATTTGTTAGCATTGCATTTAAATTGTTTAACTTGGGTCAAACTTTTCAGGTAGCCTTCCACAAGCTTCCCACAACAAGTTGGGTGAATTTTAGCCCATTCCTCCTGACAGAGCGGGTGTAACTGAGTCAGGTTCGTAGGCCTCCTTGCTCGCACACGCTTTTTCAGTTCTGCCCACAGATTTTCTATAGGATTGAGGTCAGGGCTTTGTGATGGCCACTCCAATACATTGACTTTGTTGTCCTTAAGCCATTTTGCCACAACTTTGGAAGTATGCTTGGGGTCATTGCCCATTTGGAAGACCCATTTGCAACCAAGCTTTTACTTCCTGACTGATGTCTTGAGAGGTTGCTTCAATATATCCACATAATTTTCCTTCCTCACGATGCCATCTATTTTGTGAAGTGCACCAGTCCGTCCTGCAGAAAATCACACCCACAACATGATGCTGCCACCCCCGTGCTTCACGGTTGGGATGGTGTTCTTCGGCTTGCAAGCCTCCCCCTTTGTCCTCCAAACATAACGGTGGACATTATGGCCAAACAGTTCTATTTTTGTATCATCAGACCAGAGGACATTTCTCCAAAAGGTACCATCTTTGTCCCCATGTGCAGTTGCAAACCGTAGTCTGGCTTTTTTATGGTGGTTTTGGAGCAGTGGCTTCTTCCATGCTGAGTGGCCTTTCAGGTTATGCCGATATAGGACTCGTTTTACTGTGGATATAAATACTTTTGTACCCGTTTCCTCCAGCATCTTCACAAGGTCCTTTGCCGTTGTTCTGGGATTGATTCGCACCAAAGTACGTTCATCTCTAGGAGACAGAACATGTCTCCTTCCTAAGCGGTATGACGGCTGCGTGGTCCCATGGTGTTTATACTTGCGTACTATTGTTTGTAGAGATGAACATGGTACCTTCAGGCATTTGGAAATTGCTCCCAAGGACGAACCACACTTGTGGAGATCTACAATTATTTTTCTGAGGTCTTGGCTGATTACTTTAGATTTTCCCATGATGTCAAGCAAAGAGGCACTGAGTTTGAAGGTAATACATCCACAGGTACACCTCCAATTGACTCAAATGATGTCAATTAGCCTATCAGAAGCTTCTAAAGCCATGACATCATTTTCTAGAATTTTCCAAGCTGTTTAAAGGCACAGTCAACTTAGTGTATGTAAACTTCTGACCCACTGGAATTGTGATACAGTGAATTATAAGTGAAATAATCTGTTTGTAAACAATTATTGGAAAAATTACTTGTGTCATGCACGAAGTAGATGTCCTAACCGACTTGCCAAAACTATAGTTTGTTGACAAGAAATTTGTGGAGTGGTTGAAAAACGAGTTTTAATGACTCCAACCTAAGTGTATGTAAACTTCCGACTTCAACTGTACATCCATGATAACATACGCACTATACACACACGTACACATGGATTTTGCATTGTTGATATGAGGTAGTGGAGTATGGGCCTGTGGGCACACAGTGTGTTGTAAATTCTGTAATGAATATATTGTCATGTTTTTTAAATTGTATAACTGCCTTCATTTTTGCCAGACCCCAGGAAGAGTAGCCTTGGCAGCAGCTAATGGGGATCCATAATAAATACAAATACCTCATCTGTGAAGCATGGTGGAGGTAGTGTTATGGCGTGGCCAATGGAACTGGTTCCCTTGTATTTATTGATGACGTGACTGACTGCTGACAAAAGCAGCAGGATAAATTCTGAAGTGCTACGGGCTATATTATCTGCTCAGATTCAGCCAAATGCTTCAAAACTCATTGGACAGCGCTTCACAGTGCAGATGGACAATGACCCGAAGCATACTGCGAAAGCAACCCAATACTTTAAAGGCAAAGAATTGGAATGTTCTGCAATGGCCAAGTCAATCACCTGACCTGAATCCAATTGAGCATGCATTTCACTTGCTGAAGGCAAAACGCCCCAAGAACAAGCAGGAACTGACAGCTGCAGTAAAGGCCTGGCAGAGCATCACCAGGGAAGAAACCCAGCATCTGGTGATGTCTATGTGTTCCAGACTTCAGGCAGTCATTGACTAGGTCCAAGAGGCTTCTAAACAGCTTCTACCCCCAAGCCATAAGACTCCTGAACATCTAGTCAAATGGCTACCCAGACTATTCGCATTGCCCCCTCCCCTCTACACACCACTGCCACTATCTGTTGTCATCTATGCATAGTCACTTTAATTAACTCTACCTACATGTACATACTACCTCGACTAACCAGTGCCCCCACACATTGACTCTGTACCGGCACCCCTCTGTATATTGTTATTTATTATTTTCTACTGCTGCTCTTTAATTACTTGTTACTTTTATCTGTTATTCTTATCCGTATTTTTTGATACTGCACTGTCGGTTAGGGGCTCGTAAGTAAGCATTTCACTGTAAGGTCTACACCTGTTGTATTCGGCACATGTGACTAATAACTTTTGATTTGATTTTCAACCAAGTATTAAAACTCAGAATGTATTTTTTGATTATGTTAATATGTTCAATTACTTTTGAGCCACTAAAATTGGGGGGGGGGGGGCTATGTATACAAATGGTTGTAATTCCTACATGGTTCATACAATAATTTTGACAAAACCCTTAAATTAAAGATGAAAGTCTACACTTTAAGCACATCTTGATTGTTTCCTTTCAAATCAATTGTGGTGGCGTACAGAGCCAAAATGATGTAAATTGTGTCACTGTCCAAATACTTATGGACGTGACTGTATGTGTTCCCCTGAATCAACACCTACCCTAATTGTCTATTAGTACTGTCCAGACTAAGATTTTCCCCTGGTGACACTGGTGCCACTAACTTCTACAGTGTGTGGCACCATCCACCAAATCATGAGTAATCATCTTATAAAGTAACTCAAAGTGATTTATTAAAGAAGTGTCAAAAATAGAATACTGAGGCATTCAAAAATAAGACATTTCACCTAACACATCCAAGCAGGAATTCATACTCAATATATTTTGTGCAACCTAATCCAGTGATTGTCATGAATGTTGGGTTGACAATTACAGTAGACTATAGTTGCTATATTTTACTGGTCAAACTAGGACTCCAGAATGTCCCAATTTTGGGGGGGTTCAATAGAGAGATTATACATCTTTATGTGCACCTCTACTTCAGTTCAACAACTGAGGAAGTGGAAACTCCAAAACATCAAAACACACTAGATCGCTAACTCTAAATATAATACCCACTGCTAGTAGCTATGTCTTCATCAAACAGTACATTTTATGTCCTAAAAAACACAGATTAGGCTACTACCCATGAGACCTATGCCCTGGCAAAGGCCGGAGCGCATTTTTCCCATGCACCGTTCCATATCTCAAAGCCATATCAAATATCTTGGTTGTAAAATATTGGCTATTGAGCTGAATATTGAGTGTTGAGAAATAACAATTTTACCTACAAAAAGCTGAGGCCTTGCTGTTTTTTCCCCTAATTGGATTTTTAAATGTTATATGATCAGAAATGTTCTTCTCTTAAGCGCATGGGGGGAAAGGGGAGTGGCTCGCTCATTACAGCAGCAGGCCCTAGTGATACAGATTAGAGGTCGACCGATTAATTGGAATGGCCGATTAATTGGGGCCGATTTCAAGTTTTCATAACAATTGGTAATTGGCATTTTTGGACACGGATCATGGCCGATTACATTGCACTCCACGGGGAGACTGCGTGGCAGGCTGACTACTTGTTATGCGAGTGCAGCAAGGAGCCAAGGTAAGATGCTAGCTAGCATTAAACGTATCTTATAAAAAAAAAAAAATCAATCTTAACATAATCAGTAGTTAATTACACATGGTTGATGATATTACTAGTTTATCTAGCTTGTCCTGTGTTGCATATAATCGATGCGTTGCCTGTTAATTTATCATTGAATCACAGCCTCCTTCGCCAAACGGGTGATTTAACAAGCGCATTCGCGATAAAAGCACTGTCGTTACACCAATGTGTACCTAACCATAAACATCAACACCTTTCTTAAAATCAATACACAAGTATATATTTTTAAACCTGCATATTTAGTTAATATTGCCTGCTAACATGAATTTCTTTTAACTAGGGAAATTGTGTCTCTTCTCTTGCGTTCTGTGCAACAGAGTCAGGGTATATGCAGCAGTTTGGGCTGCCTGGCTCGTTGCGAACAGTGTGAAGACTATTTCTTCCTAACAAAGACAGCCAACTTCGTCAAACGGGGGATGATTTAACAAAAGCTCATTTGCGAAAAAAGCAATCTTTGCATGAATGTACCGAACCATAAACATCAATGCCTTTCTTAAAATCAATACACAGAAGTATATATTTTTAAACCTGCATATTTAGTTCAAAGAAATTCATGTTAGCAGGCGATATTAAACTAGGGAAATTATGTCACTTCTCTTGCGTTCATTGCACGCAGAGTCAGGGTATATGCAACAGTTTGGGCCGCCTGGCTTGTTGCAAATTAATTTGCCAGAATTGTACATAATTATGACATAACATTGAAGGTTGTGCAATGTAACAGGAATATTTAGACTTAGGGATGCCACCCGTTAGATAAAATACGGAACGGTTCCGTATTTCATTGAAAGAATAAACATTTGTTTTCGAAATGATAGTTTCCGGATTTGACCATATTAATGACCTAAGGCTCGTATTTGATAGAGCAGTCTGACTGCGCTGTGGTGGGCAGCAGCACGCTCGTAAGCATTCATTCAAACAGCACTTTACTGCGTTTGCCAGCAGCTCTTCGCAATGCTTCAAGCATTGCGCTGTTTATGACTTCAAGCCTATCAACTCCCGAGATTTGGCTGGCAATACTAAAGTACCTGTTAGAACATCCAATAGTCAAAGGTATATGAAATACAAATGGTATAGAGAGAAATAATTCTATAATAACAACTACAACCTAAAACTTCTTACCTGGGAATATTGAAGACACATGTTAAAAGGAACCACCAGCTTTCATATGTTCTCAGCTTTCATATGTTCTCATGTTCTGAGCAAGGAACTTCAACTTTAGCTTTTTTACATGGCACATATTGCACTTTTACTTTCTTCTCCAACACTTTGTTTTTGCATTATTTAAACCAAATAGAACATGTTTCATTATTTATTTGAGACTAAATAGATTTTATTGATGTATTATATTAAGTTAAAATAAAATTGTTCATTCAGTACTGTTTTAATTGTCATTATTACAAACAAACAAAAAAATATGTATATATTATTACAAAAAAAATATATATATAAAATAATCGTCCGATTAATCCGTATCGGCTTTTTTGGTCCTCCAATAATAGGTATTGGCGTCATAATCGGTCGACCTCTAATACAGATCCAGGGGCAGGGCGCACACTTTCATTAGAGGAATCATGGAGGATAATGCACTTTACTGTTTGACCAAATTATGGTTTTAGACGCCCCCAAAATAGGACGTTTTGAGTGAGGTGACAATGTAGAATGTTCCCTTTCTATGTTTATAGGCACCCACCCTTTCAGTTTTTTATGATCTATGATCTTGTCTGTCTAACTGATGACAGAGTCGGAACAGGTCTCTTTGCTGATGCCAGGTTTGAATTTGAATGAGAGTTTGCGTGACCTCAGCTCAGCCCATCAGAAAACCAGGCCAGCTGGCCTTGCCAATTGATCAGCTCATTGTATATTAATATTTAAGAGAAATTGCAAAAATCTTTATAAAAATCTTAACAGGCCGATGTGCCGCTGGCTGGCCATTTTCCCCTTTTTCATTTTTTGGGGAAAAAATATATTTTTGTGTAAATTTCAACCAGCCCAACCAACTAAAAAAAAAACAGTCCAGCACATCTTGTCCAGCACACCAGATGGCCAATCCGCCCCTGCCGCACCAGTCTCAATCCGCCCCTGTCGTCACCAGACTCAATCCGCCCCTGCCGTCACCAGTCTCAATCCGCCCCTGCCGTCACCAGTCTCAATCCGCCCCTGCCGTCACCAGTCTCAATCCGCCCTTGCCGTCACCAGTCTCAATCCGCCCTTGCCGTCACCAGACTCAATCCGCCCCTGCCGTCACCAGTCTCAATCCGCCCCTGCCGTCACCAGTCTCAATCCGCCCCTGCTGTCACCAGTCTCAATCCGCCCCTGCCGTCACCAGTCTCAATCCGCCCCTGCCGTCACCAGTCTAAAAGGCCTCCCCTACCCTCTGTGGAGGAGGATAATCATTAATTCATGTATGAATGTTTTAGCCTGTAACACACACCTGTAGTTTGTATTCACACAGAACCACCCACAGTTCCTATAGGAAAAAGCCCGGTAAGAGCTCATTGAAAATGAGATTGCTTCTCTTTGCCCTGTGAAACTGTGCCCACATACCTCTATCAGAGTTTCAGCTGGGTGGTAGACACTGGTGGACAAAACAATGAAAGAAGAAGAGAAATAGGAAGAGTGGGGGAAACGTGGCAGAACGGTAAGAAAAGGGAACAGAACAGCCATGTTTTGAGTGACACAGGCATCAAATTCAAAGTTGAACTTCACAAAAACCCTGTGGAGAAATTGTCAATTATTTAAAAAATCCTCATTCAAAATTCTCTCTCACAGAGCATCTCTTAGTCACACCCAGATTTCTAAAGATAGTCGGCACAGGCACACACACACACACACACACACACACACACCGCCCCAACCCCTCCCCACACAATCCAACTATGCCATTAATGTCAGTGTGTTGTGACTACTCTGTCTCAGCTGGCTACTACAGTAATACTAATACTGTCTCTGTCTCAGCAGGCTACTATAGTAATACTAATACTAACTGTCTCCATCTCAGCAGGCTACTACAGTAATACTAATACTAACTGTCTCCATCTCAACAGGCTACTACAGTAATACTAATAGTCTCCATCTCAGCAGGCTACTACAGTAATACTAATACTAACTATTTCCGTTTCAGCAGGATACTACAGTAATACTAACTGTCTCCGTCTCAGCAGGCTACTACAGTAATACTAACTGTCTCAGCAGGCTACTATAGTAATACTAACTGTCTCCATCTCAGCAGGCTACTACAGTAATACTAACCGTCTCCGTCTCAGCAGGCTACTACAGTAATACTAACTGTCTCCGTCTCAGCAGGCTACTACAGTAATACTAACTGTCTCCATCTCAGCAGGCTACTACAGTAATACTAACTGTCTCCGTCTCAGCAGGCTACTACAGTAATACTAACTGTCTCCGTCTCAGCAGGCTACTATAGTAATACTAACTGTCTCCATCTCAGCAGGCCGCTTTGTTTCACAAACATGCCCTTGTTTCTGGTGCAGCAAGCAGGATATCCTGTCAGAAGTCTGTGCCAGAGGGCTGACAACAACTCTCACAGCAATTAACAGCACTGGAGTCACTCCACCGAAGTACACAACACGCCTGCTGAGGGGACAGCAATTCTCTAAGCCCGTGTTGCTAAAACACTGAAACATCTTGTAGACTATACTCCTGGTAGTTTTGTAGATGTGTAAGTGAGGGGAGTGATTCGGGGTTTAGATCTAAAGGGTAAGGCTGGACGTCGAAGCCAGATCCACTGCTGATTTGTATTCTTCCCCTGTTATCAAGGACTGATTTATACCTGGGACACCAGGTGGGTGCAATTCATTATCAGGTAGAAGAGGAAAAACAGCAGTAATGCGGACCTCAAGGCTTAGATTTGAATATTCCTCCCAAGATTGTAATAAACAGTGAACCCAAATCAGTGAAACCAAAAGGGTTCGCCAAATCACCACTTAAAAAAAATATATATATATATTTCACCTTTATTTAACCAGGTAGGCCAGTTGAGAACAAGTTCTCATTTACAATTGCGACCTGGCCAAGATAAAGCAAAGAAAGCAGTTCGACACATACAACAACACAGAGTTACACATGGAATAAACAAACATACAGTCAATAATACAGTAGAAAAAAGTCTATATACAGTGTGTGCAAATGAGGTAAGATAAGGGAGGTAAGGCAATAAATAGGCCATAGTGGCGAAGTAATTACAATATACCAATTAAACACTGGAGTGAAAGAGTGTAACAAAGAGAGTCACTAACAAAGCCCTCACTGTCACTCAAAAATGTATTCCAGTGTCTGAATGCCTGACAGCTGAAAATCCTTGCCAGTGTGTGTGTATGTAGGCTACCTGCCCTACTTGTACCTTTTTTAAATGCTGACTTGAACGTCATTGAGAAAACAGAGAAGTGTCAAAGATTTTGAAAAGTAATCCTCAAAGTAATCATCTAGTTTTTTCACAAGTATCTGTAATCTGATTACAATATTTTTGCTGGTAGCATAACAGATTACAGTTACCGTTTTTTTGTTGTAATCTCTCACATGTAACTGATTACATGTAATCCATTACTCCCCAACCCGGCTTGTTAGTTGGCTCTGGTCTAGATCTCAACCTCTAGGCAGCATTATGTGCAATGTAATGGAACTGAGTCATGGTTAAGGGCTAGCTCTGGTCCAATGTTAAACCAACTCTTTGAAGTTCAAAGACTTTCAAAGTTCCTTCATAGAAGCCGCTCCTCCGCAGGTATTATTCTGTGGGTCTAATTCAGACAATGCTTGTCAAAACAATAATATGCCCAGCACTTCATGCCCAGCACTCTCCTCACCTGCAACATTACCCTGGGGGGGGGGGGGGGGGGGGGGGCGGTTGGGGGGGGGGCGAGGAGAGTGTTGGGAAACCCTGCAATAGCTGACCTGTCAGGGCTAACCAGACTATGCTTATTCACCATCTCATCTCTCTACCCTTATGTCTGAACCATAGATGAAGAATGAGTAGAACCTCTGACCATGGCAATTTGACTGTAGCTCCGTTGGTAGAGCATGGCGCTTGCAACGCTAGGATAGTGGGTTTCAATTCCTGGGGGGCCCTTTGTGTAAAATGTATGCACACATGACTAGTCACTTTGGATAAAAGCTTTGCTAAATGGCATATCTTTTTTTAACTCATGGGTTAACTCAGAATGGCTGACCTAGTATTGTGATGTATAGTTATTCTAATTCTATGGTCTGAACCGGGTCTATGCCCATGGGGTTAGAGGACACAGAGGGTGAGGAGGGCAAAGGAAAAGAGCCCTGAAATTAGGGCCACACCCTTCGGCCCAATGCACCCCTTTCCAGCCTGAGCAGTGAGTACAGTACACAACAAGAAGAGAAGACAGAGGACTCACCCGGAAACCTTGACGACAACCAGCTAGTGAGTTCAACCTGCTGGTCCTGCCTCCAACAAGTCTTCTTTCAAATCCACAACAACAAAACTAAACAAAAAATGAATTACACTAACATTAGCTAGCCACAAATACAACAAAAATCCTTATGGGTCCAGCAGTCACAGAATCAAGGCTTTTAAACTAAACTTCACAGTGCCTTGCCTTGAGCACGGAAAAATAGCAAAAGCAAGAATTAGAGAGAGGTTAACAGGAGGAGGAAGTAGGCGTTTGTCTAGAGAAGAGGAAACAGGTCTGTAGCGACACAGACGGGTAAAAAAAGCGGCAAAATTCAAAGATGAGACAAACGAATCCGAGAAGTGGAAGGAGACTGAAGGCCTTGCACACAGGAAGTTACCTCAACCTGAAAAACAATGTGTCACATTCACAGCTATACTTTACAACTACATGTACTGGGCCACATTCAGCATGGCACAACGGTGGGAAATGTTCAGATATAGACATATAGTATGTAGAACAAAGATGCCTCTGACATGTAGAATAAGGTTGTCACGTTCGCTATCTTCAAACTCCCTGTCGTAAATCAACCAAAGCGCAGCGTGCTTGTAATTCCACATCTTTTATTGAGGTGAAACCAAACAAAACAATAAACAGGTAAACAGAAAAGAACGTGACGCAACTGAGGCGCACTCAAAACACACGCAGAAATAATAATTACCCACAAACACAGGTGGGGAAAAGGCTGCCTAAGCATGATTCCCAATCAGAGACAATGATAGACAGCTGCCTCTGATTAGGAACCATACTCGGCCAAAACAAAGAAATACACAACATAGAATGCCCACCCCACATCACATCACACCCTGACCTAACCAAAATAGAGGAAATAAAACGTCTCTAAGGTCAGGGTGTGAAAAGTACCCCCCCCCCCAAATTTGCGGACTCCCGGCCGCAAACCTGAACCTACAGGGGAGGGTCCCGGTGGGCATCTATCCTTGGTGGCGGCTCCGGTTTGGGCCGTAGCCCCCGCTCCGCCCGCTGATCCCTCCGCTTTTGTGGAACCGAACCATGGATCGTCGCCGGAGGCTCCAAACTGGGAACCCCCGCTGGAGGCTCCGGACAGGGGGACGTCGCTGGAGGCTCCGGACAGGGGGACGTCGCTGGAGGCTCCGGACAGGGGGACGTCGCTGGAGGCTCCGGACAGGGGGACCGTCACTGCAGACTCCGCGCCATGGATCGTCACTGCAGACTCCGCGCCATGGATCATCACTTGAGGCTTCGTGCCATGGATTATCACTGGAGGCTCCGTACCATGGATTATCACTGGAGGCTCTGGGCCATGGATTATCACTGGAGGCTCCGTACCATGGATTATCACTGGAGGCTCTGGGCCATGGATTATCACTGGAGGCTCTGGGCCATGGATTATCACTGGAGGCTCTGGGCCATGGATTATCACTGGAGGCTTCATGCCATGGACCATCACTGGAGGCTTCATGCCATGGATCATCACTGGAGGCTCCATGCCATGGATCATCACTGGAGGCTCCGGGCCATGGATTATCACTGGAGGTTTCATGTCATGGATCATCACTACAGGCTTAGTACGTGGAGCCGGAACGGGTCTTACCGGACTGAGGAGACGTACTGACAGCCTGGTACGTGGAGCTGCCACAGGGCGTACCAGGCTGGAGAGACGCACTGGAGGCCGGGTGCGTGGAGTAGGCACAGGGTGTACCAGGCTGGAGAGACGCACTGGAGGCCGGGTGTGTGGGGCAGGTACAGGATATACTGGGCGCACCGGAAGTCTCGAGCGTAGAGCTGGCACAACCCGTCCTGGATGCTCACTCTAGCCCGGCAAATGCGGGGGGCCGGGAACGAGCGCACCAGGCTGTGAATGCGCACTGGAGATACATCGCGCATCACCGCATAACACGGTGCCTGACCGGTCACATGCTCCCCACGGTAAGCACAGGGAGTTGGCTCAGGTCTCAACCCTGATTCAGCCAATCTCCCCGTGTGCCCCCCCCAAAAAACTATGTTGAGGCTGCCTCTCGGGCTTCCGTCGTTGCCGTGACTCCCGATCTCGTCACTGTTCCTCCCTTGCTGCTTCCACCTGTTCCCATGGGAGGCGATCCATTCCGGCCTGGATCTCCTCTCACGTCCAGGATCCTTTGCTGACCAGGATGTCCTCCCATGTCCACCTCGTCTTCCCCGTCGGTGCACG
Source organism: Salmo salar (assembly GCF_965601325.2). Taxonomy (NCBI): domain Eukaryota; kingdom Metazoa; phylum Chordata; class Actinopteri; order Salmoniformes; family Salmonidae; genus Salmo; species Salmo salar. The sequence goes on along the minus strand of NC_138304.1, from coordinate 90,732,184 downwards.
CTGCCTGTTGTTCTTGTGGTGGGTAATTCTGTCACGTTCGCTATCTTCAAACTCCCTGTCGTAAATCAACCAAAGCGCAGCGTGCTTGTAATTCCACATCTTTTATTGAGGTGAAACCGAACAAAACAATAAACAGGTAAACAGAAAAGAATGTGACGCAACTGAGGCGCATACAAAACACACAGAAATAATAATTACCCACAAACACAGATGGGGAAAAGGCTGCCTAAGTATGATTCCCAATCAGAGACAACGATAGACAGCTGCCTCTGATTCGGAACCATTCTCGGCCAAAACAAAGAAATACACAACATAGAATGCCCACCCCACATCACACCCTGACCTAACCAAAATAGAGGAAATAAAACGTCTCTCTAAGGTCAGGGCGTGACAAAGGTATCATCTATCTGCAACATTCCACAACGTTTCCCTACTGAAAGTTACCCTGATGTGGTGTCAAGTCATAGGCCTGGATAAAACATAGAGCAAGACACCAAAACTTTTCAAGGAGAACTAGATAAATGGAAGAGTGACGTAAGGTATTTTCAAATTCAAATCCCTTCAAACATGGCCACTTCACCACATAATGAATTCTTAACACCACAATGACCAAAATTCCATTCATGTCACTACAAGTAAAGAATGTGCATCTCCTGAAAAGCTCATTCACTGTAAATACCAGTTGTCTCAGTCCAACCAATGCTGTGGTTTTAGCTGAGGAAACAATCATTATTTTTGGAAAGGAAAAGTCAGAGCTCTGAGCAGAGGGAGCCATGACGATTACCCACCACCACAAGGGTTACGTCCCAAATGGCACCCTATTCCCTATGCGGTGCGCAACTTTTGACAAGGGCCCAGTGCACTATATAGGGAATAGGCGGCCATTTGGGACGTGACCATTTGGGACGTAGCCAAACTCTCTCTTCCACCTCTGCCTGCCCTCTTGCCTCACTGATGCAGTAGACTCTATGCACAACTGGTTGAATGAGCCAAACCCTGACAGGATCTTAACATTACAGACTCAATGAACTAAGTGTTGGGACTGACGTCTTAGTTGGGCAGTGTCAGTAAACTTTATGACCAGACCTGGGTTCAAATGGTACTTTAATGATTGTCAAATACTTTAACCATTTGATTGAGTCTGCCTGGAATGTTATTGTTGCCGTGTTTGCACTTTTGGGACTATTACATTGGTTCCACTGCACCAGGCAAGCTCAATCAAGCGAAGATAAAGTATTTGAAAGAAGGCGAATATTACTTGAATCAAGGTCTGGTGCTTACAGCAGATTCACTGCACCCATCACACGTGTTGGGGGCTGATGTCTTAGTTTGACCAGGGTCAGAGTTGTTTAACCCACCCTAGGGTTATGCCCGATGTCCACCAGATGCATCTGCGTTTTGTTTGCCGGACGTCTAGCCTGCATTTTCCATACTTGACGAACGTGTGCTTCGCTTTTTAACTAGCTACAAGTTAGCTAGTTGGAGTCCGCATGTGAACTTCCGTTTGTACCACTGCACGGTAAAGCAACGAACGAGTTGAAAATAGTTAACGTGTTCGGTACACAGAGCACACCGCAGCATAGCGCGACATTCCCAACGTAGCGTTGCGGACTGCTCCATTGACATAGAATGAGTTCCGCCTGAACAAAAATGCTTTATGCATCTGGTGGACATGAGACGTTAGAGAGGCTTCACTCCCTCGAGTCCCTTCTAATTTTTTGCCAGATGTCCAAATAAGTTTGTTTTCTAGCAGATCTTTACCTGGATTCAGATTCAAAGCGAACTGACGTGGCCCTCTGAGTATATGTCTATACATATCCAGGAAGGCCTGGTCTGGACAAAAAGGGTTGTTAAGGTTGTGACTGGATCTAACTGCCATGATCCACTGTGGTTCTCTGAATGAATTAAAAAAATTTAACCAGGCCCTTCTGGTATTACTACAGCTGGAGCTGTCAAGGACACAGAAACCAGTTAGAGTAGAGAGATGGAGAGTGTGATGGAGGACAAAGAGGGAGAGAAAGAGAGAAAAGAGAGATGAAGAAGAGAGTGGTATGTCAACAAGGTTACAAAGAGATACAGTAAATGCAGGGAGAAGGGAGAGCGAAAAGGAGAAGGGAAAGAGAAAAAGAGGGGGATAGAGAGAGAGAGAAAGATGAGTGGGATAGGTCTACAGCAGTGGAGGCTCCTCAGTGAATTTGATAAAAATAGTAAAACATAAAAAAGTTAACCTTTTTAGATAAGACGATACTAAATATATTCACGTCACCAAATAATTGATTAAAACACGCTGTTTTGCAATGGAGGTCTACGGTAGCCTTAACAGCACTATGTAGGGTAGCACCATGGTGGAGCTGGAGGACAGCTAGTTTCCGTCCTCCTCTGGGTACATCGACTTCAATACAAAACCCAAGGAGGCTCATGGTTCTCTCCCCCTACTATAAACTTACACAGTAATTATGACAACTTCCTGATGAGGACGTCCTCCAACCTATCAGAGCTCTTGCAGCATGAACTGACATGTTGTCCACCCAATCAAATGATCAGATAATGGATGTAGTACTGAAAGCATAAGCTACAGCTAGCTAGCACTGCAGTGCATAAAATGTGGTGAGTAGTTGACTCCGAGAGAAAAATACAATAGTTAGTTTTGAACAAATTAATTTCTTCAAAAATAAAGAAGCAAGAGAGAGAGCGAGAGCTATATTTAGTATTTTTTTTCACTTTCACTTAACTAGTGAATGCAGCTAGCTAGTTTAGCCTACTGAAACACCCGGCTCAAACGAGAGGGATGCCTACATTAGCTAGCTGGCTATGGCTATCCAACACTGGAACTCTTCCAAGTCAAGGTAAGCTTTCGGTTTGAATAAATGTATTGCCCTAGGGGCCCGGAGGTGTAACTGCTAAACTGCTTGCTGACTGTACACTGTACTGCATGATTGTAGCGGGTTTACTACCGCATTAGTTCAAGTAGCTATATTGACTATGATGTTAGGTATTATGGTGACAATGATGTAGGCTGTGTGTAACGGTTAATGGTTATGATGGTTTGGCTTGGAAAGTTTTTTTTTAGCTTGGTCACAGACAGCTGATGTGTTGTGCACTGAAGTCCACAAGCGAAAGGAAAAGGAGAAGGCGATCGAGTAGATCCGAGAATGAATTATTCAATGAGAAAAGTGATCATGATGTTTTTATGTGGCTGCTATGAAAGTGAATTGTGTTTGCGTGTGATCAGGGGTGTTCAGGGTTATTCATTCTGCTGATTCCGTTGAAAAACGTTTCTTAAACGGAAGCAAATTCAACAAAAAGGGGCTAAACATACCAGAATTTGTCCATTAGAAACTAATTTGCAACTGTTGGATTAATGGTTGCAGCCTAGATCAGCCAAACGCAGGCAAGAGTCTGCAAAGGCGGTATTGAATGTGTCACTGTCTGTCATCTTGATTACTCAAATGTTTCTCTTGACCTGTGTATCTACATTGTAAACTTTCATTCATAGGCTAGGTTGTAGCAACCTCATGATGGATATAAGGAGAATTTGAGTATCACGTATGTAAACTCAGCAAAAAAAGAAACGTCCTCTCACTGTCAACTGCGTTTATTTTCAGCAAACTTAACATGTGTAAATATTTTTATGAACATAAGATTCAACAACTGAGACAAACTGAACAAGTTCCACAGACATGTGACTAACAGAAATGGAATAATGTGTCCCTGAACAAAGAGGGGGGGGGGTCAAAATCAAAAGTAACAGTCAGTATCTGATGTGGCCACCAGCTGCATTAAGTACTGCAGTGCATCTCCTCCTCATGGACTGCACCAGAGTTACCAGTTCTTGCTGTGAGATGTTACCACACTCTTCCACCAAGGCACCTGCAAGTTCCCGGACATTTCTGGGGGGAATGGCCCTAGCCCTCACCCTCCAATCCAATAGGTCCCAGACGTGCTCAATGGGATTGAGATCCGGGCTCGTCGCTGGCCATGGCAGAACACTGACATTCCTGTCTTGCAGGAAATCACGCACAGAACGAACAGTATTGCTGGTGGAGGGTCATGTCAGGATGAGCCTGCAGGAAGCCTGCAGGAAGGGTACCACATGAGGGAGGAGGATGTCTTCCCTGTAACGCACAGTGTTGAGATTGCCTGCAATGACAACAAGCTCAGTCCGATGATCAGCTGTCCGTCCTGTCTCCCTGTAGCGCTGTCTTAGGCGTCTCAGAGTACGGACATTGCAATTTATTGCCCTGGTCACATCTGCAGTTCTCATGCCTCCTTGCAGCATGCTTAAGGCACGTTCACACAGATGAGCAGGGACCCTGGGCATCTTTCTTTTGGTGTTTTTCAGAGTCAGTAGAAAGGCCTCTTTAGTGTCCTAAGTTTTCATAACTGTGACCTTAATTGCCTACCGTCTGTAAGCTGTTAGTGTCTTAACGACCGTTCCACAAGTGCATGTTCATTAATTGTTTATGGTTCATTGAACAAGCATGGGAAACAGTGTTCAAACCCTTTACAATGAAGATCTGTGAAAATATTTGGATTTTGAAAGACTATCTTTGAAAGATAGGGTCCTGAAAAAGGGATGTTTTTTTTTGCTGAGTTTAGAAGCCTAAACCTATCCATGTTACATTGAGCTGGGTGAATGGAATATGAATAGCAGTCATCCAATATGCTGTAATAGAAATAAGGCCATGGTCCTACATTTAAATAAATAAATAAAAAATAATCAGCCTCACTCATCTTAAACAACACCAAACCCCACTGGTCTAGTGGGCCACAAGAGCTCAGCTGTTTCACATAATGTCTTTAAAAAAAACATTAACATTTCACCACAATCTCTCTTTTCACAGCATTTAACCCCACCACTCGCAGTTTGACATTTACAAATGTTATCATACAATTGTCCCAGACAGGCACAGATATCCTAGCTATCAAATGTTGGTTCTCAGAACATTGTGGCAACGTTATTTAAAAAAAAAAAAAAGATGAAAAATATCCTTTAGGGAACGTCACAGGAATGTCCTGTGTTAGCTGGGATTGTACTATACCTTATTGGGTCATTTGTCTGTCAGTAAGGCCTACAGTCAGCGCAATCTATTGCAAGGGAGAAATCTTCTGCTATGTTAATTGCCAAGCCCCAGTGGTCGTGATCCACATACCATGAGCTACAGCAATTCCAGATACCCCAAAACCAGAGGAGCTACTATCATAACATATATGTTACCAGGCAAAAATTAATTTAATGAGCTAGAAGATTGTTATTATTTTTTTTTAAACTAGGCAAGTCAGTTAAGAACAAAATCTTATTTACAATGACGGTCTATCCCGGCCAAACCCGGACGACACTAGGCCAATTGTGCCGCCCAAATGGGACAATCACGGCCGGATGTGATACAGCCTGGAATCGAACCAGGGACTGTAGTGCCTCTTGCACTGAGATGCAGTGCCTTAGACCACTGCGCCACTCGGGAGCGCCTAAGATCTCACTGAAGCATTTGGGTATGACAAGCTACTCTTATTCAAGCGCACAGCCAGGGCCGTACAGAGTCATAAGTACACCACCACTACTTCATCGCTCCCCAAAGTAGTTCTCCACACGGCCCAGACAAGCAGCTCTAAAAAAACAGCCTGCTCTTTCCTCCTTGTCTTCCCTGCCCACCACAGAGCTAGCATAGCGCGCTAGCGAGACGCTGTCTCCTTGGAGATGAGCGCATATGCTAAGGAAACCAATTAGCCTTTAGCGATGTACTGTACTGTTCTCTCCTCAAACTCTCCCTAGAAGGAGCCTTGGGAGCCTGGGGGAATGTGGGGACTTGTCCCCACTCAGAAGAGTCCTTGACAGGGAAGGGAAAGTCAGTTAGGGATTCCCTGTGGGAAGTTGCTAAAAACAGGCACATTAACTTTATAGTGCTGCTAATGTGGAAAAAAGACCACATACAAAAATGATCTAACTGTAAGTGCCAAGCAGCACACACAACTAGGGCTTTACTAGCTACTATGTTCTTTGTTATAACAATGCAATGGTAGCTATTAAAAGAATGAGATGTGATATGCTGCATCTCCCATTGGAACTCTCCCAGCCTACACATAAGCATCAGTTACCAATCACAACATGTTTTTTTGATTCTGATATGCGTTAATGTTGGAATGGGGCGACTTCCTGGTCTCGTTACCTTCAACCCATAACGGGCCTCCTTACCCAACCTTTTATCCTCCATAATCCAACTGCTAAGTCGGTGCACTTAGAGAGACTACGTGCCAAACGGCAGCCTATTCCCTACACAGTGGACCCTGTTGAAAAGTAGTGCACTAAATATGAAATAGGGTGCCATTTGGGACACATTTCGAGCCTGTAGTGTATTTATATTTATTAAGGATCTCCATTAGTTCCTGTCAAGGCAGCAGCTACTCTTCCTGGGGTCTTAACAAGACTAAGGAAATTACATCACACTTCTTTAAAAAAAAAGATATAAAAAAAACAGTACATCATACAACACATTATTACCCCACTTTTACTCCACTACATTCCTAAAGATATTAATGTACTTTTTACTCCATACATTTTTCCCTGACATCCAAAAGTACTCATTACATTTTGAATGCTCAGCAGAACAGGAAAATTATCCAATTCACACACTTATCAAGACAACATCCCTGGTCATCCCTACTGCACTTGATCTGGCAGACTCACTAAACACAAATTCTTTGTTTGTAAATTATGTCTGTATTGGAGTGTGCCCCTGGCTATCTGTAAAGAAAATAGAAAATCATGTCTTCTGGTTTGCTAATATAAGGAATTGGAAATGATTTACACTTTTACCTTTGATACTTAAGTATATTTTAGCAATTACATTTACTTGTAATACTTTTAGTACACTGTACAGTGCATTCGGAAAGTATTCAGACCCCTTAATTATGTTGCAGCTTCAGCAACACGGACAGTGCAATAAACACTGTTGATGTTCTGTGGTGGTCGCTGCAGCAGGGAGGAGAGCGAGAGACAACGGGTGCTAGTCACACAGTCAATCTCTGTAAAAAAAATAAAAAAAAACACCGGCCTGGCACAAACAAATCAATTGCGGTCGGACTCCCTCCCTTTGTGTGTCAAACAGCGCGCTTAAAGCATCAGACAAGCTCAGTGCCTATGGTTGATTTGATTAAAACACATTGGATGTGTCTATATATGAAAAAAATACAAGTTTTCAAATAGAACCGACGACTCTTGGTCGACCAATACTTTTTTGGGGTCTGGGACACCTTAATTTAGTATAGTTTAATCTAAAAAATAATAACTTTTTTAATGCTTCACCATATTTATGAGCCTCCACTGATGTAAACATATATGAGAGAGAGAGAGAGAGAGAGAGAGAGAGAGAGAGAGAGAGAGAGAGAGAGAGAGAGAGAGAGAGAGAGAGAGAGAGAGAGAGAGAGAGAGAGCGCGAGAGCGGAGAGCGAGAGAGCGAGTGCGAGAGAGCGAGTGCGAGAGAGCGAGTGCGAGAGAGAGAGCGAGAGAGAGAGCAGATGGAGCATGAGACAGACAGGACCCACAGGCTTCGTTGAGTCACTCCGACTGTGTGACCTTCTGCTGCAGGGCTCCTCGGCTCAGCAGAAACACAAACCAGGTCACACACAAACACCACTGTGAGGAGAGGGACAATCAGATGGAGAGCAAGGGGGTTTACCTAAAACACAGCCAAATAACAAATTGAGGTGTGTGTGTAAGAGAGAGAGAGTGAATATCAAGTGTCTCAAGCAATGAGCCATATGCATGGAACTGTGGCACACTTACAAACCTAACTCAGTCACGAGTCACTAGTGTCAAACCCAATAAGGACTCGTAGGCGAGAGGGGAAATGTAACAACTAAAACAGTGTGGGGTGGGTGAGAAAGAAACACACTGACTAGGGCTTGGAGAGGGGATAATAATAATATTGTATTAGTATTTATTATAAATCCCCATTAGTTCCTGACAAGGCAGCAGCATATCTTCATGGGCTTCAGCAAAATGAAGCCAATTATACAATTTAAAAAACATTACAATGCATTCACAACACATCAAGTGTGTTCCCTGAGGCCCCTACTCTACAACACAAAATCCATGTGTACGTGTGTGTATTGTGCGTATGTTATCGTGTGTTTGTATGAATGTGTCTGTGCCTATGTTTGTGTTGCTTCACAGTCACCACTGTTCCATAAGGTATATTTTTATCTGTTTTTTTAATGTAATTTTACTGCTTGTATGAGTTACTTGATGTGGAATAAAGTTCCATAGAGTTCCACAGTTCAATATTCAAACCACATTTACTGAAACGCAAAAGGACGGCTCTTATTTGTAGAGGGAAGGAGGGTAATACCAAACGCCACAGCCCGTAGCGGTACAGTGCACAAGAGGTTGGTGGCACCTTAATTTGTCGAGGACGGGCTTGTGGTAATGGCTGGAGTGGAATAGTATCAGATACATCAAACATAGTTTCCATGTGTTTGATGCAATTCCATTTGCTCCGTTTCAGCCATTATTATGAGCCGTCCCCCCCTCAGCAGCCACCACTGGTACAGAGTACGTTACAATGATTTTACTAACTACTTTTGACCAGGGCCCATAAGGGCTCTGGCCAAAAGTAGTGCACTATGTAGGGAATAGGGTGCAATTTGTTACATAGCCCAGAAGACTCAAGGCTATTGTGGCTGTTTGCAGCTCTTGGCTAACAGTGATGTGTAATTTACATAGCTGGGAGATTAGTGAAGGGGTTTGGAAAGTAGGTCCGGCATGTTTGAGGAGGAGCAGCTCGGTGATATGGAATGTGAGCTCTTAATACCTCGACAAACCACAACCACCACCAGGCCTAGCTGGAGTTCATCACTGGGGTCTGGAGTTTTCCTAGTCAAGTCACGTCGGGAAAAACTCAGAGCCCTCAAAACAGACATTGAGATACAGTACCAGTCAAAAGTTTGGACACACCTACTCATTCCAGGGTTTTTATTGTATTTTTACTATTAGTCTAGTAGAAGGAGGGGGGTTTAAATGCATCCAAATAATATTAGAGGACAAAGTTTATTAGCCTCATAGGGCCTCAGGATGCCAAGGCAGTAGACTACTACTGTGTTTTTAGGAGTCTAACTGTAATGCTTTATAATGCGCTTGCCCATAATTAAACTCACTCTCTCATGTCAACACACTGACGCTATGCCAGTTAGGTCCTGAAAACACAACACCACTCACTCTACCATGTCAACACACTGACGCTATGCCAGTTAGGTCCTGAAAACACACCACCACTCACTCTACCATGTCAACACACTGACGCTATGCCAGTTAGGTCCTGAAAACACACCACCACTCACTCTACCATGTCAACACACTGACGCTATGCCAGTTAGGTCCTGAAAACACAACACCACTCACTCTACCATGTCAACACACTGACGCTATGCCAGTTAGGTCCTGAAAACACATGGGTGCCTCACTCTACCATCCGTGTCCTAAGAAAGAACAGCTCTACCTAATAACAGAATGCAATTTTGCTTTATGCAATGTTGCTCGGTGTGAAAGGCAGTGTGCAAGTCTTTGAAAACACTTGAACATCAGAGCTCTAGAGATGTGTGTAGCAGTGGTGTTTCGATTTCTCTCAGTCTCAACACAACATGACATCATCTGGAGCAACATCAGGAGAAACATGCATCCAGAAGCACTTGAGGGGGAAACGTGGAATATCAAGTGGTAGTGACTTCTGACCCACTCTTCCTCTTGAGCGGCCATCATCAAATCTCGCTGACCTTAGATCATGGGGGGCATCCTCCAACAGGGGGGCGAGCCACCATAAACAAAAAAATATAACGCTCGGCTCGAGCCTTCTTTGAGTGGGGGGGGGCACACAGTACACAAAAACACTCCTGGGTCACATGACCTAGGCCCTGGATGAATGGGTTTTTTGGTTGGTCTGTGGGAGTCATGGGAACAGGGGACTGGTTCCATGGGAGGAGGACACAGGGAGGTGGTGGTATGTGGAAGCAGGAGAGGCGTAGGAATAGGAGGGACCAACAGCAGAAAAAAACTCAATTCAGAAGGAGAAACCCCTCCCCGTATCTCTGTTTCTCTCTCCATCTCTCTCTTTCCATCTCCCTCTGGCTCGGTCGTGCAGTGCGTCACTGTAAGTGGGTGGCTTTTCTAATAGGGCGCAAATAAAAACAAAAAAAACAAACATTTGTTCAAATAAAAACATTCTATTAATAAACCCTTAATGGCACAGCTCAATTTATGAAAAAGTGGTTTGAGTCGGGGAAAAAAACAATGCATTAAGTAATCTGTCTGGCAGCACCATTTTTGTCTATTGTGTAATCGGTGCATGTAACTCTGTAGGGCAAATCAATACTACCCTCTCTCTACAGTGGTGCCTCAGCCTCTGCTTTCACTTTATCTGGCACACACAGCTCAGTGCTAGCAAAAAGCATGTCGGGGCTAGTCCATAGGACTGAATGTCCTGGTAAAACCCACTGTAGAAACCCGACAATAGGCGGCTATATTTAGTTTGCTGTATTCTGTGACTTCCTGTATGCCTAGTAGACTACATTACCCATAAATAATGAATCTGTTCATTCATACCACCCATTCTCTCAGTTTAGTGATATTGGAGCCCTAGAGCTTGTAGCATCAAGGTCAGATATCTCCTGTACTGACTAGGGCCTTGTTCAAATACATACAACAACAAAAAATAACACCCCTTTCCTTCCTTCTTCCCATACTTGTAAGTAATGCCTAATAACTGGTAAGTCATTAAGTGTCAATAAGCCTTATCTGAGTCAGAACGGCTCGTAGGGCTGGAACCCATCTCCTGTTTCTGTAGCGTGAGGCAGCTTGATCTACAAGTACACCCCCTGGACAGGACGCTAGTAATAACTGTAAAAATCACACAAATAGTTAGGTATAAGCAATGGTTCTATCACATAGGTTTCACCAATCAAGCCATGTCAGATCTGGGATTTGTTCAAGGAATGGAAAGAAAGGAGGATACATTGTTATAGCTTTCGAACAGGGCCTGAATAGGATGTTACAAAGTCCGAGATGCAACTTCCCCAAATGGCTAAAATTACCCGTCAGAAGGCAGAGAAAACCACTGTGTACTGACGCTCGTAGTCTATTTTTAATTATTCCACATGACTGACGCAGCCCTAAAGGGCACATGACTGACGCAGCCCTACAGGGCACATGACTGACGCAGCCCTACAGGGCACATGACTGACGCAGCCCTACAGGGCACATGACTGACGCAGCCCTACAGGGCACATGACTGACGCAGCCCTACAGGGCACATGACTGATGCAGCCCTAACCAGAAGTGTAAATGGGCACACAAACGCTTTACAAAACTGAGAGTGAGTTTTTGGCAGGCCATCAGGATTTATAAAGAAACTGTTTAATATGGAATGTAACGTTTAAAGGGTTGTTCGTTGGATGTAGCCAAGCCTATGAACAGCAAGCGGAAGATCATATATGGGCCAGTGAAAAAATTACATCAATCAAGTATTTTCCTACAGTATGTGTGTGGGCGCTAACAATTAAAGGTTAAATAAAAATGTAAATAAAGAACAAGAGTTCAAAGGCATATCCCCAGTCAATGTGCTACTGAGTTTATCGTCAGCCAAAGTCAATGTTATTTTAATTTTTTATAGCACTCAGTTCCTTATTGAATGATCTCCATAAATTCAGCCAGAAAAATCATGCAATAGTTAATGTGTGGTATTAACAAAAGGATGAAAGCACAGGTACTGCTTCTATAACAACATCTGAATGTGCCTCTAGCCTTGTATGAAGACAGTCAGTGGGTCTGGCACCCTATTCCTACAAAGTGTACTACTTTTGACCAGAGCCCAAAGCCTGAGCCTGAGAGACAGAATAACAACAAAAGAATCCAGAAAAACACATGTCAAAAATGTTATAAAATGATTTGCATTTTAATGAGGGAAATAAGTATTTGACCCCTCTGCAAAACATGACTTAGTACTTGGTGGCAAAACCCTTGTTGGCAATCACAGAGGTCAGACATTTCTTGTAGTTGGCCACCAGGTTTGCACACATCTCAGGAGGGATTTTGTCCCACTCCTCTTTGCAGATCTTCTCCAAGTCATTAAGGTTTCGAGGCTGACGTTTGGCAACTCGAACCTTCAGCTCCTTCCACAGATTTTCTATGGGATTAAGGTCTGGAGACTGGCTAGGCCACTCCAGGACCTTAATGTGCTTCTTCTTGAGCCACTCCTTTGTTGCCTTGGCCGTGTGTTTTGGGTCATTGCCATGCTGGAATACCCATCCATGACACATTTTCAATGCCCTGGCTGAGGGAAGGAGGTTCTCACCGAAGATTTGACGGTACATGGCCCCGTCCATCGTCCCTTTGATGCGGTGAAGTTGTCCTGTCCCCTTAGCAGAAAACACCCCCAAAGCATAATGTTTCCACCTCCATGTTTGACGGTGGAGATGGTGTTCTTGGGGTCATAGGCAGCATTCCTCCTCCTCCAAACACGGCGAGTTGCGTTGGTGTCAAAGAGCTCTATTTTGGTCTCATCTGACCACAACACTTTCACTAAGTTGTCCTCTGAATCATTCAGATGTTCATTGGCAAACTTCAGACGGGCATATATATGTATTCTTGAGCAGGGGGACCTTGCGGGCGCTGCAGGATTTCAGTCCTTCACGGCGTAGTGTGTTACCAATTGTTTTCTTGGTGACTATGGTCCCAGCTGCCTTGAGGTCATTGACAAGATCCTCCCGTGTAGTTCTGGGCTGATTCCTCACCGTTCTCATGATCATTGCAACTCCACGAGGTGAGATCTTGCATGGAGCCCCAGGCCGAGGGATATTGACAGTTCTTTTGTGTTTCTTCCATTTGCGAATAATCTCACCAAATGTAGTCACCTTCTCACCAAGCTGCTTGGCGATGGTCTTGTAGCCCATTCCAGCCTTGTGTAGGTCTACAATCTTGTCCCTGACATCCTTGGAAAGCTCTTTGGTCTTGGCCATGGTGGAGAGTTTGGAATCTGATTGATTGATTGCTTCTGCGGACAGGTGTCTTTTTTACAGGTAACAAGCTGCGATTAGGAGCACTCCCTTTAAGAGTGTGCTCCTAATCTCAGCTCGTTACCTGTATAAAAGACACCTGGGAGCCAAAAATCTTTCTGATTGAGAGGGGGTCAAATACTTATTTCCCTCATTAAAATGCGAATCAATTTATAACATTTCTGACATGCGTTTTTCTGGATATTTTTGTTGTTATTCTGTCTCTCACAGTTCAAATAAACCTACCATTAAACTTATAGACTGATCCTTTCTTTGTCAGTGGGCAAACGTACAAAATCAGCAGGGGATGAAATACTTTTTTCCCCCACTATAAACCTACCATTAAAATTATAGACTGATCATTTCTTTGTCAGTGGGCAAACGTACAAAATCAGCAGGGGATCAAATATTTTTTTCCCCTCACTGTATGTGGCAGGGTCTACAGGAAATCACGGACTACAAAAAGAAAACCAGCCACGTCACGGACACCGTTGTCATGCTTCCAAACACCTTACTTGCCCACTTTGAGGATAATACAGCGTCACCGTCACGGCCCACTAACAAGGACTGTGCCGACGTGAGTAAAACATTTAAACGTGTTAACCCTCGCAAGGTTGCTGGCCCAAATGGCATATTTAACCGCGTCCTCAGAGCATGCACAGACCAGCTGGCTGGTGTGTTTACGGACATATTCATTCACTCCCTATCCCAGTCTGCTGTCCCCACATGCTTCAAGATGTCCACCATTGTTCCTGTACCCAAGAAGGCAAAGGTAACTGAACTTAACGACTATCGTGCTATGAGAGACTAGTCAAGGATCATATCACCTCTACCATACCTGACACCCTAGACCCACTTCAGTTTGCACAACGCCCCAACAGGTCCACAGACGATGCAATCGCCATCACACTGCCCTTTCCCATCTGGACAAGAGGAATACCTATGTAAGAATGCTGTTCATGGACTACAGCTCAGCAACACCATAGTACCCTCCAAGCTCATCATCAAGCTGGAGGCCCTGGGTCTCAACCCCGCCCTGTGTAACTGGGTCCTGGACTTTGACGGGCCGCCCACCGGGTGTTGAAGGTAGGAAACAATATCTCCACTTCGCTGACCCTCAACACTGGGACCCCACAAGGGTGCGTGCTCAGCCCCCTCCTGTACTCCCTGTTCACCCATGACTGCATGGCCATGCACGCCTCCAACTCAATCATCAAGTTTGCAGACGACACTACAGTGGTAGGCTTGATTACCAACAATGACGAGACAGCCTACAGGGAGGAGGTGAGGGCCCTCGGATTGTGGTGTCAGGAAAACAACCTCTCACTCAACAAAACAAAAGAAGATGATCGTGGACTTCAGGAAACAGCAGAGGGAGCACCCTCCTATCCACATCGAAGGGACAGCAGTGGAGAAGGTGGAAAGTTCCTCGGCGTACACATCACTGACAAACTGAAATGTCCACCCACACAGAGTGTGGCTTTAAACAACGCCACCTTAAATAATGCCACTTTAATAATGTTTACATATCTTACACTACCCATATCATATGTATATACTGTATTTTATACCATTTATTGCACCTTGCCTATGTCGCTTGGCCATCGCTCATCCATATATTTCTATGTACATATTCTCAATCACCCCTTTAGATTTGTGTGTATTAGGTAGTTATTGAGAAATTGTTAGATTGCTTGTTAGATATTATTGTAATGTCAGAACTAGAAGCACACGCATTTCGCTACACTCGCATTAACATCTGCTAACCATGTGTATGTGACCAATAACATTTGATGTGTTTGGCTGACGCCAGGAGAACGCTACCTGCCCCAATGCACAGTGCCAACTCTAAAGTTTGGTGGAGGAGAAATAATGATCTGGAGTTGTTTTTCATGGTTCCAGTGAAGGGAAATCTTAATGCTACAGCATACAATGACATTCTATACAATTCTATGCTTCCAACTTCGTGGCAACAGTTTGAAGAAGGCCCTTTCCTGTTTCATCATAACAATGCAAAAACCGAGGTCCATAAAGGAATGGTTTGTCGAGATCAGTGTGGAATACTTGACTGGCCTGCACAGAGCCCTGACCTCAACACCATCGAACACCTTTGCAATGAATTGTAACGCTGAATGCGAGCCAAGCCTAATCGACCAACATCAGTGCCTGACCTCACTAATGCTCTTGTGACTGAATAGAAGCAAGTCCCCGCAGAGTGGAGGCTGTTATAGCTGCAAAGCGGGGACCAACTCCATATTAATGCCCATGAATTTGGAATGAGATGTTCGATGAGCAAGTGTCCACATACTTTTGGTAATGTTGCATATATGGATGATTTCTAAAGCCAGACACATTTAACAGTTAGGCTATTGATTATTAACCTAATTAAGTTGGGGTTTCCCCGCTCCTCACTTTTCTTAGACAATTAAGGCAAGGGCTGTTTTCTCATCTCCTCATTCTGCTGCTGCCTCCACCGCATTGTTCTCAACACCAATATGCTGGTTAACTTTTCTTTATGCACATAGCAGCATGGTCTAGGAAAAGGTTCCAATTCAACAGCGCACTGATGTTTCAGAACTGCGGACAGCGAACGCTATGAAACGTGGGAGAAAGCGTTATAGTGGGAGAAAATGTTTTGTTTATTTTACCTTTATTTAACCAGGTAGGCTAGTTGAGAACAAGTTCTCATTTACAACTGCGATCTGGCCAAGATAAAGCAAAGCAGTGTGACAGAAACAACAACACAGAGTTACATGGAATAAACAAGCGTACAGTCAACACAATAGAAAAAAAGAAAGTCTATATACAGTGTGTGCAAATGGCATGAGGAGGTATGGCAATAAATAGGCCATAGTAGCAAAGTAATTACAATTTAGCAGATTAAGACTGGAGTGATAGATGAGCAGATGATGATGAGCAGATGATTGTGTGTAAGTAGTGATACTGGTGTGCAAAAGAGCAGCAAAGTAAATAAAAAACAATATGGGGATGAGGTAGGTAGATTGGGTGGGCTATTTACAGATGGACTATGTACAGCTGCAGCGATCGGTTAGCTGCTCAGATAGCTGATGTTTAAAGTTAGTGAGGGAAATGTAAGTCTCCAGCTTCAGCGATTTTTGCAATTCGTTCCAGTCACTGGCAGCAGAGAACTGGAAGGAAAGGCGGCCAAAGGAGGTGTTGGCTTTAGGGATGACCAGTGAGATATACCCGCTGGAGCGCGTGCTACGGGTGGGTGTTGGCTAGGTAAAGCCCCGAGATAAGGCGGAGCTTTACTTAGCATAGACTTGTAGATGACCTGGAGCCAGTGGGTCTGGCGACGAATAAGTAGCGAGGGCCAGCCGACTAGAGCATACAGGTTGCAGTGGTGGGTGATATAAGGCGCTTTGGTAACAAAACGGATGGCACTGTGATAGACTGCATCCAATTTGCTGAGTAGAGTATTGGCAGCTATTTTGTAGATGACATCGCCGAAGTCAAGGATCGGTAGGATAGTCAGTTTTACTAGGGTAAGTTTGGCGGCGTGAGTGAAGGAGGCTTTGTTGCGAAATAGAAAGCCGATTCTAGATTTGATTTTGGATTGGAGATGTTTGATATGAGTCTGGAAGGAGAGTTTACAGTCTAGCCAGACACCTAGGTATTTGCAGTTGTCCATGTATTCTAGGTCCGCACCGTCCAGAGTAGTGATGCTAGTCGGGCGGGCGGGTGTGGGCAGCGAACGGTTGAAAAGTATGCATTTGGTTTTTCTAGCGTTTAAGAGCAGTTAGAGGCCACGGAAGGAGTGTTGTATGAGCAGTTAGAGGCCACGGAAGGAGTGTTGTATGAGCAGTTAGAGGCCACGGAAGGAGTGTTGTATGAGCGGTTAGAGGCCACGGAAGGAGTGTTGTATGAGCAGTTAGAGGCCACGGAAGGAGTGTTGTATGTTATAGAATAATATCATTTTTATTAATGTTGCACCATTGTCCTTAACCATATACAATTTCAGTAGCACTTGTCTTAGAGTGATGGACTGTGACATCCCCACAGCCACCATAATGGATCAGTCCACTCAGACAGGCGTGAATCAGACAGGTGTCTTGTAAACCATGATTTATTACATTTCTTTGCTACTGCTCGACTAAAGAAATCTCGGTCGACCAACTGCCTATCAACCAACAACTCAACTAAAATGGGGTCAGCTCTATAAGCTAGCTAGCTAATGAGGTTACATGTCCGAACAAAGTGTAAACAAATGGTTAACGACACGCGAGTAGTTTTAGAACAGTCCACAACATAGTTTATGAATGAATGTGGTCCCGGCAAGCTGCTATAGGAAGATCAAAATGTTGCGCCTGTAAGATGGGTCAGGTTTTTTGACCTGGTTGGGTTATTTTTATTTAACTAGGAAAGTCCGTTAAGAACAAATTCTTATTGAACAATGACGGCCTACCCCGGCGAAACCGTCCCCTAACCCGGACGACGCTGGGCCAATTGTGCGCCGCCCTATGGGACTACGAATCACGGCCGGTTGTGATACAGCCTGGGATTGAACCAGGGTCTGTAGTGACGCCTCTAGCACTGAGATGCAGTGCCTTTGAACACTGCGCCACTCGGGAGCTATAAGCAAGCCGTTTTCGCTGTAGTAATGCTGCAACCATGATGCTTGCGAATCTACACTCGTCTTTTTCTCTAGGGCACTCGGAAACAACGGTGCACCGCACAGCGAAGCCTTATCATTACAACAATTATTATCTGGGAGTCCATCCATGTAATGACTAAAAGGTCATATCATAGTTCAGCAGCAGTAATCCCTCTTCAACTTTAATGGTGTTTTATGTGTATCAAAACACAAATAACACAGACACCAGGGTCTAATGATGAGATTTGTGTGCGCACTTTTTAGCCCTATTTTTAGGGACTCTCACTGCCAGTCAGTCAGCCAGTCAATCAATCAGTCAGCTAGTCAGTCAGTCATTTAGTCAGTCATGTAGTCAGTCTGTCACCCTAGACTGAGACCAGAAAGAGCCTAGTCAGTCTGTCACTCAGGCGGTGCTGAAGATATACTGTACCATGTCACCCTAGACTGAGACCAGAAAGAGCCTGACCGGGGAACATTTGGGATTGATTTGCTGCTATTTTTACATGTCCTAATTTAAATACTTCAGAAATACAGTCAGAGACTGTCGGCCTCAACACCCGTGGGAGCCCTGGAAGTGTTTATTAATCTCAAAAGTAAGTCAAAGAACATTGCTCAAGTAAAGAATCTCTTTGCTATAGCACTGTTTATTACACAGCCTTGAGAAAAATTAATTAGTGCTCAGGAGTTGTCATGACAAGGCAACGGAGAAACTAACATTCATCCTTGCCCCACAAACACACACCCTAAAAAGCTCATAAGACTCCTCCGTTCACGGTGTACCTTGGTATGCAGGAGGATTCACACAGCAGCAGTTTCTCTCCAGGAGACACAAGAGCTAGTATACATCTTCAACTGAGCAAAACGCCTCCTCTCATTGGTCCATAACTCTAAAATGGAGCATGGAACATGCACTCTTAACAATAACCTTTGGATGCATGCAAAATGGCCCCCTATTCCCTTTACAGTGGACTACTTTTGACCAGGGGCCCTATGGGTCCTCCTGCCCTGTGGTTCCTGGTCAAAAGTAGTGCACTATAAAGGGAATAGGGTGCCATTTGGGATGCAAAAATTGTCTTAGAATAAAACTGAGGCAGGCTACTACAATTATAGTTAGTCGTGATGACTATGATCACAGGCAGTAATACGGGCTCCAAAGTAGCAGTAACATTATACACATGACTGTGCATTACTGCACTGCCTCCCTTAACCTCCTCTTTCACAGAGGACACACACTGGGTGGAGGAATAACCAGCACTGGATACCAGGCAGAGAGCCACTCTGTGACCAGTAGTGGATACCATGGAGAAGGGAACAAAGAAGATACTGTGATTTTCCCTCACATGAATGCGCAAAGTGATTGTGGAAACACACACAAACCAATAGGAACACACACCGATACTCTCTTGTCCTGCCAGCTGTCCTCCTACCCCTCCCTGGCCCCCCAGCTGTGGCTCACCACCCACCTCCAGTGAGGCCTGGATTTTACCAAAGCACAGTTCCCCCTCTGAATCCCATAGAGCTTCCCCTGTACCCCCATCCCTGCTGCCAGGAGTATCAGGACCACTGTGTTATTCATCACGCTCACTGAACACCCCTCCACTCCATCCATCTCTGCCCATAGCTCAATCTGTGTGGGGCCTAGCTAGGTCTGGGAAATGATCATGTATACTGGTGAGGATGCTGACACTTATTGCATACTGGCATTATGCGTGCTTTACCCATATCTATACGCATGCCTTTACAAAGCCCATGCCCTCAGGATATCCCCCCTTGCCATGCACAAACCTTCCCTCAGACATATCCTACTCCATTCCCCTCATATCGACCTAAATCACAGCCCTCCCAATGCCCGCATCTGCATTGGCGAGGAGGACAATGCCCGCCTCCCCCTCCGACCAGATTGCTGTGTGGGTTGGCCCTCGGCACTGGGTCTGTGTCCCAAATGGCACCCTATTCCCTATCTAGTGCACTACTTTTGACCAGAGACCTATGGGCCCGGGTTAAAAGTATTGCACTAGATAGGGAATAGAGGTCCATTTGAGACGCATTATAGGCCTTTCATCCCTCTGCATCAGCCAGACTAAACCATTAATTGGGGTTTGCAGAGGGCTGTTATTCATTCCTCTAGTGAAGCTTACACTACACTGCTCAGGGGACTCACACCCTCCACTTGTGGTACAGCAGTTTCATGCGATTGAACTCGGGTCTATTTTGGGATATAAAGAGAATCTAAAAAACGCCATAATTGTAGCTTTTTTGGGCTAATTGTACGTAACCCATACTAATGTGTGTGGCAAGGACAAAGAGCGAAAGAGAGAAATAGAGAGAGAGACAGACAGAGCGTAAGTGAAAAGTAGAGAGCAAGAGCATAAACATAAAGAGTGAGGCCTCTGCTGTGCTTCAAACTGAGCTCTCATTGCAACAGGTATGTCATTATGATGTCATCAAATAGCATTCATTTGTCATGATGCTGTGAATGCAGACGGAACAACAGATCCGTGTTTCAAATGGTAGGCTGTTTAACTCAAGACGTCAGACTCTGGGCAGATTTATGAATATTCTGAGTAACAGATTACCACAGAACACTATATAGAGGTTGTTAGGCATGTTTGTACAGGAAATGGATCAGATCACATGATGCAGCAACAGCAAGTGGTGGCTCACCTTCCACTATTCTTGGCCCTTCACCCTCCTCCCTCCCAGTTCTAAGGACAGACCCCGCTATCTTGTTTTTCTACTGCAGCTCCTTCCTCCCTTCACCTCATAAAGTTCACTGTGCTTCAATCTATATACACTGTCTGTCGGTCTGGATTCATAAATGCATACAGACCAGTTAGACAGATCTCAGTTCTACCCCCCCAGACAAATAGAGCACCAGATCAGCAACACACAGGCCTCCAGCCCAGCCAGCCAGCCAGCCAACCAGTCCTAGACTATTAGAGCGGTCAGTGCTGCTGCTGGCATCAAAAGCACTGTCACTCTTTGTTTGTAGACACTCGCTCTGGGGAGGGCAGAATCTGAACATCCGTGACAAAGTTCCACAGCAGGTGGCCTGCAGATGTGGTGGGGGCTTGGCTGGCCAACGATGGTGACAGTCAGTGACAGAGACAACTCCAGTTCAGTGAAATAAGAAAATAAAATACCTTGAGGTGCTCTCCAGTCCAGCTGCAGTGTTGGCCCAAGCACCATCTGTATCCCAAATGGCACCCAATTCCCTACTTGGTGCACTACTTTTGACCACAGAGCTATGGGCCCCGGTCAAACGTAGTGCACTACATAGGGAACAGAATGCCATTTGAGACTCATCCCAAAGACTGTCCGCTCTACTTGAGTAGCAACTGTGGATGATGATAAATCCATGATAAATGCCACTTACCTCCCACCACCCATCTACATGCTGCAGTCGGTCCCACCAAGCAGGCACGAGTGTGTGTGTGTAAGGGGTTAGCCAACTTCCACAGATGTTGCTGTAATTGAATAAAGAGGAAGGGATGTAACAGATGCGGGGGGGGGGGGGGGGGGGGGGGGGGGGTGTTCCCGTGTGCCAAATCACCATGGCAACAAGAGATACAAAATCTAACCGAAGCCGTTGTTATGGCTTCGTTCTAACCTGGAATGGCCGGCAGATGCTCTGTGAGCAGATTCAGAAGAATCGCCACATCGATAGACACACAGACAGAGTGCACCAAGGGTCAGCACACTCCACTGGCTTCCAGTTGAAGCTCGCATCTGCTACAAGACCATGGTGCTTGCCTACGGAGCTGTGAGGGGAACGGCACCTCCGTACCTTCAGGCTCTGATCAGTCCCTACACCAAACGAAGGGCACTGCGTTCATCCACCTCTGGCCTGCTCGCCTCCCTACCTCTGCGGAAGCACAGTTCCCGCTCAGCCCAGTCAAAACTGTTCGCTGCTCTGGCACCCCAATGGTGGAACAAGCTCCCTCACGACGCCAGGACAGCAGAGTCAATCACCACCTTCCGTAGACACCTGAAACCCCACCTCTTTAAGGAATACCTGGGATAGGATAAAGTAATCCTTCTAACCCCCCCCCCCCCAAAAAAAGATATAGATGTACTATGTGGTTGTTCCATTGCATATCATAAGGTGAATGCACCAATTTGTAAGTCGCTCTGGATAAGAGCATCTGCTAAATGACGTAAATGTAAATGTAATGTAAATGTCAGTAACTGGGAGCCATAAACCAAAGACACAGAAAGACAAAGTCTTCTCATGTTTTGTTGATTTCAAAAAAGCTTTTGACTCAATTTGGCATATGAGTGTGTGCTATACAAATTGATGGAGAGCAGTGTTGGGGGAAAAACATAACACTATAAAATCTATGTACACAAAAACAACAAGTGTGCAGTTAAAATTGGCAAAAAAAACATTACTTTCTACAAGGCCTTGGGGTGAGACAGGGATGCAGCTTTAGCCCAATTCTCTTCAACATGTATATCAACAAATTGGCAATGGCACTAGAACAGTCTGCAGCACCCGGCCTCACCCTACTACAACCTGAAGTCAAATGTCTACCGTTTGCTGATGACCTGGTGCTTCTGTCCCCAGCCAAGGAATGCCTACAGCAGCACCTAGATCTTCTGCACAGATTCTGTCAGACCTGGGCCCTGACAGTAATTTCCAGTAAGAAAAAAATAATGGTGTTTTAAAAACAAATTCCATTTAGACACTGTTGTCCTAGAGCACACAAAAAACGATACATACCTCGACCTAAACATCAGCGCCACAGGTAACTTCCACAGAGCTGTAAACGATCTGAGAGACAAGGCAAGAAGGGAATTCTATGCCATCAAAAGGAACATAAAATTCAACATACCAATTAGGTTCTGGCTAAAAAAAATTGAATCAGTTACAGAACCCATTGCCCTTTATGGCTGTGAGGACTGGGGTCCGCTCACCAACCAAGAATTTACAAAATAAATGGGACAAACACCAACGTGAGACTCTGCATGCAGTATTATGCAAAAATGTCCTGTGTACAACGTAAAATAAAAAAATGCACGCAAAGCAGAATTAGGCAGATACCCGCTAATTATCAAAATCCAGAAAAGACATGTTAAATTATTCAACCACAAAGGGAAGCGATTCCCAAACCTTACATATCGAAGCCATCACCTACAGAGAGATGAACCTGAAGAAGAGTCCCCTAAGCAAGCTGGTCCTGGGGCTCTGTTCACAAACACACCCCACAGAGCCCCAGGACAGCAACACAATTAGACCCAACTGAATCATGAGAGAACAAAACGATAATTACTTGACACATTGGAAAGAATTAACCAAAAAACAGAGCAAAATAGAATGCTATTTGGCCCTAAACAGAGAATACACAGGGACAGAATACCTAACCACTGTGACTGACCCAAAATTAAAGAAAAATTTGATTATGTACAGACTCAGTGAGCATAGCCTTGCTATTGAGAAAGGCCGCCGTAGGCAGACCTGGCTCTCAAGAGAAGACAGGCTATGTGCACACTGCCCACAAAATGAGGTGGAAACTGAGCTGCACTTCCCAACCTCCTGCCAAATATATATACCATATTAGAGACACATATTTCCCTCAGATTACACAGATCCACAAATAATTTGAAAACAATAGTACTTAACAATTCACAAATTATGGTTTATTGCCATAATGTGACATATGGAATGCCTCTATTCCTTTGGAACTTTGTGAGTGTAATGTTTACTGTTCATTTTATATTGTTAACTTTTGCTTATTATCTATTTCACCTGCTTTGGCAATGCAAAATGATGTTTCCCATGCCAATAAAGCCCTTTGAATTGAATTGAATTGAATTGAATTGAGAGACAGATCAGGCAAACACACTCTGTCACGTCCTGACCAGTAAAAGGGGTTATTTGTCATTATAGTTGGTCAGGGTGTGGCGGGGGGTGTTTGTTTTGTGTGTTTGGGTATTTTGGGTTTAGGTTCTAGTTTTCCTATTTCTATGTTTAAATCTAGCTTTTCTATTTCTATGTGAGTTTTGCAATGACCTCCAATTAGAGGCAGCTGGTTGTTGTCTCTAATTGGAGGCCATATTTAGTTGTGTTTGTTTTCACTTGTGTTTGTGGGTGGTTGTTTCTAGTATAGTCTGTGCACCTTACTGGACTGTTTTTGTTGTTTGTTTATTTTGATTAAGTGTTTTCTTTAATAAAAAAAGAAGATGAGCACTTTACCCGCTGCATTTTGGTCCACTCAATACGACCCGTGTGACACACTCCTCATTATTAAATGACAAAGATAAATATTACAGAGGCATCCATCCATCTCTGCCCTCTGAGCTTGTCAACAGATGGCACAACAGTACAAAGCTTCCCCTGAGGTCCACGTGTCATGCTGTGAGAGCTTCCCCCCAGACTTGCCCCCATTTCTCAAAGACAGACAGCGAGGTTACAGTGTTACAGTATTTCATAGTTAGAGCAACTCTGTCTCATCCGTCATTTTGTAAAGTCTGCCGTTTTCCAGACAAATCAAGGAGTCTGTAGGACCGAGTGAGCGTCTGTTCACTGGCCAGGCAGTACCCATACACAGGGACTAGGGTGACGTTGCCCATAGGCACTGGTCTTGGGTCAGTTTAGGATTCCCCCCACTAATGGTCAAGGTTAGGATTCGGGCAGGGGAAGCTGATCCTAGATATGTAGCAAGGGGACACTTCACCCCGGATCTTTCACTGGCCAGCTGCTTCCTTCATGTTACTAACAGGTTGTTGTTGTGAATTTGTTAGATTACTTGTTAGATATTACGGCATTGTCGGAACTAGAAGCACAAGCATTTCGTTACACACGCATTAACATCTTCTAACCATGTGTATACTATGTGACCAATAAAATTTGATTTGATTTGATGCAAAGTGTGAGGGTTACTATTAGTGAATCTTAACTGGCAGCTGAGCCAAATCAGAAAACGGATTGCCTCTAGGTTGAAACCAGCAGCCAAACTGCATGCCGGTGTATTCGAGTCAGTCATGTTGTTATATACAGTGCCTTCAGAAAGTATTCAAACCTAGGGCTGTGGCGGTCATGAAATTTTGTCAGCAAATAACTGTCGGTCTCACGGTAATTGACCGTTAATTAACATAAACATGTTTACCATCTCGGGGCTTTCACGCATACAAGCTGCTGATGCATGCCTTTGGACATCTACATTTTAAAAAGTCAAATAAATCTATTTAATATAGCCTACACCATCACAATAATATCCATTATTTATTTAGTTGTGATAGGCCTATAAACATGGGAATGTCTTCGAAAACCAAAACATAAGGTTTGCATGATGCAACACTATATTGATGATTTGAGAAAAAAGTAGCAAAAAAAGGAATGCGCTCTGATCCATCCCACAGAAAGAGACAATCCACAGCTTTCTTCTTTTAAAAAAGCAAATGATCCTCTGTGGACAAATCATGATTTCTGATCTACTTTGAATGATTTTATTTATTTCTGTTTACAGGAGTAGGTTAATTAGGCTATAGAATTTTGGAAGCTTAGCTTCCCCAAGCCTCATGGACGCACCACCTATGCTCCTGTCTTACTCACACATTCACACGCCACATGGTCTCCACTCCCTAATAGCCTACAGCTGCTTGCTCTGTGCCTCTCTCTCCCTCTCGGTATTGGCTCCAGTTGAATAAAGTAGAAAAATAATTGTTGCTGCTTCCCCCCCAAAACAATTCTGCTGCTTCCCTCACTCGGATCGGACCAACTGTCCTTTATGCCCTTTCGGAGCGGATTTAAAAAAAAAAATATTAATGCATATTGGGTCCGTGGCTTTCCAGTGTCCATTTCAGAACGGGAGCTTTAACTCCCGTCACCATTTTTCTTCATTATTCAGATTATTCAAATTCAATCATGAAGTGTTCAGAGAGTAATTAGAGGGACAGTAGAGCAGTCAGTACCAGGCCATTAGCAAGGGCAGTTAGTACATTTGGTAGGCTACCCATCAGCGCCATTCATTTGCGCAGTTTTGGATGGAATTAACCTGACCAAGGGTCACAGGGAATTTGACTGCAGTCATGACTGGTGACTGCCTGTGTGGTCACCGCAACAGCCCTATACACCCCTGGACTTTTTCCACATTGTTGTGTTACAATTTGAATTTCAAACTGGATAAAATTTTGATTTTGCGTCATTGGTCTACACACAATACCCCACAATGTCAAAGTCGAATTGTGTTTTTTGAACAGTTTACAAATGTATAAAAAATGAAAAGCTAAAAAGTCTTGAGTCAATAAGTATTCAACCCCTTTGTTATGGCAAGCCTAAATAAGTTCAGGAATAAAAAAGAGTCACATAATAAAAAAGCCACATAATACTCACTGTGTGCAATGGTGTTTAAAATTATTTTTTTATGAATATCTAATCTCTGTACCCCACACATACAGATAATTGTAAGGTCTTTCAGTAGAGCAGTGAATTTCAAACATAAATCCTCCCTGGTCTTTGTGGTTGAATCTCTAGGAAAACCTTGTTCAGTCTACTTCCAACAGACACTGATTCACAATTCAGCAGGTCAATAAGCTAAAACACAAGGCCAAATATACACTGGAGTTGCTTACCAAGACAACATTGAATGTTCCTGAGTGACCCAGTTACAGTTTTGACTTAAATCTACTTGAAAATATATGGCAAGACTTTAGGCTGTCTAGCAATGATCAACAACCAACTTGACATAGCTAAACACACACACACACACTACCATTCAAAAGTTTGGGGTCACTTAGAAATGTCCTGGTTTTTGAAAGAAAAGCAAAACATTTTGTCCATTAAAATATCAAATTGATCAGAAATACAGTGTAGACATTGTTAATGTTGTAAATGACTATTGTAGCTGGAAACGGCAGATTTTCTATGGAATATCTACAAAGGCCCATTATCAACAATCATCACTCCTGTGTTCCAATGGCATGTTGTGTTAGCCTTTTAAAATGATAAACTTGGATTAGCTAACACAACGTGCCATTGGAACCCAGGAGTGATGGTTGCTGATAATAAGCCCCCGTGCGCCTATTTTAAAATGGAGAAAAAAAATGCTTTTCTTTCAAAAACAAGGACATTTCTAAGTGACCCCAAACTTTTGAATGGTAGTGTATATTTTTTAAGAATAATATCCAGGTGAGCAAAGTTCTTAGAGACTTACCCAGAAAGTTGATTCTAATTTGTATTGACTCATGGGTGTGAATACTTACGTAAATTAGATATTTCTGCATTTCATTGTTTATATATTTGCCAAAAAATTCTAAAAACATGTTTTCACTTTGTCATTATGGGGTATTGTGTGTATCAATTTAATACATTTTGAATTCAGGCTCTACCACTACAAAATGTGGAATAAGTCAAGGGGTATGAATACTTTCTTTTTACTTTGTTTTTATTGTAGGAACACAAAGAAAGTACAAATAGAGTAAAATAAAACAAAAAAGATCTGGCAGTTATAGTGCAAATTAATGTATGTTCTATGTCAAATCCCATTATTTTTCCAATGTTAGATCTTATTTCTCCCCAGTAGGTTTCGATTGCGGGGCAAGTCCAAAAGATATGAGAGTGATCCACCCTCGATAGGCCGCATTCTCTCCAACAAGGATGTAGGGAGCCAGTTTGTTTTGATTTCAGTTTAGGTGTTATGAAGAAATGTACAACATTCTTCCAACAGAATTCTCTAAATTGACTTTGAGTTGGTGGAGCTTTGTTGAGCCTCTAATATGTTCAACCATGTTTCATCAGTTATTTCAATGTCAAGTTCCTCCTCCCATTTCTTTTTAATATAGTTTGTAGAATGTTTCTTTGAGGATTGAATACCCAAGTAGAGATTTGAGATCGTTTTTTTGTTACTCCCCAAGTTGTATGCGTTAGTGAATACTTGGATTAATTTTGGAGGTGCTCGAGGGTCAGTCACTTTTATCTCCCTTAAGAAATAGTGTCGAACTTGTAGGTATCTGTAAAACTCTTGTTTATCCAAGCCATGTTTTTTACTTAGGTCCTGGAAGTTACCTAGGTTCCCATTCCTTATAATTGTACTGAATGATGTGATGCCTTTCTGCATCCATTGTTTAAATCTGCTGTCCTGAGTTGCAGGGATGAAGCTGGGGTCGTATGCAGGCCAATTCAGCAGTTTGATCTCTCTGTGTAAATTATTTTGCTTAACTACCCTAAACCATGTCTTCAGAGAGAAATGAATCCACTGATTTTGTCTACTGTATATTTCTATTACCATGTTCTTATTTCCCAAAACTGACTGTATGGGCGTCTCTGTCACAGTAGTCTCAATGTCTTTCCATTTGGATTCATATTGTGAATTGCACCAACACACCAGAGGTCTCATTGGGCTGACACATAATAATCTTTTAGGTTTGGTAAGGCCATACCCCCACAGTTTTTTGGTAATTGTAATGTTGTAAATCTAATTCTTGGTCTCCTACTGTTCCAGATAAACCTTGATATCCGTTTATCCCACTAAACTGTTTAGGCGGGATTTCTATGGGCAGTGATTGGAACAAATACAGTAACCTCGGCAGGAAGTTCATTTTGATTGTTTCAATTCTACTACTAAGATCTAAGGGAAGATCTAACGGAAGTGAATTTCACCTGTCTAGGTCATCATTTATATTCTTGTTGATGTGATCGTAATTGATGCAATAAAGTTTGGCTGTATCTTTTGGTAGATATACTCCAAGATATTTAATGGATGAAGAAGTCCAGTGGAAGTTATACTCTTCAGCTCTTCCTGTGCGTTATAATTATATACTAGGGCTTGAGTCTTGTGTACGTTAAGCACATACCCTGAATATGTTCCAAATGTTTGTAAAACATCCATCAATCTAGGTACACTTGAGCCTGGGTCTTTAAGGAATAACAGAACGTCATCAGCATACATGCATATCTTATGTTCACTGCCCCTTATTGTTATTCCCTCTAAGGTTGGGTCCTGTCTTATTGCCTGTGCTAATGGTTCGGGGTACAAGGAGAAGAGTGTGGGTGAAAGATTACAGCCTTGTCTTGCCCCTCGCTCTAATTTTATCGTTCGTGACAAATGTCCATTTATCTTTATTCTAACGGTCGGACATGAATACAGTGTTTTGATGCACTGTATCACTTCTTTGTTGAAACTAAATCTTTCCATAACTTGGAATAGGTAATCCCAGCCCACTGAATCAAATGCTTTTTCTGCATCTAGACTGATTAATATTGCACTTGTCTTATTCTGAGTAATGTGGTCCATGACATGTAGTGTTCTCCTTATATTGTCCTGCGTCTGCCTATTTTGTATGAAACCAGTTTGATCTCCGTCAATCAATTCTGGGATTATGTTCTCCATTCTTTTGGATAATATTGATGCATATATAGTTTATAATCCGTGTTAAGAATTGCGATAGGTCTATATGAACTGCATTCCTTCTCATCTTTAGCCTCTTTTGGGATTACAGATATGATGGCCACCCTCCATGATGGTGGGAGACCCTCCTCCCGCAGAATCCAGTTAAAACAGGCCTTAAGTAGAGGTGTTAGTTGTTCTCTGAAGGTCTTGAACCGTTCTAAAGGGAAGCCATCAGTGCCTGGAGACTTGTTTACTTTTAGTTGAGATATTGCTTTATTCATTTCTTTGGTGAATATTTCTAAAGTTAGTCTATCATTTTGCTCTGTCCCAATTGAGGGGAGATCAAGTGAGTAAAAAAAAAAATGCTCTATTGTCTGTGCATCTGCCTTCTCTGGTTGCTTGTACAGATTTGTGTAATGTGATTCAAATGCATTCTGTATTTCATCTAATTTGCATGTGATCTTCTTTGTTTTGGGGTCTTTTATTTTGAAAATGGTATTCTGTGCTTGTTGTTTCCTGAGTCTCCATGCTAGTAATTTGGTTGCCTTTGAGCCTGCTTCATAATATCGTTGTTTCAGGAACCTGAGCCTTTTCTCTACTTCTTCTCTATAAATCTGGTCAATTTACTGTTTTACCTTTTGAATCTCTTGTAATAGAAGAGGTCTTTGTATTGACTATGAGATCATTCTAAGTTTCTTAGTGTTTCCTGTAATTTCAGCAGTTTCTGTGCTTTAATCTTTTTCTTGAGAGATGTGGCTATGATCTTTCCTCTAATAACCGCCTTAGCTGCATCCCACAATGTAGCAGGAGATACTTCCCCGTTATAATTATTCTCCAGATAGATGTTCAATTCTGTCTTTATTGATTCCTTCAATGCTGGATCAGCATGCTTGTATTACGTCTCCATAAGAGTATTTCTTGGTTTGCTATCAAGGTGTACTCTTATGGAGACGTAATACAAGCATGCTGATCCAGCATTGAAGGAATCAATAAAGACAGAATTGAACATCTATCTGGAGAATAACGATAACGGGGAAGTATCTCCTGCTACATTGTGGGATGCAGCTAAAGGCGGTTATTAGAGGAAAGATCATAGCCACATCTCTCAAGAAAAAGATTAAAGCACAGAAACTGCTGTAAGGTAAACTCCATTATGATCTGATAAGTCGCTCTGCCCGATCCTACAATCCTTAAGCCTGTGTCTATCTGCACATGAAAACAAATTGTCTAACCTGGAGTATTCAGTGTGGCGGGCTGAGTAATAAGTATATTCCTTATCGGTCTTGTGGGTGTCACGCCATACATCGAGCAGTCCTAGATCCTGCAATATCCTATTGATCTTTTTAGCAACTAGACTAATTTTCCTATTTCGATTTGTGCTGTCCAATTTTGAGTTTAAAATTGTGTTAAAATCCCCTCCACAGATAGGAGTGCCAGAGGATTCTGTAGCAATTAAATTAGACACCTTCCTGTAGAAGACCATGTCCCTCCCTGGGGGTGCGTATACATTAAATAATGTAACTTCCTTGTTATCCAGTTTATATTTAACAAATATAAATCTACCCACCTTGTCTTTTATTTCTGACATAAACTCAAAATTAACTGAATTTGGGATCAAGATTGCAACTCCCCTTCTACCCATTTTGTAAGAAGAAAAAAAAAAGTATTCCTATATCCCATTTTTTTTTTGTTTCTCGTGCTCAGGTGTGGATAAGTGAGTTTCCTGCCAGAATAGTATGTCACCTCTCTCCCGTTTCATCTTTGCTATTACTTTGCTTACTGCTCTTGATGGCACTCCCCAGTCCGTTTACATTGAGACTTATGACCTTAAATTCCCGATGATGTATCGATATAAATAAAAAAAACCTGTGCACCATATCTGCCTGCTTATCTTGAGCCTAAAAATGAATGAAAAATCAAGAACGATAATAAAGTAAACCAAAGTGGGAAAATACTTTGGTATTTGGACTCCCATGTCAGAGGACTGTCTCTTGCCTCTGGGGTTTGATGGGATGAGCCTGTCCGCAGGAGGGGCCCCTCGCTCAGATACGAAAATGCGTGACGTTGTCACAAACAAGACCTGTTGGAACCGAAAATAATAAGGGCGCCTATTTCGTTGCTTATACACATCGGTTAATTACAAGTGAAAACTAGATCGGTCATGCGTGCATATCATGAATCCTTCCCTTGATATGTCCTTCTGTCACCCCGGTGTCAATGTGTCATTAATCCTTAGTTAATATATATGTTAATGTGACGCTACTTAGTGTGTTTATAAAGAACACACTTTTGGCTACTCACCCTTGTTCGGCATTGGGGGAAAATAGGGGAGATATTTTACCTATTGCAATGACAACCATAACAACCCAACGTCTTAACAGCTCGCGGTAACTATTCATTCTGTTAAATCCGATTCAGTGTCTTCCATCTTCCCGTTGGAAATGCCTGAGTCTCTCTCGGATGTGAACGTCCTCTTGCCGAGGTGGTTTCCCTCTTTCTCCATGACTCTGCTTGTCGACAACGATCCATGGGAGAGCCTGCTCGAGTCTTTCCGCCGGTGATGTCGCCTTTCTCCTGGCGGTATACTCCACTGGGATGCCCCTCGACTTCAGATCCTTAGCCGCCTCGTCTGCATGCTCGTATGTAACCGGGCCATTTTCCAGAAATACCTGCATTTTTGCCGGGAATGGTGTTTGGAAGCGTATACCCTTCTCTTTAAGTGCTTTCTTAATGAGGGTGTATTCTTTCCTTCTTTTCAGTATCTCTCCCGCGTAGTCATGATCAAAGAACACTAGTGCGTGTTGGTTTTTCAGTGACTGCGGAGTTCCATGTGTCCGTTTCCCCAATGCGCTGTTCTGCGTCCCCCATTCTTGTAGATAAGCTGTGAAGTTCTTCTTTGTTTTCTTCGAGTTTCTAGTTAATGTCCTACTTGAACTCATTTAGTTCTTTTCTTACATCTTCTCGAAGTTCCTCTCGTAAGCCTGTGAGCGCCTCGCGCAATTCCTCCTTTATCACCTCACGAAATGAGGGTTCTTTTGCTGCTGCTATCTTATTTGCGCTAGCATTAGCTACCTCGGGTTCATCAACAATTATATATTCTGCTGTCTTGTTACGGGCTGTTGTTGTAGCTATTACAATGCTCAGAGTAAGTACTTGAATTTAGGGGGGGAAATACCCAACCGATGTGCAGTACGAAAAACTAGGCAGCCATTTCCTAAGTTGCGTCACCGGAAGCCGGGTATGAATACTTTCTGAAAGCACTGGTCAGCTAGCTAGGCTAAAGAGCCCCAAGGGTCAATAACTGGGAGCCATAAACCAAAGGGAGTTGTGTGTCGCTGCATTAAGAGAAGCTCTAGAGGCAATCATCTGTTTTCACACACACAGACAGAGAGACAGAGAGAGAGAAAGAAATACAGACAGAGAGATGAAAGTGGCAAATCTGAACGTCCTTGAGTTTTCCCATTTACTTTGAAATGCAATGTCAGCCATCACACCACACACAGCCAACAACAGACAGAGATGGTCTTTTCTCTAGTTTGCATCCAAAATTGCAACCTATTCCCTATATAGGCCACTATTTTTGACCAGAGACCTGGGCCCGGTTTCCCAAAAGCATCTTAAGGCTAAGTTAATCTTAAAAGCATAGGATCCTATGGTTCAAACGATAAACTTAACCTTAAAATGCATTTGGGAACCCGGGCCCTGGTCAAAAGTAGTGCACTAAATGAGGAATAGAATGCCATTTGAGACCAGGATTTTCGTTAGGAAAATGTGGCGTCAGGCAATGTGACCGGGAAGATTTAAATTTACCGGCCATTTGAGAAATTGATCAGACCCATATGCATTGGGTGCGTAACCTATTAGGGTGTCACGCCATAGTGCTCAGAATGACAGAAATCACATTTAGATTATGGTAATTAATCTTAACAGAACACACATCTCCTATAATGAAGCAGCCAATAAAATGTCATTTTCAAACATTTGCCAAAATGCAATTAGCTGGAAAACAACATTCTAATCAGCGCACGTGATGCGAACGGTATATGACAGAAAATCTCTGTTAGAAATGACGATGGGTTGCTAATATGACTAGGATTGTGCCTTTGGATTCTGGACAACGAAAGAAAGTTATATGAAAACCAGTAGAACAGGAGAGAAATGGCATATGAGGAAGTCTTTCATAGGCAGCGCTAGTGGCAGAAGGCCTAGCTGAATATTGAGGTGCGGCTGTCAGTGAAAAGCATCTAAAACATGTGTGAAGATAATGTGTTTTGAGTAGAATTTAATATGTTGAGACAAGAAAAAAACAAAGAGGGGTGTGTGGCAAAAATATCCTATTGGCGCGTCCATCTCCATAATGCATGCGCTCAGATCCCCAGAATGCACTCAGCTGTCTCCCGCATTCATTGTTTCATAGTGTGAATTGTTTGCCCTTTGTCTTAACTGACCACATCCTCAACTAACAAGCTGAGCTTCAGTATTTTTTTCTTCTTCACCTTACACAGTAAGTCAACGAAAGTCCGTTTTTTTTTAACATCCATTGCAAATAATAGCCTAATAGTTCCTCACAGTAGGCCTATTTAAAAAATCTTTCCAACAATCTCCCCCTCGATAATCACAAAGCCATCTGATGATTCCATATATCCAGTGGAAATGTCATAAAATACCTTTCCCTTGTGCAAAATCAATTGTCTGTCCTGAGCTCACTGCAGGGAAATCTGAGGGCCCAGGATAGACTATAGTTGATACAATGTTGTAAGTTCACTAGCAACAGTGTAGGAGGGCTGGATCCAGTTGATTGTATCAAATCAATGTTGCACTTCACAAGAAATTGCTCAAGTCAAGACAGATAGAAGAGGGAGAGAAACAGGCTAGGTAAAGAGAATAATGTGATTGAAAATTACAGTTCTTTCATTGGTATATTTTCAACTGTTTTTATTTGTCAGCCTTATGTTTTTTTACTTAGTTGACAAATGAAAAAGTTAGAGGCCAACGCTCATTTAGGTAATGTAGTAGCCAATAGTCACTGTGCATCAATGTGTCCACATGGCAGAGTGTCACGTCCTGACCAGTATAAAGGTTATTTGTTATTGTAGTTTGGTCAGGACGTGGCAGAGGGTATTTGTTTTATGTGGTTCGGGGTGGTGTTTTATGTAGTAGGGTGTTTGATTTATTATTTCCGGGTTTTGGTCTATGTTCTATGTTCTTTCGGGTTTGTTGTATTTCTATGTTTAGGTTAATGGGGGGGGTTGGACTCTCAATTGGAGGCAGGTGCTTTCTCGTTGCCTCTGATTGAGAGTCCTATATATGGGTAATTGTTTGGGTTAGTGTTTGTGGGAGATTGTTTCTTGTTTTGCGTGTGTGAGCATGACAAGACTGTTTTGTTGATCGTTCGTTCTTCTTTTGTTATTTTGGTGTTTTCTTGGTTAAAATAAAATACAAGATGAGCATCCACATTCCTGCTGCGTTTTGGTCCTCCATTCCAGACGACAACCGTTACACAGAGGCTGCTGCTCTCACATTAGTTGAATTTTAACTTTTATATTTGTATCATTTTAAATTAAGATTTTTATGATTAACCTCTTGACAATGATTTTGAGAAACGAAAACGTTATTATTGAAATGAAACTGTTACACGAAAATGCACATATGAAAATCATAACTGGCATGCAGATCGGTATAAATGGTAGGATAAATTGTACGCTTCCCGAAACTTGAAACTCACCATGAAGTCTTCAGAAAATATTTCGCTCCACGTTTCTATGGTCGAATTTTCAAGCAAGGCAAAACATGCCTCGTGATATTAAGTACAACATTCAGGTTTCAAACAACTAAGTATGATTTCAAAATGCACACTGCCTCCAGATCACATTGTAAAGTGGTGGGTGACACGCTGATAGCCTGTTAACCATTGTTTTTTCTTCCAGTCAATTTGGCAACAATGCTATTTATCTGCTTTCTTTTTGGGCCAAAAGCCAGCAATTACACAGCCCTTGCCGGTGTTTTGAGCAACCTTCTCAAGTTAAGATACAGACATGAATGAGCCTGTCGGACTGTGGTTGTGGGAATGTAATCCATTGTTCATATGGGGATCTGATGCTGCCAACAATAATGTCTGTATTCACTCTAAACTCCATTGTAAAAGACAGGAGGTCCTTTAATCTGGGTTCTGCTAAAAACGGAGAGAATACCACAGATTTTGTGAGCGTCCCAATTGGTATCCTATTCAGACCCCTTGATTTTTTTTTACATTTTGTTACATTAGAGCCTTATTCTAAAATTGATTCAATTGTTTCCCCCCCCCCCCCCCAAATCTACACACAATACCCCATAATGACAAAGCAAAAACAGTTTTTTTTTTTTTTACATTTCTGCAAAATGTATAAAAATAAATAAACATTACCATTTACATAAGTATTCAGACCCTTTACTCAGTACTTTGTTGAAGCACCTTTGGCAGTAATTACAGCCTCGAGTCTTCTTGGGTATGACGCTACAAGCTTGGCACACCTGTATTTGGGGAGTTTCTCCCATTCTTCTCTGCAGATCCTCTCAAGATCTGTTAAGTTGAATGGGGAGCGTTGCTGCACAGCTAGTTTCAGGTCTCTCCAGAGATGTTCAAAATCGGGTTCAAGTCCGGGCTCTGGCTGGGCCACTCAAGGACATTCAGAGACTTGTCCCAAAGCCACTCCTGCGTTGTCTTGGCTGTGTGCTTAGGGTCGTTGTCCTGTTGGAAGGTGATCCATCGCCCCAGTCTGAGGTCCTGAGTTCTCTGCAGCAGGTTTTCATGAAGGATCTCTGTACTTTGCTCCATCCATCTTTGCCTCGATCCTGACTAGTGTCGCAGTCCCTGCCGCTGAAAAACATCCCCACAGCATGATGCTGCCACTACCATGCTTCACCGTAGGGATGGTGCCAGGTTTCCTCCAGAAATTATGCTTGGCATTCAGGCCAAAGAGTTCAATCGTGGTTTCATCAGACTAGATAATCTTGTTTCTCATGGTCTGAGAGTCTTCAGGTGCTCCAAGCGGGTTGTCATGTGCCTTTTACTGAGGAGTGGCTTCCGTCTGGCCACTCTACCATAAAGGCCTGATTGGTGGAATGCTGCAGAGATGGTTGTCCTTCTGGAAGTTTCTCCCATCTCCACAGAGGAACTCTGGAGCTCTGTCAGAGCGACCATTGGGATCTTGGTCACCTCCCTGACCAAGGCTTTTCTCCCTCGATTGCTCAGTTTGGCCGGGTGGCCAGCTCTAGGAAGAGTCTCGGTGGTTCCAAACTTCTTCCATTTAAGAATGATGGAGGCCACTGGGTTCTGGGGGACCTTCATTGCTGCAGAAATGTTTTGGTACCCTTCCCCAGATCTGTGCCTCGAACACAATCCTGTCTCAGTGCTCTTTCGGACAATTCCTTCGACCTCATGACTTGGTTTTTGCTCTGACATACACATGTAGGACCTTATATAGACAGGCGTGTGCCTTTCCAAATCATCTCCAATCAATTGAGTTTATACACAGGTGGGCTCCAAGTTGTAGAAACATCAAGGATGATCAATGGAAACAGGATGCACCGGAGCTCAATTTCGTGTCTCATAGCAAAGGGTCTGAATACTTAAGTAAATAAGGTATTTCGTTTTTTTTATTTACATTTTAAAACCTGTTTTCACTTTGTCATTAGGGGGTATTGTGTGTAGATTGCTAAGGAAAATGTATAATTTAATACATTTTAGAATAAGGCTGTAACCTAACAAAATGTTGAGAAAGTCAAGGGGTCTTAATACTTTCCGAAGGCACTGTACATAGTGCATTACTTTTGACCAAAGCTCTATGGGCCTTCGTCAAAAGTAGTGCACTATATAGTGAATAGGGT
This sequence comes from Salmo salar, assembly GCF_965601325.2. Lineage (NCBI taxonomy): Eukaryota > Metazoa > Chordata > Actinopteri > Salmoniformes > Salmonidae > Salmo > Salmo salar. The sequence goes on along the minus strand of NC_138304.1, from coordinate 90,695,332 downwards.
CAAAAGTAGTGCACTTTTTAGTGAATAGGGTGCCATTTGGGACACCTGTTTTTCTTGATTCTTTATCATCTGACAGTCAGATTCCTGGTTCTGTGAGTTGTTGTTAAACTCAAGGTCAGCCTGTGATGAATGACACAGTCAACAAGACAAGAAAGATAGTGAGTGTATCACTGCCCTGGGAACATGACTCCACCACAACATCATAACACGCACACTCACAGTAAGAGTCTTATCCAGTTTGACTGGCATCTAGAATTCCCAGTCAGTAAAGATCTCCATGTCTCCAGTTAATTACCACAAAGGTATGATAGGAGCTCTCACAGAGAAAGCAAACGTCTAATTTGACAACCTAATCAGTGTTTGGAAATGAAAATCTGCAGAGTTAATTTAGCTATTGCTACATCCTTAAAACCAATCTACACAATATTTCTCAAATATTAGTCTTTCAAATCAAACATCTATCCTATCCCCCTTTGGTCTCATAATTATTTTAAAAAATGGAGGCCTTATGCAACATTACTTCCTTGATATGGTAAAAAGGAGCACATCAATTCGGTTTCCGTACACAGTGCTGTTTCATTAGGCTACGGCTCCATACATTTGCATAGTCAGACAGTACTGGAGTGGAAATGAGAAACGGATCAAAGAGATAACAAGAGGGTCAGCCAAGGGAGGGAGGAAGGAAGGAGTGAGAGGCAGAGAGAGAGCAAGAGAGCTCATGGTTTCTTAGAAACCGAGCAAACTGATCCATCCATCTCTCCCTCATCCAATCTAATGCCTTGCTTTATTTCCAGTTCAGCTCCCGATCCATCCATCCATCCATCCATCCATGTGCTGTCCTCTCACATCAGGGGCAGGCTTTGATAAGACCTGTGCTGTGAGCGGCAGGCTGGCAGGGAGCGAGCAAGCGCGACAGACAGAGGAGAGTAGTGCTGTGACTCACATGCCACGTCCATGCTGCATGGACAGGGAGCAGGCAGGGAGGGAAAGACGCGCGCACGCACACACACACACACACACACGGCAGTGCTACAGTGTAGAGACTGATGAAGTGCTCTCCATTGGGCTATCTGGCGGCTCTGTTATGGCGTGTGGTATATGTTCCTGGCATGGTAAATGCCAATAAATAAACAGCCATTCTGAGTGATCACCTTCAACCAATGGTGAATAATTTCTATCGTAATGGGAGTGGTCTCTTCCAGGATGACAATGCCCCCATCCACCGGGCACGAGTGGTCACTGAATGGTTTGATGAGCAGGAAAACGATGTAAGCCATATGCCATGGCCGTCTCAGTCGCCAGATCTAAACCCAATTGAACAATTATGGGAGATTTTGGAGTGGAGCCTGAGACTGCGTTTTCCACAATCATCAACTAAACACCAAATTTGAATTGTATTTATTAAGGATGCCCATTAGCTGCTGCCAAGGCAACACTCTTCCTGGGGTCCAGCAACATTAAGACGGTTATATACAATAAAACATATTACAAAGAAAGACTTACACAATACATTGTGTGTTCCCTCAGGCCACTACTCTACTATCATATATCTACAATACAAAATCCATGTGTACGTGTGTAGAGTGCATGTCTTATCATGCGTGTCTGTACCTGTGTATGTGTCTCTTCACAGTCCCCGCTGTTCAATAAGGTGTATTTTTATCTGTTTTTAAAATCTGATTCTACTGCTTGCATCAGTTACCTGATGTGGAATAGAGTTCCATGTAGCCATGGCTCTATGTAGTACTGTGCGCCTCCCATAGTATGTTCTTGACTTGGGGATTGTGAAGAGACCTTTGGTGGCATGTCTTGCAAACAAGTAGTGAAGTCATTCTCTCCTCCACTTTGAGCCATGTGAGATGTACATGCATATTATCTCTGTACATTTAGGGGCCAGCCGTGCTGCACCGGTTCTGAGCCATCTGTAATTTTCCAAGGTCCCTCTTTGTGGTACCTGACCACACGACTGAACAGTAGTCCAGGTGCGACAAAACTAGACCCCATTGACAGTGTTGTTAAGAAGGCAGAGCAGCACGTTATTATGGACAGACTTCTCACCATCTTAGCTTCTGTTGTATCAATATGTTTTGACCATGACAGTTTACAATCCAAGGTTACTCCAAGCAGTTTAGTCACTTCAACTTGCTCAATTTCAACATTATTTATTACAAGATTTAGTTGAGGTTCAGGGTTTAGTGAATGATTTGTCCCAAATATAATGCTTTTAGTTTTGGAAATATTTAGGACTAACTTATTCCTTGCCACCCATTCTAAAACTAACTGCAGCTCTTTGTTAAGCGTTAGTGATTTCCCTCAATGTAGTAGCTGACGTGTATAGTGTTGAGTCATCCGTATACATACACACACTGGCTTTACTCAAGGCCAGTTTCATGTCATTAGTATAGATTGAAAAAAGTAAAAGGGGCCTAGACAGCTGCCCTAGGGAATTCCTAATTCTACCTGGATTATGTTGGAAAGGCTTCCATTAAAGAACACCCTCTGTGTTCTGTTAGACAGGTAACTCTTTATCCACAAAATAGCAGGGGGTATAACACAACTTTTTCCATCAGCAGGCTGATCGAAATGATGGAATTTTCATGCAAGAATGGTGTCGCATCCCTCCAGAGTTCCAGACACTTGAAGAATCTAAGCCACGGCGCATTGAAGCTTTTCTGGTGGCTCGTGGTGGACCAACGCCCTATTAAGACACTGTTGATGTTTCTTTTATTTTGGAAGTTACCTGTAGTCTACAGAAGAGATGGGATCAGAACAGAGGCTACACAGAAGCAGGAGAATGGCTAGTGTTTGTGAGATTGGCTACAGTGGCCACTGGCAAGTATTTTCTTTACCACTGAATATAGATGGAGTAAACCTTCTTACACTCACACTAAAATTAAATTAGTCTTGGATGTGGTGTGGCCAAAGCCACATTCACAATGCATGTGTGTGTGCAGCCATTAACATACCATAAATATCATAGACAAACAAAAGCAGGCTAGATAGTTTGGTGTCAGGGGGTTTGGATTTTGTTTTGGGGGCCTTTGTGTCTCGCCTGAAAATGAGGTGAAACACTGACAGGAGCTATACAGTAGCAGAAGGCTTCTAATAGACAGTGTCTTTGCATCAGAGGGGTGAATTTTTACACCAGCTGTTGTTTTTTTAGTGGGTTTTTTTTAGGGGTGGATCAGCTTAATATTGTGGAAAGAATATTGCTTCCATCACTGTAATTGTCTGCATCATTTCCAATCCCCCATTTATTTTTTGGGTAAATATATATATATATATATATATATATATATATATATATATATATATATATATATATATATATATATATATATACGCATGCACACATATACACAAACCTATATAGACATACATACTTTTTTAAAGAATATACCTTTTTTATTATTCCCTGCAAACCCTACCACCGATCACCCAATTGGAGTAAACTAATAAACACTTCGGCTTTTACCTTCAATTTATTCATCTTATACACATTTTACAGACACAGTCTATTTTACAATAGTTATTTTTTGTTTGTTTTTAGTCCTTCCTCTATTTCTGATGTCCATCCAGTTTGATTTCTGAACCTATATACATTTTACAGACCCCGTATGTTTTACATTGTTTATCTTGTTATTAGTCCCACCCTTCAGCTCCATTCAACCCCTCCCATCTATCCATCAACATCATCCATTTTGGATTTCTATTTGCCATATATTTTTCAACTGTGCTGTGATGCTTCACAAAACAATTGAACCTTTCTATTCTCATAGCTTCTACAGATTGTAAATGTAAAAACAAATTTTTTTGCTAAAATAAATATTATATTATTGATTGATTGACTATGGCTTTTCAAATCACCCAGTATTGCTATCTGCAGCATTAGTTCTAGGCAAATGTTGCAATTCTTCAGCCATTCCTGGACCTGTGACCAAAAAACGAGCTACATATGGACAATACCAAAATAAATGATCTAATGACTCTGCCTCCTCACAGCAGAATCTGCAGAGCTGGGAAGATTGTATCCCCCATATATATAACATTCTTAGTTGCAAGAATTTTGTATAGTAATTTAAATTGAAAAATTCAAAGTTTGGAATCCGGCATTGTTTTGCCTATCAATTCATAAACCATGTGCCATGGAACGGGCACATCGAAAATCTCTTCCCAACTATTTTGCAATTTATATGGCACAGCTATCAGTTTTTTGGTCCTTAAATGAAATTGGTATATGTTTTTATTTATCACACTTTTCTTTAACCATTTATGTTCTTTAATACAGGGCCGACATACTTTTTTCCCCCTTCTACTTGCCTCTTCCATTTTTGTGGTAATGCTGCAATTAGTTGGTTGTAATTTTGGGTAGAGCAGACATTTCCATATGTCTGTGTTAGCTGCATGTGTGACATCACCTCCACCTGTCCTATTTATAATATCATTCACTAAAATTATACCTTTTTTAAACATTTCTTTGAAAAATACATTTTTTTTTATCAATTACTATATTTGAATTTAACCACAATATTTGTTGTATTATTTGTTCTGTCTTTTCAGGTGGATTAAACTGAAATTGCAACCAACTTTCTAAGGCTTGTTTAAAAAATAAAGATATTTTGGAGATTATTTCCTTTTCAAACAACCGAAAGTGGGCAGGTGTAATCTGAATAAAGGGAAAATGGCCCTTCGTGAACATAGGATGAGACATTTGTACCAATTTACTAGAAAACCAGTTTGGATTTAAATATAACTTTGGTATGACTGACGCCTTTAGTGAGAGGTCTAATGCTTTAATATTTAATAATTTCTGCCCTCCGAATTCATATTCGTTATATAAATAGACCCTTTTAATTTTATCTGGCTTGCCGTTCCAAATAAAATTGAATATTTTTTGTTCATATAATTTAAAAAGCAGGTCACTAGGTGTAGGCAAAACCATAAGCAAATAGGTACACTGTGATATGACTAAAGAGTTAATCAGGGTGATTTTTCCACAAATATACAGGTATTTTCCTTTCCATGGTAGCAAGATCTTATCTATTTTTGCTAACTTTCTATAAAAATGTATTGGAGTGAGATCATTTCTTTCTTTTGGGATTTGAATACCGAGTATGTCCACATCTCCACCAGACCATTTAACTGGTCAACTACATGGTAATGTAAAATTTGCATTTTTTTGTGATCCAATACGTAATATAGTACACTTATCAGAATTTGGTTTTAATCCAGAGAGGACAGCAAAAGTATCTAGATCCTCTATGAGGCCGTGGAGAGACTCTAATTGTGGTTTTAAAAGAAAACCAAAGTGTCATCGGCGTACAATGACACTTTGGTTTTTAAGCCACAGATTTCTAATCCCTTAATATTATTGTTTGATCTAATCTTAACAGCTAACATTTCAATGGCAATCATAAATAAATATGCCGATAGTGGACAACCTTGTTTTACTCCTCTAGATAGTTTTAAACTTTCTGAGATGTAGCCATTATTTACTATTTTACACCTAGGGTTACTATACATAACTTTAACCCATTTTATAAGAGATTCTCCAAAATTGAAATATTCTAGGCATTTATATATAAACTCCAGTCGTACTTTATCAAAAGCCTTTTCAAAATCAGCTAAGAAAACCAGGCCTGGTGTCCCCGATATTTCATAGTATTCTAATGTTTCCAGTACTTGTCTTATCTCCAATGTATCGTCCATGTAAAAAACCTGTCTGATTAGGATAAATAATATCTGACAATACCTTTTTAATTCTATGCACCAAGCATTTTGCTAGGATTTTTGCATCACAACACTGAAGTGTAAGCGGTCTCCAATTTTTTAAATGGACTGGATCTTTATATATACACCATTTGGGTCCTGTTTCAGTAATAATGATATCAGACCTTCTTGTTGCGTGTCTGATAATCTACCATTTATATAGGAGTGGTTAAAACATGCTAATAATGGTCCTTTGAGTATATCAAAAAAAGTTTTGTATACTTCCACTGTTATGCCATCCAGCCCTGGAGTTTTCCCATCCTTAAAAGGCCCCAATTACATCAAGCAGTTCCTCCTCTGTAATTTGGCCTTCACATGAGTCTTTCTGTACAGATGTTAATTTTACATTATTATTAGGGAAAAAAATCCATACAATTAGTTTCAGTTAGTGGAGATGGAGGAACCTGAAACGAAAACATATTCTTAAAGTACTTTACTTCCTCTTTCAAAATATAATTTGGTGAATCATGCGTGACTCCAGCATTTGTAACAAGTTGTAATAAAAAAAAAAAAATTGGTAGCATTTCTATATTGAAGATTGAAAAATAATTTGGTGCATTTTTCCCCATATTCCATCCAGTTCGCTTTATTTTTATAGTATATTACACTGGATCTTTCTTGAATAAGTCCCTCCATTTCTTTTTGTTTTTCCTCTAACGTATTCTGTGCCTCTATGGTACCGCTTTTATTGCTATTTAACTGTACTGTTAGTCCTTCAATTTCCTTTAATATGGACTCTTTTGATCTAAATTGCTTTTGTTTTATAGATGAGTACTGAATTGCATGGCCTCTAAAGGCACACTTAAAAGTGTGCCATAAAATAAGGGGATCTGCTGTACCTATGTTATGTCTGAAAAAGTCAGTTATAAATTCTTCTGTCCTAGTTCTAAACAATTTATCATCTAGTAGGCTTTGATTAAACTTCCAATATCCTTGCCCACGTGGAAATTCTGCAAGAGTAATATATATGCCAATTATGTGATGATCCGACCGCATTCTGTCCCCTATCAACACTTTTTAAACTTTTGGTGCCAGAGAGAATGGCATAAGAAAGTAGTCAAGATGACTAGCTTGATTAAGCCTCCGCCATGTATATCTCACTAGGTCAGGGTATTTAAGTCTCCATATACCCACTAATTCCAATATATCCATGAAATTCATGATTTCCTTAAGTGCCTGAGGGTGATAGTTTGTAGTGTGATTTCCTTTCCGGTCCATAGGAGGTATTTAAGACCGTATTAAAATCTCCCACCATAATAATAGAGTCTAGTGTTGCTTGCTCGGCTGTTGTTACCCCGAGCAAGCCATCAGGATCATGGTTGGATTTCCAACTGATCCGCATTACTGAGCATCAGAAGTCCACATCATAATATTTTTATGTGGTGAACCATGAGAGCAATGGAGAGAACGAAAAAAAAGACAAAAGGAGAGACGGAAGAGCGCAGGAGCGTGACGAGAAGAAGCTGGATCCATAAAACGCAGCAGTAGGAGAGCAGTGACCCATCCTGTGAAACCAGTAGTAGAGGAAACACAGTGAGTCCACAGCTGGAGCTGTGTGAACACCTGGGTTGTACACCAGCATGCTCCAGCTGCTGGAGATGACCCGTGTGAACACCTGGGTTGTACACCAGCATGCTCCAGCTGCTGGAGATGACCCGTGTGAACACCTGGGTTGTACACCAGCATGCTCCAGCTGCTGGAGATGACCCGTGTGAACACCTGGGTTGTACACCAGCATGCTCCAGCTGCTGGAGATGACCTGTATAACAGAGAGAAATATAATCAACACATCCACCATCCTGACACACTCACACCACACTCCAATGCACACACAACAAGAGAGAGAGAAAAAACACATCTGCACCCATCCAAGCTATACTTAGATAAATTCCAAACACTAAAATGTTCATCTGACTGGTTCATAGTAACAGGGAACTAAATACCAAAACTCTAAAAGGCTACATACTGTACAAGCTCTTCCACAGACCGCTGGAAAGAGGTAGCCCAAGTCAATAACTATCAGTTAGCGAACTTGTTCAAATATCTGTGGGGGGGGATGGTATGTGGTGGTGGGATACTAAATAGACAGGAACATCTGATTAAAACTCAACTCATTAGGACCTAAGTCTTCTTGAGTACAGCTGGAATGTTAGGGGACAAAGTGAATACTATCACTTCACAGATTATTTACAGTGTACTGTACAGTTTTTTTAAAAACTCTTGAGCTGGCTGTACCATAACAATGTCAAACATACTTGAGGGGGCTTCGTTGCCCTCAAATCAGGCTCAGTCCTCTGGTCTCAGTACAGATTACAGAGTACTTACTTACTGAAGAGTACAACCAATGATCTCAAGAACTGATCAGAGTACAGTCGTGGCCAAAAGTTTGAGAATGACACAAATATTAATTTTCACAAAGTCTGATGCCTCAGTTTGTATGATAGCAATTTGCATATATTCCAGAATGTTATGAAGAGTGATCAGATGAATTGCAATTAATTGCAAAGTCCCTCTTTGCCATGCAAATGAACTGAATCTCAAAAAAAACATTTCCACTGCATTTCAGCCCTGCCAAAAGGACCAGCTGACATCATGTCAGTGATTCTCTCGTTAACACAGGTGTGAGTGTTGACGAGGACAAGGCTGGAGATCACTCTGTCATGATTGAGTTCGAATAACAGACTGGAAGCTTCAAAAGGATGCTTGGAATCATTGTTGTGGTGCTTGGAATCATTATTCTTCCTCTGTCAACCATGGTTACCTGCAAGGAAACACGTGCCGTCATCATTGCTTTGCACAAAATGGGCTTCACAGGCAAGGATATTGCTGCCAGTAAGACTGCACCTAAATCAACCATTTATCGGATCATCAAGAACTTCAAGGAGAGCGGTTCAATTGTTGTGAAGAAGGATTCAGGGCACCCAAGAAAGTACAGCAAGCGCCAGGACCATCTCCTAAAGTTGATTCAGCTGCAGGATCGGGGCACCACCAGTACAGAACTTGCTCAGGAATGGCAGCAGGCAGGTGTGAGTGCATCTGCACGCACAGTAAGGCAAAGACTTTTGGAGGATGGCCTGGTGTGAAAAAGGGCAGCAAAGAAGCCACTTCTCTCCAGGAAAAACATCAGGAACAGACTGATATTCTGCAAAAGGTACAGGGACTGGACTGCTGAGGACTGGGGTAAAGTCATTTTCTCTGATGAATCCCCTTTCCGATTGTTTGGGGCATCCGGAAAAAAGCTTGTCCGGAGAAGACAAGGTGAGCGCTACCATCAGTCCTGTGTCATGCCAACAGTAAAGCATCCTGAGACCATTCATGTGTGGGGTTGCTTCTCAGCCAAGGGAGTTGGCTCACTCATAATTTTGCCTAAGAACACAGCCATGAATAAAGAATGGTACCAACACATCCTCCGAGAGCAACTTCTCCCAACCATCCAGGAACAGTTTGGTGACGAACAATGCCTTTTCCAGCATGATGGAGCACCTTGCCATAAGGCAAAAGTGATAACAAAGTGGCCCGGGGAACAAAACATCAATATTTTGGGTCCATGGCCAGGAAACTCCCCAGACCTTAATCCCATTGAGAATTTGTGGTCAATCCTCAAGAGGCGGGTGGACAAACAAAAACCCACAAATTCTGACAAACTCCAAGCATTGATTATGCAAGAATGGGCTCCATCGGTCAGGATGTGGCCCAGAAGTTAATTGACAGCATGCCAGGGCAGATTGCAGAGGTCTTGAAAAAGAAGGGTCAACACTGCAAATCTTGACTCTTTGCATCAACTTCATGTCATTGTCAATAAAAGCGTTTGACACTTCAGTATTCCATAGTAACATCTGACAAAAATATCTAAAGACACTGAAGCAGCAAACTTTGTGGAAATTAATATTTGTGTCATTCTCAAAACTTTTGGCAATGACTGTACAGCAGAAGAATATAAACGCAGTGGGCCCATTTCCTCACAGTTCTGCCATTCCCTTAAGACGGTGCTTCTGTGGTATAATATTAATAACAACTGTCACAAGATAAAGAGGTTCATTGTGTATGCAGTGGTTGCAGCATCACATATTTATACTATAAATGACTGGATTATCATCACCTCATCTCAAACTCTGTGTGTGTGTGTGTTACTTTACAGTAGAACACCTTCATTTACACTTACCTGCTGTTTCAATTAACGCTGTAATACTGCAGGGAGCCATTAAAACACATGGATAGATAAATCTTAAATGGAACATCGAATCAATTCAACCTTAAACTACATGAGGACATGTAGAGCCTAGGAGAGATTTACTAGCAGATTAAAGGATTATAAGTAGGATGTTTAAGGTATTAAACACTGCCAACCCAGCAAGGTAAAAAAAGACAGTGAAGTTTGAGTCAAAAAGGTTTGACAGGCGGCAACTGGGGGCTTTTTAGACAGGACTTCTGGTGGGGGAAACCATTAAGATTAACAAATAGCAAGCGAGGAATACATCAATAGGATAACAATTTACATACCTCAGCAAGAACGAGAGAGAGAGAGAGAGAGAGAGATGCCAGGCGAGGTTTTCTACTCATAAATTGCCATGGTTGGAGGTGAGAGGGTGCAAAACTTCAGAGTAATTTATGTGCACCCAGGCACATGTGGTGAATTTGAATGAGCCATGCTCCCTTGGAACGATCTCCTTTCAGTCTGCAACCTAATCTGGGGCCATATGTATCAAGCATCTCTGAGTGCGAGTGCTAATTTGGGATCAGTTTAGCATTTTAGGTCATAATGAATCAGATTATTATGGACAGGCGGGACTTGATCCTAGATGAGCACACCTACTCAGAAACTCTTGGTGCAGACCTTGATCTCCTGAGTGGCGCGGTGGTCTAAGACACTGCATCTCAGTGCTAGAGGCATCACTACAGACCCTGGTTCGATTCAAGGCTGTATCACAACCGGGCTGTGATTGGGAGTCCCATAGGGCGGCGCACAATTGGCCCAGCGTCGTTAGGGTTTGGCTGAGGTAGGCCGTCATTGTAAATAACAATTTGTTCTTAACTGACTTGTCTAGTGAAATAAAAAAAATCTCTAGATTATTAATCTCTAGACTTAAAACAAAAATACTGCCCTTTAACGTGATTCCTCTTCATCAATGAGGCTTATACTGGGATAAATGTGAGGGGGAAAACCAAAGCTGGAAAGAATTCACTTCTAAATACTATTAACTTTGTCATTTTCGTTTAAAGACCCCTTAGGGGTTTAGAAATGTTTATTTGGGCAAGTCGAGAATTGAGCAGGGGCTTGCTATGACCAGTTAAACAGTCTTTTCCCCTGTGTGTGTGTGTGTGTGTGTTATGACCATTAAAATAGTATTTTCCCTGTGTGTTCATTTCTTAGTCATACTGTTCTACAGGGATCTATAAAAAGGGATGATATTCTGCTGACACATCACTTCTGGACTGCTAGTCAAGGCTTTCCAGGCTGGACACACTGGTCTTCCAGGTGTGAAGAAGAGTTAGTAAAAACAAACACACACATAGTAGATTTAGGAATAGGTTATATGACTACATTGTTGTGTAGATTTATGGAGGCATCAAGTGACACCACATCAATTGTGACAACATATCGTACTCTGCTAGATGAATGCATACTGTAAGACTACAACTTAATCAAATCAGGCAATTAGCTCAATCCTAAACCCCATACCAAATCTCCATAAGGCAGAAAATGTAGATACCACTGATTTGTAACCGAGGAATTAAGAATCGATTGGCATCATTGAGGAACACAGTACAAGGCAAGGTCAATATCAATACAAGGGATAGTCTACACTAGCCTTCATGTTCAATGATACTCCATAAATATTTCCAATACAACCACATCTGTCTACCACAGTCCTGACACCCAAATTCCCTGGCAGCCAGACTCAGAGGGAGCCAGTATCTTCTGTGTGTTTATATCAATAGGACATGATGAAACAGGCATTCCTGCTGCTGTGCCATCACAACAAACACACACACACACACACACACACACACACACCACACACACACACACACACACACACACACACACACACACACACACACACACACACACACATCTCTTCTGGTTAACGGAGCATAGATGAGGGGCTGCACTGCCCTCTGTGAAGAGGTCTCTGAGATCATCATAGCTGGGGCCATACTACTGTCACACACTCACAGTCAGACGAAGCAGCTCCAAAAACATGGGATTGGTGTGTGTGTGTCTGTGTGTCATTTTTTCAAGATAATGATCCAATCTATAGGATAGAGAAAACATCTATAGGATAGAATAAACATCTATAGAATAAACATCTATAGAGAAAACATCTATAGGATAGAGAAAACATCTATAGGATAGAATAAACATCTACAGGATAGAATAAACATCTACAGGATAGAATAAACATCAACATCTATAGGATAGAGTAAACATCTATAGGATAGAGAAAACATCTATAGGATAGAGAAAACATCTATAGGATAGAATAAACATCTACAGGATAGAATAAACATCTACAGGATAGAATAAACATCTACAGGATAGAATAAACATCAACATCTATAGGATAGAGTAAACATCAACATCTATAGGATAGAGTAAACATCAACATCTATAGGATAGAGTAAACATCTATAGGATAGAGAAAACATCTATAGGATAGAATAAACATCTACAGGATAGAATAAACATCTATAGGATAGAGAATTCATCTATAGTAGAGGTCGACCGATTATGATTTTTCAATGCCAATAGCGATACCGATTATTGGAGGACCAAAAAAGGCCGCTACCGATTAATCGCCCGATTTTTTTAGATGTATTTGTAATGACAATTACAACAATACTGAATGAACACTTATTTTAACTTAATATAATACATCAATAAAATCCATTTAGCCTCAAATAAATAATGAAACATGTTCAATTTGGTTTAAATAATGCAAAAAACAAAGTGTTGTAGAAGAAAGTAAAAGTGCAATATGTGCCATGTAAGAAAGCTAACGTTTAAGTTCCTTGCTCAGAACATGAGAACATATGGTGGTTCTAGCGTTCATATAAATAACAATAGCGGGGCTATATACAGGGGGTACCAGTTCAGAGTCAATGTGTCAATGTGCGGGGGCACCGGTGGAGGTAATTATGTACATGTTGGTAGGGTTATTAACTTCTTATGGGTAGGGGGAAGTATTTTCACGGCCGGATAAAAAAACGTACCCGATTTAATCTGGTTATTACTCCTGCCCAGAAACTAGAATATGCATATAAATAGTAGCTTTGGATAGAAAACACTCCAAAGTTTCTAAAACTGTTTGAATGGTGTCTGTGAGTATAACAGAACTCAAATGGCAGGCCAAAACCTGAGAAGATTCTGTACAGGAAGTACCCTGTCTGACCATTTCTTGGCCTTCTTTGTCATCTCTATCCAAAACAAAGGATCTCTGCTGTAACGTGACACTTTCTCAGGCTCCCATAGGCTCTCAGAAGGCGCCAGAACGTTGAATGATGACTTTGCAGCCCATAGCTGAAAAACAGTAGCGCATTTGGTAAGTGGTCGATCTGAGAACAATGAGACGGGTGTGCGCGTGCACGTGAAGAGTCCATTTTAGAGTCTTTGAACGGAAAGGACGTCTCCCGGTCGGTATATTATCGCATAAAAATTGATTTTAAACAGCGTTTGACATGCTTCGAAGTACGGTAATGGAATATTTTGAATTTTTTTGTCACGATACGCATCCGCGCGTCACCCTTCGGATAGTGTCTTGAACGCACGAACAAAACGCCGCTATTAGGATATAACTATGGATTATTTGGAACCAAACCAACATTTGTTGTTGAAGTAGAAGTCCTGGGAGTGCATTCTGACGAAGAACAGCAAAGGTAATCCAATTTTTCTTATAGTAAATCTGAGTTTGGTGAGTACCAAACTTGGTGGGTGTCAAAATAGCTAGCCTGTGATGGCGAGCTATCTACTCAGAATATTGCAAAATGTGCTTTCACCGAAAAGCCATTTTAAAAATCGGACATATCGAGTGCATAGAGGAGTTCTGTATCTATAATTCTTAAAATAATTGTTATGTTTTTTGTGAACGTTTATCGTGAGTAATTTAGTAAATTCACCGGAAGTGTTCGGTGGGAATGCTAGTTCTGAACGTCACATGCTAATGTAAAAAGCTGGTTTTTGATATAAATATGAACTTGATTGAACAAAACATGCATGTATTGTATAACATAATGTCCTAGGAGTGTCATCTGATGAAGATCATCAAAGGTTAGTGCTGCATTTAGCTGTGGTTTTTGTGACATTATATGCTAGCTTGAAAAATGGGTGTCTGATTATTTCTGGCTGGGTACTCTGCTGACATAATCTAATGTTTTGCTTTCGTTGTAAAGCCTTTTTGAAATCGGACAGTGTGGTTAGATAAAGGAGAGTCTTGTCTTTAAAATGCTGTAAAATAGTCATATGTTTCAAAAATTGAAGTTTTCGGATTTTTGAGGAGTTTGTATTTCGCGCCACGCCTTATCATTGGATATTGGAGCGGTGTTCCGCTAGCGGAACGTCTAGATGTAAGAGGTTAAAGTGGCTATGCATAGATAATAACAAAGAATAGCAACAGTGTGTGGGGGGGGTGAAAATAGTCTGGGTAGCCATTCGATTAGATGTTCAGGAGTCTTATGGCTTGGGGGTAAAGCTGTTTAGAAGCCTCTTGGACCTAGACTTGGTGCTCCGGTACCGCTTGCCGTGCGGTAGCAGAGAGAACAGTCTATGAGTAGGGTGGCTGGAGTCTTTGACAATTTTTAGGGCCTTCCTCTGACACCGCCTGGTATAGAGGTCTTTGATGGCAGGAAGCTTGGCCCTGGGGATGTACTGGGCCGTACGCACTACCCTCTGTAGTGCCTTGCGGTCAGAGGCCGAGCAGTTGCCATACCAGGCAGTGATGCAACCCATCAGGATGCTCTCGATGGTGCAGCTGTAAAACCTTTTGAGGATCTGAGGATCCATGCCAAATCTTTTCAGTTTCCTGAGGGGGAATAGGTTTTGTCATGCCCTCTTCATGACTGTCTTGATGTGCTTGGACCATGTTAGTTTGTTGGTGATGTGGACACCAAAGGAACTTGAAGCTCCCAACCTGCTCCACTACAGGGGTGGGGTATGTAAGTACAGTCACTGTGGGGACGACGTCCTCGATACACTTATTGATAAAGCCAGTGACTGATGTGGTGTACCCCTCAATACCATCGGAAGAATCCCGGAACATATTCCAGTCAGTGCTAGCAAAACAGTCCTGTAGTTTAGCATCTGCTTCAGCTGACCACTTTTTTATAGACCGAGTCACTGATGCTTCCTGGTTTAAATTTTTGCTTGTAAGCGGGAATCAGGAGGATAGAGTTATGGTCAGATTTGAGAAATGGAGGGTGAGGGAGGGCTTTGTATGTGTCTCTGTGTGTGGAGTAAAGATGGTCTAGAATTGTGTCCCCTCTGGTTGCACATTTAACATGCTGATAGAAATTCAGTAAAACTGATTTCAGTTTCCTGCAGTAAAGTCACCGGCAACCAGGAGCGTCGCTTTTGGGTGGGTGTTTTGTTGTTTGCTTATGGCGGAATACAGCTCATTGAGTGCGGTTTAAGTGCCAACTGCGCTCTATGGTGGTATGTAGACAGCTACAAAAAATACAGATGAAAACTCTCTAGGTAGATCATGAGATACTCTACGTCAGGCGAGCAAAACTTTGAGACTTCCTTAGATATCGTGCACCAGCTGTTGTTTACATAAATGCATAGGTCCCCGCCCCGTGTCTCACCAGAGGCTGCTGTTCTGTCTTGTCGATAGAGTGTATAACCCGCCAGCTGTATGTTATTAATGTCGTCGTTCAGCCACGACTCGGTGAAACATAAGATATTACAGTTTCTAATGTCCAGTTGGTAGGATATACGCGCTTTCAGTTCGTCCCATTTATTTTCCAGTATTGAACGTTAGCTTGCAGAATGGAAGGCAAGGGCAAATTAGTCACCGTCGCCTGATCCTCGCAAGGCACCCGGATCTTTTGCCTTGAAATCTCTGTTTACTTCTCCAGCGAGTCACGGGGATCGGGCCTGGTTGGGTGTCTGCAATATATCCCTTGCGTCAGACTCATTGAAGAAGAACTCCTCATCCAATTTGAGGTGAGTAATCCCAGTTCTGATGTCCAGAAGCTCTTTTTGGTCATAAGAGACAGTAGCAGCAACATTATGTACAAAACAAGTTACGAACAATTAGAAAAATCTAACAAAATAGCATGTTTGGTTGAGAGCCTATAAGACAGCAGCTCTTCCCTCCAGCGCCATTTTAACTACAGTGAAAATGGTTAACTTTGTTAAAGCAAAGCCCTGGAACTCTCGTGTATTTTCTGCACTATGCAATGATATGGGCAGCGACCATGAAACACTTTTACAACATACAGAAGTGCGCGGGTTATCAAGGGGCAAAGTATTGACAAGTTTTTTTAATTGAGAGATGAGCTTAAAGTTCTTTACTGACCATAATTTTCACTTCTCTGACCGCTTGCATAATGGCGAGTTTCTCACATGGCTGGACTATCTGGGTGATGTTTTTTCCTGCCTGAATGAGCTGAATCTAGGATTACAGGGATTCTCCGCAACTATATTCAATGTGCGGGACAAAATTGAGGCTATGATTAAGAAGTTGGAGCTCTTCTCTGTCTGCATTAAGAAGGACAAAACACAGGTCTTTCCATCATTGTATGATTTTTTGTGTGCAAATGAACTCAAGCTTACGGACAATGTCAAATGTGAAATAGCAAAGCACCTGAGTGAGTTGGGTGCGCAATTACGCAGGTACTTTCCCGAAACGGACGACACAAACAACTGGATTCATTATCCCTTTCATGCCCTGCCTCCAGTCCACTTACCAATATCTGAACAAGAGAGCCTCAAGGAAATTGCAACAAGCGGTTCTGTGAAAACGGAGTTTAATCAGAAGACACTGCCAGATTTCTGGATTGGGCTGCACTCAGAGTATCCTGCCTTGGCAAATCGCGCTGTTAAGACACTGATGCCCTTTGCAACCACGTACCCATGTCAGAGTGGATTCTCAGCCCTCACTAAATACAGGCACAGACTGTGTGTGGAAAATGATTTAAGACTGAGACTCTCTCCAAGAGAATCCAACATTGCAGAGTTATGAGCATCCTTTCAAGCACAACCCTTCTCATTAACCTGTGGTGAGTTATTCACCATTTTCAATGAACAAATAAGGTTTTATATGTAAGATGGTTAAATAAAGAGTCAAATGATTGATTATTATTATTTGTGCCCTCGTCCTATAATAGCTCTTTGTCACTTCCCACTCATTCTTATGTTTAATAAATGTATCATATAGTGTGTGTGTGTGTGGCAGGCTTACAATGATGGCAAAAAAACTACATTTGAGAGTACGCTGACCCTGGTGCACAGCTGGGTACGCAGCTGGAGGTTGCGTACCCAGAGAAAACATCTATAGGATAGAGAAAACATCTATAGGATAGAGAAAACATCTATAGGATAGAGAAAACATCTAGAGAGAAAACATCTATAGGACAGAGAAAACATCTATAGGACAGAGAAAACATCTATAGGATAGAGAAAACATCTATAGGACAGAGAAAACATCTATAGGATAGAGAAAACATCTATAGGATAGAGAAAACATCTATAGGATAGAGAAAACATCTATAGGATAGAGAAAACATCTATAGGATAGAGAAAACATCTATAGGATAGAGAAAACATCTATAGGATAGAGAAAACATCTAGAGAGAAAACATCTATAGGATAGAGAAAACATCTATAGGACAGAGAAAACATCTATAGGACAGAGAAAACATCTATAGGACAGAGAAAACATCTATAGGATAGAGAAAACATCTATAGGATAGAGAAAACATCTATAGGATAGAGAAAACATCTATAGGATAGAGAAAACATCTAGAGAGAAAACATCTATAGGATAGAGAAAACATCTAGAGAGAAAACATCTAGAGAGAAAACATCTATAGGATAGAGAAAACATCTAGAGAGAAAACATCTATAGGATAGAGAAAACATCTAGAGAGAAAACATCTATAGGATAGAGAAAACATCTAGAGAGAAAACATCTGCGGGCAAACTGCTGCCACTGGATGCATCTTCTAGCCTACAATTACTCCCAACATGCCATTGATCGCAATGAATTGAATGTGGTTGAATTGATAGCGTGCCTGGGAGGCATTGGTATATCCCTCCTACAATAAAAGCAACTAAATCTGGAGGTGAAAAATGCTCAAAACCACGTGCAAGGGAAACATAGGCAGGAGGGGAGATGAGCAGACTTCTCCTGTAGGTTAATTCAGGTTTGTTTACAGTGGCCAAAGCTGAACCAGGGAAGTTTGAGCTCTTTGATTAACTAAAAGAAAAAATACGATTGTATGCCTAGTCATTCCATAATCTTCTTATTTATATAAATAACACATCTAAACTGATCGATGATATATTGTAACTTGCCCTGTATGCTACAGAACGAAGTCTGGACAGAGCTATTTTGTAAACAAGTTATCCAATTGTGTTTCAACAAACAACGACTTCATACACGACCTATTACATGGGAATTCCAGTGTTCAGGATGGAATTGTAAACTGGAGGCGAACGAGCCAACTTCTAGAGCGGCTGGATTGTTTGAGCAAGCTTGTCAATCAACAGAACAGCGCCCAGAACCACTGGCGGCCGCTCCTGCTGAAAAGTAGCCTACTGATAACATTTCCAGGGCGCGCAGACTAGGCTACTGTATATAACCTAAAATATAACACTGGCAGTAACATTGGCAATAGTAGCGAGGTGTTTTATAGCGTGTAGCCTAAATCAGTAGAAGCAAAGAAAAAAACTAAAATGCATGCTTTCTGTGTAGGCTAAATTAAAGACCATTTTGAATGTTTACCAACCTGGCAAAGCGCGGGGACTTATCCTGTGCCAATGCGCTGATGTTCGGAGTTTGTGTCACAGATAGACAGTCAGTTCTGTGTTTTCTGTCCCTCTTCTGCGCGCTAGATCGTGCTGATGTTTTCACTTCCTCTTTCTTCGCCTTCTGTTGGCTGGCTCCTCTCTCCTCCGAGGCTCGAGCAGCGATGCGAAGGACGTCGACCAATTAAAACACAACAAACAGTTGAACAATTGAATGGGACGACAGGACACTCCCCGTTGATGTGTGGCAATTATTATGATAGCAAATGAATAATGTCATGCTTGAACCTCGGGATAAGCGTTTAATATTTCATAGCTATCGATTAATTAATACATAATATATCAAAGACAGCATATGGGGGTGGGGGTTAGGCCTATAACATTGTAGTCTACCATAAGATACCTTTATTTGAAATAAGAGGGGGAAACTAACTTTGATTGGGTAAGACCTCCTTAAAATAAAAATAATATTGAACATTCAAATCTGATACCGTTGGGACATAGCTTCTCCCTAGGTCACATTTCACAATAGATGGAAACAGACAGTATATAGATGGGAGTAATAGACAATCATACAAAAGCTAGAGTACAGTACAGTCAATACCAGACTTAATTAAATTCATGTCATATAGCTACACCTACTGGTTCCAATATCTAAGCTACCCAGCAGAAGAGAGAAAGACATCTAAGAGTGAGTGATCTGAACTGTTGCCACTGTGCCAGGCTCAAACAGCTCTCCTCTCCACAGTATATCAACATGATTAATACAGGGCCATGTGCCTACTGTCTGTCTAGAATATAATCTGGGCTAATAGTGTCCAAACACCCATCCTAAGGAACCCGTCTGTATGACTGAATCCCGTGGATTTCTCTCTAGTACGAGATCACGGCTAGGTCAAAATGAATGAAGCCATGTAATATGATCAGCATTAAGTGGTGTTGCATGATGTATTTGATTGATATGAGCTATCATATGATAGTTAAAATTTGTACAAATATTTGAATTCTCTTTTTAATAGCCACAATAATTTGTCTGAGCCATCTAAACAGCATAGATTGTTTAGACTTTGAAATAAAATAAAATCTATCCCAGTCATTGACCACAGGACCTTTGAGCCAAGTCGGAGCATAACTATAGCCAATGGAATCTGTCAAGTCGACTGTGTCAATTATGCCATCATTCAATGTTAGGGCCTGATGAGATGGCAGTTTGTGGCATAGAAAAATGGCATAAACAAAAAGGCAGATCGTATCCTAATAATCTTTAGACTAACTTCCCTGATCTCAAGACTGTACTGATACTTCCTAACTGACCCTAACCCATTATCCTGCCCCATAAGATAGAGTGGTTCAATATAGAGGCTTCTCTGCTCTAACTTTGCCAAAGTGGCAGTGTCTCAGTTAAAGTAATCTAGGAGATTCATGTCTGCTTCTGCTCAGAGAGAGAGAGGGCTACGTGGTGCAGCTGGGACACACTGTTTCAATGCTGTTGATTTATCGGAGGCCTTTGGCCAAAGCGCCACAGAAAGGAATGGAGGGAGTTGCCATGGGAAGGAGGATAAGAGAGGGATGGGGGAGAGAGATCAAATAAAGCTTTCAGTTACTAGGAAATACACACACACACACACACACACACACACACCTAACCCATTCTGACGCACAAATAGACCCCTTCAGGCTTAACTACATGCAGAAACCACTAGGACGCTAATCAAAATTCAAATACATCTCCCCCCCAAAGGACTCCTTAAACAGTCCTCTTATTGGGGTCATTAAAATAAGCAGCGCATATATCTGGTCCTGCTCTAGTTGATAGGATGTTCATTTAGAGAAGTGTGCTATCATTAGGGAGGGGCAAAGTGGAGAACTCTTTTGATGTGCTCTGCAGGGTGTGTTAGTGCGTCTGTTTTTTTGTTGTTGTTGTACTGACTACAAAACGGCACATTAGTGAGTCACACTCCCTAGCCAGCCCTGGGCTTTCTGAGGTCTTTCAAGATCAAAGGAGAAGGGTCTTCTTTTTTTGCCTTTCAAAAGGAAACAGTGCTAACCAGAGTTGCTTCTTGAATGGGACATTATAGTGGATAGAGATGTGTCATTCTAAGAATCGATGAAGGACAAGAAAGACCGACACAAAAGTTGGCCGTGCGTTGCATCATTACGGCGATTCTGTTGCAAAACATTTACTCATATGGAAAAAACAAACGTGAGTTTCTATTGGACAAATTCAGTTAGGTCCCTCCCCGTTTGGTTCTGTTTGATTCTTAAAAGGTAACCGGTTTGCATGATGAATACACTCCCGCCGGGTGTTGACGGACGGTGGCGATTCAACATGTAGAATCGTCGGGATATAAACAGGAAATGACAGCCAATGTTCTGTGGTCAGAAGTGATAGAACGGCCACCCGCTGCGCACGGCCAATGTCCGTGTTGGCCGGTCATGTCCTTGTCACTATCAATTAATGAACCAAACAAAATGCATGCAGTTGAAAAATATTGGAAGACAATATGAATAATGACAAATTGAAAGTATTTTTTACTTGCGGCTTCAAGATTAATTTGATGAGTAAGAGGCTTTATCCTTGGCCATGGAGAACACACTGAAATACAGTACATTCTCTCTCCCTTCATCAAGCTGGATTTAAATAAAATATGTAAATTCCAACCTCAATTTATTCCAAATATGTATGTACAGTAATAAGCCTTCAAACATCCATCCGCGTCATATGGAAGAAAACAAATATGGAAAAAATATGTGCTGCAATTTTCCCCACTGTTTTTGTCAAACAACAGGTCTACAATCAAGCTAAATACAAAGCAAAACCATCTCTAACAACATGCTCTGTTTTGTCCCGTTTTCATTCGGATCTGATTCATCAAGCCAACATCCTTCATAACAGCTACAAACTGATTTCAACTCTTCTGGCTGGCTCAAGCCCCCCTGAGCCAGCCATGTCATTACCCATGCTGTAAGGGCTTTCTGAGATCCTCGCCTGAGGGGCCCTACATTCACAATCAGCACTGCGGATCCATAGAATCTTATTCTGTATGATCTAATGGAATAGAGGCATCAACCATATGAGGGATGGGACAAGTCATGCATTATTTAAAGGCTCAGATGGAGGGAAGAATACTGAACCAAAAATGGTCCTCTAGTGTGCACTTTGTAGTGTGCCATTGAAGCGACCCTGAGCCAATGGGTAAGAACCACCATAGCTGCTCACTGACTGATAGACACTGCAGTGCAGCCATCTCCCTGCTAGAACAATCCAGGTAGGTTCCTATGGCTCAATCGGTCTCAGAACAGTCACTGGTTTTGGAGGACTTGTGCTTCCTCCTCTTCTTCCTCTTCTTCTTGTCCTTCTTTTTGCCCTTCTTCTTGTGTTTCCTCTTCTTGCGGTCGCCGGTGGAGGAGGAAGAGGAGGAGCTGTCCGAGTCGGAGGAGGTGGTGTCCTGCAGGAGTTGCTGCAGCTGCTGGATCCTGGAGAGAGAAAGGAGAGATGGAGAGAGAGATGGAGAAATGGAGAGAGAGATAGAGAGAGAGATGGAGAGAGAGGAGGGGAAATGGAGAGACAGGAGGAGAAATGGAGAGAGAGGAGGAGAAATGGAGAGAGAGGAGGAGAAATGGAGAGAGAGGAGGAGAAATGGAGAGAGAGGAGGAGAGAGAGGAGGAGAAATGGAGAGAGAGGAGGAGAAATGGAGAGAGGAGGAGAAATGGAGAGAGAGATAGAGAGAGAGGAGGAGAAATGGAGAGAGAGGAGGAGAAATGGAGAGACAGGAGGAGAAATGGAGAGACAGGAGGAGAAATGGAGAGAGAGGAGGAGAAATGGAGAGAGAGGAGGAGAAATGGAGAGAGAGATAGAGAGAGAGGAGGAGAAATGGAGAGAGAGGAGGAGAAATGGAGAGAGAGAGAGAGAGAGAGGATGGAGAGAGAGATAGAGAGAGAGGAGGAGAAATGGAGAGAGAGGAGGAGAAATGGAGAGAGAGAGAGAGAGAGATGGAGAGACAGGAGGAGAAATGGAGAGAGAGGAGAAATGGAGAGAGAGGAGAGAGAGAGAGAGAAAAAGAGAGACAGGGAGATGGGTTAGAACCATTCAAGGAGAGGCATGGTATGATGAACTGAAACACAGTATCTTCTCAGACACACACAAACACACACACACACACACACACACCACACACACACACACACACACACACACACACACACACACACACACACACACACACACACACACACACACACACACACACACACACACACACACACACACACACACACACACACACACACACACTTCTTGGAATATCCCAGAGGGTTTTCCTCTACAATCATTGGCTATTTCAGATTTCACTCAGAAGTGTCCCTGGTTATGAAACAAGTCTTCTAACAGTGATGGTCAGCTGACAGCTGGTAAGTACTGAGTATGGGGATTATGATGGGCTACAGGTGTTTGCAGCTAGTGCTAAAGTGGGGAGAGAGAGAAATAGAGAGAGAAATAGAGAGAGACAGAGAGAGAGAGAGAGACAGAGAGAGACAGAGAGAGAGAGAGAGAGAGACAGAGAGAGAGAGACAGAGAGAGAGAGAGAGAGAGAGAGATCATTTCAGGCAGCCAGCAAAGTAGCTCTGCAGCTCACACAAGACCAGATCAAATATCAAGATGCTGAAACACTGCCTCAGAAACAAAATTCTTCAATAAAATATGGATTTAACACGAATGATCAAACAGTTCACAGACCGAGGCATCCACTTCCTTTGATTAGTCCAAAACTTTACATTTCCATTGATTCGGTATGATCAGAGAGGAACAAGAGAGCTTGTGCAAGTTGCAAGATAATGAAAACAACTCTAAGGCGGCGGTTCCCAAGTCATCCTCAAACTTCATTAAGAATTCATCAGAGGAGCGTTGTCTTCAACGTTGACATCTTCCACCCAGAGAACAGAGACGTAATCATAAGGACTGTTCAAGGCAAGCACTCTGAGACAGAGCTGGGTTGGCTCTTAGGTCCTCTGGCCAAGTCTACCACGGTTACATTTCACTCTGTCTCTCATATCATCATAGCTTATATGATCCTGTAGATTGTAGAACATGTCTATCGCACACTCTCTCCAATCATACTCACATGAATCTCTCATAATGCACCTCATTTCAGATGGTACTTTAACACTTCTCTATATACACCCAAGTTCCCATTCAATGTCGTTCATAGTAGTTTTTAAAGTACTTTATTCACCTGTTTGATTAAGTGCTCTGTCAGCTTTCAGGATGTGATTGATTTAGCCATTGACTTTAGTGTGTCCTTTGACGACTCTGAGTCTTTTCTTTTTATTACATGGTTGTTGTTATTTCCCTGTGCTAAAAGGCACTCAATTCATAATAGACAATTCTGACTGAGACAGTCGGAAAATGAAAGGGTTAGTTCATACTAATTACAAACTTATGTCATCTTAACCTAATAACTGGAAAGTAGCCTAGTCTATAAAAGCAGAGTATCGTCAGAGACTGAAGATTTGAGTTTGTTTACTTGGCTGCAGCTAAGCATCAGCATTGTTGGGAGAAAAACAAAGAGAATCGTTAAGTCCCCTGTGACCGTGCTCCAAAATAGCTTGTCTGAATCAAAAAACATGACTATATTCTCCCTCGTGCAGGTTGGAGATGCAAGCGCTATGGACACAGGACAGGGGACAGAGAGTGTCCCTTCTTCATCAAAGGAAACCAGAAACGGGAGCAGTTCAGAGTAGAGGTCCACCGGCATGGCCGATTAATTAGGGCCGATTTCAAGTTTTCATAACAATCGGCAATCGGACTTTTTGGATGCCAATTATGGCCGATTTCATTGCAATCCACGAGGAAACTGCGTGGCAGGCTGACCACCTGTTACGCGAGTGCAGCAAGGAGCCAAGGTAAGTTGCTAGCTAGCATTAAACTTATCTTATAAAAAACTATCAATCTTCACATAATCACGAGTTAACGACACATGGTTGATGATATTACTAGTTTAACTAGCTTGTCCTGCGTTGCATATAATCAATGTGGTGCCTGCTAATTTATCATCGAATCACAGCCTACATGTACTTCAACTTCGCCAAACGGGTGATGATTTAACAAAAGCGCATTCGCGAAAAAAGCACAATCGTTGCACAAATATACCTAACCATAAACATCAAT
Source organism: Salmo salar (assembly GCF_965601325.2). Classification (NCBI taxonomy): domain Eukaryota; kingdom Metazoa; phylum Chordata; class Actinopteri; order Salmoniformes; family Salmonidae; genus Salmo; species Salmo salar. The sequence continues at coordinate 90,670,427 of NC_138304.1, read as the reverse complement.
GCCTTTCTTAAAATCAATACACAGAAGTATATTTTTTAAACCTGCATATTTAGTTCAAAGAAATTCATGTTTGCAGGCAATATTAACTAGGGAAATTGTGTCACTTCTCTTGCGTTCAGTGCAAGCAGAGTGCGGGTATATGTAACAGTTTGGGCCGCCTGGCTCGTTGCGAACTGTGAATTAATTTGCCAGAATTTTACATAATTATGACAATATCATTGAAGGCTGTGCAATGTAACAGGAATATTTAGACTTAATATTTAGACTGTATTTCACTGAAAGAATAAAAGCTTTGTTTTCGAAATGACAGTTTCCGGATTTGACCATATTAATGACCAAAGGCTCGTATTTCTGTGTGTTTATTATAATTAAGTCTATGATTTGATATTTGATAGAGCAGTCTGACTGAGCGGTGGTGGGCAGCAGCAGGCTCGTAAGCATTCATTCAAACTGTACTTTACTGTGTTTGCCAACAATTCTTAGCAATGCACAGCGCTGTTTATGACTTCAAGCTTATCAACTCCTGAGATTAGGCTGGCAATACTAAAGTCCCTATTAGAACATCCAATAGTCAAAGGTATATGAAAAACAAATGGTATGGAGAGAAATAGTCGATGCGTCATAATTCCTATAATAACTACAACCTAAAACTTCTTAACTGGGAATATTGAAGAAAAGGGAATATTGAACCACCAGCTTTCATATGTTCTGATCAAGGAACTTAAACGTTGGCTTTTTTTACATGGCACATATTGCACTTTTACTTTCTTCTCCAACACTGTTTTTGCATTATTTAAACCAAATTGAACATGTTTCATTATTTATTTGAGACTAAATAGATGTTATTTATGAATTATATTAAGTTAAAATAAAAGTGTTCATTGTTCATTCAGTATTGTTGTAATTGTCATTATTACAAATATAAACATAAAAATCAGCCGATTAATCGGTACCGGCTTTTTTTGGTCCTCCAATAATCTGTATCGGCGTTGAAAAATCATAATCGGTCGACCTCTAGTTCAGAGTGGTGTGTCTCCAATGCACCAGACTACCTTAACGATGACCAACTCCAAACAGTAGAGAAGGGGAAATGTTTTCAAACATTCTTCTGAAAATATTTTTTGTTGATAATAAAAGGTTTATATTTTTCATAATACACCCAGAAAGTACCTTGTTTCTTTTTCATTGCGTTTGTTTTCTCGGATCAGGTCGTACATTGGGTCTTCGTGTGCCTGCAAGAAACAGACAGTTTTAGCTACATATTTACAACATTTCAAAGATAACATACACTGCAAAGCTCCAATGATAACAAGCACTGCAAGGTAAAACTCCATTCAGGTATTGTTTTTGGGCAACATTATTTCCACCCTTTCAACTCTCCTCTGCCGGATCAGCATTTTAAAATCTGGTTCCATTACAAAATATGATACACTTGCACTTATGATAATCATTGCAGTGACATTGTTGCATGCAGGCCTACAGAACAACTGCCCTGTGAATCTGCTGAGTCCAGATCCAGAAGCATCCAGCAGCAGCACAGATACCTATGCATCCCAAATGGCACCTATTCCCTATATAGTGCACTACTTCTGACCAAAGTCAATATAGTTCCTGGTCAAAAGTAGTGCACTATATAGGGAATAGGGTGCCATTTGGGATGCACTTATACTGTATCCAGCTGCATCAATCAAGCATGCTCATGGTCCCAGGTAGGCAAGCACGCAGACGTCCCCAAAGGGTTATGGTTGAGACCAGGAGCAGACGTCCCCAAGGGGTTATGGTTGAGATCAGGAGCAGACGTCCCCAAGGGGTTATGGTTGGGATCAGGAGCAGACGTCCCCAAGGGGTTATGGTTGAGACCAGGAGCAGACGTCCCCAAGGGGTTATGGTTGAGACCAGGAGCAGACGTCCCCAAGGGGTTATGGTTGAGACCAGGAGCAGACGTCCCCAAGGGGTTATGGTTGGGATCAGGAGCAGACGTCCCCAAGGGGTTATGGTTGAGATCAGGAGCAGACGTCCCCAAGGGGTTATGGTTGAGACCAGGAGCAGACGTCCCCAAGGGGTTATGGTTGGGATCAGGAGCAGACGTCCCCAAGGGGTTATGGTTGGGATCAGGAGCAGACGTCCCCAAGGGGTTATGGTTGAGACCAGGAGCAGACGTCCCCAAGGGTGTCTGTCAGTACCAATCCTGGTCCTAGGGACTCATGTTTGTTCAAACCCAGCAGTAACACATTTTATTTAAGTAGCCAAAAGGCTTGATGATTAGTTGAAAGATGGATGAATGGATGGACAGATGAGACTCACCACTCTGAACTGCTCCAGTTTCTGGTTTCCTTTGATGAAGAAGGGACACTCTCTGTCCCCTGTCCTGTGTCCATAGCGCTTGCATCTCCAACCTGCACAAGGCGAGGAAGAATATAGTCCATGTTTGTACCACAAACACGTCTCCTGGCCCCTCAGAAATGACCCAAACAAGCTGGTGTTGGAAGAGATTCATATTTATCTTATATGGCTTGTAGGCTACACCTGTTTATGACTTAGCCTACATCTGACAAAATGTTTCTCAACTCGTTCTAATCTCTGAAACGACACGCAATTAAAAATCACATTCAAACATTTTGCCAATGTATTATCTGGAACATAATAGGCTTTGGAATTCCACAGGAGAACAAATGAGAACTTTGTAGGCTAACCCTGTATGCCTTCTGTCCCCTCGCATATCATGAAAACGAGTGGGAGGGAGGGACAGAGGGAGGGACAGAGGGAGGAATTATTGGTGGGAAATAATGAAAGCCTTTGTTCTTTGAGGGACAAGCAGAACAAAAGTTAATCTCCGCTACACTGAGTCGAAAATTAAAAAACAATGTAACTGGGAATCAAAATGGCACGGCCTTGCGATCTGGAGGCTGCCTTTGAATTTTTTTATTTTACTTGGCAAGTCAGTTAAGAACAAATTCTCATTTATAACGATGGCCTACCAGGGAACAGTGCCTTGTTCAGGGGCAGAACGACAGATGTTTACCTTGTCAGCTCTGGGATTCGATCCAGCAACCTTTCGGTTATTGGCCCAACGCTCTAACCACTAGGCTACCTGCCACCCCTTTTGCATCCCCCAAATGGTCCAATGTGGAATCCATTCCCTCACCAATATCATGGACAGCAATGGTTTGAGAAAATTACAAAATTTGGAAGATACATACACATTATCAGGCAAATCTTTTTTCCTATATTTACAACTTAGATCACTTATACTGGCCTATGGGGTCCCTTAGGAAACCCAACTACCAAATCATCCAATAATGGGATTTATAAATAAATTATCTGGGCTCCCGAAAGGACTGATCTCTATAATATACAAACAACTTTTGGAAAGCTCATATTTTGAGCTAGCCATTCAAAAGTATGGTCCACAGATCTAATTGAATCTGAACAACCCTTTAACTGGAACAGAATATGGAAAAATATGACCTTGGTATCTCGTAATCTGAACCATCAACTTATACATTTTAAGTTAACAGACTGTATTTAATACCAAGGAAATGTTTTACGGTGAGAATTGCCAAAACTCCCAAATGTTCACTGAGTCCCCTAAATAAGGTAGGCACATTCCTCCATATGATGTGGGAGTGCATTGCAGTGAAATGCTTCTGGGGCAAAATTACAAGATACATTTAGAAGTGCATGAATCCAAACATTTAATCCTTAGCATCTACTATGTTACTTAACAAGGATAGCTCCTTGAATCTCTCAATCAATCAATCAATCAGAGACAATTCCTGCATCTCCCCCCGAAGAAAGATGTTGGCTCTTAGATGGCAATCACCTCACTCTCTCCCATTTAACCAGTAGATACAGTTACTGTTAGAAGTTATATCATTAGATTTATCGACAGAGAGAATGAATGGTGCTAGTCAAGGAACAATTGAGGCCTGGACAAATATACTTGACTCTGTAAAGAATAATCTTGTCTAAAGCCCAACACATACATAATATATATAGTACAAGTCAAAAGTTTGGACACCTCCTCATTCAAGTGTTTTTCTTTATTTTTACTATTTTATACATGTAGAACAATAGTGAAGACATCAAAACTATGAAACAACACACATGGAATCATGGTGTAACCAAAAGTGTTCAACAAATCAAAATATACTTTATATTTTAGATTCTTCAAATTAGCCACCCTTTGCGTTGATGAGAGCTTTGTACACTCTTGGCATTCTCTCAACCAGTTTAACCTGGAATGCTTTTCCAACAGTTTTGAAGGAGTTCCCACATATACTGAGCACTTGTTGGCTGCTTTTCCTTCACTCGGCGGTCCAACTCACCCCAAACCATCTCAATTGGGTTGAGGTCAGGTGATTGTAGAGGCCAGGTCATCTGATGCAGCACTCCATCACTCTCCTTGGTCAAATATCCCTTACACAGCCTGGAGTTGTGTTTTGGGTCATTGTCCTGTTGAAAAACAATTATAGTTCCACTAAGCGCAAACGAGATGGGATGGCGTATCGCTGCAGAATGCTGTGGTAGCCATGCTGGTTAAGTGTGCCTTGAATTCTAAATAAATCAGGGACAGTGTCACCAGCAAAGCACCCCCACACCATCACACCTCCTCCATGCTTCACGGTGGGAACCACACATGCAGAGATCATCCGTTCACCTACTCTGCGTCTCACAAAGACAGAGTGGTTGGAACCAAAAATCTCAAATTTGGACTCATCTGACCAAAGGACAGATTTGCACTGGTCTAATGTTCATTGCTCGTGTTTCTTGGCCCAAGCAAGTCTCTTATTATTATTAGTGTCCTTTAGTAGTGGTTTCTTTGCAGCAATTTGACCATGAAGGCCTGATTCACACAGTCTCCTCTGAACAGTTGATGTTGAGATGTGTCTGTTACTTGAACTCTGAAGGATTTATTTGGGCTTCAATTTCTGAGCCTGGTATCTCTAATGAACTTATCCTCTGCAGCAGAGGTGACTCTGGGTCTTCCTTTCTTGTGGCTGTCCTCATGAGGGCCAGTGTCATCACAGCGCTTGATGGTCTTTGCGATTGCACTTGAAGAAACCTTCAAAGTTCTCAAAATGTTCCGGATTAACTGACCTTAATGTCTTAAAGTAATGATGGACGGTCATTTCTCTTTGGTTATTTGAGCTGTTCTTGCCGTAATACGGTGTAAGGAGTGCGTACTGGCGGCAGAGAAGTCAGACGCAGGAGAGCAAAAACTGTGTTTCCAAACGGCGCAGTTTAATAACAACAAAAAACACCAGAAAACAGAACAATCAAATAATGGGTACATCACCCGACGCACACCAGGACAGACGTGCACAAGCACTTACAATAAATAATCACCGACAAGGACATGAGGGGGAACAGAGGGTTAAATACACAACGTGTAATTGATGGGATTGGAACCAGGTGTGATGGAAGACAAGACAAAACCAAAGGAAAATGAAAAGAGGATCAGCGGTCGGTGGTCGGTGACTTCGAAAGGTCGGTGACTTCGACCGCCGCCCGAACAATGAGAGGGACCAACTTCGGCGGAAGTCGTGACATATGGACAAGGTCTTTTACCAAATAGGGCTATCTTTTGTATACCACCCCTACCTTGTCACAACACAACTAATGCTCAAATGCACTAAGGAAAGAAATTCCACAAATTAATAAGGCACACCTGTTAATTGAAATGCATTCCAGGTGACTACCTCATGAAGCTGGTTGAGAGAATGCCAAAAGTGTGCAAAGCTGTCAGCAAGGCAAAGGGTGGCTAATTTGAAGAATCTGAAATATAAAATATATTTTGGTTTGTTTTAACACTTTTTTGGTTACAACATGATTCCATTGTGTTATTTCATAGTTTTGATGTCTTAAATATTATTCTACAATGTAGAAAATAGTAAAAATTAAGAAAAACCCTTGAATGAGAAGGTGTCCAAACTTTTGACTGGTACTGTATGTATATAGCCGGGAAGGGGGGCGGGGGGTGACTGACGAACAACCCTAGTTGCTTGAGGGGGTGGGGAACATGATTTCCGGGAGTGGAATGGTTGGATGGAGAAATGTTGGCTGGGTGGGGTTGGGGGAATGGGATGGGAGGTTGGATGGAGACATGTTGGCTGGGTGGGGTTGGGGGAATGGGATGGGAGGTTGGATGGAGACATGCTGGCTGGGTGGGGTTGGGGGAATGGGATGGGAGGTTGGATGGAGACATGTTGGCTGGGTGGGGTTGGGGGAATGGGATGGGAGGTTGGATGGAGACATGCTGGCTGGGTGGGGTTGGGGGAATGGGATGGGAGGTTGGATGGAGACATGTTGGCTGGGTGGGGTTGGGGGAATGGGATGGGAGGTTGGGGTGGTGGAGGCCCACTTATTTGAGTTTTTCCTGTTTATACTGAATGTATTATTATTTATTATTGTATTTCTTACTGTTTTATTTTATGTGGCAGCCTACAGGTACAGGTTTTTATAAACATATCATTTGAAATGGATAATGTACCTGTAACCCCCCAACACACACACACACACACACACACACACACACACACACACACACACACACACACACACACACACACACACACACACACACAAATAATAATAAATTAAGAATACATAGTGAGTGACTATAGAAGTATTCTCACAACCCACCTCTTCTTACATGCCCAGGGCCATAGTTTAAGAAACCCTGGGTAGATGAAGGACAATAGACGAAGACCAAGGGGAGGAAGCTACATTAAACTTTTGAGATGCATCACAAAGTTTAGGGATGCGTCCCAAATGGCAGCCTATTCCCTATATAGTGCTCTACTTTTGACCAGTCCCCAGGGTGCCATTGTGGATGCAGGACACTCATAATAACCCTCGGTGTTTAAACTCACACTGCATCACTTTCACCTCCTTCCCCAGAGGCATCCACAGCCCCTTGGTGGGGGCGTGAGCCAGGAAGTCCCTAGCATCCTCATTTCCTGGATCAGCAGGAATACAGTCCTCTGGTTTGTACTCCTCCGCCTAAAAAAAAGTCACTGTGTTTCAAGTAGACGCAAGATGCCACATATTCCAGTTTCCATAATAATGCATGTTAGCCTAAGTGCCAGTCTGCTTGTGCTCTCATGCCAACTCCTTGTAACTCATCGTCATGCTTTGGCTTGACAACAACAGACAGAGCTGGCAAGAACACAAACAGATCTTGGACCAGGTTAAATACATGTCCTTCTACTGATAAATGAGCTATTCCATAATATTTCAGTGATGAATTAACTGGTAATAACGCAAGTAGACAAACATGTGCATCTACTAGACCTTTATGAGTCCAGGAGGAGGTTTTTCATAACTGCATAGAGGGGAAAAGAAAACAATGCTTGTGAGAATCAATACGATGATCAACTTTGTGCGTAGGTAGCTAGGTACCCCTTAAACCAGTATCTGAGCAAAGGAGACGATGTATATGAATCATGTCACACGCATCGTCTCCCATGTCCAGATGCTGGTTAAGGTACAGTACCCCGTGTGCAAGTTCTACCAGCCAAGAGCAAGGCACAGTATCAGAACTGAAATGATGGGATGAGTTGCTAGCATTAAGGCTAAATCCCAAGGCAGATCAACTACAGTTACGTTTTATTAATACACAATTTCAATACCACCGAAAAAGGTATCCTTTACTCACAAGGTCTCCAAATGCTTCAGCTTTTGCACTTCTTGGTTGAGTTTTCTCGCTTGTTTCTTGAGTTTTTCTACATCGTGTTTTGATTCCTTGTGCCTTTTGCGGTCTCCTCTGTCCTCCGAGTCTCGCGATCTCTTTCTACTAGACATTGCAATGTCATTGGGTAACTAGCTATGTTTATGAAATAACCGTTTAATTTAAGTTTGATACGATTTCTAATCACAAATTCGTTGAAGTGAATCACTTTTTAGAGAAAATATATTCGGGACTACGTCAGGACATTTTTCTCGAACTCTGCACAGCTACTTCCTGTTTCTGTTTGCGCATGCCATCTGTAAACGCAGCGCCGCCTGCAGGTCAAATGTAGTCGAGGACGCTTGATCAACAGCAAGGTCTATGGTTGGGTAAGATGAGGTCTGTGGTGGTTTATAAAGAGCATTTATTCATTCCATTCTTCTTTGGAGTTTAGTGGCAGTTATCCTTATTTTCAGCGAAGGAGCCCAAGCTATATTATACACTATAATGTTCTTATACACAGACTACGTGTGGAAGCAAAGGGCTCCTGAGTGGCGCAGCAGTCTAAGGCACTGAGTCCCAGTGCTAGAGGCATCACTACAGATCCTGGTTCGAGCCCGGGCTGTATCATTCCCGGCCGTGATTGGGAGTCCCACAAGGCGGCGCACAATTGGCCCAGCGTCATCCGGGTTAAGGGAGGGTCTGGATGGGGTACGCCATCATTGTAAAATAAGAATTTGTTCTTAACTGACTTGCCTAGTTAAATTGAAGGGACAATCTAGGATTCCTACTCTACAACCATTTTTGGATGTTAAATTAATGAGCCATTCATTATTTTAACTTAAAAATGCCCCATGAGTTGTTAAACTGCTTGCTTTATAAACAAACAGTATAGTTTCAAAACATGGTTAAACTATAATCTTGATCTCATGGATCGTCAGTCCTTACAGCAATAGCTCTGAATTTGCGTGTTTACATTTATACAGCCCCATTCCGAAGGTGTTTAACAGAACATGTAGTGGGGTACCCTTAAAGTTTTTCTGTAGCATTTAAAAGTGTGAGCTGAAAACACGCATTGTGAATGCCAGTGGTGTAAAGTACCTAAGTCATTTTTTGCGGTATCTGCACCTTACTATTTATAACAACTTTTACTTCTCTACATTCCTAAAGAAAATAATGTACTTTTTACTCCATACACCCCCCCACCAGTACTCGTTACATTTTTAATGCTTAACAGGACAGGAAAATATACAAGTCACACAGTTATCAAGAGAACCCCCACTGGTCATCCATACTGCCTCTGAGCTGACGGACTCACTAAACACACAATTTGTAAATTATGTCCGAGTGTTGGAGTGTGCTCCTGGTGAGCCATGAATAACAAAATGGCACCGTCTGGTTTGCTTAAAGGAATTAAAAGTTACTTATACTTTTGATAAGTATCGTGATCGCATTGCAACACTGACATATCTTCTTGGAGTTCTATAATGTAACACAGTAATAAGAAGCCCAGAAAACATTTTTATTTCACAGAAGCAAGGTGTAAAAGGAATATAAAATGTGAGGTATTTCAGTATTCTGTGAAATGCTACAGACCCACACATTGGATTAATTAAACATGTCACTAAATACAATAGAAAGTGTGTTGGAACAAAAGCAGTCTAATAGACATTGTTAAACTAACGTTGAAAAAATATATATAATAATTTCAAAACTAACAGGTAAAAACTGAAGCCTTCAAACAGCAAAACCCATCTTCAACAAACATGAAACTACTGAAAGAAAGTCACGTTTGCATTGTCATTAAAGTTCAGGCATATAAACGATATCAATGTTACCAGTTGATGCGTCCCATTCAGCCAAATATGATCTCAAAACCACCAGTACATAAAAATTTGACCTTTACATAAAAGTAAAACATTTGGCAGTGATCATAAAATAGTAGAGCCACACAAACAAACCTGTAAACAGCTACAGAGCAGCTCTACTTGGCTGGTAACCTCACAAGAGAAGAGTGAGATAAAGTTAAGTCTACGAAAATAAATGACAACCAAGTAAAAACATACTTCAAGAAGCATGAAACTTAAGCATGAATATAAATGTGTATGTCATTTATCATATAAATGTGATTGTAACAAATAAATAAAATCATCCTCTCAATCAAAACATCCTATAACTTGAAATGAGTTATTCTGCTTGCCTCGTCATAAATAACATGGAAGAAAAGGGGGAGCTTTGCTTCCGATGCCGTTCCCGCCATTCATAGGGACAATGGAATTCCTGAATGATGCCGTGGTGTGGGACAATTAATGTTTGAACAGCTCTACAGAAGGGGGACCTCAGGGGTAGTTGGGGGGAGGGGGGGGGCATGGGAAGTAAAAAAAAATATATATTTTTTAAAGTTAGTGCAACAGGAGGCCCTGTATCACTTATTGACTGACTGCTGACCCATCCCCCGTTGTTCTGAATTCCAAGAGGACAATTCTGAATTGCAAGCAGGCCAGAGAGAGCCTGGTGCGTCAGTGTCATATCATGGTGGTGTAATGGCTGACTGTTGGTCATTGCAGTGGAGCCAAGTGTTTGTCAGTCTTCAGAAGGAGGAGTGTAAGTCGGAGTCCTCCCCTTGGTCTTGGTCTTCTGGTTGTCTTCCAGCATGAGGAACCTCTTGAGGTGGGACAAGGCAGACTTCTTCACACTGGCGGGCTTGGAGGCCAAGGAGGAACTGGTGGTCTCAGAGGATATCGACCTGGAAATAGTAATGTCAGAATCTACACACTGACACAGATTAAAGGTGACCTATTGAAAAGTGTAGGACCACACAGTGTCCATCAGTTTATTGATATCATCCATTGCCCTCACTTCTCAAGAAGTCCCTTAAAGGCTGCTTTTCACCTAGCTGAGATGTAGACTATATAAATAAAATAGATGACAATGTAGGTACCAGAGGCCTGCTATTGTTTGTTTACCTTGGCATACTGCAGGGTGTCTTGTCATTGGGGGCAGACTTTGGCATGCCTATGGCATTGGTTCTGTTGGTGGACTGGGGACTGTTGCGTTTTCCTGTGCTCCCGTGGTTCTTGGAGAGAGCGGCCATGAAGTCCCTGTTGACAGCGTTGTGCCTGGACGTGTTGTTATAGGTGTGGCAGGTAGCCATCTGTGATGGAGAGAGGCAGAAGGGATGAGATTATAAATATGAGTAATGATGGTTCTGTCTTCACAGGTGACAAACTCGTTTCCATTTAATTTCACATAAGGAACATGATTCTCCTGGGGAGATGTTTCTTTCCAAATCAATCCTTACAAGGACACAAAGACCCTATGATCCCTGGTTTAAAGTAATGAACTACATAGGGAACAGAGTAATGATTTGATGTAAAACAAAAAAAGGATCTAAACTGTTACCTTTTTTGATTGAACCAGTTCAGAACTTCATTTTGCTGGTTGGAAAAAAAAGGTTGTTCAAAACTAAACGATTAGAAAAATATTTTGGTTCCAACCCCTGCTCAAGACTGTCACTCAGTCACTCAGCATTTCAAATATTTCCTCGTTGAGCTTTTCCATTAAATATTGTGTGCACATAAATCAAATGCAATGAGGCACATGCAAAGCCTATGACATCTTGCCTAATATGTTTACTATATGACATTGGAACTGCAATACACACTTGAAACTAAACCACTGGGAGTCAATGTCACAATGTTGTTCCTGTGATCCAAGACAATGATTGGCATCTCCTGGAACCCTGCCTGTCCTGCCCGACAACAACCCTTTGTGGCCTGAAAGATTAAAGTGCGTGTGGTCGTTTTATGAGTTGGGACTATAAACAGCCACACAACGGGCCTGTCACACGGTCCACTGAAACGTTACCAGCCTATAACGTGCCTTGCTGCACATAAAAATAACAGGCAGTCAGTCACCCGTGAGCAAATCCTTACTCCAGCAGATCAAAGTGTTACACTTGTAGTAACAGAACGATGACGAAATCAAGGCATCTACCCCAACCAATGACGTCAGAACTCCCATAATCTCTCGTTGACAGACTACGTAAACATTTTTATATTTTAGTGCTGGGTTAACCGAGAAAAGGACACCCCAAAAACAACATCACTGACAAGCACATCCCAAATGATATCCCAAACCTTTGATACCAACACATCCATCATTTCCCTGAGGCAAACTGCATCCATAGGTGTTATACGAAACAGAATCAAAAACGCAGTGTCAGTATATTCGGAGTCAGGCTGATGACTGCGCTGAATGAAGATGCTGTGCAAAACAACTCACCGAGACGAAGGTAGTCATACTGCTGCGGAGGGTCTAGACTAGTCTAACAGATGGCGGAGTAGTTTCTCTGAACCAGTTGACAGAAGTTCTCAAAGTAAAGTTTCGCTGAACCAGTGTATTAAACAAGCAGGAGCTTCTCTCTAGCTCTGTTTGACGGAGCCTGGTGTATCCAGCTTTATAAAGCAGAGAGCAGCAGAGGCCGAGCCCAACAGCTGTTCAGCCAATCTTTCAACAGCAGAGGCGGGAGGGGGCTGTTACGGAGTCTAGTTGATAGGTAATCGACTAGCCGGACTGTTCCCCGGACTCCACGTGTAGGGATTTGTATAATGCATGAACAAGGCTATTGAACTTGACATTGGTGTCTGTCTTTATTCAACATATCATAATGAAACAGGGTATTAGAAGTGGCTCGAAAACCACACGTTTGTTATTTTTGTATAGGCGCAGTTACGTTCCATATGTGAACACACGCCGTTTCCTACTCCTAGTCACAACACTGATCAACTTGTTGTTAACTGGCTAGCTAGCATCACGACCTACCTCGATGACTGAAGGCAAAGAAATCTCCTATTCCTTCGCTATGGCAGAAAACAGTCCGCCACCAAATCCCATGGTGCTCACAGGGGACTAGAATACTAATTGGGACAACTTCAGGGATGAATTCGAGGACTATGCACTGGCGACCGGTCTACATGAGAAACCCAACGAGGTACAAGCGGCAACTCTGAGGAGTTTAATGGGCAGCGAATGCAGGCATATCTACCTGCACATCTACCGGCACAATCTCACCCTCACAGCACGACAACAGTGTGATACAAAGGCTATATTGGATGCATTGGAGAATTACTTCAAACCCGCCAGAAACGTAATTTACGAGCAGTTCGTTTTTTGGAAGCTGCAAACAGGAAGAGGGTGAGTCAGTACTAGAGGTCGACCGATTATGTTTTTTCAATGCCATACCGATTATTGGAGGACCCCCCCCCCCCCCCCCCCCCCCCCCACACACACACACACACAAAAAAAAAGCCGATAGCGATTAATCGGCTGATTTATTTTTTATTTTTTTTTATTTTTTTTATTTGTAATAATGACAATTACTACAATACTGAATGAACACTTATTTTAACTTAATATAATACATCAATAAAATCAATTTAGCCTCAAATAAATAATGAAACATGTTCAATTTGGTTTAAATAATGCAAAAACAAAGTGTTGGAGAAGAAAGTAAAAGTGCATTATGTGCCATGTAAGAAAGCTAACATTTAAGTTCCTTGCTCAGAACATGAGAACATATGAAAGCTGGTGGTTCCTTTTAACATGAGTCTTCAATATTCCCAGGTAAGAAGTTTTAGGTTGTAGTTATAGGAATTATAGGACTATTTCTCTCTATACGATTTGTATTTCATATACCTTTGACTATTGGATGTTCTTATAGGTACTTTAGTATTGCCAGTGTAACAGTATAGCTTCCGTCCCTCTCCTCGCTCAAACCAGGAACATTACATTACATTTAAGTCATTTAGCAGACGCTCTTATCCAGAGCGACTTACAAATTGGTGCATTCACCTTATGATATCCAGTGGAACAACCACTTTACAATAGTGCATCGAAATCTTTTAAGGGGGGGGGGGGGGTTAGAAGGATTACTTTATCCTATCCTAGGTATTCCTTAAAGAGGTGGGGTTTCAGGTGTCTCCGGAAGGTGGTGATTGACTCCGCTGTCCTGGCGTCGTGAGGGAGCTTGTTCCACCATTGGGGTGCCAGAGCAGCGAACAGTTTTGACTGGGCTGAGCGGGAACTGTGCTTCCTCAGAGGTAGGGGGGCCAGCAGGCCAGAGGTGGATGAACGCAGTGCCCTTGTTTGGGTGTAGGGCCTGATCAGAGCCTGAATGTATGGAGGTGCCGTTCCCTTCACAGCTCCGTAGGCAATCACCATGGTCTTGTAGCGGATGCGAGCTTCAACTGGAAGCCAGTGGAGAGAGCGGAGGAGCAGGCTGACGTGAGAGAACTTGGGAAGGTTGAACACCAGACGGGCTGCGGCGTTCTGGATGAGTTGTAGGGGTTTAATGGCACAGGCAGGGAGCCCAGCCAACAGCGAGTTGCAGTAATCCAGACGGGAGATGACAAGTGCCTGGATTAGGACCTGCGCCGCTTCCTGTGTGAGGCAGGGTCGTACTCTGCGAATGTTGTAGAGCATGAACCTACAGGATCGGGTCACCGCCTTGATGTTAGTGGAGAACGACAGGGTGTTGTCCAGGATCACGCCAAGGTTCTTAGCACTCTGGGAGGAGGACACAAGGGAGTTGTCAACCGTGATGGCGAGATCATGGAACGGGCAGTCCTTCCCCGGGAGGAAGAGCAGCTCCGTCTTGCCGAGGTTCAGCTTGAGGTGGTGATCCGTCATCCACACTGATATGTCTGACAGACATGCAGAGATGCGATTCGCTGCCTGGTTATCAGAAGGGGGAAAGGAGAAGATTAATTGTGTGTCGTCTGCATAGCAATGATAGGAGAGACCATGTGAGGATATGACAGAGCCAAGTAAAACTTGAAAAAAGGAACACATCGACAATAGCCACCCTCGAAGCAGCGTTACCCATGCAGAGCAAGGGGAAACAACTACTCCAAGTCTCAGAGTGAGTGACGTTTGAAACGCTATTAGCACGCACCCGGCTAACTAGCTAGCCATTTCACATCGGTTACACCAGCCTAATCTTGGGAGTTGACAGGCTTGAAGTCATAAACAGCGCAATGCATTGCGAAGGGATGCTTGCAAAACGCACGAAAGTGCTATTTTGAATGAACGCTTACGAGCCTGCTGGTGCCTACCATCGCTCAGTCAGACTGCTCTATCAAATCATAGACTTAATTATAACATAATAACACACAGAAACATGAGCCTTAGGTCATTAATATGGTCGAATACGGAAACTATCACGTTTATTCTTTCAGTGAAATACGGAACCGTTCCGTATTTTACCTAACTGGTGGCATCCATAAGTCTAAATGTTCCTGTTACATTGCACAACCTCCAATGTTATGTCATAATTACGTAAAATTCTGGCAAATTAGTTCGCAACGAGCCAGGCGGCCCAAACTGTTGCATATACCCTGACTCTGCGTGCAAGGAACGCAAGAGAACTGACACAATTTCACCTGATTAATATTGCCTGCTAACCTGGATTTCTTTTAGCTAAATATGCAGGTTTATAAATATATACTTCTGTGTATTGATTTTAAGAAAGGCATTGATGTTTATGGTTAGGTACAGTCGTGCAACGATTGTGCTTTTCTTTGCAAATGCGCTTTTGTTAAATCATCCCCCGTTTGGCGAAGTCGGCTGTCTTTGTTAGGAAGAAATAGTCTTCACAGTTCGCAACGAGCCAGGCGGCCCAAACTGCTGCATATACCCTGACTCTGTTTGCAAGAAAAGTGACACATTTTCCCTAGTTAAAAGAAATTCATGTTAGCAGGCAATATTAACTAAATATGCAGGTTTAATAATATATACTTGTGTATTGATTTTAAGAAAGGCATTGATGTTTATGGTTAGGTACACGTCGGAGCAAAGACAGGTCTTTTTTGCGAATGCGCACCACATCGATTATATGCAATGCAGGACTGGCTAGATAAACTAGTAATATCATCAACCATATGTAGTTAACTAGTGATTATGATTGATTGATTGTTTTTTATAAGATAAGTTTAATGCTAGCTAGCAACTTACCTTGGCTTCTTACTGCATTCGCGTAACAGGCAGGCTCCTCGTAGAATGCAATGTAAAGCAGGTGGTTAGAGCGTTTGACTAGTTAACCATAAGGTTGCATCCCCAAGCTGACAAGGAAAAAAATCTGTCATTCTGCCCCTGAACAAGGCAGTTAACCCACCGTTCCTAGGCCGTCATTGAAAATAAGAATGTGTTCTTAAATGACTTGCCTAGTTAAATAAAGGTCCAAAAAAATTGTTTTAAATAAAAATCTTATTATTATTATTTTTTTGTTTAATTATTCTAGTTTTTTTTCTTATTTTTAATTGTTTATTTTCTTTTCTTTTTTTTTTTCTTTGTATATTTTATAAAAAAAAATATATATATTTTTTTTTTTTTAATTTTTTTTTTTTTTTTTTTTTTGTTTTTTTTTTTTTTTTAAATCGGCAAATCGGTGGCCAAAAATACCGATTACCGATTGTTATGAGAACTTGAAATCGGCCCTAATTAAATCGGCCATTCCGATTAATCGGTCGACCTCTAGTCAGTACACAACTTTGTAACCCGTTTGAGAGAAAAATCCGCCACTTGTGAATACCGGGGATTGAAAGATGAATTGATTCGTGACAAAAATAGTACTGGGAATTGCAAATGAGGATACGCGCCGGTGTCTTCTGAGAGAGAGAGGCTTAACCTGTTAGGGCTAGGGGGCAGTATTGACACGGCCGGATAAAAAACGTACCCGATTTAATCTGGTTACTATTCCTGCCCAGTAACTAGAATATGCATATAATTATTGGCTTTGGATAGAAAACACCCTAAAGTTTCTAAAACTGTTTGAATGGTGTCTGAGTATAACAGAACTCAAATGGCAGGCCAAAACCTGAGAAGATTCCATGCAGGAAGTGGCCTGTCTGACAAGTTGTGTTTCATCTTGGCTATTTTTATTGAAGACTGAGGATCTTTGCTCTAACGGGACACTTCCTACGGCTCCCATAGGCTCTCAGAGCCCGGGAAAAAGCTGAACGATATCGAGGCAGCCTCTGGCTGAAACGCATTATCGCTTTTGGCAAGTGGCCGATCAGAGTACTATGGGCTTAGGCGCGTGCCCGAGTCGACCCCATGCTTTATTTTCTTTTGTCTGTTTACCTAAACGCAGATTCCCGGTCGGAATATTATCGCTTTTTTATGAGAAAAATGGCATAAAAATTGATTTTAAACAGCGGTTGACATGCTTCGAAGTACGGTAATGGAATATTTAGACATTTTTTGTCACGAATTGCGCCATGCTCGTCACCCTTATTTACCCTTTCGGATAGTGTCTTGAACGCACGAACAAAACGCTGCTGTTTGGATATAACTATGGATTATTTTGAACCAAACCAACATTTGTTATTGAAGTAGAAGTCCTGGGAGTGCATTCTGACGAAGACAGCAAAGGTAATAACAGTTTTCTTATAGTAAATCTGACTTTGGTGAAATATTGCAAAATGTTCTTTCACCGAAAAGCTATTTTAAAATCGGACATATCGAGTGCATAGAGGAGTTCTGTATCTATAATTCTTAAAATAATTGTTATTCTTTTTGTGAACGTTTATCGTGAGTAATTTAGTAAATTCACCGGCAGTGTTCGGTGGGAATGCTAGTCACATGCTAGTCACATGCTAATGTAAAAAGCTGGTTTTTGATATAAATATGAACTTGATTGAACAAAACATGCATGTATTGTATAACAATGTCCTAGGGTTGTCATCTGATGAAGATCAAAGGTTAGTGCTGCATTTAGCTGTGGTTTGGGTTTATGTGACATTATATGCTAGCTTGAAAAATGGGTGTTTGATTATTTCTGGCTGGGTACTCTGCTGACATAATCTAATGTTTTGCTTTCGTTGTAAAGCCTTTTTGAAATCGGACAGTGTGGTTAGATTAACGAGAGTCTTGTCTTTAAAATGGTGTAAAATATACATATGTTTGAAAAATTGAAGTTTTCGGATTTTTGAGGTTTTTGAATAACGCGCCACGGGATTACACTGGCTGTTACGTAGGTGGGACGATATCCTAGAGAGGTTAAGATTTGTAACTGCCATCGAAATGTGCCGCACTGCTGAAGTCACTGACATGAGAATGAGAGCAATGGAAATCGAAACCCCACGCTCCGATGTTGATACTGTTCACGCTGTTGCTAGGCAGATATTCAGACTGAAGCAATCGAGGCAGATTAATTCACCACGAACGGTGAACACAGAGAGCCCCGTAGCATGTAAATACTATGGGAATACACACACACACGTGGCAAAGAGCACTGCCCTTCCTATGGAAAACCATGCAGAGCTTGTGGAACTAACAATCACTTTGCAAAAGTGTGTCTCAAAAGCAAAAAAAGGGTGAGTGAGGGCAAGACTCATTGTGTTGATGATGTCACTCAATGTTCAGAGCTGAACAGTGAAAGTGACATTTACATGAATGAATCAATTGGGGCTGTACACTCGAGGGAAGAAATGGTTTGTGACACTACGATTACACAACAAGCAACAACGTCAACTGGATTCCGGTGCTACAAAGACAAAATCAATCTGGCACCTGACACACATCTATTGCCCAGCGATACTAGACTAAAGCTGTACTCAGGAGAGCTAATGAGCTTTATGGGCACCTTTGAGACCGAATGTGTTATTCGGGGACGCAAACACAAGCTGGAGTTTGAGATTGTGAAAACCAGTCAACATCCTCTCCTCTCAGGCTCTACATGCGAACGCCTGGGACTGATGCAGTTCACTGTACCAAATGACTTGCACATTGTGGATCATGTCCAGCATGGACCCCTGTCCAAAGAACAACTACTCAGCAGATATGACAATGTATTCAACATGCCCGTTGAATCAGTGCCTGTGGAGGTACACTTTGAAGTGGATGAGAGCATCACTCCAGTCTAGTGTGCTCCTCGCAATGTGCCCATTGCAATGAAAGTGGCTGTGAAGGCCCAGCCGGACAAGTATGAGGCCGATGGCCACATGACGACATCTGTGACCGAACCAACTGACTGGATCAGCAATATGGTCAGAGTGAAAAAAACCCAGAGAAGGTGAGGGTCTGCATCGACCCAAAGCATCTGAACCAAGCACTGAAACGATCCCACTACATCATGCCGACACTAGAGGATGTCCTCTACAAGCTTCCCAAGGCCAGGATTTTCACCTTGGTGGATGCCCGAGATGCATTCCTTCGATGCAAGCTGGACGAAGAAAGCAGCTTCATGACTACCTTCTGGACCCCCTGGGGTCGGAAACGCTGGCTCAAGCTCCCGTTTGGTGTCTCAGTGGCACCTGAGGTATACCAACGCAAGCAGCACGAGTTACTGGCTGGGCTCAAGGGCATTGAACCCATCGCTGATAATGTTCTGATCGTAGGCTGTGGTGACACAGACGAAGAAGCAGAACGCGACCACGATGTGAAGCTCCTGGCACTGATGGAGCGCTGTCGATCAGTTAAGCTTCGTCTTGGCCTGAAGAAGCTGCAGTTCAAGGTGAAAGACGTCAACTTCCTTGGCCACATTCTCTCGGCAAAAGGTCTGAAGCCGGACCCAGACAAGGTCCGAGCGATCCTCGGCATGCCAAACCCGTCTAATGCAAAAGGAGTACAGCGTCTCATCAGTTTTGCAAACTATCTTGCAAAGTTCATGCCACACCTATCAGCAGTCTGTGAGCCTCTGCGCCAGTTGCTGGACAAAGATACACCATGGCACTGGCTACCCAAGCACGAGGCCGCAGTGCAGGAGATGATCTCTGGCTTCATCCATGCCAGTGTTGCGCTACTACGACATCACGAAGCCTGTCACAATCCAGAGCGACTCTAGCCAAAGGGGACTTGGATGCTGCCTTATGCAGGAAGGCCAGCCCGTTGCGTTTGCCTCGAGCGCTTACCCCCACCGAACAAAACTATGCACAAATTGAGAAAGAGTGCCTCAGCATCGTCTTCTCCTGCCAGGAATTCCATCACTACTTATATGGTCGAGAGCTGGTCACCGCTGAAACTGACCACAAACCACTCATTGCCATATTCAGTAAACCTCTCCTCAACGCGCCCAAGAGCCTTCAAAGCATGCTCCTGACTCTGCAAAACTACAGCCTGAAGGTCATTTACAAGCCAGCACCAGAGATGTACATCAGCGACACACTGAACAGGGCAACAGCACAATGTACAGGCAGAGGCACTGCCTATCAGCGGCAGGCCATCTGTTCGCTACAGCAGGAACAACAAGATGTTCAACAGATCAATCAGGCAGACTACTTAAACGTCACAGATCACCGCCTAGCCCAGATCAGGCAACACACTGACAAGGACGAACACCTACAGTTACTGAAGTCCATGGCTCTCGCAGGTTGTCCATACCTGAAAGAGGAGACACCTTTCACACAGAGAATACTGGACCTTGCAAGTTGAGATCAGTGTGCAAAATGGCGTCTTGTTCAGAGGTCAGAAGGTCATTATTCCCAAATCACTACGTCCAGAGATGCTTACCTGCATACACTGCAGTCACGTTGGAGGTGATGCATGTTACCGCCAGCCTCGTTAAACATTATACTGGCCAAACATGCAAGCAGAAATTAAAGACTTTGCCAGCAACTGTACCACATGCAACGAGTACGCTCATGAACAGCAAAAGGAAACCATGATGTCACACGAACTGCCCACAAGGGCCTGGCAAATCGTCAGCATGGACTTATTCAGCCACAAACAAAAGGACTATCTTCTCGTTGTTGATCACTACTCTGACTTTTGGGAAATTGAACTGCTCCCTGACTTGTCTGCAGAGACGGTCATAAATCGCTGCAAGGCGCAGTTTGCAAGGCAAGGTCAGCCTGACAAGGTAATCACGGACAATGGCCCACAATTCACTGCACAGTTGAAGCGTTTCGCCTCAGAATGGGAGTTTGACCACGTGACTGTAATATTCATATGTGTAAACATACTGAATTATAATTGGATGCATTTTACCGCCATATAATACTGTGCTATGATTGGTTAAGACCACCCAGAGGGTTAGGTCATGGTCAGTTGATCATGGTTGGAGATAAGTGAACATGCAAGTTGTAGCTAGCTAATAAAGAGCTACGTTAAGAAATATCCTGTAGTACTGCATTTTATTATTTTGTACAAAGCGTGCAAAACAAGACAGTGACCTCCTCTCCAAGACACCCAAAAGCAAATGGCAAGGCAGAGTCAGCTGTCAAGATTGCAAAAAACCTGTTAACCTCTTGACGGTCGCCTAGGATAGGGGGCACTACAGTGATTTTTGAAAAAAATTAGTGCCCATTTTAAATGGCCTCCTACTCAAACTCAGAAGCTAGGATATGCATATGATTAATACTTGTGGATAGAAAACACCATAAAGTTTCTAAAACTGTTTGAATGGTGTCTGTGATTATAACAGAACTCATATGGCAGTCAAAACCCCGAGACAGATTGAAACAGGATGTGGAATTCTGAATTGCGGACTCAACTTCATCACTTTGCCTATAAATCACACCGTGAGCTATGGTTCATTGAGCACTTCCTATTGCATCCACTAAATGTCCCCAGTCTTTACAAAGTGGTTTGAGCCTTCTACTGTGAAAACTGACAGAATGAGAGTCTGTGGAAAGTGGTCACATGGAGAGGGCCATCACCATTATTACGCCGGCGCCCCTGGCTACCCTCCCCTTTCGAAACGTTTAGAAAGACAATGCAACCGTCCCCCTTGAATCTTATTGGAGCTCTGGTTGAAAAAGGCCCTAAAGATTTATGTTATACTACGTTTGACATGTTTATACGAACTTAAATTTAAAAAAATGCATTTTGTTGAGAGAGAAGTCCCGACGGTACTTTTGGAGCAGCCTTCAGAACGCGCTAACAACAACAAGCTATTGGGACATAAAGGATTAACTTTTTAGAACGAAAATACAGTTGTTGTGGACCTGGGATTCCTGGAAGTGCCTTCTGATGAAGATAATCAAAGGTAAGGGATTATTGACAATAGTATTCAAGAGTAGATTTGATATGCGATTGTTCCAAGATGGCGCTGACCTGTAACGGTAGCCTATTTTTCTGAGTATCGCATGCCCTTTTATCGCAAAGTGTGATTACCCAGTAAAGTTATTTTTAAATCTGGCATTACAGGTGCTTTCAAGAGATGTTAATCTATAAATCTTAGAATGACAATATTACATTTTAAAAATGTTTTGAAATAGTAATTTAGTAAATTGTAGCGCTGTTTCACCAGATGCATTTGAGGGAAAATAGTTAGTCAACGTCACGCGCCGATGTAAAATGCTGTTTTTATATATAAATATGAACTTTATCGAACAAAAGAATGCATGTATTGTGTAACATGATGTCCTAGGAGTGTCATCTGATGAAGATTGTCAAAGGTTAGTGCTGCATTTAGCTGTTTTTTGGTTATTTGTGATGCATGTGGTTGGTCGGAAAATGGCTATGTGGCTACTTTTACGATTTACTCCTCTAACATAATCTAATGTTTGGCTTTTGCTGTAAAGCCTTTTTGAAATCGGACAACGTGGTTCGATTCAGGAGAGGTGTATCTATAAAACGATATACAATAGTCCTATATTTGAAGAAAAAAAAAAAAAAAATAATTGTAAAGAAAATGGCAATGGGATTTTTCGCTGGATGTTGATCCCGCATACGGGACGGAGCCCGTCCAGACGTTAACTTCTATGGGCTACGTGGGACGCCACCTGCGGGACACAGCCAGTGGAATATCAGGGCGGCAAATTCAAAAACAACAAAATGTCATAATTCAACTTTCTCAAACATACACTTCTCCTTCATGTAACCACATTGTCCGATTTCAAAAAGGCGTTACAGCGAAAGGAAAAAATTGGATTATGTTAGGAGAGTACATAGACAAAAATAATCACACAGCCATTTTCCAAGCAAGGACATGTGTCAATAAAACCCAAAACACAGCTAAATGAAGCACTAACCTTTGACGGTCTTCACCAGATGACACTCCTAGGACATTATGTTACACAATACATGTATGTTTTGTTCGATAAAGTTCATATTTATATGCAAAAACAGCATTTTACATTGGCACGTGATGTTCAGAAAATGTATTTCCACCAAAACGGTCGGTGAATGTGCACATCAATTTACAAAAATACTCATCATAAACGTTGACAAAATATATAACAATTATTTAAAGAATTATAGATAGACTACTCCTGGATGCAACAGCTGTGTCAGATTTTAATATAGCTTTATGGAGAAAGCACATTTTTCAATATTCTGAGTACATAGCTCAGCCATCACGGCGAGCTATTCAGACACCCGCCAAGTTCGGGGGAACCTAAACTCAGAATTAGTATTAGAATTATTCTCTTACCTTTGCTGATCTTCGTCAGAATGCACTCCCAGGACTGCTACTTCCACAAGAAATGTTGTTTTTGTTCGAAATAATCCATATTTATGTACAAATACCTCAGTTTTGTTCGTGCGTACAGCTCACTTATCCAAAGGCATAACGCGCGAGCACGGAACCAGAGACGAAAAGTCAAAATGTTCCATTACCGTACTTAGAAGCATGTCAAACGCTGTTTAAAATCAATCTTTATGGTATTTTTAACGTAAAATTGCGATAATATTCCAACCGGACAATAGCATATTCATTCAAGAAGAAAAAGAAGGAACGGCGCGCTCGCGTGACTGCGCATATCCAATCCCTTTGTTGTCAGGCAGTCCACTCAGAAACTGAGCTCCTATTATCTGCCCAGTGACAGGAGAATGCTCAAACCACTTTCTGAAGACTGTTGACAGCCAATGGAAGCCTTAGGAAGTGCAACGTCCCCCACAGACACTGTAGTTTCAATAGAGAATCAAAAGAAGAACTACAATTCTCAGACTTTCCACTTCCTGCTTGGATTTTTCTCAGGTTTTTGCCTGCCATATGAGTTCTGTTATACTCACAGACACCATTCAAACAGTTTTAGAAACTTCAGTGTTTTCTATCCAAATCTAGTAATAATATGCATATTCTAGTTTCTGCTAGTTTCTGCTAATAAGCTACTTGAGCCCTGCGTCATGGTTGGCGTCACGGACAAACTGCGTCACAGAAAGCAGCTCGCTAAGTGCTTCTATGACCGGACTGCTCGAGACCTACCAGAGCTGGAGGTGGGTGAAACGATAAGGACTTTGGAGGCTGGGCACGTTGCACCACGTTCTTACCTGGTGGATGTTGGTGGCTCCCTCTCGTCCCAATTGGGTGGATCTGCGTGTAGCAGAGCAGACAAACCCGAACACGCCATACACTCACCTAGATGAGCTGGATCACAGTCCAGGCCTAAGGGTAAGGGGCACAGAGTTGAGACATGAGCCAACTGAAGGTGAGGCTTCTACCCCACCAAGCTCTCCAGCTCGTGGCCCTAATCCCACCCCTGTCAGAGCCAATACTTACTCACGGGTGTGTCGGCTGTGCAAGCCACCGGACAGGCTTACTCTGTAAGCAAGAGACTGCGTTAACTTGTCCTCTGTTTATAAAAAAAAAAAAAAGGAAGATGACAACTGAAGTAAAAAGAAAATGTCATGCTGTTTCAATTGTTATGACTTGACTGTTAAGAACTTAATGTTATGCCGTTATGTTCGCACTTTCTATTGAAAAGGATGATGTTACGGAGTCTAGTTGATAGGTAATCGACTAGCCGGACTGTTCCCCGGACTCCGCGTGTATGGATTTGTACAATGCATGAACAAGGCTATTGAACTTGACATTGGTGTCTGTCTTTATTTCTTTATCCACACACATATACTGAAACAGGGGCTGGGAGTTTAAATGTTTTTGATTTACCCGGTTGTGTTGTCAAGGACTGTCACTGGAGCCACTTCCCATGCCAACAACCCTAATCCATACTCACATCCTCCAGCTAACTCTGGATTATAGTGCTCCCTGGAAGACGAAAAAACGATGAAAACAGAACGATACTCTCGGACACGCTGAAAAGGTTTCCCCTATTTAGATTCGGTGGTGATGTATAGATATCGCCTTATTTTTTTGCAGGGTTAAATAAGGCCATAAGGGAAGTTAGTCAATAGTAACATGGCCAAAAATCTGCACAATCAGGTGTGCTATTTTCACATATCATTTTGCACATCATAGGCAGGGAACTTCAGACAAAGAAATCAATATTTTGACTATTAGCATTAGTTCAATACATTTTAAAATAATAAAGCACCATACAGACAGTGACAGTCTTTGATAGTGAAACCTAGCAGGTATCCACTTGTTTTCTCATCTGATTTTTACATATATATTAAAGGGGAAGTTCAGTATTTTACAACATCATGTTAGATGGTTCCTCTCCCTGAAGGTAGTCTATGGGCCAGAATAAACTGTAATCTATTGTTTGGTTCTCTAAACAGCCACGACAAACTTAAGCTAACTTTAGCCACAGGCAGCTAGCTCAGGTGGCTAAAGTTAGTGGTGTCATAAAAGAAAACAGAGCCATGGATGACAGTTTCTCCTAACCCATAGTCTACTTTTAGGGTGAGGAACCAGAGAACATTAAGTTGAAAAATACTGAATTTATATGTGAACAATATATACTGCTCAAAAAAATAAAGGGAACACTTAAACAACACATCCTAGATCTGAATGAAAGAAATAATCTTATTAAATACTTTTTTCTTTACATCGTTGAATGTGCTGACAACAAAATCACACAAAAATAATCAATGGAAATCCAATTTATCAACCCATGGAGGTCTGGATTTGGAGTCATACTCAAAATTAAAGAGGAAAACCACACTACAGGCTGATCCAACTTTGATGTAATGTCCTTAAAACAAATCAAAATGAGGCTCAGTGTGTGTGGCCTCCACGTGCCTGTATGACCTCCCTACAATGCCTGGGCATGCTCCTGATGAGGTGGCGGATGGTCTCCTGAGGGATCTCCTCCCAGACCTGGACTAAAGCATCCGCCAACTCCTGGACAGTCTGTGGTGCAACGTGGCGTTGGTGGATGGAGCGAGACATGATGTCCCAGATGTGCTCAATTGGATTCAGGTCTGGGGAATGGGCGGGCCAGTCCATAGCATCAATGCCTTCCTCTTGCAGGAACTGCTGACACACTCCAGCCACATGAGGTCTAGCATTGTCTTGCATTAGGAGGAACCCAGGGCCAACCGCACCAGCATATGGTCTCACAAGGGGTCTGAGGATCTCATCTCGGTACCTAATGGCAGTCAGGCTACCTCTGGCGAGCACATGGAGGGCTGTGCGGCCCCCCAAAGAAATGCCACCCCACACCATGACTGACCCACCGCCAAACCGGTCATGCTGGAGGATGTTGCAGGCAGCAGAACATTCTCCACGGTGTCTCCAGACTCTGTCACGTCTGTCACGTGCTCAGTGTGAACTTGCTTTCATCTGTGAAGAGCACAGGGCGCCAGTGGCGAATTTGCCAATCTTGGTGTTCTCTGGCAAATGCCAAACGTCCTGCACGGTGTTGGGCTGTAAGCACAACCCCCACCTGTGGACGTCGGGCCCTCATACCACCCTCATGGAGTCTGTTTCTGACCGTTTGAGCAGACACATGCACATTTGTGGCCTGCTGGAGGTCATTTTGCAGGGCTCTGGCAGTGCTTCTCCTGCTCCTCCTTGCACAAAGGCGGAGGTAGCGGTCCTGCTGCTGGGTTGTTGCCCTCCTACGGCCTCCTCCACGTCTCCTGATGTACTGCCCTGTCTCCTGGTAGCGCCTCCATGCTCTGGACACTACGCTGACAGACACAGCAAACCTTCTTGCCACAGCTCGCATTGATGTGCCATCCTGGATGAGCTGCACTACCTGAGCCACTTGTGTGGGTTGTAGACTCCGTCTCATGCTACCACTAGAGTGAAAGCACCGCCAGCATTCAAAAGTGACCAAAACATCAGCCAGGAAGCATAGGAACTGAGAAGTGGGCTGTGGTCCCCACCTGCAGAACCACTCCTTTATTGGGGGTGTCTTGCTAATTGCCTATAATTTCCACCTGTTGTCTATTCCATTTGCACAACAGCATGTGAAATTTATTGTCAATCAGTGTTGCTTCCTAAGTGGACAGTTTGATTTCACAGAAGTGTGATTGACTTGGAGTTACATTGTGTTGTTTAGGTGTTCCCTTTATTTTTTTGAGCAGTGTATTTGGACTGGGGACAAGAACTGTGTGCCATCAATGTTGAGGGCAAAATACAACCCTGGCCTAAAAATAACCACCACTAGTACAGAATGTCCTACTGATCTATATCAAGACATACATTTACTTAGGCTGATTCATATCTGCTATGCAGCCTTTGTATAAAAGTAGACAGTAAAAGTTAGATTATTTTGTTAGGATCACCTATAAATACAACAGTGTCATGGTGACAAAATGTGAACAGCAATGACTACTAACTGTCTGTCCCAGAATAGGCCACCAATAGAAATTGAGGTTGATAGATGCCTGGACTCATCTCAAGCTGTAGCGAGGAGAGCTCACAATAAAAGCCTCCGTCAGAAACATTAACCCAATCCCCCTCAAATAGCCAATGCTCCCCTAAACTTTTAACAATAGCAATCGGCTCATAAGCAATGTTAAGGGTGAACAAAACATTAGGAACACCTGCTCTTTGCACGACATAGGCTGACCACGTGAATCCAGGTGAAAGCTATGATCCCTTATTGATGACACTTGTTAAATCCATTTTCAAATCGGTTTAGATGAAGGGGAGGAGGCAGGTTCAATAATGATCTTTAAGCCTTGAGACATGGATTGTGAATGTGTGCAATTCAGAGGGTGAATAGGCAAGACAACATATTTAAGTGCCTTTGAACAGGATATGGTAGTAGGATCCAGGCGCACCGGTTTGAGTGTGTCAAGAACTGCAATGCTGCTGGGTTTCACGCTCAACAGTTTCCCATTAAGAATGGTCTACCACCCAAAGGACATCCAACCAACATGACACATCTGTGGGAAGCATTGGAGTCAACATGGGCCAGCATTCCTGTGGAACGCTTTCGACACCTTGAAGAGTTCATGCCCCAATGAATTGAGCCTATTCCGAGGCCAAAAAGGGGTCCAACTCAATATTAGGAAAGTGTTCCTAATGTTTTATACACTGGGTCTGAATATGGAGACATCTCTGGTACACTCACTCTGCAGGTTGTCCAAACTTGGTATCCCCTTACAATTTTTGATCACGTAATGTCCATGATTGGCTAGTAGGGAGTCCACACTCTTGTCCATACTAGCATACCATTTAGAATGCATGCCTAATAAATTGCTTCATACCAAGAAGAATGCAAGTGTGGATAGGTCTTTAGACACTGAAAGGGAAGAACACAATCCAACAGAGAATGCTGCCCTTAAGGCAGGGGTGTCAAATTCATTCCACGGAGGGCCAAGTGTCTGCAGGTTTTAGTTTTTTCCTTTCAATTAAGACCTAAACCTGGTGAGGGGCGTTCCTTACTAATTAGTGACCTTAATTCAATGAAATACATGGGTGGAGCGAAAACCTATAGACACTTGGCCCTCTGTGGAATGAGTTTGACACTCACTTAAGGAGTTTAGAGAGGAGGCGGCGGCGAAGGGGGTGGGTGTGTCTAGGCTGCCCAGGCACCTCTGGTGGACAGGCAAACATCATCCGCTGGCAGGCGATACCAGACTC
The DNA here is from genome assembly GCF_965601325.2 of Salmo salar. Taxonomy (NCBI): domain Eukaryota; kingdom Metazoa; phylum Chordata; class Actinopteri; order Salmoniformes; family Salmonidae; genus Salmo; species Salmo salar. The sequence continues at coordinate 90,642,087 of NC_138304.1, read as the reverse complement.
TATCTAGTGACATGACAGCTCCTAAGAAAAGCTTATTTTGCCCAGTGATGATTTGCACGTGGTCTGGTATGACTGACGCAGAGAGATAGAGGGAGTAAAAAGCCTAGCACTAACTTAGCTCTACCCAACCATAAATTTAAAAAAAAACACAACTCGCCAACCCACTCCGAAAAGACCCATCAATGACATGTTTGTCGAATAGTGACGAGAACCATGACACTGACCCAATGAAATCTTGCCTGATCATGTGCAGTGTCTAATTTAACCCTAATACTGTGACATGTATCGTCTGTGTTGAATACCTACACCTAAGTCACTGGCAAAGGAGAGGGCAGTGCATTCATCAGCTCATTCAAACCTGTTGATTCTGGCATGGGTGCAGGGATACAGGCATAGAGCTGTCTAGTAGCATGTAGACTGAGGGTATGTAGATCTGAGGGGGCCTATACATTTGCTAGTTTGACAGGACTCAGGATAGGCAAGATAGGTGCCTAATATGTGCAGTCCGAGCATTTGAAGGGCAAACTCCTAAACAAAAACTCCAACAAAATACCTCAAAGTTGAACCCTTCACCGCTGAATGTAAACAAACACGTCATAAGCAATCTCTTCTCCTTGCATATTTCAGAAGTTATTTTCCTTTGATCTAAAATCAGAGATGGGCCAGCGGATCAATTCTAAAATAAAAGTATAGAAACAGACACATACAGAGACGAGCACTTTCGAACAACATGAATGTTAACAAACTGATATACACACAACCAATCAATTCTGCAGATGGGCTCTTTGTCTTCTATTAATAGGCCATGTTCCATAAATACCAGCCTCTCTCTCCCCCTCCCCACTATCATCCCTCCCCCCTCTCTTTCCCCTTATGATCCCTCTCTCCCATCTCTCCCTAATCGCTCTCCCTCCCTCAGTCCTCCCTGTGCTGCCCCAAGCCAGGCTGGTTATTGTGCTGTGATGACCTTGTCTCTGGGGCTTCAACAGGCATCACTGCCCTTGACTCCTACAGCACTGGTGGATGGTGGTGGCACACTGGGTTTACAGTGAGTGGGGAGATTCGGAACACATCGATACTCCAAAGCGCCGAGGATGGATCGAGACAAAGCCTGCAGTCACAGTAGTCCATTCCCTTTAACATGACCTGACCAATAGTTTAGTCCTTCTGCTTTAAACTATGGCAGTGTCCCACTTCTTTTAAAGTGTGCACTTTCACACTCCCCTTCATGGTAGGAAGAAGTGTGAATAATTGGGATGCACACAGGGTATGAGGTACCCTGGAAAACCCTCAGGAAGCTGGTTTGGAGACTGGAGAGAGATGCCCTTTGAGGGCGCTGACAGATGCATAATGGAGACGACTACAGGCTGGCTTTAGCTGGATTATTTTGTCATGTTGTTGTTCTGCTTTCATTTCTAGAGGTAATGACAGGTGGACAGAGTGGCACGTGTTGAATGGATACAGGATGGTGTGACAGTGTCTGGAAAAAGAGGAACCATCTTCCTTACCCTCTTGTTCAAAAGTAGTGCACTATGTGGGGGAATAGGGTGCCATTTGAGACGCTGACAGAATCTGATACAGTACTAAACAGCAGGAGTTTGTGATGTACTGTAGGGGTAGGGCTCAAACAAGGCAGTTAACCCACTGTTCCTAGGCTGTCATTGAAAATAAGAATTTGTTCTTAACTGACTTGCCTAGTTAAATAAAGGTTCAATAAAAACATGCCCACCCTTCTGGATGCCTTTCTACAATACTGCCATATCACAAGATGCCGTTATGATGCAGTGGAAAGAGAGGGAGAAGGATGAACCCTAACCGTTGGTTGGCACGCCATAGAGCGGGAATCTGGTTGGTACACTATAGAGTTTAAAACCTCCTCTATGAAAACTAACATAGTGAGTGTGTATATATACATCTACATACATCGCGGCAGTAGTGCATGTTAGGCAGCAGGATGTGTGTGACTGCAGTTTTTGTGTGTCGGTGTGAGATGCTTAAAATAATTCACTTAACACCTGGCAAATCCCTACACGTGAGCTAAGCGTTTTCAACTGAGCGTAGTGGGTTTCCTCCTGCGTGCCTGTCTAAAATGCCTCCAAGGCCATCGCCCTTTGTCATCTGGTGGCTTCTCACTCTCTCCTGGTGTCAAAGCCCACGAGTGACACATTGTTCCGCCTGCTCTCCTGTCAACTGGAGGCAGATGAGGTAGTTAATCAGGTAGATAATTAACTAGAAAGTCAGGGCACCACGAAATAATGTTTATAGAGCGGTTATCCTCCGAATAAACTTAAAGACCTAGTAATCTTTTACGTCAGTAGCAGTCAATATTTAATCCTCACCTTATTTAGTCTCATCTGAAAGTTGTAAATTCTTGGTTATCTTCACGAACCCTGGCTAACAAGTTGAATCAGCAATACAAAATTTGGTTTAATTATTTATTTACTAAATACCTAACTAATCACACAGAATTACATATACACAGAATGTATCATACATTGATTACAAATTATGTCATAAAGAAAACGTCCCTGGTGGACGGAGCCGACATGACGGCTGGTTACACAAAGGAAAGGGGGTTGGGTTGAGTGAAAGAGCGGGAAGACTGAGTAACAAAGTGAGAAGCTATGCTATTGTAAATACAATATCTTACGCATTCTAAATTACCACCCATTTGAAAAAGGAGAACGCAATAAATATTTACTCTGAGCTGCGCTTCAGTAGATTGGTCGTAGGCCGGGTTGTCCAGCATGGATCTCTGGTCCTCTGAAGACTGTCTAGTGGTGAACTGGAGCGTGGTAGAATGGATACTCTGTCCGTCCTCTCCTAGCCCACGTTTAGCGGGCGGAGGGGGTAGCACTACTTTAGTGAATAAGAGTTCAAAGTTCATACCAAGTTGCCATGCTATATGCTCATGCTATATTCTGGCTGGTATAGTCAAAATTCATCCTTCCGGAGTGTAGGTCGTCACCTTCACATTGAAATTCGATGCTAATTTCATTAGGTTCTCTAAGGTTGGCTTAGTTCTGTAGGTGGTCTTTGTCCTTCAAACGTGGGGACCTCAAATCCACACATACTTGGAACAGCTATTATCTGAGCCCTTTTAACGTAGGACTGTCGCCCTAACGTCCTCGGAACAGAAGTTACATTTCGTCAAGGGATTTATATAGGAGGGGAGAGAAGGGCGTGTTTCATAGTTTATAACCAATGTCTGTTCACATGGGCAGGGCCACTGAGTTGACCATAGTTCACTCATGAAAACCAAATTCTCTCATTTGGAAGCTAAAATTACATTTAATCTTTTCACAAATAGTTTAATATTTAAACATTTAAATTGCACAACAATTCCATGTGAATCTGATAACTAGAATGTGTAGACTTTCCAAGATACAGTTTGTGTCGTCCTATCATCAGTAATAATGTCTCAGACGCCAACTGATCTGGCATCATATTAATTTAGTACCAACGTGTAACGGCCGTCGTTGAAGAGAGAAGGGGACCAAAGCGCAGCCTGGTGAGTGTTCATATTAATGTTTTAATAATAAGAAACACTTCAAAAACAAACAAGAAAATGAACGACAGCCAATAGTTCTGTCAGGTCACAAAATATTAAACATCTACCCACAAAACCCAAAGGAAAAACAGGCTGCCTAAGTATTACTCCCAATCAGCAACAACGATGTACAGCTGTTCCTGATTGGGAGCCATACCAGGCCGAAACAAAGCAATCCCAAACATAGAACCACAGACATAGAATGCCCACCCAAATCACACCCTGACCAAACCTAAATAGAGACATAAAACGGCTCTCTCAGGTCAGAGCGTGACACAACGCATATTTTCAGCTGGTTGGATTACTGAAATATGGTTCCATTCCCATATTTTGATGTCACCAGACTCTCTCTCAATGTTAACCAAGGGATTTTCAATAGTCACATCAGTAGAGTAGAGAGAGGAAAAAGGGGAAAGGCATTTATGGGGGTCATAAACCTCCCCCACTCAGGCCAACGTCATGACATAGGTTAGATTTATTCTAAAATGGATAAAATAGTTTCCCCTCATAAATCTACGCACAATACCCCATAATGACAAGGCATTACGTTTAAAAAAATAAATACAATTTAAACAAATTTATAAAAAAACAACTGAAATATCACATTTACGTAAGTATTTAGACCCTTTACTCAGCGATTTGGCAGCGATTACTGTAATTCCGACCCAATTTTTGGACTACCCAAGAGGAAATGCCTATCTTACAGAGGAAAGACAGGTGGAGTCCCGGTGAGATTAAGGAGAAGGGAAAACCGGACACCTCTTCCCTTCATTCTATTGGTCAATGTACAGTCACTTGATAATAAGATGGATGACCTCCGATTTCGGATTTGCTACCAATGGGACTCTCGAAACTGCAATATTCTCTGCTTTTCGGAAACATGTTTCTGGACAAGATACCCCCCCATTGCTAAGTCGATGGATTCTCCAGTCACCATGCAGACAGGACAGTGGAGTCAAGGAAATCGATAGGGGGAGGAGTTTGTCTCTTTATCAACAACAGGTGGAAGTATCGACCCATTGTCTTGGAATACCTGGTGGTCAAATGCCGACCCTTCTACCTGCTGAAGGAGTTTACAGCTGTTATCCTGACATCTTAATGCCAATGGCTGTCTGTTAGCCGTCCTGAGCTGGTGAGCCCTCTGGGCGATGTACATACACAATGCCTTCAGAAAATATTCATACTCATCACATATTCCACATTTTGTTGTGTTTAGCCTGAATTTAAAATGGATTACATTTTCTCTCTCTCTCCCATCTACACTCAAAGCAACAAAGCATCCTTCACTCATGCTGCCAAACATACCCTCGTAAAACTGACTATCCTACCGATCCTTGACATAAGCGATGTCATTTACAAAATAGCCTTCAACACTACTCAGCAAATTGGATGCAGTCTATCACAGTGCCATCCGTTTTGTCACCAAAGCCCCATATACTATCCACCACTGCGACCTGTATGCTCTCGTTGGCTGGCCCTCGCTACATATTCGTCTCCAGACCCACTGGCTCCAGATCATCTATAAGTCGATGCTAGGTAATGCTCGGCCTTATCTCAGCTCACTGGTCATGATAACAACACCAACCCGTAGCAAGTGCTCCAGCAGGTATATTACACTGGTCATCCCCAAAGCCCTCTCCTCTTTGGCCGCCTTTCCTTCCATTTCTCTGCTGCCAATGACTGGAATGGATTGCAAAAAAATAAAAATCACTGAAGCTGGAGACTTATATCTCCCTCACTAACTTTAAGCATCAGCTGTCAGAGTAGCTTACTGATCATTGCACCTGTACATAGCCCATCCAACCTCCTCATCCATGTTATTTTTTTTTGCACCTTTGCACCCCAGTATCTCTACTTGCACACTCATCTTCTGCACATCTATCACTCCAGTTTTTAATTGCTAAATTGTAATTATTTCACCACTATGGCCCATTTATTGCCTTACCTCCCTAAATTTGCACACACTGTATATAGACTTTTGTACTGTATTATTGACCGTACGTTTGTTTATCCCATGTGTAACTCTGTGTGGCACTGATTTTCTTTATCTTGGCCATGTCACAGTTGAAAATGAGAACTTGTTCTCAACTGGCCTACCTGGTTAAATAAAAGGTGAAATAAATAAATAGCAAACAAAATGGCTACACAGACTGAGTTGACCCTTGTATTATATTTTTGCATTGTCTCCATGCACACTGACAAGTCGACACAGACAAACTTTCACTCCACCATTTGCTCACACACACACAATATGCACATACATTCATACTGACTCTAAACAATCGTCATGTATGCTGCTGCTACCGTAATTTCCGGACTATTAAGCGCACCTGAATATAAGCCGCACCCACTGAATTGAAAAAAAATATATTATTTTGAACATAAGCCGCACATGTCTATAAGCCGCAGGTGCCTACCGGTACATTGAAACAAATGAACTTTACACAGGCTTTAACGAAACACGGCTTGTAACAAAAATAAAAAATTAGCAGTAAGCTTTAGTTGTCTTTTTGCACCGAGTCAATTCCTCACGCTGCTGTTTCCAACGTCTCATCATCGACTCATTAAGACCAAGCTCCCGTGCAGCAGCTCTATTTTCCAACAGCCAGATCAATCGCCTTCAACTTGAAAGCTGCATTGTATGCATTTCTCCGTGTCTTTGCCATGATGAGGGTGACAAAATGACTACCGTAATCAGAATGATGGGAAGTTTGAGAGCGCTCGATTTAATCTAAACAGTAAACTAAAAAGTTGTTTGACCTTAACCCGTTCGGCAATTTCATTGGTCTAATGAAAGCTTCATGCCGGCAAAAAACTGAGCACGTCACAGAATGTGATTTCTTTTTTTTGAAAAAAAAAATTGAAAGCGGGAAAAATCCATATATTAGCCGTGTCATTGTTTAAGCCGCGAGGTTCAAAGCCTGGGAAAAAAGTTGCGGCTTATAGTCCGGAATTTACGGTACTCTGTTCATCATATATCCTCATTGCCTAGTCACCTTACCCCTACACATATCTACCTCCAATTCTCCAGTATCCCTACACATTGTAAATATCTTATTGGAACTGACCCTGTATATAGCGTCTTACTTATTTATTGTGTGTTTTTGTTCTACCTTATGTTATTACTGCATTTTTGGGGGTTAGAGCTTGCAAGAAAGGCATTTCAGTGTACTTGTGCATGTGACATTAAAAGTTGAAACTTGAGAGAAGAGAGAACATTCTTCCTCTTATCTTCAGAGTGCTGCGCCTGCTTAAGGGGTATCAGTTCTCACAACCACGCATGTCAATGGGGGCCTGGTGGCTTCGCACGTACAGAGCTTGTGGAGCTCTTTTACACACTGTTGTTTTATGCCAGGGCGAGTGACCGGGGACCTTGAAATTGGAGGGTAAAAATACCTTGGTGAAAAAGTGGCTAAGGAGGACTCACTTAGAAGGAAGTCACACGACGGTGGGAAAATATATCAACAATATACAGTCAGGTTTATAATTTTGGGCTGGGACACTCGTTGGTCTTAAAAAACATTTACGCATCAAATACAAAACAATCCCTTACAATTTAGTATTGTACCTTTTACCCCAGAATTGGCCAAAATAACTACGTGTCCGACTCTCACATAACCTATGTGCTAATCTTGTTTGGCATTGTACCTCTGTCCCCATGATAGATACCGGGTTCGCTCTAACTAAATGCTTCCTGTTCCTCTCTGATCATTATCTGGATCCTGGCCTATCACATGCAAACACTGGATGTGATCATTATCTGGCTGGCCTACCATATGCTGACCCTGAGTATCTGGCTTATTACACGCTGACCCTGTCTGCCCTTCCAAGGATTCCTCCTCAATGAGGCTGAACAGAAGACTAAAAGCACTGCCGTTGTAAAAAGGGCTTCAATTTAAATATGATTGATTTATTGGCAAATCTCTTGGCTCCCTATTCCCCTTCCCTCTACAAAGTCAATGGGAGACGGGCCAGACATCGCTAGAGGAAAGAAAGGCGAATTTGTGTACAGGAAAGGAGAATACTGGACCTGATTTGAACAAAGTGCAGTAGATGTTGGCAGATATTTTTAAATGACGCAATGTTTGAGCGATGCGAGTCATCATTAGACCAATTTCAGATGAGATAGCTAGAGGGCCTTATCAATCAATGGTACTTTCCCCTTCCAAAAAAAATGCCCCTATCTACCCTCTGACCAGCTACTCAGGGCATGGGGGTAGGAGGGTGGACATTATTTCCTTATATGAACTGGCTTTTCAGTGAAGTGGACGGAAGCTGCTGAGAACTCCATTCTGTGTCCAGTGTCATCTATTCCGGGAATAGTCAAGTTCCAATATTATGTAAAAAGTAGAGATCGTGAGGAATTCACTAGACACACAACAGAAGAAAATGGACCAGAATGAGGGGCTACCTGAATTGCAAAAGGTTTTTCCGTAGCACATTTTTTATAACATTTTGCACTAATGAATACGACCCACTTTCAGGTACTGGGGATTGACAATGGAGAAGAGGAGTGTTAGTCTCACCAGTGCTGAGGAGGAGCCACTGAACCTCCGTAGGATTTTCATCTGAGCTCGGCTGAGTCTTTGGACTCCCTCCGCAGCACGTTCTGCACCCTTGCTGAAGCACGCCGCTTGGGATGCAGATGCACGCGGTGACTGTCTGGACGACGCCACTGGAAACAGAAAAGGGCAGAGCTCTTCTTCAAGGACGGGCTGGAGCTAGGAGAGGAGAGGAGGGAGAGGGAACAAGTTTAACATGATAAACAAAATATTTTGGATTGAGTTGAGAGTACAATAAATAGATTGAGTGGGGAATGGGAGTATACAATAATAAATACAAGTGACGACATCCTGCTCTTCTGAGTACTGCCCGTCCGGGTCCTGTTTCCCAAAAGCATTTTAAGGCTAAGTTCATCATTAGAACCTTTGTAGGAGCGTCGTTAAATCTCTGAGCTGTTTACCAAAAGCATCGTTACAAAAGTTGCACTAGAAAAAAAATATATATATATTTACTAAGTGCCTCAGACCACTCGTAGAAATGCTACAGGGCCTTCAGAAAGTATTAATACACCTTGACTTATTTCACATTTTATTGTGTTAAAGCATGAATTTCAAAATGGATTAAATATATAGTATAGTTCACCCAGCTACACACAATACCCCATAAATGACAAAATGAAAACATGTTTTTAGAAATGTTTCCAAATTCATTGAAAATTAAATAAGTTTAACAGAAAGATTCTTAAAAAGGTATTAGAAATACATCAAAACACAAATGTTGAATAAAAAGACCCCTGCCAACTAATATCAATACTTATATTTAGTTTGAGAATTTGTTCTGCCTTCAGTAAGTTTAAGAAACATTTTCTTGTGCCTTAATTCAGTTACCAAAAACCCACATATCTTGAAGAATTTCTCTCCGTCATGAGGGAAGAAAATGAAAGTTCACAGATGCAACACGGTAGACCGATCAATTAGTTAGTGTTTTTACTGATATCAATTTTGTTTATGAATTGTTAATTGATTAACTCGAAATTCCGTTACCAAAAATCGGTAAGGGAATTTCAGCAATTGAATTGGCTAAAATGGGAAATCATAGTAGTCACAAACCACAGTTGGGTTCACAAGTTCAGACAGCACAGTACAGTACAGCACAGCAGAGTACAGTAAAGAAAAGTAGAGTATAGTTCAGTACAGCACTGTACTGTACAGTAGAGTTCAGTACACGTAGGCACAGTACAGTACACAGTAGAGCACACGAGTTGAGTAAACTATAATGTACTGTACTCTACTGTGCTGTACTTTGATGTCCAAACTTGTGAAACATAGATGTTTATGATTCATTTCAGATTTGGTACGGACCAAATTTGGTTTTGTTTGTGGCCAGAGCTCATTTCCATTAAAATAATGACAGTCATCTCCATAATGATGTGTTTATGTGTAGTACAGATCAGGGACGTTACGGCTGTTCCGTTCCCGGGTATAAATCCACTCCATTTACTGTAGTTCAATAACCAAAAGAGATTTTTTTTGTCAATGTGTCATGTCATATGACACTCCACTCTTTCTTGTGTCTGTTTAATATCAAAATCGTTTTTTTTATAAGATTGTAGATCATTTAGTTTCTAATAAAGAATGCATGTGATGAAATTGAACTCTAAATACTATATCAGAGATGAAATGTCAACCTCTGTTACAGTGAGTCTAATGATTATTTATGACCTTGTTAATTGAATCGTGGTACTTTGATTTCATTTGGTCTGGGTCTCTGTTCTGTTATACTGAACATGAGAATCCAGCCACTGAGTGAATTCAGGCATAACTGTAGTCGAAGTTTTGGCCTGATTTAAAGCAACTTCATCTAACCCTGTTCTTAGTCTCACAGGTAACCAGGTTAGCCACATGTAATCAGGTGGTCCAACTGCTAGAAAAAAGGCCAGTACACAGAACCAGACCTCAACTCCAGTGAGCAACAACTAAACACGCTTGACATTTACATTGGGATCACAGGGCAACAAACCATTGGTGACATCCATTGGTGACATTCAATGTCTGGTTAGGTAACCTGCAGAGGTATTTTACTTCTGAGTACAAACAAATATAATTTTGACAGCTTTTTCTGTTGTTTCATGTACATTCTACACACATTTTACATTCAGTACATGGCTTTTAGATTATTATTTTTTTTTTACAGTAGTTACATAGCAAGAATAAAATATTTTGATATACATAACATCTCGATAGATAGTACTTGTATATTATACATTGTGATTTCAGTCATAACTATTTAAACCCACCCCTCAGCTACTTTGTCCATCCCACCTATCTCCGTAAACCGCCCTCTTATGATTTCCATGTGCCAGATATTTTTCAATTGTGCTGTTTCACATACATTCTACAGGTGTCATGTCATAGCTGACACGCCATTCTTTCTGAAAACCTTGTTAACTTAATTCGGCAACAGAAACGCATATAACAGTTTTTTCAAAAAAACGTGGACACAAAACAAACTGGAAGGAGATTTTACCGAAATTCTGTTACTAAACTTTGCACAGTTCTTCCAGTAAATGTGTTTTTGTAAAATGTTCAGTGTAAATTGTTAAAGTATTCCTTGTGCATCGAGTTGTGTTAAACTTTGAAATCAATGGGTTTTGTTTGGCATACATTTTAAGTGAAAAAATCTGTTACCATGGAATTGCCCATAGTCAGCTTTTGACTTCTTTTAACTTGGGTTGATCATCTAGGCCCATTACCAGCATGAAGCCTCTCAAAACCTTCAGAAGTGAGATCAACAGCGAAGTGACCCAATTCATATAATTACAAATTGCTCCATATCGGACGTTAAGTCATAAACGTAAATGGCCCCATTCTGTCACCAAACTAAGCCCTCGAGCCTCTACCCAGCAGACATCCCATCCTGCTCTCCTGACAAGCCACTCCCTGGAGATGTGATACAGAGAGGGGGGGGGGGGGAGGAATCTCTGCAGCGTTATTCTAATTAACATTCTTTTAAGTGCACACTTAGCAGGAGATAAACACTGTCCCCTACTACCAGTCAGAGCCCACTGAGTGAGATGCTATCAAAGAGTTTAAAGTCTAGAACGCAGCGAGGCTCATTCTCGGGCCTATACAGACATTTGATACAGTCAGAGCGTGGAGGAGAGAGAGAAACATCCTGTTTACTAATCAAACCTCCAGATATAATCTCAGATGGGTTGGCTAGGGTGGCAGGGGAAAAGAGGGTGAGGGGTAGGGGGTGACCCCCTTCCAAACTATACTGTACAAAAATGTAAACGCAACAAGTAAAGTGGTGGTCCCATGCGTCATGAATTGAAATAAAAGATCCTGGAAATGTTCCATTAACACAAAAAGCTTGTTTCTCAAATTTTGTGCACATATTCCTTTACATCCCTGTTAATGAGCATTTATCCTTTGCCAAGCTAATCCATCCACCTGACAGGTGTGGCAAATCAAGAAGCTGATTAAACACCATGATCATTACACAGGTGCACCTTGTGCTGGCGACAATAAAAAGGCTACTTTAAAATGTGCAGTTTTGTCACAACGCTACAGCTATCTCAAGTTGAGGGAGCGCGCAATTGGCATGCTGACTGCAGGAATGTCCACCAGAGCGGTTGCCAAATAATTTCTCTACCATAAGCCGCCTCCAGCATCATTTTAGAGAATTTGACAGTACATCCAACTGGCCTCAAAACAGCAGATCACGTCTATAGTGTCGTGTGGGCGAGCGGTTTGCTGATGTCAACGTTGTGAACTGAGTGCCCCATGGTGGCGGTGGGGTTATGATATGGGCAGGCATAAGCGTCGGACAACAAACACATTTGATCAATGGCAATCTGAATGCACAGAGATAGCGTGACGAGATCCTGAGGCCCATTATCGGGCCATTCATCCACCGCCATCACCTCATGTTTCAGCATGATAATGTATGGCCCCATATCACAAGGATCAGTACACAATTCCTGGAATCTGAAAATGTCCCAGTTCTGTCATGGCCTGCATACTCACCAGACATGTCAACCATTGAGAATGTGTAGGATGCTCTGGATTGACGTGTACGACAGCGTGTTCCAGTTCCGCCAATATCCAGAAACTTCGCACAGCCATTGAAGAGGATTGGGACAACATTCCACAGGTTACAATCAACAGCCTGATCAACTCTATCCAAAGGAGATGTTGTGCTGAATGAGGCAAATGGTACTCACACCAGATACTGACTGGTTTTCTAAACCATGTCCATACATGTTTTTAAAGGTATCTGTGACCAACAGATGCATATCTGTATTCCCAGTTATAAGGGCACAAGGTGAGACCCAGATGAGTCCAAGATGTTTATTAACAATCCAAAAGGGGTAGGCAAGAGAATGGTCATGGACAGGCAAAAGGTCAAAACCAGTCCAGAGTTCCAGAGGTACGGAATGGCAGGCAGGCCCGAAGTCAGGGCAGGCAGAATGGTCAGGCAGGCGGGAATGGAGTCCAGAAAAACAGGCAAAGGTCAAAACCGGGAGGACTAGTAAAAGAGAATAGAAAGAAGGCACATGGGAAAACCACAATGGTTGACTTGAACATACGAGACAAACTGGCAGAGAGAGACAGGAAACACAGGGATAAATACACTGGGGAAAATAAGCGACACCTGGAGGGGGTGGAGACAATCATGAGGACAGGTGAAACAGATCAGGGCGTGACACCAGTCATAGATTATGGCCTATTGAGTGATTTCCTTATATGAACTGTAACTCAGTAAAATATTTAAAATTGTTGCATGTTTCTTTTATATTTTTGTTCAGTATAATAATTACATTGTTCTCCGCAATATTATAACCGTAATATGCTTGTACTTAACAGTGTTGATTAAATAAGAGCGTTAGTTTGTTGTGACCGTTGCTAGTTTAGACCCCGACGCTCCTGGTTGTTTCTCTTCCATATGTTGACATTGGGAGGTGGTAACATTTGGAGACATTTCCGCGCCATGGACCAATCAAAATCAACTTGATACTCTTGTAATTTTCATCTCCAGATCTGTGGCTTTCTATTCCTCTATCCCCGGTCAATTAATGTTGAGAGGGGTTGTTTTTATGGTGATTTAATTAAAGGGAAAGACTCAGAAATACACCAGGAAAACTACCTTGCCTTGCAATCGAATCAACTTTTGAGAATTGTTATATTGCTACTGTTTCACAATGCTGTTTGCAACAACAAAAATATGTTGTTTATCGTACAGACACATTGACAGACAAGCCTTACCTTTGTGCTTTAAGTGAAAGGTACGTTAACCATGTCAAGTTACTGGACTAAAAGGAGGAGAGTAGTGAGGGGAGTTCAGAAGGACATACAGGAGATTGTAGCTACATATGCTGCTTTGGCTTCTGCTATTCCAGACTGTACCAATGGGGTGCATGCTCTTCAAAGTGAAAGTCATTATGGCATGGATCCAATTGGCCACGGGCAAACTGCAATCAATGTGGCACAGGAAAGAACCACCCCCTGTTTAGTAGATGCTGAGTTTGACCCCCCTTCTGACATTCCTTCAAGCACCATAGAAGATAGTGAAGAGGAAGAGGGGGACTTTAGGACATAATTGGCATATTGGGCTATTGACAAAATGATTCCTCACATTGCACTCTCGAAGCTATTGACAGTTATCTCCAATGACCATCCAGACCTGCCTAAAGACCCAAGAACCTTCTGAAGACACAGACTAATTCCCTCCCACCCCCCAAGAAAACAGAACTTTCTGGTGGTATATATATCACCACTCTAGAATTGTGCAGCAAATACTGGCTCTGTTTAAATTCCCAAACTTGCAATACTTTTTTTGTTTGTTATTCTTTTGTATTTCACCCCCTTTTTCTCCAAAATGTCGATCTTGTCTCATCGCTGCAACTCCCCAACGGGCTCGGGGGGGGCGAAGGTCGAGTCATGCGTCCTCCGAAACATGACCTGCCAAACCGTGCTTCTTAAGACCTGCATGCTTAACCCGGAAGCCAGCTGCACCAACGCGCCGAAGGAAACACTGTTCAACTGACGTCAGTCTGCAGGTGCCTGGCCCGCCACAGGGAGTCACTAGGGTGTCGGTGTTTATCTGTGACACCACTGCTCGTGCACTTGTGAAAAATGTTAAGGGCCATAGCGGATACTATGGATGTGACAAGTGCACTCAAAAAGGGGTCTACTACGAGAACAGAGTGACTTTCCCTCAAACAGATGCAACTCTGAGATTGGACACTGCAGTCCCTGATGACAGCCATCGGTGTGGAGAAACACCATTTGCTTTGCTGTCTGTTGGATTGGTGACAGTTCTCACTAAAATACATGCATCTGGTGTGCCTAGGAGTGACAAGTAAATTGTTGAATCTTTGGATAAAAGGACATCTGGCAACAAGATCGGCACCCAGTATGGTAAAGGAGATCTCCAAAGTACTGCTGACTTTCAGACATCATGTTCCATGTGAGTTCAACAGGAAGCAAAAATCCATGGAGAGAGTTGAGCCCTGGAAAGCTACTAAATTCAGACAGTTCCTCCTGTACACTGGACCAGTCAGCTTGAAAGGGCTTGTACCAACTCAAGTGTATACGCTTAGAAAAAAAGGGTTCTAAAAGGGTTCTTCGGCTGTCCCCATAAGAGAACCCTTTTTATTCCATGTTGAACCCTTTTTGGTTTCAGGTATAAGCCTTTTGGGTTTCATGTAGAACCCTCTGTAGAAAGGGTTCTACATGGAACCCAAAACGGTTATGCCTGGAACCAAAAAGGGTCATTGAAAGGGTTCTCCTATGGGGACAGCCGAAGAACCCTTAAAGGTTCTAGAGTTTTCCACAACTACATGCTTCTTGCAGTTGTCATCACCATCTTGTTGAATGTGTTCCTGTGCGCAGATCAAGTTGAATATACCCATAGCCTCATGGTTTTGTTTGTTGACCAATGCAGCAAACTTTATGGAAAAGAACAAGTGTCATAGAACATGTATGGATTGGTGCACCTTCGCCAAAAATCCAAGAAGTATGGTGCCCTTGACAAAATCTCTTGTTTCCCATTTGAAAACTTCCTTGGGCAAATGAAGAGACTGCTTCGCAAACCTGCACACCCACTGGAGCAGGTTGTTCGTCGACTGTCAGAGAAGAAACTATACAGAAGAATGAACACCTCCTAAGCACTGTCCCTGAGAGAGCACAACAGCAGTGACAAATCAGTTCGAGAAGTTTTACTTCTGAGAATTTTCTGTGAAAAGGTCAGAGGGGACAACTGTGTCCTGTTACAAAACCAGGATATTGCTGTTGTACAGAATGTGGTCGTCGATGAAATGGGCAACAATTTTGGCATCTACAATAGGTTCAGGAACATGGTCGATTTCTTCACCTACCCTTTACCATTTTCCAAGACAGGCATTTTTCACCTCTCTGGATTATCAGATCATTTCTGCCTCACCAACTCTACAAATGTGCTGAAGAAATACTATCTTCTTCCTTGCCAAGATGGATATGCTGGCTTTCCATTGAGCCACTTGTAGACATGGCCTAGCCCTGTTTGTTTCTGTTCGCCTCTCACAAGGTAAATATCTTAGGGTTTCATTGTATGATTGTAGTGTAAATTATTATTTAGTCAATTGTAAGTGGTCTTTATGCTTAGTTCTTCCTCTTTCTCTCCTGTCTTTAGATCATAAAGTTTGTAGTGATTCAGTTTCTGGATGAAAAGAACAAACCATATGCAGTAGTTCCACAAGTAGGGATCAAAGATAACATCTGTTATTGGCCACCACTCAGCCACAGAAAAAAGAACAAATTAAACAATTTAGCCATCGAGTGTACGCCACCAGACAGCACCTGGGAAAGAAGCTGCTTTAAGTTCATGAAGGGAGCAGGTAATTTGGCCTAATTTATGTCTCTGATATATTCTCATTTGAACTGTTGGTGTAATTAACTTGCCTGATGTGAAAGTCAGTGTTTTGTGGGATAATTCATGCCTCTACCTTATTATTCACTGGTCTAGACAATTGGGAGACGGCACAGATGTAACATGAAAACATTGAGGTGCCAGTGGACGTTAGAGTAGCTGAGTTAAAAGCTTTTCTTCCAGTCGCACCACCAGTCCCAACATTGCGGTGCCAGCGGACTGGTATGTACTTTTTTTTTTTAAATGCTTGATTATATGCGAAGTTCCATTTCTGATCCATAATCAGCTTTCATGGTCAATTTCCAAATGTACTTTTCTTCTATAACACAGACTACACTTTAAGGTGCCAAGATTCCAAATACAAGTAAGTGAAGCATTATTCATGAAAAAATCCATTGGAGGATGTATTCTGTCCTAATAAATACTGATGGAATATCAGAGGAGAAACAAGCCCCTTTATTCATGTAATTTGTATTTCAATTAGGAAAAGCATCATATTCCCTAGCATCGTATTCACCACAGCAGCATGTGGAGGACAGCCATGGAGGTAAGTAGTACATTAACTTTTCACAGATGAGACTTTGTCTATCTGTTCTTTTTTGCAGTATTTAATGTCAATGTACTGTTTCAAACAGGACCTATAATGAGACATTTCAACGGGCCAAATTATGGTCGTAGATATGAAGGTCAGAACATACCGACTTCAAATATGAACAGTCATGGAGGTACTGTATGTGGTACATCCATTTAGCCCAGGTGAGACAATGCGGACCTGTCCTGTTTTGCACAGTATGCAATTGTATTAAAAAGGGACCTGCAATTTTTCACAAGGGTAACTTTTAACCTTTTTAAATGTTGTTTTATTTTTCAGGGTAGAAATCCGGCAGAAAAACAAATCACTGAAGGAAGACAGGGCAGAAATGCAAAGACTCCAGCAGGAAAACAGAACCCTGAGGGAAGAAGTTAAGGTGCTAAGGAGTGGGCAAGCAGGTGAGAACATAACATCTATTTTTGGTGTATAATTGTTTTCAGGAGTATGACAGTAATTAACTGCTTCTTCTTTTTATCTTCAAGATGTCCACTATCATCCCCGTGCCCAAGAAAGGGAAAGTAACTGAACTGAATGACTACAGACTTCCGTCATCATGAAGTGCTTCGAGAGGCTAGTCAAAAACCATATCAGCTCCTCCCTTCCCAACCCTCTCCAACTCACCTACCGCCCTGACAGATAAACGGACAACTCAATCGCCATTGCACTGCACTCCCACACCTGGACAAAAGGAATGCATATGTTCATTGACTACAGCTCGGCCTTCAATAGCATAGTGCCCTATAAGCTCATTACAAAGCTCACGGCCCTGGGTCTAAACTCCTCCCTATGCAACTGGGTCCTGGATTTCCTTGACGGGGCTCCTCCAAGTGCTGAAGGTAGGCAACATTACCTCCTTGACACTGATTCTCAACATGGGTGCCCCAAAGGGTGCATCTTCAGTCCCCTCCTGTATTCCCTGTATACCCACGACTGCGTTGTCTCACACAGTTCCAACTCCATCACAAAGTTTGCTGATGATACGATAGTAGTAGGGCGGATTACCAACAACGATGAGACCGCTTACAGGGCGGAGGTAGGCACTCTGATGATGTGGTGCCAGGTAAACAACCTCTCCCTCAATGTTAGCAAAACAAAGGAGCTGATTGTGGACTTCAGGAGGAACCAGGCTGGATACACCCCCATCCTCATCAACGGGTCCACTGTGGAGACGGTCAATAACTTCAAATTCCTCAGCGTACACATCTCAGAAAAGCTGAAATTGTCTAACTACATGGACACCATAGTGAAGAAGGCACGACAGCAACTCTTCAACCTTAGGACGCAGAAGAAATTTGGCCTGTCCCGAGGGCCCTCACAGTGTTCTACAGGAGCAACACGAGAGCATACTGTCGGGCTGCATCACAGCCAGGTACGGCAACTCCATTGCCGCAGATCGTAAGGCTCTTCAGAGGGTGATAAATGCAGGCGAATGCACCATTGGGTGCACACTGCCTGACCTTCAGGACACCTACAACACCAGGTGTCGCAAGAAGGCCAAGAAGTTCATCAGGGACCCCAGCCACCCAAACCATGCCCTGATCTCCCCGCTTCAATCACTCAGACGAATGCGGGCTGTACAGGAACTGCAGGCGGGCAGTACAGGAACCCCCAACAGTCTTTACTCTGCCTCCACGACAATGGACAATTATTTATTCATCACTGTCACAGTTGTTATCATGTATATAGTCCTATTTCTATTGTTGTTTTTTATTACCATTTTCTTGATTTTATTTCACTTAGTCCTGCATGTTGGAGATCGAAGCCTAAGATTTTCACTGTACCTGTCACGACTTCTGCCGAAGTCGATGCCTCTCCTTGTTCGGGCGGTGTTCGGCGGTTGACGTCGCCGGTCTTCTAGCCATCGCCGATCCATTTCCATTTGTTTTGTCTTGTTTCCCACACACCTGGTTCTCATTTCCCTCATTATGTGTTGTGTATTTAACCCTCTGTTCCCCCCATGTCTTTGTGTGGTATTGTTTATTGTAAGTGCTTGTGCACATTTGTTTGACTGGTGCGCGTCGGGTTATTGTGCCCATATTTGTATTTTAAACTGCTCCGGCTATTACCAAGTTCTGCTCTCCTGCGTCTGACTTTCCTGCTACCAGTTACGCACCGCTTACAGTACCCTGCAATCACACCTGCAACCCTGTGACTATTAAACACTCTGAATCTCCCATAATTAGTCCTTTCCCATAAGACACTAAAACATCTGGAAAAGTCTTAACGGGAAAAAGTAATGACCCCTAAATCCATCTGTAAATCCATACTGACCAGTGCCTTTTAATAAAAAAAACATTTCCATTTTAAACATCTACCACAAATTTCCTGTCTCAGGTGATTAAGAGTAAAAACAGGCCAGGGGATTTCCGAGGTTACTGGCCCAGGCCAAACTCAAGCAAAGGCCACACGAGCACCGCAAAGTACATTGCCACACTGGGCCCAAGGCTTATAGCAGGGTTCGGACACAGGCGGCCCACAGGCCACTTTTGGTCCCCCCAAGGTTTTTAATTAAATTATATATATTGTATTTTTTGAGGGGGGGCTTCAGTTTTTCGTCAAAAAAAGCTAAAAATGTTCACGTCTCAATGTAATCAAAGTATGAAATTATTATATCTGAAAATAACAATCTCGTTTTGGGCTTAGTTGTGGTCAATTTGCAGAGTACAAATTATTATAAATATTTTCCAGCCCCCACGACCATTCACTCCGAACAAAAATAGGCCATGCGGCTGAATCTAGTTGTCTAACCCTAGCTTGGAGGATTTCTCCAGAAATAAAATGTTTATTTCGCTCTCTAACTACTGTATAATGCAGTCATCACTGTGTGAAATAGAAAGTTGGGGTAGTCTTTCAAAAATCATGCTAACCACCATTATTGAACACGGAATGAGTCCATGCATTTACATTTACGTCATTTAGCAGACGCTCTTATCCAGAGCGACTTACAAATTGATGCATTCACCTTAAGATATCCAGTGAAGGATTACTTTATCCTATCCCAGGTATTCCTTAAAGAGGTGGGGTTTCAGGTGTCTACGGAAGGTGGTGATTGACTCCGCTGTCCTGGCGTCGTGAGGGAGCTTGTTCCACCATTGGGGTGCCAGAGCAGCGAACAGTTTTGACTGGGCTGAGCGGGAACTGTGCTTCCGCAGAGGTAGGGGGGCCAGCAGGCCAGAGGTGGATGAACGCAGTGCCCTTGTTTGGGTGTAGGGCCTGATCAGAGCCTGAAGGTACGGAGGTGCCGTTCCCCTCACAGCTCCATAGGCAATCACCATGGTCTTGTAGCAGAACAATGCAACTTATTATGCGATTTGTTAAAGCACATTTTTACTCCTGAATGTATTTATGCTTACCGTAACAAAGGGGTTGAATACTTATTGACCTAAGATATTTGTTATTATTTATACATTTCAAAAATGTTTCGAGAAAACAAAATTCCACTTTGACGTTATGGGGTATTGTTTGTAGATCAGTGACACAAAATCTCAATGTAATCCATTTTAAATGCAGGCTGTAACACAACAAAATGTGGAAAAAGTCAAAAGGTTTGAATACTTTCTGATTGAACTGTGTCTGTAAAGTGATTCGGTCAGGCAGTGAATTTCAAACACAGATTCAGCCACAAAGAACAGAGAGGTTTTCTTGTCCTGAATTCAAAGAAATGTTTGGGGCAAATCCAACACAACACATTTCTGGGTACCACTCTCCATATTTTCAAGCACAGTAGTGGCTGCCTCATGTTATGAGTATGCTTGTAATTGTTAAGGACTGGTGAATTTTTCAGGATAAATAAAGGAACGGAATGGAGCTAAGCACAGGCAAAATCCTAGAGGAAAAACCTGGTTCAGTCTGCTTTTCACCAGACACTGGGAGATGAATTCACCTTCCTGCAGGACAATGACCAAAACACAGGCCAAATCTACACTGGAGTTGCTTACCAAGAAGACAGTGAATGTTCCTGAGTGGCCGAGTTACAGTTTTAACTTAAATCCACTTGAAAATCTTTGGCAAGACCTGAAAATTATTGTCTGGCATTGATCAACAACCAAGAATTTTGAAAATAATAATGGAAGATGTTGAACAATCCAGGTATGTAAAGTTCTTAAAGACTTACCCAGAAAGACTCACAGCTGTAATTACTGCCAAAGGGGATTCTACAAAGTATTGACTCAGGAGTAGGAATACTTATGTAAATAGATATTTCAGTTTTTCATATTCAATACATTTGCAAAAATTTCAAAAAACATGTTTTCACTTTGTCTTTATGGGGTATTGAGTTGTATTTATTTTACCTTTATTTTACCAGGTAGGCTAGTTGAGAACAAGTTCTCATTTACAACTGCGACCTGGCCAAGATAAAGCAAAGCAGTGAGACACAAACAACAACACAGAGTTACACATGGAATAAACAAACATACAGTCTATGTACAGTGTGTGCAAATGAGGTAGGATAAGGGAGTTAAGGCAATAAATAGGCCATAGTGACAAAATAATTACAATATAGCAATTAAACACTGGAGTGATAGATGTGCAGAAGATGAGTGTGCAAGTAGAGGGTGCAAAGGAGCAAAATAAATAAAATAAAAAAATAACAGTATGGGGATGAGGTAGTTGGATGGGCTATTTACAGATGATCTAGTTGGATGGGCTATTTACAGTGATCTGTGAGCTGCTCTGACAGCTGGTGCTTAAAGTTAGTGAGGGAGATATGAGTCTCCAGCTTCAGTGATTTTTGCAGTTCGTTCCAATTATTGGCAGCAGAGAACTGGAAGGCCGGCCCAGAGGGCTCACCGGCTCAGGACGGCTAACAGACAGCCATTGGCATTAAGATGGCACGGCACAGTCACTGCCAGCTGGGTCTCACTGTCACCTCATTGAAGCTGTCTGCTATTGGAATTGATGTATGCAAACACACAGGATAGGAACATCAACACATTCAACATTTTGTATGCAACAAAGCAGACCTGGTGACGGATAACTCAGATGCAGTATGTGGTTACAAAATTCATTACGTTGTTTCAAGCCCAAAATTGATACCAATGACATCGGCTCTAAAAAATAGACACAAAAAGAACAATACAAAAACGGAACAAATAAACCCAGATACAGTATTTCCTTGTCTAAAGGTACAACTTGAACTGAATTGCACTGAGTTACTCTGCCACCTAGTGTCACTATATGATCATTACATCAACAAATGTGAACGAGGGGATTTAGCAATTTAACCTTAATTTAACTAAGCAAGTTAGTAAAGAACAAATTCTTATTTACAATGACGGCCTACGCCGGCCAAAACCGGACGACGCTGGGCCGCCCTATGGGACTCCCAATCACGGCTGGATTCGAACCAGGGACTGTAGTGGCGCCTCTTGCAATGCGAAGCCTCCATGAAAAACTTCAGTGCTGCCAACTCTCCAGCATTTGGACCTCCTCACACTTGAGCAAGGCAGTTAACCCCCAACAACTTGTTCCAGGCTCGCCGATGACGTGGCGTCGATTAAGGCAGCCCCACACACCTCTCTGGTTCAAAGGGGTTGGGTTAAATGCGGAAGACTGTTTTCGAGGGCTGAGGGTCTTACGTTGCAAACTTTCCTTGCTTGGCTAATAATTTGGCCCGCTCTCCAAGATGGCGACGGGGATTACCCCAAGGGCATAAGGCGAGGGTAAGTGGACGAGGGTGTTTCTTTTAAGTGTGTGGAACGCAGCCCTTGTAAACTAACATGGCTACCTGACATGAGTGCTAGCTACAGTTACTTTATTTATTTATTTATTTATTTTTTATATATATTTTTTTTTTGCACAAATCTTTATTTAACTTGCTGTAAATAACAGTAACATGCAAAACATAACTAGTTTTATAGTTTGGTCATTTATTCCAATAAATTTCAGAATTCCCCAAAATATGTTTCTGAATTTAGCTACGTTTTTATAGGCTCCTCACTACGAGACTAAGCCAATTTGCCAATGCTAAAATCAATGTCTTTATATATATATTTCGGACATGCTGAAAATGCAGCATTGTTGATCAAATTTCACCCTTTCACCCAAAATAGAAATGCAACATGTAAAGTGTTGGTCCCATGTTTCATGAGCTGAAATAAAAGATCCCAGAAATGTTCCATAGCCACAAAAAGCTTATTTCTCTCAAATGTTGTGCACAAATTTGTTTACATCCCTGTTAGTGAGCATTTCTCCTTTGCCAAGATAATCCAGCTGCCTGACAGGTCTGGCATATCAAGAAACTGATTAAACCGCATGATCATTACACAGGTGCACCTTGTGCTGTCAAGTTTTGAGGGAGCGTGCAATTGGCATGCTGACTGCACGACTGTCCACCAGAGCTGTTGCCAGATCATTTAATGTTCATTTCTCTACCATAAGCCACCTCCAACGCAGCAGACCACATGTAACCACACCAGCCCAGGACCTTCACATCCGGCTTCTTCACCTGCGGGATCGTCTGAGACCAGCCACCCGGACAGCTGATGAAACTGAGGAGTATTTCTATCTGTAATAGAGCCCTTTTGTGGGGAAAAACTGATTGGCTGGGCTTTGCTCCACAGTGAGTGGGCCGATGCCCTCCCAGGCCCACCCATGGCTGCGTCGTAGCCCAGTCATGTGAAATCAATAGATCAGAGCCTAATTTATTTCAATTGACTGATTTCCTTATATGAACAGTAAAATCGTTGAAATTGTTGCATGTTGCGTTTATATTTTTTGTTCAGTATATTTTATTTTCTAATTAATAGAGGGGAAATTCAGTGCGTTAACTATTCAACTTTACCTCCAAATTATTTTGAAATAAGAGCATATGCGCCTGAAATTCTACATCACGAGCATTAACCGCGGCAGCTTCATCCGGTAGAGCCATCGTTTTCTTTATTCCATAACCTGAATCGCGGCAGATTTGAAGCTTGTTATTGGTTTAGTAAGCGTTTAGGACCAAGGCGATTGGATGCGCAGACTGCAGACTGGACAGGCACGTTCCTTCTCCGCTGATCAAAGTTTATAACCTCAATTGTCAAGCAACTTGTAGTGCTGTTTGACGCATAATTGTCAACAAATGAATTTTCTGTCACTGTTGCCTACTACTTAATGAGGTAAAATTTGAATATTCTGTGGCTATTTGGTTTTTGCTTTTCTTCTTCGGTGGGGTTTATCAGCGGTTGGCATCCAACGTTATGGTGCATTACCGCCACCTACTGTACTGGAGTGTGGACCAAAGACGGATAAACTAAATCCTACCTGTATGCCCCGTTGCTCATAAAAAATATAACAAAATATTTGAGACTATACCTAATGACGTTCTACTCAATATACTCTTTAAACTAATTTCCTGTATCCCCTTCTCCCTCATAATAGATTTCTGCCTCTCTCTTTTGTGCTGCTACCATGTTGTTGTGTTGGTACCATGCTGTGTTGTCATGTGTTTCTGCCTTTTTTATGTTGTCGTCTTAGGTCTCTCTTTATGTAGTGTTGTGTTCTCTCTTGTTGTGGTGTGTGTTTTGTCCTTTATTTATACGGTATTTATTTATTTATTTTAATCACAGGCCCCCGTCACCGCAGGAGGCCTTTTGCCTTTTGGTAGGCCGTCATTGTAAATATGAATTTGTTCTTAACTGACTTGCCTAGTTAAATAAAGGCTAAATAAAAAAAATCCCTCTGATACTGCCCAAACTGTAGTAATACATGCTCCACGGTCTCTGTTTCCTGGCAATAATCACACTTTCCTGTTGGATGCCTTCCTATTACATTTAAGGTCTTATTCAACTGGCTGTGTCCCACCCTTAATCTTGTAAAGAATAGCTTCCTCTCTTCTGTCCCTTCCTGCCGTCCTCCCCGACTTTCCTCTGTAGTTGAAATAAATGTCAGCCCTTACTATCTCTATTCCACTTCACCTGCCATCTCTGCACCATCACTGTCCATATCAGGCTTTTTGCCTCTGCTTTGCTCATTGAAACTACAACATCAAATCCCCACTACTAAGTGCTTGGTTAGCCAGTACATCAACTACCTCATTCCCCTCCACCCCCACATGGGCTGGGACCCAAGTAAATCTTCTCTGTATACCCATCTGTCTAATCCTGCCATGGGTTTGTAGCACCTCATAAAGCAGGTCTTGTCTGCTACGTGACCTAAAGGACTGGAGACTCATCAACACTGCACATGAATCAGAGCAAATAACTACTCTGTCTGGCTTGACTTCCTCCATCCACTGCAAGGCCAACAGTATGGCCATCAGCTCCGCCGTATATACAGCCAGATGATCTGAAATACGTGTCCTGACTGCCACCCCACATTCCTGCACTACAAATGCTGACCCAGTACGTCCTGTCCTTGGAACTGTTGAACCATCTGTGTAAATTGCCACAAAATCCTGATACACAGTATCCAGATGTCTCTTAAACCAATCAGACGGATCAACACCCTCCCTATCTTTCTGTAGTCTCTCCAACACTTCTAGATCAACTACTGGAGGCGGGAGTAGCCATGGTGGATTGGTTTTCTCTCGTCAATAGCTATTTAATCAAACATGCCATGACTATGAATATGGTATATCCTGAATCAGGGGTTGATGGAGCACAATCCACACCTTTTTCAAAAAATAAATAAAAATAGATTGCGGATTTTTGCCAATCCTCTGATTCAGAATATATAATTTCCATAGGCACGTTTTGTCTAAGTGGCATTGAAGATCAAAAGCTGAAGGAAAAACACCCACAAAATTTCAACGAGAAAAGCAGTGGATTTTTGTCCATCCTGCCCCGAGTCAGAATATATAATTTTTGTAGTCATGGCATACTTTGTATAAGAGCTATTGAAGATTGAAAGCCAAAATCTGTGTGGGTGCCCATGCAACTGGGGATCCGAAGTGCCCTGTGAGAGAGAAACATGTTGAGATTGCCAGAGTTCAAGTGGGGCAGAACATTTCCTGTGCTGAGACAGTGAATAGAGAAGAGGATAGCCCAAGGGTGAGTGTGTCGACTGGGAGGACCCTGGTGAGTAGGCCTCGAGAGAGCGAGGAAGAGTTTTAGTAAGTTTGGATTATTTGTGTTTATAGCCATGGTGATCAACTGCACTGCACTGATGGAGCAGAAATCACAGAAGTGTGGTAGTTGCAGCAGCAGAGAAATATTTGGGTGCGAGACATTTTAGTGCAGAAGATCTATAGGAAGTTGAAACAAAGGGTTCCATTTTCCAACGGTCTAGGATTGTTTAGGGGCAAAGTAGTGGGATGGGTGGTGGGTTTTTGGGGACAGTCAGTGGTTGACTTGCTTTTTGAGCTCCTGTTCCTTTTATACAATATTAACTGAAAAGTATTGTGGAGCACCTGCACCTAAATGTGGGGCGGGGCTAGTAGCCGAGTGGTTAGAGCGTTGGGCCAGTAACCAAAAGGTTGCTATATCGAATCCCTGAGCTGACAAGGTAAAAATCTGTCGTTCTGCCCCTGAACAAGGCAGTTAACCCACTGTTCCTAGGCCGTCATTGTAAATAATAATTTATTCTTAACTGATTTGCCTAGTTAAATAAAGTTTAAACATTTTTTAAAACAGTACCGGCACCCACAAAGGGGTACAGCCACCTATTTCAGTCCAAGTCAAGCACTGGGGATAGTGCTGGGTTAGATGGTGATGCAATTACATTTTTTTCCCCCTTCACCTTATTTTTGCAAAATGTGCAATACGCACTCCGACCTGCGAATGGCAGAAATAAGCAACACGTCGTCATAGTCTGACTGAAAGCTACACGAAGAAGAATCTCACGCAAGTTGTCTTCAAAAGTTGGCAGCCCAGCGCAGTGTTGCCAACTTAGCGACTTTGTCGCTATATTTAGCGAGTATTCAGACCCCTCTAGCGACAAATCTAGCGACTTTTTCTGGTGTTATTGGAGACTCTGACGTGAAAGCACGTATCGTTCTTACTCTTAACGAGCAGCGGGTGTTGCCGTGGGCCCCACAACCGTCCCAAAGCACTCATAGGCGGCCCAGTCTTCGCGCTGCAGTCCTCGCAGGAGATGTTCACACGTCCGCGTCCAGACTGCAAATGAATCGCGCATGAGAGGAAGCCGCCGCTGGCTGATCCCGCCCTGGCTGACATTATTATTATTTTTTTTACCTGAATAGGCTCTTTGCATTATACCGCCTCCAACGTTCTAATTTACTTCCGATCGGGTTGATTACTTCCGGAGCGAGTTCTGCTATTGTTTTTATCATTAGCTTACTAGCTATCGTCGATGCATTTTTGACTGAAATAGTTCGCAATGACTACGTTTAAATTACAGCCCCGCGAAGGAGGTGCTAATGAACATTGTTCAGTGCCTCTGTGTTCAGTTTCTTTCAAATGTAATGGTATTGTGAGCTTCCATCGTTTCCCGGTCGATGTAGAGCTCAGAAAAAGGTGGTTGGTGGCAGTACGTCGTGACAAATTTGCTGTCACCAAACACACAAAGGTGTGTAGTACACATTTCGTCGAAAGTGACTGTTGAGGGAAAAATTGGGGTGCGACAATACTTAAAACGAGGTGTTGTTCCTACTGTCTTCGCGTGGAACTGGCACATTCAAATGAGACCTGGTGTTTGGGGAAGATGACTGAAACCTGCTCCGACTGAGGGGGATGAAGAACAAGGTGCTCTGCCTGTGGACTGTACAGTCTCTGATCCGATCCAGAGCATGGGCCAAGCCAGTGTAAATGTACATGTGTTTATTTGCTAGCAGCAAAATAATAATTTGTATATCTACGACATGTATCAATCATTTGTGTTGTAGTGAATATCAGTTTGTGTGGAGCTTGTATTGGCTTTAATTAGGCAATGACTAACAGGGGTGGAGGAAAAAGTAAACACAGAACAGCCAGAATGCAAGATTGAATACAATGTTAGAGATGTGTAATTGATTAACTGAACTGTTGAACATTTGCTGAAATACATTTTTAAACAAATATATTCTACTGTAGATTTCTTCACAAGAACATCAATACTTATTTTTCATAAAACCACTAAACTTGGCACCCAGGGGATCCATTCAGGTGCGAGAGAGACACTTCTGCAAGTAGTAGTAAAAATAAAAGTGGTCAACCTTCTCTCTTTTATAGTTTTTGAAACCTGTAGATCTGTATATATCCTTTCAACTAGGATGTCCTCCTGTGCACAGATGACAAAGTCACACCAGCTACAACCTGTGAGAAGGATTTGACCTGGCACCTGCCAGTAGTTAGCATGAGATCTCTTGAACTTCAGCTCTCCATTCTGTATCTTCAGGTAAGGGAAGTCAACATAACTTGGTACATTTGGGCACTTGACCTCTAAGAACCCAAAGTGTGGTCTCACACTGGGATTAAATATGATTCCATCTGGAGAGGATCCTAACCACGGAGCATCTGGGTGCACTACGAAGCCACACGGAAAGAAGTTAACATTCTTCAGTGTGCAGTACTCCTGTACAGCCACTGGCTCCATGGCTAGCCCCCTCTTCATCTCCATGGTCTGCATACCAGATCCCTTGAACATCAGCTCAGCTAGGTGGTCAGCTGAGGTCTCTCCCCGGACATGGAAAACTTATTGGAAACGAGAGGATGTTATTCTCATTTTCCTGAGCTGATGCCATTCCGGGCTGCTGCTCTGCTCCCTTGTGGCAACCTCGACTTTGTGTGACATCTCGTCTCTAATGCCTTGAGGTGGAACTGCTCCTCATGGCTAAGGACGTAAGCACACTGGGAAGCCTGAAGCCTGTAGCCATCTAATGAAATATTGGTGGAGAAGTGGCATCGGCAATCTTCGCAATTTCATGGGTCTTTGGCTGTGGAAGCTGATAGGACAGAACACTGCCGGCTTGCACTGGCGCAAAGGCGGACTCAACCAGGGGCACGTCAGCTGACATTTCCATTGTTGTCACAAGAGTGGAGAAAAGTTGGCATACATTTCTGAGATGCGGAGAAGGTCCATGTCAGGCATGTATCCATTGAGTGCTTTGTAGAGAGAACTTCTGCAAAACATTTTAAAACCTTAACATCAGGTTGAAGAGATTACTATGATAAAGACTCATGTAACTTTTTCAGAAACGGCACAAGCCCGAAAGTTCAAATAAAATGAATTAAAATATACAGATTTATAGATTAGTTACCATAATTTTCTCACATTGCCATTGACAGTTTGTCTCTTTTTGGTCCATTTAGATTAATGTAGATTGTATACAACAAAAAAAAAATGTATGGTTAAAAATGTTCATGTTTTACTGTGATTTGTTGTAGGCTCCCAAGTCGACCATAAGGTTAACCACACCAAATTAAGAAAAATAAAATAAAAAGTAACTCCGCCAGTGTCCCCTTTGCCGGTCCCAAGCCCGGATAAAGGAGGAGGGTTGGAATTGTGACATAAAAAAAAAAAACAAGAATCGACAGAAGAAAGTTCATTTGTAGTTCTAAACATATTTAGGGTATTTTTTATTTTTACTCTGTCTCTCCCACGACGTTATTCCTCTTTCCTACAGCGTACATCATTATTACGTTCTAATGTCAAACTAGGCGATGACGTCATTTAGCGACTTCTAGTGACTTTTAGGACAGCCAATAGCTACTTTCCTTATTGAGGAGTTGGCAACACTGCCTGCGCGTTAGGAAATAGCACAGACTGTCAGCCGCTACCCTATTCTACGTTTAGTACGTTATCCATATAGTATATAATTTATGGTAAATTCTATGTTAGTCTGTTACCTAGTTGTTATTTAATTTTCCCGTTGTTGATTTGATAGCAGCTAGCTACAGGAACTAGTTATAGTTTGTGTTGCTGGCCTAACGCTAGCAATCGTTACTGTTGTTCAGTTACACCAGCTCAGAAGAATATGCAGCTATGTTGTCGTTGATGTTTATTTAGAGTGTCTGTTTCTGGTTTCTAAGCCCCGAGTTCTCTGTAGTTTGTTAGCTAGCTATTCCATTGGCTAACGTTAGACATTTTAACATGAAGACGTCAACAGGTGCTGTCGTGATGCACATCGTCACTGTTGCTGTATGCAGCCTATTGCTGGTTGCTCAAGGGCAGATAGACGACGAAGAATGGCTTGATCCGCATGATATGTTGAACTACGATGCAAGCTCAAAGACCATGAGAAAGCCTGCTCAGCCTGCTGAGGTACATTACAAAGCAGCTGTGCAATGCATGTTTCCGAGATGAGTTGAAATCATTCTATTGCTTTGTTGGTGTTTTTCCATAATATAGTAATTATATGAAAGAAAATCATGAAATGTGAAAATACAGCAAACATGGCAAATACTGTCATGATATTAATGTAATTAGATAACTAAATGAAAATAATCTTCACAGCTGAACAATTACCCTAATGTACCCACCAAAAGAAGGGAATACAGCCAGGATTTGGATCAAATGGAAGTAAGGGAGTGCAACAACAAAGTGGAAGGCTTACAAAGAGAGGTTAGTGTTGGAAATGGATTTTAAACATCAAACATTATTTTGGACAACATCTCAAATGCTTATTTATTAAACAGTGGCGAAGTAACTTTTCTGTTTTAAAAAAAACAATAATTTAAGATTGAAGAGTATAAGAAGAAGATTACACAGGTTGCACAGCAGCCATCAAGCAACCCAGTGTTCAAGCGATTCCTCACCAAGCTTCTGAAGGAGATTGAAAAAGTTGGCCTGGTACGTTTTGGCATTCTCTCAACTCGTATGAACGCTGACAATCGATGCATCTTATTCTCTTTATGTAAAACAATTCCCCACTGTGTATTATCCACCTTTTTTAAATGTATGTTACCACCTTGGAATGTAGTATGCTTTCTCTATGTTAAGTGCATATTCTTTGTTGTACTATTCTATTCCTTTCCTATTCCTTCCACCAGCCCACCGATCTCAAGAACGATATCCACTACGACGCCAAAGTGAAACTGTCTCGGCAAGCGGTGACGGAGATCCGGAAGCTTCTGGAGGGAATGGACACCTGGAGAACGGGGGCTCTGGATAATGCCCTCAGCCAGATCCTGGTGGATCTCAAACCACATGACTACGAGGCCTGGAGATGGCATTTTGAGGACACCTTTGGTGTGGAGATTGACACAGTCATGAAGGTGAGAATGCGTAGCAGAACTAGGGTTTTGATGCTGAAAACTAAATGGATTTACAACCGCACACACCACGTTTTATGTGGTTTGACCAAAAGCAGAGACGGGCAACTCCAGTCCTCGGGGCCGGAGTGGTGTCATTCTTTTTCCCCATCCTTGGCAAACAAAGCTGGTTTTAAACTAATTGCATTCAAAACTGAAGATCATGATTTAGTTGATTATTGGAGTAACGTGTGATAGCTTAGGCTGGGACAAAAGCGACACCAATCAGGTCCCAGAGGACTTGAGTTGCCCATCCCTGGCCTAAAGGAATTGATGATTAGACAGTTTGTAAAGTAGGCTACACAGGCATTGAGGATGAAATCATTTTTAAAAAGCGTGTTTTAACGTGAGGAAATGTCTTTTGACGTTCGTACAAGGGAAGACGGTAGGCTAGGAAGCAACAGGATATAAAAACAAAAGGTCTGTGTCTGATCTTTACTTGATCTACTCAATTTGACTCTGGTACGCAATGACTGACTGAGAAGCGCATAAAGCTAATTGTCACATTTGTGTTCATCATTAGTAGTAGAAATAAACCACTACGATTCAGAGCAGTAATTTAAACTCAATTCAAGACAAACGAGACAGAACTGACACCACTCGTTGGCATTACAGCGGCAGGGATATTTATCATTGAAGTTACACTCCCTTCAGAAATTTCAAAATGTTGTGTTCCAGCCTGAATTTTAAAATAGATTCAGCATGGTAAAGTTTTTAATTACACTTTGGATGGTGTATCAATACACCCAGTCAGTACAAAGATTCAGGCGTCCTTAACTCAGTTGCCGGTGAGGAAGGAAACCACTCAGTGATTTCACTGTGGCCAATGGTGACTTTAAATCAGAGTTTAATGGCTGTGATAGGAGAAACTGAGGATGGATCAACATTGTAGTTATTCCACAATACTAACCTAATTGACAGAGGGAAAAGGAAGCCTGTACACAATAAAACTATTCCAAAACATGCATCCTGTTTGCAACAAGGCACTAAAGTAAAACTGCAAAAAATGTGGCAAAGTAATTCACTTTTTGTACTGAATACAAAGTGTTATGTTTGGGGCAAATACTGTACAACACATTACTGAGTACCACTCTAAATATTTTCAAGCATAGTGCTGTCTGCATCATGTTATGGGTATGCTTGTAATCGTTAAGGACTGGGGAGCACAGGCAAAATCCTAGAGGAAAAGCTGGTTGTCTGCTTTCCACCAGACACTGGGAGATTAATTCACCTTTCAGCAGGACAATAACCTAAAACAAAATGCCTAATCTACACTGGACTTGCTTACCAAGGAAGACATTAAATGTTCCTGAGTGGCCGAGTTACAGTTTTGACTTAAATCTGCTTGAAAATCTATGGCATAACTTGAAAATGGAAAACCAATTTGACGGCGCTTGAAGACATTTGAAAAGAATAATGGGCAAGTATTGTACAATCCAAGTGTGCAAAGCTCTTAGACTTACCCAGAAATCTGTAATTGCTGCCAAAGGTGTTTAAAAAAAAAAAAAAAAACTATTGTCTCAGGGTTGTGAATACTTACAGTACCAGTCAAGTTTGGACACACCTACTCATTCAAGGGTTTTTCTTTACTTTTACTATTTTCTACATTGTAGAATAATAGTGAAGACATCAAAACATATGAAATAGAACATATGGAATCAGGTAGTAACCAAAAAAGTGTTAAACAAATATAAATATATTTTAGATTCTTCAAATAGCCACCCATTGCCTTGACAGCTTTGCACACTTGGCATTCTCTCAACCAGCTTCACCTGGAATGCTTTTCCAACAGTCTTGAAGGAGTTCCCACATGCTGAGCTGGCTGCTTTTCCTTCACTCTGCGGTCGAACTCATCCCAAACCATCCCAATTGGGTTGCGGTCGTGTGATTTGTTGAGGCCAGGTCATCTGATGCAGCACTCATCACTCTCCTTCTTGGTCAAGTAGCCCTTACACAACCTGTTGAAAAACAAATGATAGTCCCACTAAGCACAAACCAGATGGGATGGTGTATTGC
The DNA here is from genome assembly GCF_965601325.2 of Salmo salar. Classification (NCBI taxonomy): domain Eukaryota; kingdom Metazoa; phylum Chordata; class Actinopteri; order Salmoniformes; family Salmonidae; genus Salmo; species Salmo salar. The sequence continues at coordinate 90,609,404 of NC_138304.1, read as the reverse complement.
TCAAGAATGGGATACCTAGTCATTTGTACAACTGAATGCCTTCAACTGAAATGTGTCTTCTGCATTTTAACCCAACCCTTTTTAATCAGAGAGGTGCGGGGGGCTGCCTTAATCAACATCCACGTCTTCTGCACCTGGTGAACAGTGGGTTAACTGCCTTGCTCAGGGGTAGAACGACAGATTTTTACCTTGTCAGCTCGGGGATTTGATCCAGCAACCTTTCAGTTACTGGCCCAACGCTCTAACCACTAGGCTAGCTGTGGTAGCCATGCTGGTTAAGTGTGCCTTGAATTCTAAATAAATTACAGACCGTGTCATCATGACACCACCTCCATGCTTCACTCTGGGAACAACACATGCGGAGATCATCAGTTCACCTACTCTGCGTCTCACAAAGACACGGCAGTTGGAACCAAAAATCTCAAATTTGATCTCATCAGACCAAATGTCCATTGCTTGTGTTTCTTGGCCCAAGCGAGTCTCTTCTTATTGGTGCCCTTTAGTGGTTTCTTTGTAGCAATTTGACCATGAAGGCAAGATTCATGCAGTCTCTGAACAGTTGATGTTGAGATGTGTCTGTTACTTGAACTCTGAAGCATTTATTTGGGCTGCAATTTCTGAGGCTGGTAACTTGAATGAACTTATCCTCTGCATCAGAGGTAACTGTGGGTCTTCCTTTCCTGTGGCGGTCCTCATGAGAGACAGTTTCATCATAGCGCTTGATGGTTTTTGCGACTGCACTGGAAGACACTTTCAAAGTTCTTGACATTTTCTGGATTGACTGACCTTCATGTCAATGATGGACTGTCGTTTCTCTTTGCTTATTTGAGCTGTTATTGCCATAATATGGACTTGGTCTTTTACCAAATAGGGCTATCTTCTGTATACCACCCCTACCTTGTCACAACACAACTGATTGTCTCAAACACATTAAGAAGGAAAGAAATTCCACAAATAAACTTTTACCAAGGCCCACCTGTTAATTGAAATGCATTCCAGGTGACTACCTCATTAAGCTGGCTGAGAGAATGCCAAGAGTGTGCAAAGCTGTCATCAAGGCAAAGGGTGGCTACTTTGAATACATGTTAAATATATTTTGATATAACACTTGGTTACTACAGGATTCCATATGTTATTTCATTGTTTTGATGTCTTCACTCTTATTCTACAATGTAGAAAATAGTAAAACAATTAAGAAAAACCCTGGAATGAGTAGGTGTCAACTTTTGACTGGTATGTATATTAGATATTTAATTTTCAGTAAATGAGCAAACATTTTTCTAAAAACATATTTTCAGTGTCATTGTGTAGATGGGTGAGAATCTATTTGAATTCAGGCTGTAACAGTAACATTTTGAATAAGTGAAGAGGTGTGAATACTTTCTGAAGGTACTGCATTTAAAGGACCTCTCTCTCCCAGGTGTCTGTGTGGGTCTTAATCATAGTGGTCATCATCTGCAGCGAGCTGTGGTCTACAGTCTCCTGGTTTGTCCAGTTCAAGAGAATCTTTGCCATCTGCTTCCTCATCAGTCTGGTCTGGAATTGGTTCTATCTCTACAAGGTAAATTAACACACACACACTTTCATGCATTGCCACATGCTAATTACCCCTTACTGTCTGGTGCCTAAAGTTCAGTACTAAATTAATATGATTATCTGAAAGAATAGGTGCAAAACTCCTTCTTTACTGCCATTGGCCATTCTGGCATCCTTCAGTGTAGGGTTTTCCTGACTCAGGATTGGTTCATGTTCTGAGGGTAAAAATGTAGGCTAAACACTACAATATTTCAGGTCTCTGCAAATAATGTTTTTTTTGGGGGGGGGGGGGGGGGGGGTTATAAGCAGGTAGGGAAATAGCAGTTATTTCAGGTATTTCTAAATGCCATCTCTATTCTCCAAATCTCAGTCAACTGAATTAAGGAACACTACCAAGGAATATCTTGAGAGAAACAACATTTCTTGCCAAGAGAGCTCGACTGTGACCGGTTAGTTGTGATTGGGAGATGAGGGATAAAAGCAGTCATAGTTCAGGGGTTTTAACTGTGTGTGTGGTCCTGGGGGTGGCAGCACTACTGCTAGACCAGCCTCCAACACACGAATGACACAAGGTTAATCCACCATATGTTATTGGATTTTCTCGACCTGTCAGATTGCCTTTGCTGAGCACCAAAATAAAATGGTGAAGATGGAGGGCGTCGACGCAAAATGCACTGGAAGGAAGAAAATTGACTGGTGGGATAACTTGAAGGGTGAGATGTAAAAATAACACGTGAGCATGGCATCACATATCTTTCCACAGGGGGATCAGATTTTCCTCATCTCAGAAATATAATTGAAACTCCATTTTATTGAATACGTCAAACTTTCATAATCATTGGTGCATGACTGTACAATAAAGTACACATTACTTCTCACTCGTTTCTGGCAAATAATGCAATGCCGTTTTTAAGAAAATAGCTTAATACACATGGGCTTATACATTTTGACAATTTTGTTGCATTAATTTTACTGCACATCGGTTTATGTTGTCGTGAAGCCTACTGTACTGTACTCTTCTCTGCCTGTACCACAGATTGGTACAGAGGTGCCATGACTCTCCAAGACGATCCCTGTAAGATGTACTACGAAGTCCTCATGGTCAACCCCATCCTTCTCGTACCACCAACTAAGGTAACCTATTTTTGGCGACCTGGGAAAGTCCATTTCCATTTAGCCAATTCAGGAAGTAAACTGACATTCCACTTCAAGTTCAGTCTACTTCCAGAAATGACTGCATTGAAATAGAATTGACCTAACCCTGTTGATGGCTAACCTATTCCACAGGCCAGGACTGAGAGACAGTCACCCATACCTTACTCTTGTCACTCAATTAACACAACTATTTGAGTATCCTCAAATGTAAATATTGCCATTTTCACTTTTATTAAAACTTAAACTTTGTCTATTTAACAATGCAATATCAATCTAATTCAGTGTCTGACTGCCATGTGGGTTTTATTAACTAACTAATGGAAGTGACCCCAACCCTGTTGACAACTAAACAAACTTTTAGCCTATTTCCTGGACCTGTAGGATGCAGTGTGATAATGAATTATCTCTCTGTCTCTGAAGGCTATCACTATGACCATCACCACCTTCTTCACGGAGCCTCTGAAGCACATTGGTCAGGGGATCAGCGAGTTCCTACGAGCCCTCCTCAAGGACCTACCGGTCACCTTGCAGATCCCTGTGCTCCTCACCATCGTGTTCTCCATCCTGGTAAGGACACACACACACACACACACACACACACACACACACACACACACACACACACACACACACACAATCAAAGAAACACTGTCACAAGATCTGGGGTCAATTCCATTTAAATTCTGTCAAATCTGGAAGTGAATTGGTGGTAAATTCTTGAATGAGAATTACTATTTACTTCCTGTGCTGAAATGGAATTGACCCTGACTCACCCAGCAGTCATACTAACTGTTTCCTGCCTGTCCCTGAAGCAGTAAATGTCTTCCTCAGGTCTTCATGTATGGCAGCGCCCAGGCTGCTATCCAGCATGGCATCACCAGACCGCTGCGTGTCGGTGGGCCCAGGGACCCCTCTCCCCCAGCCTTGGATCAGCCCATGCCTGAGGCCCGTCTGAGAGGGACAGACCACAACCCACTGGCAGGGGGGGACGCCCCTCAATGCTCCCCCTCTCCCCTCTCACGCCGACTAGGACCAGCAGCCAACCAGGGGGCTCAGGACAGGACCTACGTCGGCCAGAGGAGCCCCCCCCACAGGGCGCGAAAGGAACCGACCAGGAGGCACGTGGAGACCCTGAGGAACGGCGACTGGCGGTACAGCGAGGACAAGATTATCTCGGAATGTTGGGACGATTTCACCGACGCAGTGGATACCAACCCTCTAACTGTAGAGGGTAATACCGACATCCAGGCAGAGATGCAACAAGAACCAGTTGAAGTTGGATTCATAACAGAAGGTAATGACTCGCAAGAAGCTAAACCCTCTCCAGTGAAAGCTAAAGCCAAACCAAATGAGGAGGACGTGGCGTCTGACTCTAAAGGGGCAGCTGACAGCATTGCTGAGCACCAGGAGTATACTGGAGGTCGCGCCAGCCCAGTGCATGCCACTCCAACAAGTGGTCACGGGCGCGAGCAACATGACAAATTCTTGAAACACGAACCAGAGAGTAATTTTACGCTTCAGACCCACCCTGCTAACGCAGCCAGTGTAGCAGGTTTCATTGATAACGAGAGCGTTTCACTCGCTGCTCATGCTCAGCCTAAGTAGCACATCCAGTGTAGCAGGTCTGTTAGGCCAATACATTGGCTTCATTCTAAGCAGTATGCTAATGGATATTGGAAACTATGTTTCTGGGTACAGTCAGTAAGCCCCCTGTCCTTGTATGTTTAAATGCCAACCACAGCATTTTACATGGGATGATTCAGATTCTACATAAATTGGTAAATAGTACCTTCTCTTAAATCAGTTGTTTCAGTGTTTTTAAATTTGTTATCCCAATTTTCTTTTTTCTGTCTCTTTCACATGTTTTTCTTACCACCATTGTGCATTTGTTTGTGTGCCTGGTCAATGTGCATGTACTGTCAACACATGAATAACACCCATGTCTATGAATGATGTATGTATGTTGTGCAATAATCCTGTCACTGTTTTGTGGCAACTCGCCTTCTCTCCTGAAATGATGTGAATTATGTTGTGTGTTTAGGGCTTGACATTAACATTTATGGATTTGAGTTCACACCACCATATCAACCAGTTGCCCTGATCAGAATAGGATCAGTGGTGTCTGGATGCAATGTATTGCTGTTCTCCCAATATCTGAGCAGGATTGCATTGATAGGCAGAGCGGTCTTTCAATCGTCCCTGGTTGCGAGATCTGTGTGTAGCCACATGTGCACATTTGTTGATAGTCCTTGCTAATTAGTGAGTTATTTGTACAGGTATAGCAAACAGGCTTCATATGGTCATGAAAATCCTGAAAAAGTCATGGTTTGCGCATCAGCTGCATTTATGGGAGTGGGCCGTGAGAGGGAGACATTGCAGCAGGTAGGCCTAGCCTGTAAAATAAAGACAAAACTAACTAGATAGCCAATTCAACACATATCTTGTAGCCTGGCTAGTTAACTACAGTGCATTCAGAAAGTATTCAGATCCCTTTCCTTTTTTCCCACATTGTTACGTTACAGCCTGTAATGAATTCATTGTTTTCCTCAATCTACACCAATACCCCATAGTGACAAAGCTGAAATACCTTATTTACATAAGTATTCAGATGATTTTCTATGATACTCGAAATTAAGCTTAGGTGCATCCTTGATGTTTCTTCAACTTGATCAGAGTCCACCTGTCGTAAATTAAATTGATTGGACATGATTTTGAAAGGCACACCTATCTATATAAGGTCCTACACTTGATAGTGCATGTCAGAGCGAAAACCAAGCCATGAGGTTGAAGGAATTGTTCGTAAAGCCCTGAGACAGGATTGTGTCGAGGCACAGATCTGGGGAAAGGTACCAAAAAATGTCTGCAGCATTGAAGGTCCCCCAGAACACAGTGGCCATCATTCTTAAATGGAAGAAGTTTGGAACTACCAACACTCTTCCTAGAGCTGGCCACCCGGCCAAACTGAAACATCGGGGGAGAAGGGCCTTGGTCAGGGAGGTGAACAAGAACTCAATGGTCACTCTGACAGAGTGCTAGAGTTCCTCTGTGGAGATGGGAGAACCTTCTAGAAGGACAACCATCTCTGCAGCGCTCTACCAATCAGGCCTTTATGGTAGAGTGGCCAGACAGAAGCCACTTCTGAATAAAAGGCACAGGACAGGCCTCTTGTAGTTTGCCAAAAGGTACCTAAAGGACTCTGACCATGAGAAACAAGATTCTCTGCTCTGATGAAAACCAAGATTACAGTATTGCCAGCCTATAGTATTTGAAAATAACCTCTGACTCGTTATGCATCGATACTTCAGAAATGTAAATTCTTAAACTGTCTACCCATGTTTGTCCTCTGTTGCGTGCCTGTTGTCATGACATGCCCTGAGGGGAAGATCATAGCCCCCTCCCCTCTCTCCGGTTTTATGACTTTACGACAGGTACAGTGAGGTAAAAAAGTATTTGATCTCCTGCTGATTTTGTACGTTTGCCCACTGACAAAGAAATGATCAGTCTATAATTTTAATGGTAGGTTTATTTGAACAGTGAGAGACAGAATAACAACAAAAAATCCAGAAAAACACATGTCAAAAATGTTATAAAATGATTTGCATTTTAATCTGGGAAATAAGTATTTGACCCCTCTGCAAAACATGACTTAGTATTTGGTGGCAAAACCCTTGTTGGCAATCACAGAGGTCAGACGTTTCTTGTAGTTGGCCACCAGGTTTGCGCACATCTCAGGAGGGATTTTGTCCCACTCCTCTTTGCAGATCTTCTCCAAGTCATTAAGGCTTCGAGGCTGACGTTTGGCAACTCGAACCTTCATCTCCCTCCACAGATTTTCGATGGGATTAAGGTCTGGAGACTGGCTAGGCCACTCCAGGACCTTAATGTGCTTCTTCTTGAGCCACTCCATTGTTGCCTTGGCCGTGTGTTTTGGGTCATTGTCATGCTGGAATACCCATCCACGACCCATTTTCAATGCCCTGGCTGAGGGAAGGAGGTTCTCACCAAAGATTTGACGGTCCATGGCCCCGTCCATCGTCCCTTTGATGCGGTGAAGTTGTCCTGTCCCCTTAGCAGAAAAACACCCCCAAAGCATAATGTTTCCACCTCCATGTTTGACGGTGGGGATGGTGTTCTTGGGGTCATAGGCAGCATTCCTCTTCCTCCAAACACGGCGAGTTGATGCCAAAGAGCTCCATTCTGGTCTCATCAGACCACAACACTCACCCAGTTGTCCTCTGAATCATTCAGATGTTCATTGGCAAACTTCAGGTGTGCATGTATATGTGCTTTCTTGAGCAGGGGGACCTTGCGGGTGCTGCAGGATTTCAGTCCTTCACGGCGTAGTGTGTTACCAATTGTTTTCTTGGTGACTATGGTCCCAGCTGCCTTGAGATCATTGACAAGATCCTCCCGTGTAGTTCTGGGCTGATTCCTCACCGTTCTCATAATCAATGCAACTCCACGAGGTGAGATCTTGCATGGAGCCCCAGGCCGAGTGAGATTGACAGTTCTTTTGTGTTTCTTCCATTTGCGAATAATCGCACCAACTGTTGTCACCTTCTCACCAAGCTGCTTGGCGATGGTCTTGTAGCCCATTCCAGCCTTGTGTAGGTCTACAATCTTGTCCCTGACATCCTTGGAGAGCTCTTTGGTCTTGGTGGAGAGTTTGGAATCTGATTGATGGATTGCTTCTATGGACAGGTGTCTTTTTATACAGGTAACAAGGTGAGATTAGGAGCACTCCCTTTAAGAGTGTGTTCCTAATCTCAGCTCGTTACCTGTATAAAAGACACCTGGGAGCCATAAATCTTTCTGATTGAGAGGGGGTCAAATACTTATTTCCTTCATTAAAATGCAAATCATTTTATAACTTTTTTGACATGCGTTTTTCTGGATTTTTTTTGTTGTTCTGTCTCACTGTTCAAATAAACCTACCATTAAAATGATAGACTGATCATTTCTTTGTCAGTGGGCAAATGTACAAAATCAGCAGGGGATCAAATACTTTTTTCCCTCACTGTACCTGGTAGATACCTGGTAGAAACTGCCATGCAGTATTGAGGGAGAGAGTCTACCAGAATAAAGAGCTTCTCTTAGTTTAAAACTCCTAATCCCATAATGGGAGAACTAAACAATATTTCTACTTTTGAGAATGTGGGAATGGTCCGTGGACACTTAAGGGACAGTCATGTTGAGTGTGTTTCATTTGGTACGTGAGCATAGATATTACGTCGTCGTCATGGAACCGCCCTTTTCTAATCCAGAGTATAAAACCACCCGTGATGAAATGTACATTTCATACCAAAGAGACCCAGCGTAAGCCGGACGTCTCGAATGGTTAAGAAGTTAGAGAACGCCGGGACAGAGTCCCCACGTTGGAATGGCTACAATTCTATAGGCCACGGAGACCATACAGCTGTAGTTTGGCTACATGGCTGGAAATGGTTAAACTCAGACTATCGATCACTACAGAATAAGAGCAAATCTTAGACGTATAATTACTAGTCTGCAGCTAGAAATTACGTAAGTCTAGAACGAGAATACCAACAACCGCCGAAACATTCTATGAGAACATTTCCGAATGGTACTCTGAAGTATCCATTCTAACCACCTACAACCACGAAAGCTTGTGATTTTGTGATTTTTGGGAAACTTAACCAGACACTTTGATGAACGCTACAGGACGATCAAGGATTCCAACAGAGAAGACAACGACATACGGGCAAAAATATATACATTGCAATTATTCTTGAATGAGTGGCCATTCATGTGCAAAGGATTAGCATTTCAATGATTATAATTATCCACTGTGTGTAGTGAATCCATTTTGTCTTTCCTGCTCTCTGTCCACACCTTTTCCTTTGTCTACCAAGCCTTCATATCTGCCAAGCCCACTAGGGACTTTTCTATCATTGTTAGTAACAAATATCTACTGTTTGTTTTATCTACTTCTGTGTGATTATTTACTTAGTAAATAAATAATTAAGCCAATTTGTATATTGCCGATTTATTTTGGAAACTAGGGTTTGTGCAGATATCCAAGGGTTTGCGACATTCCGTAATGAGAACTGATGAGGTAATAATTAATTAATAGACGATTTGATCAGATATTAAAATATCTGAAGAGTTACTAAGAAAGTTAACTTTAATCTCAACATTTTCCGTGGTGCCCGGACTTCCTTGTTAATGAATGTTTACATGATTAGTTTAATCACATAATTCAACCTAGAGAACTGATTTGTTATAAGTCTTCACATTTAATGATAGTTAAGACACGACACTGTCTTTGTTTGCTGAAATCCATACTCTTATGAAACGTTAATCAAATACAATTGCCGACTGTTTCCTTGTTGAGATTCAATTGGCACGTGCATTTGCGCTGAGTTGCAATCTTAGAGCATCAGCGATGAGGAAACAGTCAGTGATTGTATTTGATTAACTCAAGTCTGTACTCAACTCTGTGGAGGAGTTGAGGTACTAGGCAAATCACAATACAGTACACTACAGTATCAACTGGCTGAATCCGACATCGGATTGGATACCTGATGCCTGCATGTAGTCCGCCAGCAGCGGTTCCAGTGACTCACATTTCAACTTTAATCTGCTATATTGTTACTTCTTTCATTCTGCTCTGATAATAAACATCCTCTCGCCGGACAAATCAATCATCTTTCCGGGAGCGAGTCAGTTGGCTAAGTTTTTCTTTTTTTAACCAGATGTTGAATATTCTCTAGATTTTGCTCACCTGAAGTAGAGTATATTGTGATAAATTGCAGGCCACACTACTTGCCTAGAGAGTTTTCAGCTATACTTTTCGTGGCTGTTTATTTAACACCTCAGACAGATGCTGGCACTAAGACCGCACTCAGTCAGCTGTATAAGAAAACAGGAAACTACTCACCCAGAGGTGGTGCTCCTAGTGGGCGGAGACTTTAATGCAGGGAAACTTAAATCAGTTCTACCAAATTTCATCAACATGTTAAATTTGCAACCAGATGGAAAAAAATTCTAGATTACCTGTACTCCACACACAGAGACGCGTACAAAGCTCTCCCTCGCCCTCCATTTGATAAATCCGACCACAACTCTATCCTCCCTGATTCCTGCTTACAAGCAAAAATTAAAGCAGGAAGCACCAGTGACTCAGTCTATAAACAAGCGGTCAGATGAAGCAGATGCTAAACTACGGGACTGGAACATGTTCCGGGATTCTTCCGATGGCATTGAGTACACCACATCAGTCACTGGCTTTATCAATAAGTGCATCAGTGACTGTACGTACATACCCCAACCAGAAGCCATGGATTACAGGCAACATTCGCACTGAGCTAAAGGGTAGAGCAGCCGCTTTCAAGGTGCAGGACTCAAACCCGGAAGCGTACAATAAATCCTGCTATGCCCTGCGACGAGACATCAAACAGGCAAAGCGTCAATACAGGGCTAAGATTGAATCATACTACACCGGCTCCGACGCTCGTCTTATGTGGCAGGGCTTGCAAACTATTACAGACTACAAGGGGAAGCACAGCTGCAAGCTGCCCAGTGACACGAGCCTCCCAGACGAGCTAAATCACTTCTATGCTCGCTTCGAGGCAAGCAACACTGAGGCATGCATGAGAGCATCAGCTGTTCCGGACGACTGTGTGATCACGCTCTCCGTAGCTGACGTGAGTAAGACCTTTAAACAGGTCAACATACACAAGGCTGCGGGGCCAGAGGGATACCAGGATGTGTGCTCCGGGCATGTGCTGACCATTTGGCAGGTATCTTCACTGACATTTTCAACATGTCCCTGATTGAGTCTGTAATACCAACATGTTTCAAGCAGACCACCATAGTCCCTGTGCCCAAGAACACAAAGGCAACCTGCCTAAATGACTACAGACCCTTAGCACTTACGTCCATAGCCATGAAGTGCTTTGAAAGGCTGGTCATGGCTCACAACACCATTATCCCAGAAAACCTAGACCCACACCAATTTGCATACCATCCAAACAGATCCACAGATGATGCAATCTCTATTGCATTCCACACTGCCCTTTCCCACCTGGCCAAAGGGAACACTTATGTGAGAATGCTATTCATTGACTACAGCTCAGCGTTCAACACCATAGTACCCTCAAAGCTCATCACTAAGCTAAGAATCCTGGGACTAAACACCTCCTTCTGCAACTGGATCCTGGACTTCCTGACGGGCTGCCTCCAGGTGGTGAGGGTAGGTAGCAACACATCTGCCACGCTGATCCTCAACACTGGAGCCCCCAGGGGTGTGTGCTCAGTCCCCTCCTGTACTCCCTGTTCACCCACGACTACATGGCCAGGCACGACTCCAACACCATTAAGTTTGCAGACGACACAACAGTGGTAGGCCTGATCACCGACAATGACGAGACAGCCTCCTTAGTCTTGGTTACGTTGAGGGATAGGTTGTTATTCTGGCACCACCCGGCCAGGTGGTGCCAGAATAACAACTGACTGAGTGCTGTCTTAGTGCCAGCACCTGTCTGGCCGGGTGGTGCCAGAATAACAACCTATCCCTCAACGTAACCAAGACTAAGGAGATGATTGTGGACTACAGGAAAAGAAGGACCGAGCACGCCCCCATTCTCATCGACGGGGCTGTAGTGTAGCAGGTTGAGAGCTTCAAGTTCCTTGGTGTCCACATCACCAACAAACTAGAATGGTCCAAACACACCAAGACGGTCGTGAAGAGGGCACGACGAAGTCTTTTCCCGCTCCAGAAACGAAAAAGATTTGGCATGGGTCCTGAGATCCTCAAAAGGTTCTACAGCTGCAACATCGAGAGCATCCTGACTGGTTGCATCACTGCCTGGTACGGCAATTGCTCGGCCTCCGACCGCAAGGCACTTCAGAGGGTAGTGCGTACGGCCCAGTACATCACTGGAGCTAAGCTGCCTGCCATCCAGCATCTCTACACCAGGCGGTGTCAGAGGAAGGCCCTAAAAATGATCAACGACCCCAGCCACCCCAATCATAGACTGTTCTCTCTACTACCGCATGGCAAGTGGTACCGGAGTGCTAAGTCTAGGACAAAAAGGCTTCTCAACAGTTTTTACCCCCAAGCCATAAGACTCCTGAACAGGTAACCAAATGGCTACCCGGACTATTTGCATTATGTGCCCCCCCCCCCCCCCCCCCCCTCAACCCCTCTTATGCTGCTGCTACTCTCTGTTTATCATATGTGCATAGTCACTTTAACAATACATTCATGTACATACTACCTCAATTGGGCCGACCAACCAGTGCTCCCGCACATTGGCTAACCGGGCTATCTGCATTGTGTCCCACCACCCACCAACCCCTCTTTTACGCTACTGCTACTCTTTCCATCATATATGCATAGTCACTTTAACCATATCTACATGTACGTACTACCTCAATCAGCCCGACTAACCGGTGTCTGTATGTAGCCTCGCTACTGTATATAGCCTCCCTTTTGTTATTTTTCACTGTTGCTTTTATTTCTTTACTTACCTATTGTCCACCTAATACCTTTTTTTGCACTATTGGTTAGAGCCTGTAAGTAAGCATTTCACTGTAAGGTCTACACCTGTTGTATTCGGCGCACGTGACAAACTTTGATTTGATATTCCTGCAGCATGTTATTTTTGTACTTTTTATACGAAAGGTGTTTCAACTATGGTTATAAATGTTTCCATTTCTATTAAGAGTTAAGACTTTCAGAAGCTCTCAAAAATCAATAAGCCTAACATGAAATGTTGGTAGAAAATGTAATTCAGGGAACTTGTCTTAGTTATTAAATTACACTGTACAACTACAAAACAATATGCTGCCACCAACCATTAATATTAGAATTTTCTAACCAAAAACCAATTTAATTCAATGCCCCCCAGTTAGCATACTAAATTTAATGCCCAAATAATCTCAAAAGAACTTAAAACCCAGTCTGAGTTGAGTGTTTATTCAACTTTAAAAGAGTCCTGAATATACCTGACCTGTGATTTTTAAACATTTTTATTTCACCCTGGTCATGGGTCTAAGCAATATGATATGCAGAATTGAGCTTTAAAACAACATAATAATGGTGGTCTAGACAACATTCATGATAGGAAATCTATATTCAAAAATTGGCAGCTCTGACATGTGTAATGTAATTGAACTGAGAGTCATGATCAAGGGCTAGGGTTAGTGTTCCCACACTGCCATATCTCCATGTTACAGCGCTTGTTTATGGAAAACTAGGTGACTACCTGTGCTAATTACCTATCTAGCATGCTCCAAACACCTGTGTGTCAGCAAAACTCGGGAAGTGTAGTGGAAGTGTAGCGGAAGTGTAGTTTCGTTGGATGGAGGCACCCATAACTGTATGGATCTGTACAAAACTGCTACAGTAAGTGTATCTTTTTTATTTGAATGATTGTTTCTTGCTGATGAAAGATAATGGCCATATGTTTCGAAAGCAATGATTATTGATGTTTCTAAATGTTAAAACGCAACATCCGGACTAGTTCATGAGGCAGTTGTGGGCAATGTTCCCTCAAAACATTTTAGGCACTGAGCAAATTTCAGGTCTACTGAGGCTGTACACTCTAAGTTACAGTTAACAGTGGCCATGTAGACTACTGTAGCTATTTGATCATAATGTAGGCCTACCAGAGTGGCCTACCATCAAGAACAATGGAGAAAATGCATCCCATACATTTGAACATGGAAATAGCTGTTCTATTACTCAGCCTACAGTAGCAGCCAATGTGTGGTGTTCAATGTAGGGCTACATTCTATGAGACTTGGGAAAAAAAAAAACATGCAGGGCTTGACATTAACCTGTTAATCCACTTGTCCTTCAGACAAAGAGGTGACTAAAAATGTGTTGTTTGATGCAAGAAACCCCTTTACAAAATAAAATGCATACTTTTTTACAGAGAATCAGCAAATGCTACCCTCTGCCTATTGGCTACTTAGCTCATTCAAGCCAGTCTGAAAATACAACACTGCCCCTTTAAGACAACAAAAAGCTCTTTACCTGACTCGATTTTCAAAGATGCCTAGAAATATACATGTTTTGTGCTCTTGAAGAAAGCAATCACTACCCTATTGCTGACTACAAATTATCTATAACTGGGCTAATAACTCACTAACTAGCAAAGGATATGAACAAAATGTGCACACGTAGCTACATGCAGCTCTCACTTTGATCTCAAACAAGCACATCTACTCACGACCGCTGATGCTGTAAACACAGTCCAGTTCAAAGTAAATAGCACAGATCCACATAAGGCAATGGCCTATTTGCATATAGGCCTACTGCAGCTCTGATTGTTTAAGCGGCACTGGTCTGTATAGAGTACGGGCAGAGTAGTGCGTGTCAATGCAATAGAATCCCCCTCCGATGTGTTCTGCCTACAACAAAATGTGGCTAATATTGCATTGATTCGATCACAATTGCCACAGTAAAAGGAAAACTTTGATAGTGTTAACATGGAAAACCCTAGAACAGTGGTCACCAACCTTTTCTGAGTCAAGATCACTGAGTCAAAACGCAAGCTGAGATCTACCTCTGAGATTTTTTTTAAACTGGTCCTAAAAAATGTAAGCCTATGCAACATTAACCAATTAAAAACAGAACTGTAGCAATGAGGTGTGTGCACTAGTGGTTCTTGGGGGGGGGGGGGCCTGTGACAACAATTTTGGACCCCCTTGTGGCCCCCCTATATGTGGAGTATGAAATAATTTTTACATAACTAATTTTTGCTATCGTTCTTTTTTCACATCCGTTATTAGACAGTGGCAACGATGATGATTATGAACATGGTCTTTTGCCTGCTAATGCCTGCTAATGCCTGCAATGCAGTGAAGAAAATGATATGACAACAATAACGTCTAATGTAACTGGTCCCTCTAACAGTACAACTGGCCCCAGGTTGGCCCCCCCAGTTGAAATGGTCTAGAACCGCCACTGGATGTGTGCAGTAAGCTACAGGCCCAATACAGTATCACCCCATATTGGCTTTGCTTGAATTGACCTGCCAATGCATTCTTGTTCAGGCCATTTAAAAGAATATATTTCAAAATTTGAGGTAGGCTATATGATCACACCGGTAATAGATCCGTTGTTTTATTACTTGTGAGGCACAGCTGAGTGTACACGCATTTAAATATTTTTTTACTGGCCTGATGGTGCCTGCATCTGAGGTTCAGTCTCGGTGGAGGGAGAGAGCTGCAGACTGAGGGTCCGCGTCCCTCCGCTCTCCCTTTCCTCCACCGTCTTCCTGCTGATGGGTAAACTCGAGTCGCACCGCATTATTTCTGCCTCATGCACAAATTCATGTTGTTACTCCTATGAACAGAGAAAGTGAAATATTCCTCGATTAAAAAAAAAGACCCAAGCTGATAATATCGCAAGGCTGTAGATACACTTTCATACTCATTCGTTACTGCTGCACTGCTTGTAGCGCTGAGTGAAAATAGGAAGAACGCGCATTTTATGGCATAAAAAAGTGTTGAACACAAAGTGTTGACAGTTCTAAGTAAGAACTTAAACATGAACTCACTCATAAAAAAAGCAGCTCTTTGCTGTATTCGTTGACAGTCTCTTCAGTCATGGTTTTAAACATTTTGAAATATCAGTATCTACTTTGCTGTAGCTTTGTTTAATGCCTGCCACGTTACTCCAGACACACTAATCTGATCCGTCTGATTGGCCAGCTGTAGTCGGATAGTACATTGCTGGAGGTGACAGCATTCCCTCCCCCATTTGCGCCCCTAGGCACAACTATGACAACATAACCAACAAAAACGGGTCACAACTCCTGCAGCTCTGTCGCACGCTGGGTATGTACATAGTCAATGGTAAGCTTTGAGGGGACTCCTAAGGTAGGTACACCTATAGCTCATCTCTTGGTAGTAGTACTGTAGACTACTTTATCACTGACCTCAACCCAGAGTCTCTTAGAGCGTTCACAGTCAACCCACTGACACCCCTATCAGATTACAGCAAAATCACAGTCTACTTGAACAGAGCAATACTCAGTTATGAGGCATCAAAGCAAAAGGAACTGAGTAATATTAAGAAATGCTATAGATGGAAGGAATGTAGTTTGGAAACCTACCAAAAAACAATTAGGCAACAAATTCAATCCCTTTTTAGACAACTTCCTGGATAAAACGTTCCACTGTAATAGTGAAGGTGTTAACTTGGCAGTAGAAAACCTAAACACTATATTTGACCTCTCAGCTTCCCGATCAAATCTAAAAATCTCAAATAGAAAACCAAAGAAAATGAACAACAATGACAAATGGTTTGATGAAGAATGCAAAAATCTAAGAAAAAAAAAAATCTACGCCTTCACTATAATGAATCACTAAAACAATACAGAAATACCCTACGGAAAAATAATGAACAGCACGTCAGAAATCAGCTCAATGTAATTGAAGAATCTATAGACTCTAACCACTTCTAGGAAAATTGGAAAACACTAAACAAACACGAAGAATGATCTATCCAAAATGGAGATGTATGGGTAAACCACTTCTCCAATCTTTTTGGCTCTATAACAAAGAACAAAAACATATACATGATCAAATACAAATCTTAGAATCAACTATTAGAGACTACCAGAACACACTGGATTCTCCAACTACCTTGAATGAACTACAGGACAATAAAAACCCTCCAACCCAAAAAGGCATGTGGTGTTGATGGTATCCTCAATGAAATGATCAAATATACAGACAACAAATTCCAATTGGCTATACTAAAACTCTAACATCATCTTTAGCTTTGGCATCTTCCCCAATATTTGGAACCAATGCTGATCACCCCAATCCACAAATGTGGAGACAAATTTGACCTCAATAACTACCATGGGATATGCGTCAACAGCAACCTTGGGAAAATCCTCTGCATTATCATTTACAGCAGACTCGTAGATTTCCTCAGTGAAAACAATGTACTGAGCAAATGTCACATTGGCTTTTTACCAAATTACCGTATGACAGACCACGTATTCACCCTGCACACCCTAATTGACAAACAAACAAACCAAAACAAAGGCAAAGTGTTCTCATGCTTTGTTGATTTCAAAAAAGTATTCTACTCAATTTGGCATGAGGGTCTGCTATACAAATTGATGGAAAGTTGAACCATTTTATGAATTGAACCATTTTATGTCCTGCTAAGCATTCAAAATGTATGGAGTAAAGAACAGATACCACCAAAAACTGTAGGGGGAAGGCAGAAGGGGCCCGAAAACTGCAGGGGGAAGGCAGAAGGGGTCCGAAAACTGTAGGGGGAAGGCAGAATGCCACCTAGAGTTTGAGAGCTAGATCAAAGGCTAGCACAACCCCATAAATAACCTCCTTGACAGACGCCATGCTTCGGAAACCCATACACATAATATTCCATTCAAAAATATTTGAGGTGCAAAGTATGCGTATTCTGTTCCACGGACACACACAAAATCTGAATATGACAAGCTCTCGTGACTCCCACCGACGCCACCTCACCCAACACTTCTATTACACTCCTCACATAACATTGATCCAAGACCCTCACTCCGATTATAAACGAATGTATGGATTCTTTAGTTTCCATCAAAATGTTACTTTTGTTTCCTTTCACGACTGTAGCCAACTCGTTCTCACTCTCTGTACTCTCATCTTCACCCGACCCACTATCAGTTTTGAACAGAACAGTCGTTTCTGCCATCTTCTAGCATTTCCTTCACATTGCTTCCACATTCACCATAATCATATTCCCCTCCACACTTGGCACATATTTTCTGAGCAGCTACATGTCTCATTCTTTGGCATTTAAAACACTGCAGAGTATATGGGACAAATTCTCTAACATTGATACTAAGGAATCCTACCTGTACTTTTCCCAGAAAGACTTTCTCAATTCTTAGCATCAATGATAAGCTTTCACTTCTTTGACCCTCTTTCCAACTGAAACCGTTTTGCCTCACTCTGCCACCCTTCACATTTTCTTTAATATCATCTGTAGACATACTGTAGATATTGGGACTCAGCACTGTCTTCTTCCTCTTTGGTATAATGCAAACAAATGTTATAGGTGCATGTCACCACCTACTGTATTGGCTGTGTATTAGCCTACGATTCTATAGTATGAATTCATTACACTTTGTGAGAGAATTTTGTTTTTGCCCTACCAACTAACCATACACCCATTAAAACCTCATCACTATTCCACTACTTTGGCCCTATCTGATCCTGCACCAGGCCAGCAGCCTGGGAGGACGGGACAATATCGTTAAAAACACCTCGTTACTCTTCTGCAGTACAATCTCGTACACCCAAGTACTTCTCTGCAGCTGCCACCACAACATCTATCCTCTGTGATTTATATTTTCCATTCCTGTGGTACAGTTGATAACCATGGCCACCAAAACAAAACCTCAACTTGCCTTTCTCTCACCGGACACCGCTGATCTCCAGCACCATGGGCATGCCTACAGTTTACACACTTTTTACACCGATACTACACATTCCTTTGTCTCATGTCCTCCTGCACACTTCTCACATCTAGGAATCTCTCTCCTACACACTGCTGCCACATGACCATAAGCTTGACACCTAAAACACTAATGGGTTCGGGACAAAAGCGCTCACGGGATAACTGACACATCCTAACATGACTTTAAAAACTGCATCAAAACTTAGTAGTACAGACAGTGTCTTCTCTGTTTCACCACGCTCTGCACCGGGTCTGCATCGCACCAAACTGCGGGCGTCACAGACACCGGTAATATTCAACTTCAGTTGACCCTCAACACTTAACGCCACTCCAGTTATCACGCCTTTCAATGGCACCCTGCTCCGGACGGGAACACAAGTCACAGTTCTTGTCCCCAGTCGTGTGATGTGGAGCACATTCTACACGATTCCACTTCGAGTAACTTTCACCAACATTCCTCAACATCTTCCCTACCAACCTGACACGACATATGGATCAGCCAGAAGGCAAGGAGTCATTCTCTCCAAAAAAATCTCACTCCCAATGGGTAAACATCTTCTATGGTTTACTTTCTTCCTTTTTCCCTGCTTGCCTTCTTACCGACCTCACTGGGTTCCCCTGACTCCATCTCCAAGTCCAACAACCATTCGGGCATACCCACCATCTTGTCCCAAACCAAACCCCCCAGCACCATCGTCAAATTATCTCCTTGGCCTCTTGTACTAGATAGGCCAGATTGACCAGAATTGACTTTTTGTAGCAGGTAAGGAGACTTACCCAGCATGTTAGGAAAATTAATATAGCAGGTTTGGAGAATTGGGTTAAGGTTAGGAAAAGGGTTAAAATACACAACAATCTACATTTGACATCAATTTGACATAAACTGTAACCCTTCAAGCCATGACCAATTATACCCTCTCGACTCCATTTGAGGTCACACAAGGACAGACCTCCCTGGTCTAACTAGTCTACTTGCCCCAACAATTGATGGATGCTGGGAAATTATCACACGGACTCCAGCAGAAACATTCCCCAGGAGCAGTGGCTATAAAATTGTATATTTTAAAGCGACTGGGGAACAGGGCGCGCTCTCAGAGATGAGCGGAGTGCAGCGGATATCAGAGGAAGCAAGCAACACGGTCTTTGCAACGGACCTGCTAGAATAGGCTACGTAACCCGTCACCCGTGGGGCGCATATACGTGAGTGGACAGAATAAGTTAGTGTGGGCATTGTTAAACACGAATGAAATTCTATGGGACGAGATGAGGTAGGCTAGAGAGACATACCACCGTCCCGAGTGCCTGAAGTGAGACACCTTCAGACTGTGTCCTTGAAGCAGCATGAACAGAGAGATCCTTTTTTTCGCGCATCTTCTCACGGACCACAGGGATTTATCGATCCGATCAGATTACTGGTAATTTTACACATTTTATTATAATATTTATTACATTTTTTGGTTCGGGCGGGTTAAAATCGTCGGATATAATATGATGCTGTCTCCAAAACGATCACCAGGCTATCATTGTTATCCCATTAGTTTATTATTTATAACGGTAGCCTAAAACTGTTGTGGAGGGCGTACGCATAATGAATGACAGCTAAAAATAGAACTATTGTGTTTGCATCTTCTTTTTGTAGTCATAGTTATGGCTTAAAGACACCATGGAGGCTAGCCTATGTGAATGTGACAGTGATCCGAAGTTAATGCATGGAGCAGTCTAAAGTGTAAGTGATGGCCTCTCAGTTTGTGGGACGGTAAATCTTCCACTTAATCAAATGCTGTCAGACATGCGTGGATAGATTTAAATATCCCAGTACAGCAGTTGTGTGTTACGCGCGGACCAAATAGACCGTAGCCTTCCCTGGCTTTCCCTCACTTCAAATGTTAAATTGGATTGTAGAGTTCCATTTCGTTTAGACAATGTTGTGTGAGTATATGTGTGAGAGAGAGCACCATTGCATATCCGAAAATGTTATTTTGTTTACTAAACATCACCAAATATTCGAGTCAGAGTCTCACCAATCATTCACCTACTGATAACGAAGTAGTGAATATGCTCTTGAATGAATGATAGGGACATTCACGTTATGAAGATTATGGGAAATGTATTGGGGTAAAGGTGAGGACACAACAGTTCACCTGACACTGAATCCAAACCTTACACTGTTGACTTTGTGAATTTTACATTTATTGTACTTTTCCCTGCATTTATTGATAACGAAATCTGAAAATACTCTGGATACATTCAGTACCATGATAAGAATATTCCTGTGGTAATGTGGGGTAGGTGCAACATAAGACATAAAAATTACAAAGCCTTGAGTGAGAGGACTAACTGGTGTCTCCAAGTGGACACACTCCTCTCTAAAGTGTGCACAGTTCCTAAGTAATTCCAATGCACTTTTATGACTCAAAGAAGAGTCTTCAACTATAAGGTGCTTTTTTGAGCTCTCATAGCTTTGCCATTGAGGAACTAGAGCAAGCACACTTGTCGTTGTTTTGTTTGGAACACAGCCCTGCATCCCCGCCATCACATAATTACCGTTGTTCACGCAATCCAAAAACAGTCCATTATAAATCAGAATCTGGGTCAGGTGAGCATAATTTTAAAGCTTGTTCTATTGTCAACATGACTAGCTAAATTATTACAGTGTTAGGCTTTTACAAGGCAATTCAGAGAAGCAGATTGTAATTTTGGTGTGCATAGAATGGAGTCATGAGTGCATTCATATGCGTCGTCCGCAGCAAATTTTCTTCACAATACAACAAACATAGGCTCTTTCTGTTCAGAACAAGCCAGTGTATGACGCCATGCCATTTTGTAACTCAAACATAGTTGTCACGAGTGCTGTCTTCGTATTCCCCGTCATAAATTAGCCAAGGCACAGCATGCCGGTAGTTCCACATATTTTATTTGTGAACTCGAACAAAACAATAAACAGGTGAAACTGAAACAAACGTGACGTTCTGGGGCTGCTCACACACAGCTGCACAAAAACAAGATCCCACGAAAACACAGGGAAAAACAGGCTGCCTCAGTATGGCTTCCAATCAGAGACAACGATAGACAGCTGCCTCTGATTGGAAACCATACCCAGCCAAAACATAGAAACAAAAACATAGAATGCCCACCCACCTATCACACCCTGGCCTAGCTAAACAGAGAAAACACAGCTCTCCTAGGTCAGAGCGTGACAATAGTGATCATAAACATTGACACTGTATCAGATTTTGGAACCTATATATATTTTTTTAATTAAGATCTTTATTTAACATTTAACTTTATTTAAATGCATGTACTAATGACGTATTATATTACAGAGTACTAATGTTACTATCCCCTCTAAAATAACAAAAATACTTCAATACCTGTCATTTTGTCCTTTGAACATTGAATTGAAATACTGTAGAATTCCATTCATTCCTATGGAGGACTGCTCCTAATGGGGAGGCAATATGGCCGACCGGTGGCTTCAAAGCCTTCAATGGCCAATACATAGCATCAGCAATCCAGGGTTTATATACAGTACATCATTGGTCAAAACCCATACAGATCTGTGAAGCAGAGACCCTGAGCTCTGACGTCATGTACTGTATAGCATGTTACTGTACAGCCACTTTGTTCCAGTTTAGATACGATTTTCAACCTTTATACGGGTACGAATGTAAAGGGCTACAGCAGGCCTACATTGATTAAAACTAACTTCTAGAAATGTGCTGTATATAATGGAACTGGATGAAGGATAAGTAGATGTATTGCATCCTATCAAACTGAAGCACCTTACAGGAGAGGAGAGAGGAGACACCCGAAGTGTTCTGTCAGCATGAAGAGGAAAGGAAAGGCAAACCAAATAGCCAGCTAGGCTATCAGTGTCGTAACACAACACCAACTCTGATAGTGCTGACTGAGACAAGGAAATCAAGACAGAGCTTAGGCTACTGGAAGAACGATATGGAGAGATGTGGTGAGGACATCACACCAGTTCAAACTCAGAGTTCATTCAGAAAATACTACTTAATACTTTAATCAATTAATATTTTGACTTGCTAATCATATAAAGAAAGCCTCAGTTCATGATTATAGTGTGATTCTTTCTGAATTAAGTAAAATTTCCCTGGCCTTAACCAGTGGTGTCACGCAGTGACCTTAGAGACCCTTTTCATTTCTCTATTTGGTTAGGTCAGGGTGTGATTTGGGTGGGCATTCTAGTTTTTCTATTTCTATGTTGGCCGGGTATGGTTCCCAATCAGAGGCAGCTGTCTATTGTTGTCTCTGATTGGGGATCATACTGAGGCAGCCTTTTTTCCCACCTTAGTTTGTGGGATCTTGTTTTTGGTACTGTGCTGTATGCCCTACTGAACGTTACGTTTTCGTTTGTATTTGTTTTGTTTCGGTGTTCATTTAATAAATTTAAAATGTACGCCTACCACTCTGCACCTTGGTCCGATCCTTCCATCGACGAGCGTAACAAGTGGTGTAAAGTAGAGGTCGACCGATTATGATTTTTCAACGCCGAGACCGATGCCGATTATTGGAGGACCAAAAACCCCCGGTACCGATTAATCGGCCGATTTTTATTGTTATTTTTATTTTTTTTTACTATTTATTTATTTGTAATAATGACAATGACAACAATACTGAATGAACACTTATTGCTTACGAGCCTGCTGCTGCCTACCATCGCTCAGTCAGACTGCTCTATCAAATCATAGACTTAATTATAACATAATAACACACAGAAATACGAGCCTAAGGCCATTAATATGGTCGAATCCGGAAACTATCATCTCAAAAACGAAACGTTATTCCTGTTACACAACTTTCAATGTTATGTCATAATTACGTAAAATTCTGGCAAATTAGTTCGCAACGAGCCAGGCGGCCCAAACTGTTGCATATACCCTGACTGCGTGCAATGAACACAAAATTACACAATTTTGCCTGGTTAATATTGCCTGCTAACCTGGATTTCTTTTAGCTAAATATGCAGGTTTAAAAATATATACTTCTGTGTATTGATTTTAAGAAAGGCATTGATGTTTATGGTTAGGTACAGTCGTGCAACGATTGGGCTTTTTTCGCAAATGCGCTTTTGTTAAATCATCCCCCGTTTGGCGAAGTTGGCTATCTTTGTTAGGAAGAAATAGTCTTCACAGTTCGCAATGAGCCAGGCGGCCCAAACTGCTGCATATACCCTGACTCTGTTTGCAAGAGAAGTGACACATTTTCCCTAGTTAAAATAAATTAATGTTAGCAGGCAATATTAACTAAATATGCAGGTTTAAAAATATATACTTGTGTATTGATTTTAAGAAAGCCATTGATGTTTATGGTTGGAGCAACGTGTACCTAAGCGATTGTATGCAACGCAGGACAGGCTAGATAAACTAGTAATATCATCAACCATGTGTAGTTAACTGGTGATTATGATTGATTGATTGTTTTTTATAAGATAAGTTTAATGCTAGCTAGCAACTTACCTTGGCTTCTTACTGCATTCGCATAACAGGCAGGCTCCTCGTGGAGTGCAATGTAAAGCAGGTGGTTAGAGCTTTGGACTAGTTGGACCGTAAGGTTGCAAGATTGAAACCCCGAGCTGACAAGGTAAAAATCTGTCGTTCTGCCCCTGAACAAGGCAGTTAACCCACCGTTCCTAGGCCGTCATTGAAAATAAGAATGTGTTCTTAACTGACTTGCCTAGTTAAATAAAGGTAAAAAGAAAAAAAAAAATATATATATATATATATATATATATATAAAAAAAGTATAATTTCTTTGTTTTAAAAGAAATCGGCCAAATCGGCGTCCAAAAATCCCGATTTCCGATTGTTAGGAAAACTTGAAATCGGCCCTAATTAATCGGCCATTCCGATTAATCGGTGGACCGCTCATGTAAAGTACTTAAGTAAAACTACTTAAGTAGTTTTTGGGGTATCTGTACTTTACTAGAAAATAATGTACTTTTTACCCCATACATTTTCCCTGACACCCAAAAGTACTCCTTAGGTTTCGAATGCTTAGCAGGACAGGAAAATGGTCCAATTCACACACTTATCAAGAGGAAATCCCTGGTCATCCATACTGTCTCTGATCTGGCCGACTCAGTAAACACAAATGCTTTGTTTGTAAATTATACCTGAGTGTTGGAGTGTGCCCCTGGTTATCCGTAAATAAAAAGAAAATTGTGGTGTTTGTTTTGCTTAATATAATGAATGTGAAATGATTTATACACTGCTCAAAAAAATAAAGGGAAGACTAAAATAACACATCCTAGATCTGAATGAATGAAATAATCTTATTAAATACTTTTTTCTTTACATAGTTGAATGTGCTGACAACAAAATCACACAAAAATAATCAATGGAAATCCAATTTATCAACCGATGGAGGTCTGGATTTGGAGTCACACTCAAAATTAAAGTGGAAAACCACACTACAGGCTGATCCAACTTTGATGTAATGTCCTTAAAACAAATCAAAATGAGGCTCAGTAGTGTGTGTGGCCTCCACGTGCCTGTATGACCTCCCTACAGCGCCTGGGCATGCTCCTGATGAGGTGGCGGATGGTCTCCTGAGGGATCTCCTCCCAGACCTGGACTAAAGCATCCGCCAACTCCTGGCCAATCTATGGTGCAACGTGGCGTTCGTGGATGGAGCGAGACATGATATCCCAGATGTGCTCAATTGGATTCAGGTCTGGGGAACGGGCGGGCCAGTCCATAGCATCAATGCCTTCCTCTTGCAGGAACTGCTGACACACTCCAGCCACATGAGGTCTAGCATTGTCTTGCATTAGGAGGAACCCAGGGCCAACCGCACCAGCATATGGTCTCACAAGGGGTCTAGGATCTCATCTCGGTACCTAATGGCAGTCAGGCTACCTCTGGCGAGCACATGGAGGGCTGTGCGGCCCCCCAAAGAAATGCCACCCCACACCATGACTGACCCACCACCAAACCGGTCATGCTGGAGGATGTTGCAGGCAGCAGAACGTTCTCCACGGCGTCTCCAGACTCTGTCACGTCTGTCACATGTGCTCAGTGTGAACCTGCTTTCATCTGTGAAGAGCACAGGGCGCCAGTGGCGAATTTGCCAATCTTGGTGTTCTCTGGCAAATGCCAAACGTCCTGCACGGTGTTGGGCTGTAAGCACAACCCCCACCTGTGGACGTCGGGCCCTCATACCACCCTCATGGAGTCGGTTTCTGACCGTTTGAGCAGACACATGCACATTTGTGGCCTGCTGGAGGTCATTTTGCAGGGCTCTGGCAGTGCTCCTCCTGCTCCTCATTGCACAAAGGCGGAGGTAGCGGTCCTGCTGCTGGGTTGTTGCCCTCCTACGGCCTCCTCCACGTCTCCTGATGTACTGGCCTGTCTCCTGGTAGCGCCTCCATGCTCTGAACACTACGCTGACAGACACAGCAAATCTTCTTGCCACAGCTCGAATTGATGTGCCATCCTGGATGAGCTGCACTACCTGAGCCACTTGTGTGGGTTGTAGACTCCGTCTCATGCTACCACTAGAGTGAAAGCACCGCCAGCATTCAAAAGTGACCAAAACATCAGCCAGGAAGCATAGGAACTGAGAAGTGGTCTGTGGTCACCACCTGCAGAACCACTCCTTTATTGAGGGTGTCTTGCTAATTGACTATAATTTCCACCTGTTGTCTATTCCATTTGCACAACAGCATGTGAAATTTATTGTCAATCAGTGTTGCTTCCTAAGTGGACAGTTTGATTTCACAGAAGTGTGATTGACTTGGAGTTACATTGTGTTGTTTAAGTGTTCCCTTTATTTTTTTGAGCAGTGTACTTTTACTTTTGAAACAATTATATTTTAGGAATTATATTTACCTTTGATAGTTAAGTATATTTAATAACCGAATACTTTTGGACTTTTACTCAAGTCGTATTTTCTTGGGTGAATTTCACTTTTTCTTGAGTAATTTTCTATTAAATCCTTCATCTTTTTAGATTTTCTTTTTTGAAATCTTAATTTTTCTCATGTTGCTCTTTCTTCCTTCGTGTACACTTATAATTAGTTTCTGCTTTTATGGCTAAAGCAGGTTGAATCTGAATAACGCAGCAGATATTTTCAATAACAGACGTGGGAATTAGGGTAAAGGCTGGAATACCTTTATTTGTCCGGTATCCTTGGTGGCCTTTATTTGAAAAACATTACAGTTTTCTGTTGGGAAAAGTTGCAGCGGTAGACTTTTAACCCACACCTATGAATAGACTGGATCCTTAAATGATGTGTTCTGGACAGCTCAGCCACAGTACCCATTGTTAAAACCTTCTGCTAGGTTTGGCATACGGCCCAGCCCAACTTTCCTTGTTTCCAATCAAGGCTTTGACGTGAACAACCACCGGTAGGAGTTGCGACTGCCACCGCGAGAGCACAGGACTTGGTGTCTGATTGTTTAAGGCGATGGACTGAATGCTTGAGATGGAACCCCATCCGTGCCACACAGCATTTGTTCTTTTCCCCCTCGCATGGCCCTACATGAACGCAAATACCCTGCAAAAAAGCAGAACATGTAAATGCTTGCACCAACAACCTCAATAAACATGGCAGTGGTGGGATTTGAACCCACGCCTCCGAAGAGCCTGGAGCCTTAATCCAGCGCCTTAGACCGCTCGGCCACACTACCCAGCTCTAGCAACTAATTCACACTTTCTCCTCAGTTACCTAGAGCCTCTGCACTCCCTTGTATTTTAGTCTTCTTTTTCATTTCTTCTTTAAAATCTTTATGTATCTCATGTTGCTCTTAAATCCTTCATCTTTTTAGATGTTCTTTTTAAAAATCTTAATTTATCTCATGTTGCTCTTTCTTCCTTCGTGTTCACTTATAGTTCGTTTCTGATTTTATGGCTAAAGCAGGTTGAATCTGAATAACGCAGCAGATATTTTCAATAAACAGACGTGGGAATTAGGGTAAAGGCTGGAATACCTTTATTTGTCCGGTATCCTTGGTGGCCTTTATTTGAAAAACATTACAGTTTTCTGTTGGGAAAAGTTGCAGCGGTAGACTTTTAACCCACACCTATGAATAGACTGGATCCTTAAATTCAGTGTTCTGGACAGCTCAGCCACAGTACCCATCGTTGAAATGTACTGCTGGGTCCGGCATACAGCCCAGCCAGACTTTACTTGTTTCCAATCAAGGCTTTGACGTGAACAACCACCGGTAGGAGTTGCGACTACCACTGTGAGAGCACAGGACTTGGTGTCTGATTGTTTAAGGCAATGGACTGAATGCTTGAGATGGAACCCCATCCGTGCCACACAGCATTTGTTCTTTTCCCCCTCGCATGGCCCTACATGAACGCAAAAACCCTGCAAAAAGCAGAACATGTGAATGCTTGCACCAACAACCTCGATAAACATGGCAGTGGTGGGATTTGAACCGACGCCTCTGAAGAGACTGGAGCCTTAATCCAGCGCCTTAGACCGCTCGGCCACACTACCCAGCTCTAGCAACTAATTCACACTTTCTCCTCAGTTACCTAGAGCCTCTGCACTCCCTTGTATTTTAGTCTTCTTTTTCATTTCTTCTTTAAAATCTTTATGTATCTCATGATGCTCTTAAATCCTTGATCTTTTTTTATTTTATTTTTTACAATATTAATTTATCTCATGTTGCTCTTTCTTCCTTCGTGTACACTTATAATTAGTTTCTGCTTTTATGGCTAAAGCAGGTTGAATCTGAATAACGCAGCAGATATTTTCAACAACAGAAGTGGGAATTAGGGTAAAGGCTGGAATCCCTTTATTTGTCCGGTATCCTTGGTGGCCTTGTTTGAAAAACATTACAGTTTTCTGTTGGGAAAAGTTGCAGCGGTGGACTTTGAACCCACACCTATGAAAAGACTGGATCCTTAAATGATGTGTTCTGGACAGCTCAGCCACAGTACCCATTGTTAAAACCTTCTGCTAGGTTTGGCATACGGCCCAGCCCAACTTTCCTTGTTTCCAATCAAGGCTTTGACGTGAACAACCACCGGTAGGAGTTGCGACTGCCACCGCGAGAGCACAGGACTTGGTGGCTGATTGTTTAAGGTACCTTTACTTTTACTCAAGTATGATAATTGTATAGTTTTTCCACCACTGGCCTGAACCCTGATGCTGGCACAGCTGAATATACTAGAGCAGTGTAATGGTTTTGTGATTGGTCACCTTTAGTCAACAGTAAACCGCAATGACAACGCTCAATGAGCATCTCCAATGCCAAGTCCACTTAATTTATTCCATCGTCTGTCCAATCATTTCCTCTCAGTGGTGCCTGTCTTGCTATTGGAGCACTACACAGTTTTTTTATCCTAATACCATTACGAAAAGACACATTGCCCATTTCAGGTTCTTGCCAGGCAGCCACTCAATCTTGATTTGGAGTGTGTATGTGCTTTTCCTGACTCCTGCCGACGTACCTCTTAGGGCTGTGGAATACATTTATCCGTTCAATGCATTAGTTAGAAAGCAAGTCAGGTATTTACTCCTCCCCTACTTGCAGGGATGCATTCACCATAGTCATCCTCTCTGAATTAAGGCTAGCAGTAGTCATTTTATATTTTCAAGACTGAACAGCAAAATGAAAACCGTAACCAATGCCAAACATGGGTCACGTTCAGCATGGCAACATTGGCCAACATTCAGGTAGGAATGTATTATATAGATTAAAACAAACTTGCCTCTCTGGCAGGTAATTAGAAGTCCCATCAGCTATATTCAAGCAAAATCTACCTACAACATTTCACAACGTGACCCTGCTTTGAGAATTCAGTCAGCTTCATTTGGCTATTAACTGGGTGTAGTGTGTGGATTGTGGTTGGTCACATGGGCCATTCACAAAGGGTCTCAGAGTAGGAGTGCTGATCTAGGATCAGGTCCTCTATGGCAATTTGAATGGCCCATGTGACCAACCACAAATCCTTATGATCTAAAATACAAATCAGATCCTAGATCAGCACAACCAGTCTGATACCCTGTGTGACTAAGGGCCTGTCGGGACATACTATTTCAAAGACAATTTGTGTGTGCTCTGTTTAAATCTTTAAACCACGTTTGATTATCCAGTATGAATACAGAGTGGCCATACTATTGAAATGCAGTACAAAAACATTTGTAAACATAGCCAATCTAGACATTTTCAGCATGGTCTCTCTTGTCTAGCATATACCTGGAAAGACTGGAAAAATAGAGAGGGTGTGTCCCCCTATGGGTCCTGGTCAAAAACAGTGCACTATATAGGTATTAGGGTGCCAATTGGGACGCAGATGGACTACAAACAATAAAACTTCCTTCCCAAGCGTTTAATTCAGGTCTGCTGCTTCACATATCCTATTAGAGGACACCTGAAAACTCCAGGCCTGCCTACATTCATTATTCCATCCCTATCTATCTCTCTGTCTGAAATATATTCCCAGAACGTTCTGTTTATTGCACCGGCTGTTTACAACAAGCCTTTTGAAACACCAGCATCAAAGTCCAGTATCTCATCTCCGCTGATGTCATCCTTCCCTGTGTGTGTGTGTGTGTGTGTGTGTGTGTGTGTGTGTGTGTGTGTGTGTGTGTGTGTGTGTGTGTGTGTGTGTGTGTGTGTGTGTGTGTGTGTGTGTGTGTGTGTGTGTGTGTGTGTGTGCGCGTACGTGTGCGGCCCAGCATTTTTTAGAGAGAGAGAGAGGCTCTGCTGCAGAATACCCTAGTGCCTTGCCATGCATAATCAGGTTTAAGAGAACAAAGATTCCCAGCTTTACAAACGGTGATTGTTTGGTTCAGCACCCAGCAGAAGGCTCTTTCAGTGTGTAGTCTACCAACCAGGCTGTTTCAGTGTGTAGCCTACCAACCAGGCTGTTTCAGTGTGTAGCCTACCAACCAGGCTGTTTCAGTGTGTAGCCTACCAACCAGGCTGTTTCAGTGTGTAGCCTACCAACCAGGCTGTTTCAGTGTGTAGCCTACCTACCAGGCTGTTTCAGTGTGTAGACTACCAACCAGGCTGTTTCAGTGTGTAGCCTACCAACCAGGCTGTTTCAGTGTGTAGCCTACCTACCAGGCTGTTTCAGTGTGTAGCCTACCAACCAGGCTGTTTCAGTGTGTAGCCTACCAACCAGGCTGTTTCAGTGTGTAGCCTACCAACCAGGCTGTTTCAGTGTGTAGCCTACCTACCAGGCTGTTTCAGTGTGTAGCCTACCTACCAGGCTGTTTCAGTGTGTAGCCTACCAACCAGGCTGTTTCAGTGTGTAGCCTACCTACCAGGCTGTTTCAGTGTGTAGCCTACCAACGAGGCTGTTTCAGTGGGTAGCCTACCTACCAGGCTGTTTCAGTGTGTAGCCTACCAACCAGGCTGTTTCAGTGTGTAGCCTACCTACCAGGCTGTTTCAGTGTGTAGCCTACCAACCAGGCTGTTTCAGTGTGTAGCCTACCTACCTGGCTGTTTCAGTGTGTAGCCTACCTACCAGGCTGTTTCAGTGTGTAGCCTACCAACCAGGCTGTTTCAGTGTGTAGCCTACCTACCAGGCTGTTTCAGTGTGTAGCCTACCAACCAGGCTGTTTCAGTGTGTAGCCTACCAACTAGGCGATGATAAGAAAGCCCCGCTTTAAACCCTTCAAAGGGTTATTTTCCTTGTATAGTGGCAGAGGGTTGTTTTATTCCTCTTGTATCATGTGTGTAAAACTCTGCTTTAATTATTAGAATATGACTATCTGGGATTAGGTGGTAGGTGATTGTCATCCTCATAATGACTGTTGATGGACTGTCTTGTTCACCTCATGTGTATCTATTTGGTCATGCAAATATCATAGGTTACATCCCAAATGGCATCCTATTCCCTACCATATACAGTGCACTACTTTTGACCAGGGTGCACTATGTAGGGAATATGGTGTAATTTGGAACGGATTCTAAGTGTGCAACAATAGAAATGTGGGGTTCTTAGCACAATCATGCTTTATAACATGTCTGCCATAAGCCTTAAGCCACACTTTGTATCTTGGTTTATATATTGTGTTGTCTTCTTATCATACCTCTCCATGGGTAGGCTGTCTAATGTCTACATTCTTCCTAGACATGGGATGTGTGCCAAATGGTACCCTATTGCTTATGTATTGCACTACTTTATACCAGGTCCCATAGGGCTCTGGTCAAAGTAGTGCACTGTATAGGGAATAGGGTGCCATTTTGGAAACATTTTTGGTAACAGATGCTTCCCAGTCGAGCCAATCCATTGTCATACCATGCACAATATACCATTGTAAGTCTCATATTAATTCAGTGAAAAAGGAAACGTTTTTGTTGTTGTGCAATAACATTTTGAGTAAAGATATGCTTGGCACGTATCCCTTCCACTCTGTGCTATTGTTGTGGTGATTGTGGGAAATAAGTGGTACTTATGAATGTACATCAATACTTTAATTACCAGTCTTATTGATTGCATGTGGTGTATCTCGGGTGCGAAACTCATTTCAATTCCAGGCTGGCTGAGAGACTTCACAGAACCATCCAAACCCTTTGGAACCTCAAATCAAATCAAATCAAAGTTTATTTGTCACGTGCACCGAATACAACAGTGAAATGCTTACTTACAGGCTCTAACCAATAGTGCGAAAAAAAGGTATGTGTGTGTCTGTGTGTGTAGGTAAGTAAAGAAATAAACAACAGTAAAAAGACATTTGAAAATAAGAGTAGCAAGGCTATATACAGACACCGGTTAGTCAGGCTTATTGAGGTAGTATGTACATGTAGATATGGTTAAAGTGACTATGCATATATGATGAACAGAGAGTAGCAGTAGCATAAAAAGAGGGGTTGGCGGGTGGTGGGACACAATGCAGATAGCCCGGTTAGCCAATGTGCGGGAGCCCTGGTTGGTCGGGCCAATTGAGGTAGTATGTACATGAATGTATAGTTAAAGTGACTATGCATATAAGATAAACAGAGAGTAGCAGGGGGGGGGGGGCAGGGCACACAATGCAAATAGTCCGGGTAACCATTTGATTACCTGTTCAGGAGTCTTATGGCTTGGGGGTAAAAACTGTTGAGAAGCCTTTTTGTCCTAGACTTAGCACTCCGGTACCACTTGCCATGCGGTAGTAGAGAGAACAGTCTATCATTGGGGTGGCTGGGGTCTTTGACAATTTCCAGGGACTTCCTCTGACACCGCCTGGTGTCGAGGTCCTGGATGGCAGGCAGCTTTGCCCCAGTGATGTACTGGGCCGTACGCACTACCCTCTGAAGTGCCTTGCAGTCGGAGGCCCAGCAATTGCCGTACCAGGCAGTGATGCAACCGGTCAGGATGCTCTCGATGTTGCAGCTGTAGAACCTTTTGAGGATCTCGGGACCCATGCCAAATCTTTTTAGCTTCCTGAGGGGAATAGGCTTTGTCGTGCCCTCTTCACAACTGTCTTGGTGTGTTTGGACCATTCTAATTTGTTGCTTTCAACCTGCTCCACTACAGCCCCGTCGATGAGAATGGGGACGTGCTCGGTGCTCCTTTTCCTGTAGTCCACAATCATCTCCTTAGTCTTGGTTACGTTGAGGGATAGGTTGTTATTCTGGCACCACCCGGCCAGGTCTCTGACCTCCTCCCTATAGGCTGTCTCGTGGTTGTCGGTGATCAGGCCTACCACTGTTGTGTCGTCAGCAAACTTAATGATGGTGTTGGAGTTGTGCCTGGCCATGCAGTCGTGGGTGAACAGGGAGTACAGGAGGGGACTGAGCACGCACCCCTGGGGAGCTCCAGTGTTGAGGATCAGCGTGGCAGATGTGTTGCTACCTACCCTCACCACCTGGGGGCGGCCCGTCAGAAAGTCCAGGATCCAGTTGCAGAGGGAGGTGTTTAGTCCCAGGTTCCTTAGCTTAGTGATGAGCTTTGAGGGTACTATGGTGTTGAACGCTGAGCTGTAGTCAATGAATAGCATTCTCACATAGGTGTTCCTTTTGTCCAGGTGGGAAAGGGCAGTGTGGAGTGCAATAGAGATTGCATCATCTGTGGATCTGTTTGGGCGGTATGCAAATTGGAGTGGGTCTTGGGTTTCTGGGATAATGGTGTTGATGTGAGCCATGACCAGCCTTTCAAAGCACTTCATGGCTACGGACGTGAGTGCTAAGGGTCTGTAGTTATTTAGGCAGGTTTCCTTTGTGTTCTTGGGCACAGGGACTATGGTGGTCTGCTTGAAGCATGTTGGTATTACAGACTCAATGAGGGACATGTTGAAAATGTCAGTGAAGACACCTGCCAGTTGGTCAGCACATGCCTGGAGCACACGTCCTGATAATCCATCTGGCCCCGCAGCCTTGTGAATGTTGACCTGTTTAAAGGTCTTACTCACGTCGGCTACGGAGAGCGTGATCACACAGTCGTCCGGAACAGCTGATGCTCTCATGCATGCCTCAGTGTTGCTTGCCTCGAAGCGAGCATAGAAGTGATTTAGCTCATCTGGTAGGCTCATGTCACTGGGCAGCTCGCGGCTGTGCTTCCCTTTGTAGTCTGTAATCGTTTGCAAGCCCTGCCACATCCGACGAGCGTCGGAGCCGGTGTAGTATGATTCAATCTTAGCCCTGTATTGACACTTTGCCTGTTTGATGGTCCGTCGCAGGGCATAGCGGGATTTCTTGTAAGCATCCTGGTTAGAGTCCCGCATCTTGAAAGCGGCAGCTCTACCCTTTAGCTCAGTGCGAATGTTGCCTGTAATCCATGGCTTCTGGTTGGGGAATGTACGTACAGTCACTGTGGGGACGACGTCCTCAATGCACTTAATGATAAAGCCAGTGACTGATGTGGTGTATTCCTCAATGTCATCGGAAGAATCCCGGAACATGTTCCAGTCTGTGATAGCAAAACAGTCCTGTAGTTTAGCATCTGCTTCATCTGACCATTTTTTTATAGACCGAGTCACTGGTGCTTCCTGCTTTAATTTTTGCTTGTAAGCAGGAATCAGGAGGATAGAGTTGTGGTCGGATTTACCAAATGGAGGGCGAGGGAGAGCTTTGTACGCGTCTCTGTGTGTGGAGTACATGTGATCTAGAATTTCTTTCCCTCTGGTTGCACATTTAACTTGTTGATAGAGATTTGGTAGAACTGATTTAAATTTCCCTGCATTAAAGTCTCCGGCCACTAGGAGTGCCGCCTCTGGGTGAGTGGTTTCCTGTTTGCTTATTTCCTTATACAGCTGGCTGAGTGCGGTCTTAGTGCCGGCATCTGTCTGTGGTGGTAAATAAACAACCACGAAAAGTATAGCTGAGAACTCTCTAGGCAAGTAGTGTGGCCTGCAATTTATCACAATATACTCTACTTCAGGTGAGCAAAATCTAGAGACTTCCTTAGATTCCGTGCACCAGCTGTTGTTTACAAATATGCACAGACCGCCCCCCCTCGTCTTACCGGAGTGTGCTGTTCTATCCTGCCGGTGCAGGATAGAACATGTCGTCATTCAGTCACATGTCGTCATTCAGCCACGATTCCGTGAAACATAGGATATTACAGTTTTTGATGTCCCATTGGTAGGATATTCGTGATCGTACCTCGTCTAGTTTATTGTCCAATGATTGCACGTTGGCGAGTAATATTGACGTTAACGGCAGCTTTCCTAGTTGCCTTCTTCGGGTCCGGACGAGGCATCCCGCTCTTCTTCCTCTGCGTCGCCTCCTTTTGTGAATAATTGGGATGTCTGCCCTGCGGGGTGTTGGAGAATATCGTGTGAGTCCTGCTTGCTGCTGTTGTTGTTGTTGAAAAAATCTTTGTCTAATCCGAGGTGAGTGATCGCTGTCCTGATATCCAGAAGCTCTTTTCTGCCGTAAGATACGGTTGCAGAAACATTATGTACAAAATAATTTACAAATATTGCGAAAAAACACACATAATAGCACAATTGGTTAGGAGACCGTAAAATGGCAGCCATCTCCTCCGGCGCCATCATGAGCTGTTTGATCCTCTGCGACAGTTGTTCCTTTCACCTCCACCCAATCAAACAAATTCTGACCACATTCAGAGTTCTGAATCATTCATTTCCTCATTACCTCTTTTTTTAAATTTTGTCTGATCTCGACTCATTTTGTCTCTATAGAAAGGTGGACATTGAATTTCCCCCTTGGCTCTTGCCTGCCTTTCTCCTTGAAACTTCTTGTTCGTATGTCGGCTCACTGTCCTCAGTGAGCTCATATCCTTGCAGCCTCACAAAACTAGGTTGGACCCATTTCCACACGGGGAGCTGAGAGAAAGAAATTCCCTTGCTGTACGTGGGAGGATTACACTGGGGAAGGTGTGGTGGAAAGAGAGGACTGTTTTGTTCTGAAGGAAGGAGCAGAAGATGATGTAAGAATTGGAAGATATTGCAGTAAACGGATGCTTAATTGGTATTGTTTAATATTTGGCTGTTTTTAATGAAGGCCTGACATTTAGAGATCTTTCACACTGCTGTGACCTTTTAAAATGCACTACAAGGCTGTCTCTCTCTCTCTCTCTCTCAGAAAGAACACTGCTTATTTCCTCCTTGATAACCTGCGAGGCTGGAAAAGAGGAGTCGTTATTTTCTGAAAAGTCTAAATATAATTGAAAGATAATAATTTTGATTCCCAATAATACGCTTCAATTCTGCCATGGGACATGTCAGACGTGAAACCCATTATGTTTTTAAAATGATTATTGTCTGTGAAAAACTAGCACAGTCAGTCATCAGTAATAGTTGAACAATTTGGTCCACATAATATTTTGTCTGTCTGAGTGTGAATGTGGTAGGGCTAGGAGCAGAAACAAGCTATTTTCATTGAAAGGTGATGAATGAACAGTGTTTCTTCTTTTCTCTCACTCTTTTCCCACATTCTCTCTCCTTCTCATTCCCTTTCCTTACCTTCCCTATGTATTCCACCTCTCTCTCTCTCTCTCTCTCTCTCTCTCTCTCTCTCTCTCTCTCTCTCTCTCTCTCTCTCTCTCTCTCTCTCTCTCTCTCTCTCTCTCTCTTTTTCTCTCCAGTGCAGCAGCAGTTGAAGGGGTGTATCTGAAGGCCTGTGACCTGTGGCTGGGCCAGGGGCTGCAACACAGGACATGGGAGCTACCTGCCCCTCCTGCTCGTGTCTTGTGTTGCAGCCAGTGGAACAGTCACACCGCTTAACACCACGAAGATACGCCAAAGAGACCATGTATCAAGTCAGCCATGGACACCTCTGGTATTCTCTCCGCTCCTCTCTCCAACGAGTTGTTACCAAGCAACACCCGGGTCCTTTCTCTTGTTTTGTATGTTCAATAGCGAATTAGAATTAAATAAGGTCAACAATGGGGCGGCAGGTAGCCTAGTGGTTAGAGCATTGGGCCAGTAACCGAAAGGTTGCTAGATTGAATCCCCAAGCTGACAAGGTCATTCTGCCCCTGAGCAAGGCAGTTAACCCACTGTTCCTAGGCCATCATTGTAAATAAGAATTTGTTCTTAACTGACTTGCCTAGTTAAATAAAGATTAAATAAAAACATGATGCACCTCTGGGGTGAGGTGAGGTGAGGTGAGGTGAGCTGCCTGGCATGCGGTGCCTGGCTGTCTGGGATGGTGTTAATGATCCTTTATCTCCCCCAAGGTTACAGATGAACAGCACAAGAGGAAGAGGCACGAGATTGCCTTTGCTCCCAGCAAACATGGGTGGGGAGAGAGAGAGGAGAGGGTGGGGAGGGGCACACCGGTGTAAATATTCAGCTCATGTTCCCACTCTGCTCCGTGCCTGACTGAGCCTTGTCTGATGACCACGGAATGATGGGGGAGAAGGGGGCATAATTTAAACTTGAGGAAGAAAGTATTTTTCTGACTGGGCTGTCACCTGATTGGAATGTAAATCCAGGGGGCGGTTCATCGCTGTTTTCCATCTAGGGTCCTGAATTGTGTTGTGTCAAAGCAGGGATTGTAAAGAGGCTGTGCAGTG
The DNA here is from genome assembly GCF_965601325.2 of Salmo salar. Classification (NCBI taxonomy): domain Eukaryota; kingdom Metazoa; phylum Chordata; class Actinopteri; order Salmoniformes; family Salmonidae; genus Salmo; species Salmo salar. The sequence continues at coordinate 90,572,354 of NC_138304.1, read as the reverse complement.
AATGCAGCAGGATGACTATTATATATTGGTCTCTAGCAGCTGTGTGTTTTTTTCTCAACACCAGTGATGCTAGGAGAGTATTTCCACTGAGCTCAGACGTCAGTTAAACGTCTAGTTTCGATTTTGGTTAAGATGTCAACTAATGTGAATTCAACGTGAAATAAACCAAAAAATTCCCTATGCCATTCGATTAAGGTTAAAAGTTTAGTAAAAAAAATATGAAATGGCCTTACGTTGATGACTTTTTGCAAATCAAATCAGTTTTCCATGTTGACTTTTCAGAAACACTTTATGGCAAGTCATGAGATCCTTGGAAACACTCAGTATTCATAGGGCTGATTTTTTTTCATACAATACTTATTGTTGTCTGGAAGAAAGAGATTGTGATTGCATCCCCAGGTACTATGGTCACTGGTATCTATCTCCCCCCTACTATGTTTAGAAAATGAACACAAAATTGCCCATTCACCAACCCCATGTGAATCTATGCTGTGATTAATTGAGGTCATTTCCCTTTGCCGCTGTGTACATGATAGCAATTAGACTTGAATAACCTAAGGCAGTTCCACTTTAAGAAAAGTCATCAAGGATATCTGGGAGATGGAGCTGCTAAGACAGATCTGGCAGATTGCTCATCTCCTGACAGTGCTGAATCTTTTACGAGTTTTCCATACCAGTGCACTTGCCTTCATCTGCAGTGTGCACTTACAGATTGGAGTGAGCTACAGTACATCTACAGACATTCAGGCCAATGTTCATTTCATGTATTTAAAGGAGTCTCAGGTTTTAAATGCAGCCTTGATATGGCTCAACTCTCTCCTGAGAGGAAAAGAGGCACCATCCAAGAACTCTCAGGTTTTAAATGCAGGCTCGATACTCCTTAACTCTCTCCAGAGAAGAAAAGAGGCACCATCCAAGAACTCTCAGCTTTTAAATGCAGGATTGATACTCCTCAACTCTCTCCTGAGAAAACAGCCCACTGGGCAAGAAGTGATTGAATAAATATTCTTTCCATGTCATTTCCAACTTCAAAAATGTATGTGATGATTTTGAATCACTGTGGAAAACTGATTGGATTTGCAAAAAGTCATCAATGTAAGGACATTTCTTAATTTTTTTACCCAACTTTTACCCTAAATTCAAAGGCATGGTGACATTTCTATTTGTATTTTAAGTTGAATTTACGTTTGTTGATAACTCAACCAAGATAAAATCAAAACTAGACGTTGAAATGATGTCTGCGCCCAGAGAGAGTGGGTATTTTAGAGAAACTCTCAGAGAGACATGATAAAAGAGAGAGAGGAGACAGAGAGAGAGAAAGAAAGAGAGACAGCTGTCTGTCTAAAGAGATGCTTTATTCAAATTGAGTCCAAGCAGGCATGCGCTTCAGGGACAGCTGTGACTTGTAACAGTGTTTAAGACCAACCGTGTGGGGTTGGACAGATTATTCCGATAGGGGAAAAAAATGCCTACAAATATTAAGTGAAAAAGTATTGAATACAATGTATGAGGGACCTACTAGGATGTGACTGGCCTTGAAAGACTACAGGCATGCATCCCAAACGGCACCCTACCCCGTTTATAATGCCATTTGGGACGCAGCCATGGTGTTGATGTGAAAGAGTTGCAGAGCTCCTGAGAAACTGCCATGTCTGGAAACAAGCAGTCTGTGTCCTATCAGTTAATTTGGGTGGGTTTATTAACCTCCGCTGCCTGCTATTCTTTGTGCGGGACTATTTGCTGTTGTTGCTACGATAGTGTTTGCGCCACAGGTTTTTTTTTTCTTTCTCCTCACAGTCGTGTTGTACCGTTGTAGTTTATTTAGGAGTAGAGATTTCTCCTCCGTGTGTTACGTTTATTTCCCTGTGTGTGGCGACTTCGTTGGGTGTGTTTCCCCACCTGTTGTTGTCGTGTTTGGGACGTTCTAATAAACGTTTGTGCTTCTGGAAATCCTTGCTCTCCTGCTCCTGACTCTTGGGAGGCACGTAACAGGAATGGGACTTCGATCATGTGCTACGCCCCATGAAGTTGATGTCTGCAGTTTGGGGAAATTATGCTCCAAGATTTGAATGAAACCTCCTGCCATCATGAGGTACAGTGATATACCTTTAGGATAGACCTCAAATCTATTTTACATCATTAAAGGTAATAATGAAATGAAAAACACTTTGAAAAATGACAACACAAGATGGAATGATAAAACTGGTTTTCAAAAGGGCAAAGAGCAAATCTATTTTGGTATTTTGGGGGGGGGTACAACACATGTTTGGTATTGCACAGACAAAATGTTTGAACAACTGTCATCATCTCTTAACAGAGGAAAACCACTACCACTAGAATCCAAATAAATGTCCTTACTCATCTCCCAGCGGATACTGTGGCCCCTCACTATCTCCTACAAGGTTTCAGTTCCAATTACTTCCACTTTTCCGGTGGAGGGGCCCAAGGGAGAAAGTATGGGAGGGGATGACAGTGGCCCCTCAGCCTCCCTCCTTGAGCTCAGCCTCCCTCCTCCAGCAGAGGATTTGAGCTGAGTGCTGAGTTATGGGGACAGATTGCTAAGACACAAGGTGACCCTTTGTGATGGCTGCTGCTGCAACACTGCAGACAGTACTGCTGACAGTGACCGGTATATTCACTTTCATGGTTTATTCATCTTGGGTTGCATCCCAAAAAGGCACCTTATTCCCTATGAGCCCTGGTAAAAAGTAGTACACTACATAGGGAATAGGGTGCAATTGTGGACATGACCTTTCAGGCAGGTAACAGAAATGTTGACTAACAGCCTGGAGGGGAGGAGAAGATCCTGAAACACTGTTGCCAAATGCCCAGGGTAATGCAGGCTATTGTCTGTAAGGCTTCTTTCACTATGAAGAGGAAGATAAAATGGTGTCAAGTCACTACATCAGTAAATTGTGAAATGAATGTGTTGTTTTTCTTGTGGAGAGGAAAAATACTATATTTAGAGACAAACTAAGACACACTGTCAAGATACTGGCAGTTTGGTTTTGCATCGTTTCTTCAATGAAGCCACGCGCCCATCTGTCGAGAACCAAATGAGAGGATCATAATATTCAGCAGTAAGGATTTGGATCGTTCAACTGTAACCAAATGATTGACAGCTTGCTTCACAAATGAGGGGGAAATTATAACCCGTGGCGATTTTAGCATGTAAATCTTGGTGTGAAAAAAAGAAATAAAGAAGTGGGGTGCATGCCAGCAAAGCCACTACACAAAACAACACTAAACAATACATTAATTGCACTATAACCTGACAAACGGTGCCCACAAACGGCCTACATAAAGCTGTCCCAACAGCAGTCCCAATATCTTACCACTGCTACTCCTGGCTATCAGCTGAGCCTTGTCTGGCAGCGAAACAGTTCATTCAGCCTCATTTACTGCCTTAAAAAAAAACATAGCTGATATGGCTGACTTGCTTAAACAAATGTGGTTTCTAATGACAATTGAGATGTACAAACTATGGCATAAGGGGAAGACAAGCGGATAAGAGGCAATCTGTAATTTCTACTCGATGAGCGAGCTAGGATGGACATAGTCAATATAACTATTTGTTTAGCACTTTTGAAATGTACAGCGACAGAATTCAGAACATGGGCCATTCTTACAAGTCAGAACCGTAGGATAAATAGGGGGACATATAAGCAGACAATGAATGCTCTTACAATATTCAATGATTACATGTTTCTAAAACAGGTTAAAGGCTACATGTGCACCACCAACTCAGAACAGTAGGCGAAATTAAGAGGGGTAAATAGACCAAATTATTAGGGTGAGGCACATGGGCTACTAACATCTTACTACACAACATACACTTAGTATTACTTTCTTAGCTACAGTATACATATCTTCCTGGCATATTACATCATTTATGCAGCATACAATACATTTTTGGCCTCACCTTGTTGTGCTGTGCCCAATTGAACAGGAAGGTGGTGCGGCAGTCTTTCTTGGGCAAATTTTGTCATCAAAGTCTGGCATTCTCTGGATTTATGGTGCTTTCAAAACAACTGGGAACTCTGACAAAAAACAAGGTTGAATCATGATGACGTCATTGATCTTCAGGTTGTAGTTCTAGAAAGAGGCCAGATTTACAATTCCGAGTTGGATGACCGTTCAAAACGTATTTTCCCAGTCGGAGCTCGTTTATTCCCGACATCCCAGTTGTCTTGAACTCACTGAAGTCAAGTTTTTTTTCGCAGTTCCGAGTTAACAGTTGTTTTGAGCGCGGCATAAATCATGCTTCATTGACAGCATGGCCCATGTTGAATGTTTATCATTTTAAACTTGGAAAAGAGACCCTTAATCCCAGATTTGGGACCACACAGCCACTCCACTGAATAGCAGGCTAGTGATTGCTTTGCAATGCTTGAAGTTAACGTTAGCCACTGTCACTGATTCCTTTCAAACCACTCATTGTTGAATTTGGGATTTCCAACTGTTGTGTAATGTTTATGTCTAATGGCCGATGAGCACCGATACGTTTTATGTAGAATTTCTCTTCACTATTTCTCTTCATATGACAAGGATTAAAAAAGATTTGCCAGTTGTGGTGGAAATTCTACCTTTGCCTCTCCTCGTTATTAGTTAAAGTCAATAATCAATCAAGGTATTACTTTTATTAAAAACGTATTATAATAGGAGGCTTGTCGCCCCACCCCCGCATGTGAAGTGGAGTGAGAGCCTAAAACCAGAGTACAGAAGCATTTATATAGTCAAGCTACCCCATGCAAGCATCTGCAAAACACGTCACCCTATGTATCCGTATGTGTGTGTGTGAGGGGGGAACAACTGGGTGAAAAGGTTGCCTCAGTCTGTCGCAACTGAGTGAGGACAACAAGGGCCAGAATGACAGGAAGTCACTCCAGACATACTTCCTCTAACAGTTGCTCAACGGTTCCCCCAAGTGCCTTTGACTGTCGGCCCATATGATGCATGGTCGTACTGGTCACACGCACACACAAAAACATGAACCGTTCGCCCAGAAACAGGCTCCAAAACAGAACAATAGCTCTATCACTGGTGTGCAGAATATAACACTTTTCCCTGTCTAGGATCAAGAGGAACCAGTCAGTTTCTGTCATATTCTTGGCTGAGTGCCCAGATATCATTGCCCATTATACACACACAGAACAGTTAGAACAGGCCTCTCTTAATGCACACACACACTTTTCTTATCTTATATGAATTAGTTTATTTAACTATCTCAAGTCCAATGCCTAGGCTTAAAGAAGGATATTTTAGTAGACAAGCATTAGTAGGGTTTAACAGAACATTTCCCTCACATAGTAGCTTGTCGACTTGATTCATGATGATGACTGCTAGCTAAGATTTTGAAAGTATGATCTTGACATGATCAGTCCAATCAAGCTACTGTACATATAACGTGATTTGACATCATTTTATCTGTGGACAATGACCTTGAGCCTTCTTGGATGGGCACTTCTAATGTAACTCCATGGCAGCACCCATAGAGTTTCTAGCTCTCCCCTTAGACTTGGCGGTGACGTAGTGTCCTCATGAGTGACAGAACACTGAGCCAATCACGGCGCAAAGCTCCGTATTTTCTGCTGCCTTGCCCCAACACCACAGAAAGCACTGAGCTAGGATGAAACACCTGCATTTTGGAGGTGCCTTAGTCAAGAAAACAATGTTTGTATGTGGTATTATTAACTCAATGACAGATTTTTTTTTTTTTACATTGTTTACAAACTGATATGTGACATACAGTTTACATTTACATTTAAGTCATTTAGCAGACTATACAGATTATACAGTTGAAGTCGGAAGTTTACATACACCTTAGCCAAATACATTTAAACTCCGTTTTCACAATTCCTGACATTTAATCCCAGTAAAAATTCCCTGTCTTAGGTCAGTTAGAATAACCACTTTATTTTAGGAATGTGAAATGTCAGAATAATAGCAGAGAGTGATTTATTTCAGCTTTTATTTATTTTATCACATTCCCAGTGGGTCAGAAGTTTACATACACTCAATTAGTGTTTGGCAACATTGCCTTTAAATTGTTTAACTTGGGTTGAATGTTTCAGGTTGCCTTCCACAAGCTTCCCACAATAAGTTGGTGAATTTTGGCACATTCCTCCTGACAGAGCTGGTGCAACTGAGTCAGGTTTGTAGGCCTCCTTGCTCGCACACGCATTTTCAGTTCTGCCCACACATTTTCTATGAGATTGAGGTCAGGGCTTTGTGATGGGCACTCCAATACCTTGACTTTGTTGTTCTTAAGCCATTTTGCCACAACTTTGGAAGTATGCTTGGGGTCATTGTCCATTTGGAAGACCCATTTGCGACCAAGCTTTAACTTCCTGACTGTTGTCATGAGATGTTGCTTCAATATATCCACACAAAGCACCCCCACAACATGATGCTGCCACCCCCGTGCTTCACGATTGGGATGGTGTTCTTCGGATTGTAAGCCTCCCTCTTTTTCCTCCAAACATAATGATGGTCATTATGGCCAAACATATATACTTTTGTTTCATCAGACCAGAGGACATTTCTCCAAAAAGTATGATCTTTGTCCCCATGTCCAGATGCAAACCGTAGTCTTGCTTTTTTATGACAGTTTTGGAGCAGTGGCTTCTTCTTTGCTGAGCGGCCTTTCAGGTTATGTCGATATAGGGCTCGTTTTACTGTGGATATAGATACTTTTGCACCTGTTTCCTCCAGCATCTTCATAAGGTCCTTTGCTGTTGTTCTGGGATTGATTTGCACTTTTCACACCAAAGTACGTTCATCTCTAGGAGACAGAACGCGTCTCCTTCCTGAGCGGTATGACGGCTGCGTGGTCCCATGGTGTTTATACTTGCGTACTATTGTTTGTACAGATGAACGTGGTACCTTCAGGCATTTGGAAATTGCTCCCAAGGATGAATCAGACTTGATGAGGTCTACAATTATTTTTCTGAGGTCTTGGCTGATTTCTTTTGATTTTCCCATGATGTCAAGCAAAGATGCACTGAGTTTGAAGGTAGGCCTTGAAATACACCAGGTACACCTCCAATTGACTCAAATGATGTCAATTAGCCTATTAAAAGCTTCTAAAGGCATTACATAATATTCTGGAATTTTCCAAGCTGTTTAAAGGCACTGTCAATTTAGTGTATGTAAACTTCTGACCCACTGGAATTGTGATACAGTGAATTATAAGTGAAATAATCTGTCTGTAAACAATTGTTGGAAAAATGGCTTGTGTCATGCACAAAGTAGATGTCCTAACCGACTTGCCAAAACTATAGTTTGTTAACAAGAAATTTGTGGAGTGGTTGAATAGCAAGTTTTAATGACTCCAACCTAAGTCTATGTAAACTTCAGACTTCAACTGTATATATATATATTATTATTATTTTTGCTAAAAATGTGGGGCTCAGAATCTGCCCTGAATGACGTCACCGATTATAACTCATAGCCTACTGGCAACATTTAGAGGTAGGCCCTGTGAAATCTTATTCTACAGTGGGTTGTGCTGTTTCAACTGGGTTAGGATTATCAGACTGGAAAAGTGAAATATGAAAAAAGATTTTCAGTCATGCACTGGCAGACAGTTCGAGAGAGTAAAAATTGCAGCGCATCCGATTGATATTTGCTAGTGGGCTGAGGATGTAGGTATATTTACGAGGCCAGAGGCAATTTAAGCAGTTCAGTGAGAGCTTGCTCTGAACGATTTTATTGTCCCTGTGTTTTGATAGATCTGACGAGGGATGGAAGCGGTAGGAACACTTCCAGCAGTGTTATCAGGTGCAAACAGAAGGAGTCAGGATCTCCGACTCCACAGGGGTAAGACATCAGAGGGCACACGCTTCCCGGTTCCCGCGTCACCGTCACCGCCACCGGGCCGTGACTCATCCAGTTGGCATTAACAATGATGAGCTCCCCAGTGTGCTAGGTCGGGGGAGAGAAACGGCACTTGACTCCGGATCGAATGTTCCTCTAATACTCTTGGCCGTAACTACATATAAGGACACCGAGGTCTGTACCTTGATAATTGATTCAAGAAAAAAAAAGTATATATTTGTTTTAATTTCATCTTTATTTAACTGTGTAGGCCAGTTGAGAACAAGTTCTCATTTACTGCGACCTGGCCAAGATAAAGCAAAGCAGTGCGACACAAACAACAACACAGAGTTATACATGGAATAAACAAACGTACAGTCAATAACACAATAGAAAAGTCTATATACAGTGTGTGCAAATGAGGTAAGATTAGGGAGGGAATGTTACGTCCTGACCAGTGAAAGAGGTCGTTTGCCATAGTAGAATGATCAGCGCAGGGGGGGTTTGTTTTGTATGTATTTTGGGTTTTCTGTTTCTATGTGGGTTTGTTCTAGTTATCTATTTCTATGTATTGGTTTTCATGTTCGGCCGGGTATGGTTTCCAATCAGAGGCAGGTGTCTTTCGTTGTCTCTGATTGGAAGCCATACTTAGGCAGCCTGTTTTTCCTTTTGGGTTGTGGGTCGTTTTTTTCCGTTTTAGTTTTAGTACCTGACGGGACTGTTGTTGGTCGTTTTCTTGTTTTGCTGTTTGAAGTGTTTTCATGAAAGAATTAAGAATGTGCACTATCCACGCTGCGTCTTGGTCTCCATTCCATGACCCCTGTGACAGGTAAGGCAATAAATAGGCCATAATGGCGAAATAATTACAATAAACACTGGAGTGATGTGCAGACGATGAATGTACAAGTAGAGATACTGGGGTGCAAAGGTGCAAAAAAACAAAAACAATATGGGGATGAGGTAGTTGGGTGGGCTATTTACAGATGGGCTATGTACAGGTGCAATGATCTGTAAGCTGCTCTGACAGCTGATGCTTAAAGTTAGTGAGGGAGATAGTTGTCTCCAGATTCAGTGATTTTTGCAATTCATTCCAGTCATTGGCAGCAGAGAACTTGAAGGAAAGGCGGCCAAAGAGGAATTGGCTTTGGGGGTGACCAGTGAAATATACCTGCTGGAGCGCGTGCTACGGGTGGGTGCTGCTATGGTGATCGGTGAGCTGAGATAAGATGGGGCTTTACCTAGCAAAGACTATATATATAGTACCAGTCAAAAGTTTAGACACACCTACTCATTTTTTTTTTTTTTTACTATTTTCTACGTTGCAGAATAAAAGTGAAGACATCAAAACTATGAAATAACACACATGGAATCATGTAGTAACCTATAAAGTGTTTGGTTACTACATGACGCCTCACAAGACGCCTCACAAGTCCTCAAATGGCAGCTTCATTAAATAGTGCCCGCCTCACAAGTCCTCAACTGGCAGCTTCATTAAATAGTACCTGCAAAACACCAGACTCAACGTCAACAATGAAGAGGTGACTCCAGGATGCTGGCTTTCTAGGTAGAGTTGCAAAGAAAATGACATATCTCAGACTGGCCAATAAAAAGAAAAGATTAAGATAGGCAAAAGAACAGACACTGGACAGAGAAACTCTGCCTGGAAGGCCAGCATCCCGGAGTCGCCTCTTCACTGTTAACATTGAGACTGGTGTTATGCGGGTACTATTTCATTAAGCTGCCAGTTGAGGACTTGTGAGGCGTCTGTTTCTCAAACTAGACACTCTAATGTACTTGTCTTCTTGCTCAGTTGTGCACCGGGGCCTCCCACTCCACTTTCTATTCTGGTTAGGGCCAGTGTGCGCTGTTCTGTGAAGGGAGTATTACACAGCGTCGTACGAGATCTTCAGTTTCTTGGCAATTTCTCGCATGGAATAGCATTTCTCAGAACAAGCATAGATTGACGAGTTTCAGAAGAAAGGTCTTTGCTTCTGGCCATTTTGAGCCTGTAATTGAACCCACAAATGCTGATGCTCCAGATACTCAACTATCTTAAAGAAGGCCAGTTTTATTGCTTCACGTCCTGACCAAAACGAATACAATTGCTCCCTCTGCTGGTCAGGACGTGACAGTACCCCCCCCCCCTCAAGGTGCAGACCCCGGAATGCACCTTAAAAAAGAAAACACCAAAAAATCCCCAATACCCCAACAAAACCAATAAACAATAACCCCTAAACAATAAGGGAGGGAAGGGAGGGTGGCTGTCGTCAACGACGGCACTGTGCTACACCCTCCCTCCCCAACCCACCTATCCTGGAGGTGGCTCAGGTGCAGGACGTGGACCTCGCTCCACCTTCGGCGTCGCCCACTTCGGTGGCTCCGATAGCTGCGCCGGGCAGACGGGCCACTTGGGCTGACCCTGGCAGACGGACCACTCTGGCTGGGCCGGAGGACATGCGGGCCACTCGGGCTGGGCCGGAGGGCAGTCGGGCCACTCTGGCAGCTCCGGGCAGTCGGGCCACTCTGGCAGCTCCGGGCAGTCGGGCCACTCTGGCAGCTCCGGGCAGTCGGGCCACTCTGGCAGCTCCGGGCAGTCGGGCCACTCTGGCATCTCCGGGCAGACGCACTCTGGCAGCTCCTGACTAGCGGGCGGCTCTGGCGGCTCCTGACTAGCGGGCGGCTCTGGCGGCTCCTGACTGGCGGGCGGCTCTGGCGACTCCTGACTGGCGGGCGGCTCTGGCGACTCCTGACTGGCGGGCGGCTCCGGCGACTCCTGACTGGCGGGCGGCTCTGGCGACTCCTGACTGGCGGCGGCTCTGGCGACTCCTGACTGGCGGGCGGCTCTGGCGACTCCTGACTGGCGGGCAGCTCTGACGTGCCAGCCTGGAGACACGCACCTCCATGCTAGTGCGTATAGCGGGAAACACCGGACCGTAGAGGCGCACTGGCGGTCTTGAGCACAGGGTTGGCATCACCCCTTCAGGCTCGATGCTTACTTCGCCCTGGCACATGCGGGGCGCTGGTACTGTGCCTACCGGCCTGAAAATCCCAGGCCTCACCACAGCCCCAACCCCAAAGCACGGGACCTGTCCACCCTGTCTCTGCCCTACAAGGGTACGGGGAGCTGGCCTGGGGCTCCAATCTCGCCCCGCCAAACAGCCCTTGTGCCCCCCCCAAAAAAGTTATTGGGGCTGCCTCTCGGGTTCCCTTAGTTCCCTTAACTTGTCATCCCAGAATCTTCGCTCCTTCTGCCAAGTCCATCCATCCACACTGTTCTCCTGTGGCTCCCTCCTCTTCCGCTGCTTGGTCCTTTTGTGGTGGGTAGTTCTGTCACATGTATCGTAGTGGAGAGAAGACCAAGGCGCAGCGGGAATGTGAATACTCATACTTTTAACCTCTCTAGGCTAGGCGGGACGAATTCGTCCCACCTACGTAACAGCCACGGCTATCCTGTGGCGCGATTTTCAAAACCTTAAAAATCCTATTACTTCAATTTCTCAAACATATGACTATTTTACAGCCATTTAAAGATAAGACTCTCGTTAATCTAACCACACTGTCCGATTTCAAAAAGGCTTTACAACGAAAGCAAAACATTAGATTATGTCAGCAGAGTACCAAGCCAGAAATAATCAGACACCCATTTTTCAAGCCAGCATATAATGTCACCAAAACCCAGAAGACAGCTAAATGCAGCACTCACCTTTGATGATCTTCATCAGATGACAACCCTAGGACATTATGTTATACAATACATGCATGTTTTGTTCAATCAAGTTCATATTTATATCAAAAACCAGCTTTTTACATTAGCATGTGACGTTCAGAACTAGCATACCCCCCGCAAACTTCCGGGGAATTCGCTAACATTTTACTAAATTACTCACGATAAACGTTCACAAAAAGCATAACAATTATTTTAAGAATTATAGATACAGACCTCCTCTATGCACTCGATATGTCCGATTTTAAAATAGCTTTTTGGTGAAAGCACATTTTGCAATATTCTAAGTACATAGCCCAGGCATCACGGGCTCGCTATTTAGACACCCGGCAAGTTTAGCACTCACCATAATCATATTTACTATTATAAAAATGTCATTACCTTTTGTTGTCTTCGTCAGAATACACACCCAGGACAGCTACTTCAATAACAAATGTTGGTTTGGTCCAAAATAATCCATCGTTATATCCGAATAGCGGCGTTTTGTTCGTGCGTTCCAGACACTATCCGAAATAGTAAAGAAGTGTCACGCGCTTGGCGCAATTCGGGACAATAAAATTCTAAGTATTCCATTACCGTACGTCGAAGCATGTCAACTGCTGTTTAAAATCAATTTTTACGACATTTTTCTCGTAGAAAAGCGATAATATTCCGACAGGGAATCTCCTTTTCGGCAAACAGAGGAAAAAATCCCAAAGGCGGGGGCGGTCGGGGTCACGCGCATAAGCTAGTGTCTCTTGATGGGCCACTTGAGAAAGGCGATAATGTGTTTCAGCCTGGGGCTGGAATGACGACATTCTGTTTTTTCCCGGGCTCTGAGAGCCTATGGAAGACGTGGGAAGTGTCACGTTAGAGCAGAGATCCTTAGTAAATGATAGAGATGGAAAAGAAGTTCAACAAATGGTCAGACAGGCCACTTCCTGTAAAGGAATCTCTCAGGTTTTGACCTGCCATTTGAGTTCTGTTATACTCACAGACACCATTCAAACAGTTTTAGAAAATTTAGGGTGTTTTCTATCCATATGTAATAAGTATATGCATATTCTAGTTACTGAGTAGGAGTGGTAACCAGATTAAATCGGGTATGTTTTTTATCCAGCCGTGTCAATGCTGCCCCCTAACCCTAACAGGTTAATAAACTCAAGTAAGGCATCCACAGGAAAATAACAATAAACACGACAACAGGAACAGTTTTGCAGGCTCACAAAACGCAGTGCAAAAACAACTACCCACAACCCCAAAGAAAAACACACACTACTATATAGGACTCCCAATCAAAGGCAACTCAACACACCTGCCTTCAATTGGGAGTCCAATCACCAACACAACACTTAACACACACAAAAACCCTGCCACGTCCTGACCAAAACTAATACAATTGCTCCCTCTGCTGGTCAGGATGTGACAGCTTCTTTAATCAGGACAACAGTTTTCAGCTGTGCCAACATAATTGCAAAAGGGTTTTCTAATGATCAATTAGCCTTTGAAAACGATAAACTTGGATTTGCTAACACAACGTTCCATTGGAACACAGGAGTGATGGTTGCTGATAATGGGCCGCTGTACACCTATGTAGATATTCCATAAAATATCTGCCGTTTCCAGCTACAATGGTCATTTACAACATTAATAATGTTGTCATGACGTTGGCCTGTGGGTAAGGTGTATGTACCCCCCATAAATACCTTTCTCCCTTCCTTCCCTCTCTCTCTGACTCTACTGAAGGACTCTTGAATAGCCTTTGTTAAACATAGAGAGTCTGTGAACATCAAACAAGTGGGGGGGAAAGGAACCATATTTCGGTAATAGAACCAGTTGAAAATATGCTTTGGTACTTAATGTACATGATGTCTGTTCGGTTGTCATCTGAGACATTATGACTGATGACAGGATGACATAAACTGTATCTGAGAAAGTCTACACATTCTAGTTATCAGATTCACATGGAATTGTTGTGCAAATTAAATGTTTGAATATGAAACTATTTGTGATAAGATTAAATGTAATTTTAGCTTCCAAATGAGAGAATTGGGTTTTCGTAAGGTTAGAGCCCTGCTCAATCAGTGGCCCGCCCCTGTGAAGAGACATGGGTTATAAACTATGAAACACATCCTTCTCTCCCTCCACTATATAAGCCCTTGACGAAAATGTAACCTCCTGTTCCGAGGACGATAGGATGACGGTCCATACTTTAAAAAGGACTAACATGTCAACTACAGAACTAAGCCAACCTCAGCGTGAGCTTTGGTTGTGAATGGTATGAACTTTGAACTATTATTCACTAAAGAAGTGAGACCTCCTAGCCGTTGAGTTAGCAACAGCAGCTGTAAAACACGGGCTAGAAAAGGACGGACGGCGTATCCAGTCTAACACACAATGAAGATACTACAACGTATTCAATTTACCACCAGAGACATTCTTCCGAGGACAGGAAGATCTCTGTTGGCCAACACGGCCAGCATCTACGACAAACCTACCGAAGCGCAGCTCAGAGTACATTTTTATTGCATTTTCCTTTTCCAAATGGGCGGTAATTTAGAATGCATAAGATACTATATTTACGATAGCACAGCTACTCCCTTTGTTCATCAGTCTTCCCGCTCTTTCATTCAAGCCCAACCCCCTCTCTTTGTGTAACAAGCCGTCATGTCGGCTCCGTCCACCAGGGACGTTTTCTGTATGACATAATTTGCATTCTGTGTATATGTAATTCTGTGTGATTAGTTAGGTATTTAGGAAATAAATAATTAAACCCAATTTTGTATTGCTGATTCAACTTGTTAGCCAGGGTTCGTGAAGATAACCAAGAATTTACAACTTTCAGATGAGACTGAAATAAGGTGACGATTAATATTGACTGTTATTGATGTAAAATATTACTAGGTCTTTCAGAGTTTATTCGGAAGATAACAGCTCTATAAACACTCTTTGGTGGTGCCCCGACTTTCTAGTTAATTACATTTACATGATTAGCTCAATCAGGTAATATTAATTACAGAGAAAGGATTTTATAGAATAGCATGTCATATCAGTTAATCCGGCATAGCCAAAGACACCACAATGTATACACTGTATTTCTAATCAATTCGATGTTATTGTAATGGAATAAATGTTATTTTCTTTCAAAAACAAGGAAATGTCTAAGTGACCCCAAACTTTTGAACGGTTGTGTAACTCTGGGTCTTCCTTTCCTGTGGAGGTCCTCATGAGAGCCAGTTTCATCATAGTGCTTGATGGTTTTTGCGACTGCACTTGAAGAAACGTTCAAAGTTTTTGTGGGCAAAGCTGTCATCAAGGCAAATGTTGGCTACTTTGAAGAATCTCAAATATAAAATATATTTAGATTTGTTTAACACTTTTTTTTGTTACTACGTGATTCCATATCTGCTACTTCATAGTTTTGATGTCTTCACTATTATTCTACAATTTAGGAAATAGTAAAAATAAAGAAAAATCCTTGAATGAGTAGGTGTGTCCAAACTTTTGTCTGTGTAACGGTTGTCGTCGGATTGAGACCAAAACGCAGCGGGTATATGTGTACTCATCTTCTTTTATTACGGAAAGAAGGAAAAAAACAAAATAAACACGTACACCAAAAGAAACACAATGACGACTAAACAGTCCTGTAAGGCCATAAGCTATACACGGAACAATCTCCCACAAACACTAAACCAAACACATACCCATATATAGGACTCTCAATCAGAGGCAACGAGAAAACACCTGCCTCCAATTGAGAGTCCAACCCCAATAAACTAGACATACAAAAGACTAGAGACCACATAGAAATACAAACATAGAACATTACCCAAAAACCCGGAAATAATAAATCAAACACCCTACTAAATAAACTTCCTTATATGAACTGTAACTCAGTAAAATCTTTGAAATTGTTGAGTGTTGCGTTTATATTTTTGTTCAGTAAATCAAGGTGTCTTTACTTTTACTCAAGTATGATAGTTGAGTACTTTTTTCACCACTGCACTGAGATATGAGAAGAATGTAGTTGAACTAAAGTGTATTCAAAATTCACGGGTGCCTCTTTACATTATGTGTGCCAGTTCCTTCAGGTCTAAGACAACCATAAATAGTAAACAAGTACCACTTCAAAAAGCTCTCATACCTTCCAGTAGAGTCTGTCAAATGCAACTGAGAAAGAGCCAGTCATATGCAGCAATAGAACTAGCTCTCACATCTCTGCACAGATCCAAGCAGATCCCTAAAGAAGAAAGCTGGCCATTTGCCTGCCTTTCTTCCAAAGGATTCTTACTTACTGTAGAACTTTCTTTGAGGCACAGTCTTCCTAAACAGCTTGCCCACAAGCTTCACACCTCCTTCTCTCCACCTACCCCCTTTGTGTCTCTTATAAATGACACAAACAGCTCACAGACTTCGATGTGTTGCCAGGACAACGGGATGAGAGCCTTGGGGAGTTTGGTGCAGGTGAGGGGAGGGGAGTTTTTGGAGAGTGTGTGTGTGTGTGAGATGGGAGTTTTGGAGGTATAAGGAAATGGGGTGGTGTGTTTGCATGCCATGGAGGAGCTTTGTTTTACAGAGGCTCCCAGCGGGCCCCGTGGCTAGAATGGGAATAAGCCCTTCTCTCTCACACAGTATCACTTAGAGGATTCAGGTTCTGGCTCAGGTCTGCTTTGGCTGCATAAACAGCGCATGTCACCCTGCCTCTTGCAACCTTGGCACGGTCACTCACCACCGCAGCACACTGTAGCAGCAGCCCCTGGCACAGAGTCAGTCTGGAGGGTGAGAGACACGTCCTTATTGTGACCTCTCTACCTCCTCCAATGACAGCACAGCAAACTCAAACAACACTCGCTGTCATTGTCTGTATTTCCCTCCCTCCCTCCCTCCCTCCCTCCCTCCCTCCCTCCCTCCCTCCCTCCCTCCCTCCCTCCCTCCCTCCCTCCCTCCCTCACTCACTCACTCACCCTGTCCCTCACTCACTGATTCCCTCCCTCCCCCCTCCCTCCCTCGCGGTTGCGTAGTAGAACATAATCTGTAATTGATGGAAATATACTCTGACACATCCATTTGGGAGAGCGAGGGTCTGAGGGTAGACTCAGGTAATTATGAGTCGCTCACTGGGTCAACCAAGGTCGAAAAAAAGGTCAAAAGCCCCATTAGTGCTTTCACTAATTGACTAGCCTCGCCAGTCCTGGTCGCTGAAGGTCACCCTTACTATTCCTTTCTAATGGCTGGACAGAAGTTGGACAGAAGGACAGAAGTCAGAATATGGCAGACCTGGGTTTAAATACGATTTGAAATAATTTCACATACTTTAGTTTGACTTGATTGAGCATACCTGGCTAAATGGAATCAATAGAATAGTCGCAAATGAGCAAACCCATCTGGCACTACAGGCAGGCGAAAGCAAACGCTCAAAGTATTGAAATATTTCAAATAGCATTTGAACCCAGACATGGAATGTGGGCCAGAATCCATCTCAATTAAGGAGCCGGGACCTTCCAATAGACCTCTATTCACTGTGATTTATTGCATGGCCGAACCAAATGAAAAATAAGTGTAGTGTGTGGGGACACTGGAGTAATTATATCACACTTGAAAATGTAGATATTGGCGATGGTGTTGGAAATGCAACAAGGGACACTCCATGTTTGTGGGGCGTACGTTCGGTTTTCCGATCAGCTCTCTCTCCTTTGCATAAATGGTACATCCTTGAACAGTGCTCTACAGATTGCAGATATGGTGGAAGAAGTTCACATGTTTATGGATGTTATTCAATGAGATGTCCTTGGCCTGCTCCGGTATAGTTCCTCTGTGGAATCTATGGCACACACGAAACGTCTGAGGTGCATGAAGGTGGTGAAGAGTATAAAGAAGGCAGTCGATCAGCATTTCAGATGAGTTCACGACTGTGTGACCTGTCCTTGCTGATCTGATTATTGTGCCACTGGAATAGCTGTAATATGATGTACTATCTAACAAAGCCACTAGATGTCGATGCACACTTTGATAATTGTTTTCCCACTGAGCATTGCATTTCGACTTCTCTAATGACTACTTGATTTTCAGCACTCGAAATCCATTCAACATAACTGTATGGTTAATAAGGTCCCAAGATGAGAGACGTGTTCAACTTGAACTGTGTTTGACCTGAAACGGCCAACAATAAGACAATAACAATAAGATTCTATAGTCAGACAATGTTCTAATTGGCTTAATCAGGCCAATCCGAAAAAAGCCCTTCTGGCCTGTTTAAACACAATTTACAACTTTAATGTTGTTTAAGAAACAATTCATTATTGGAATATATTTTACAGATTATGATCTGAATCAACTTCATTGGTCCTTTATCACTGTCCATAGAACAAGCACAAATGGTTAGTCTTTGTATATAAGCCTATCACTGTCATGTCATGTGATCTCACATTGATACCATAGCTGTCAACACATTGTATGTTTAGTAGAATGTTTAATTCCAATCAATGAATTGAATGAACATTTACATTTTTTTAGGAACACATGGGTAATCGAACTTGTACAATTCAGAGGCTGCAACTAATTAAGCTTTTGATTCAGGAAAGGTTAAAATGTAAGACTATACAAGAGTCCCTCTTGTTTAGTCGCTTGAGATCTCAGATGATATCAGGGAAACGGAACCCCTCTGGTTCCGCCTGGGGGCTCCTGGGAGAGAAAGAAGTGTCAATTGGTTTCAAAAGCAGAAAGAGAGAAGGAGAAAGAGAGGGAAGGAGAAAGAGAAAATGAGAAAGAAAGAAAGAAAGAAAGAGATGGAAGATGAAAGAAAAGTTCCCTGGCAGGCTACCAATAGTCACAGGTGTCTGCCGAACAATGGGCCAGTACAATGGTGGTTGGCAGCCTGGCACACTGCTGCCCAGCCAAGCCTTGTCCGGTATGAACAGGACTCCTAGAGGAAAAGACACCAAACCAATCCTTATAGGGGATTATAAGTAAAGTAAAAAATGCTGAGAGGGAAGGGAGTTGTGTGTAACTATGCATAGCTTTACCCCGACAGGCCCAGATGTTAAACAGTTAATAAATAATTTTTGGGGTAATTTGTAGCTGTCATTTGTTAATTTACCGTAAAAGGTAACAGGTGTAGCCTATACTCTTTCCCTGTTAAAATTATGTTATTATACTGTGACACACGATTCACAGTCTTGTGAGAATGATTGTGAACTTGAGTTATTTACAAAAATCATAACTGGCTTCATTGAATATCCTCAGCATTTGCATCAAATATCGACAACATTCCAGCAGTGGAGGCTGCTGAGAAGAGGACAGCTCATAATAATGTTTGGAACGGATCAAATGGAATGGCATCAAACACTTCAACACCATGTGTTTGATGTATTTGATACCATTCCACTCATTCTGCTCCAGCCATTACCACGAGCTCGTCCTCCCCAATTAAGGTGCCACCAACCTCATGTACATTCCAGTATCGCATTTATATTCTTATCAGTACCAGTCTGTGCATTGAACTTCAGCCATAACTCATTCTACAGCCTTTGATATCAGATTCAAACATAAACCCTGTTTTAAGTTATGAAACCATAAACCATGTGTTGGTAATGATCTAACATAAGCAACGTTGTCTTGACGCTGTGAAATGAGAAGGCAAATAAATGATTCACACAGAACACTTTTCCTGATAGCTGGCTGTGAATTGTATCTATTGGAATTTAATTTGTTTCATATTTTCAGTGTTTGAGTGATCCATCCTCGGTCGTCCGCAATAGCTATAGACTTGAACTGACACGTGGCCACAAGTGTTCTCATGCTACATTCATATAGTTCCTCTCCTTTTACTGAAGGCCACATTTCCAAAGTTTTTATTTGGCAAATAATCTTGAACTGGCTGACAGCTCTCTGGTTAAAGAAACCTGTTCTCATGCCATACATTTGTTGACATTGCCGTGCCCATGTAATCAATTACACAGAGTAGGCCTAACCTGTTATATACTGTTCAAATATGCCACACCGGGGCCGCCCTTTGCAATAAAGTCGGTGGAGTTGAAGTCCAGTTTATCTAGGCTACTTCAAGCTTTGAAACACAGGGATGTAGACAGTAGATGGATATTTACCAGGTAATAAAGGCTGGGTACAACAATGGTCTGTAGGACGTGAAGGAAAGGCTTCCTTTAACCAACAGTTGTGAAATACTGACCACAAAAAAGGTTTGATGAGGTTAGCTCCTCCATTCCCAAGCACATTTAAGGGGGTGTTTCACATCCTTTTACATTTATGCATATATGTGCCTTTTGTTTATTCCCACAAGTATTCAACAATTGTTTTTTTTGTTGTTAATTTTAAGAAGTTGTCAAAAAATAATGTTAATGTTCAAAAGCATGCAAACTTACATAGACATATTGACAGTTCAGACGGGGGCACATAAAAATCTCATTAATAAATGCATGCTCTAACCTGTAAGCCACACCTATTTGAGTCTCAACCATGGACAGAATATATATACACATATACAGTACCAGTCAACAGCTTGGACACACCTACTCATTCTAGGGTATTTCTTTATTTTGACTATTTCTACATTGTAAAACTATGAAATAACACAAATGGAATCATATAGTAACCGAAAAAGTTCTAAACAAATCCAAATATATTTTATATTCTAAAAGTAGCCACCCTTTGCCGTTGTAATGTGTACGCTAAGAATCGTGAAGCAAGTACAGGGAGTGAATTTAATAAATAATGGAACAAAACAAGAAACACGAGTCGCATACAGACATAAAACATTGGAACAGAATCAATAACACCTGGGGAAAGAACCAAAGGGAGTGACAGATATAGGGGAAGAAATCAGCAAGGCAATGGAGTCCAGGTGAGTCTCATGAAGTGCAAATCATTAAAATCCAGACGGAAAATATTTAAATGTAAAATGTTAAATTATATATAGTTTACACCCAGAATGTCCTACATCAGATTTTCCCTGACTTGCATTTCTTTTTCACCTGTAGTAAAAAAATGTGGTCCTTCCATTTAGTTGTAAGGACTTATGTACGCAATTCAATCAGAACATTATTTAAAATCACTTTTACGTGACCATGTTAGTAAGCATTCTGTAACTGATATTTTTACTTATGTTCCATGTTAATAGTCGATGGTGACGGGTGTGCGTAATGAGTAACCTGGCGACAACGAGCGCCAGAGAGGAGGAGCAGGAGTAGAGGTGACAGCCTTGATGATAGCTTTGCACACTCTTGGCATTCTTTCAACCAGCTTCAACTGGAATGCTTTTCCAACAGTCTTGAATGAGTTCCGACATATGCTGAGCACTGCTTTTCCTTCACTCTGCGGTAACTCAGAGTGAAGGTACAACGCCGTGTACTACTCCCTTCACAGAACAGTGCAAACTGGCTCTAACCAGAATAGAAAGAGGAGTGGGAGGCCCCAGTGCACAACTGAGCAAGAGGACAAGAACATTAGAGTGTCTAGTTTGAGAAACAGACACCTCACAAGTCCTCAACTTGTCAGCTTCATTAAATAGTACCTGCAAAACACCAGTCTCAACATCAACAGTGAAGAGGCGACTCCAGGATGCTGGCCTTCTAGGCAGACTTCCTCTGTCCAGTGTCTGTTCTTTTTCCCATCTTAATCTTTTATTTTTATTGGCTAGTCTGAGATATGGCTTTTTCTTTGCAACTTTGACTAGAAGGCCAGCATCCCGGGGGTCGCCTCTTCACTGTTGACGTTGAGACTGGTGTTTTGCGGGTACTATTTCATTAAGCTGCCAGTTGAGGACTTGTGAGGTGTCTGTTTCTCAAACTAGACACTCTAATGTACTTGTCCTCTTGCTCAGTTGTATATATATATATATATATACTATTACAGTTATGGATTAACTGGTAAAGTGTCACATAAGGCCAAACACACACACAATATATAAGATCAATTAGCTACATTGTTATTATTGTATTATTTATGGCAGAAAAAGTGTTACAAGTGGACATCACGTTTTATAAAATGATGAAATATTATTTTCCCCCGCAATGCTATGCTCATGTGTTTTAAAAAAAAATGTTTAGCTCTAACTTCCTGGTGACCAACCAACTACACTTGCTCAGTCAGCAAACCTGAATTTCTGGAATAACAAGCTGTTTTAATGTAAAACATATTTTCCAGTACGTCTACATTTAGTCTGGTATCTAATTGATTACACAGCTTGAAGAATTCAATTGAAATCGAGTGAAAACAAGAGCTGGCTACCGAAATTCCAGAACGTAGAAGTGACATCCCCAGCTAGCCAGCGCTCATCAACGTGGAGAGGACGTGCTTGTGCCTTGTGCTGACTGACAGCTGTAGTCAGAGCTGGAGGACAGATGCAAACTAGAGAAGACGCTGAGCAGTTTCTAAGAACACGGAATGTAGTGGAATGATAAGGTAAGAATTATATTAACTTGTACACTTGGCTAATCAGGTGAAATCTATCGAGCAAGGTAAGTACGCTAGCACCAATGGTCGCCCTGGACCAGAGCTGACTATTAAGGAGGTCCGTCAGCTGGCTAGCAGATAGCTTTCTCTTTTGCTACAGGACGTTTTGCTAAACGTGGCTAACGTTAGTTGATGTTTAAGTCTCTTGTTCTCGAAAATTACTGACTGGGCATCCAGCTCCAAGTGAGTAATATGCTAGCGTCAGTTTGGTGTATAACAAGCTGACGTTAGTTAGTAATCTAATCAAAGAGACTCAATCTCTCAGATCTGATAGCTAGTTAATTTAGCTAGTTAGAACTTCTGTTTTGACAGCTGAACTAGGCTAACCTAACCCATGTCCATGCAAATAACTTTTACAAATGTTATTTTGTGATAAACCGTTTGTAACAACAGGATTGATTTGTCAAATGTGCTTTCTATTCCCTGATTTCACAAGGATACTGGTGTTCATTCTAATGCTTTTAAACCCTTCCCAGTCCCAGCTATGAGCGAGTTAATTTAGCTCACTGTAAACCTCGTCTAATCTGAATTGAAGAGGATCTAGATTCTCTGCAGTTTTAACTTTCTCAGCATATTTGCATTAGTGATAAGTGATTTTGTATTGTCTATAATTGATGCATGTGAAGTTCCTTGAACGAGCTATGTAGTCTGTTGGAACAAAAGATAGTCATGCTGAAGATTGATCCTCTGCTCACTCCCTGCACTCAGACCACAACCTAAACATCTGGGAAAACAATAACTAAACCTGTCAACATACAAGAAGACATCATTTTACAGTTTGGGTCAACAGCAAGCAAAATGCATCCCGTCTATTAAAGAGAAAGTAGGCTAAAGCTGAACTACAAGCTTTCCCTGTAGGCTATAGTCTACTTGCGTCAGTGTGATGGAGGTCTGTGAAATACATGAAATACATTCCTATAACACTTATCAACCCTCTGATACAGTTTGAGACGGCCAGCCGTCGGTCTTACTATAGTGTTTAGGTCTAGTGTAATCACTGAGGAGTCGTTTGTGTCGTTGAGGGATGTTTTTCCATGCTGAATGTTTACACTGAGTAAATGCTCACATAAGCCTGATGGCACTCCTAGTTGAAGCTGGCCAGCTGTTCCTCTCTGGTGTACCAGTGACACTCTGGTGGGAGGGGGAGTTCCCCCTAGGTACAAATATAGGGTCAGCATCCCTTCCCCCAATTCTAACCATTAGGGGGGTAAATGCATAACTGACCCAAGATCAACATTGGGGGGGCAACTTTAACCTACACCATTCAGTGACACTGATAACATCATGGTAAAATACAGAATGTACTAGTACCTATTTTGTCAGAGGTTTTTCAGTGCTGAAGGTTGATTGATTTTATTTGCCGGTTGAAAAAACACACACAGTATATATATTTTAAAAACGTGACAGGGATATCACAAACAAGTCAGACTTATTTCCATTGTGGAAATAAGTTAACAGCGCGTAAACTCTCACATGTTGGCCCTCATGTTTCAGGTTGTCCAGCTGTTCATTTGCAGTGTACCAATCCAATCACTGTACCATTCAGTATACTACTATTCAGTGACACAGATACAATCACACAGTAGTGTGTAGGAATGTACTGACACCTATTTTCTAACTTACAGTTACTGTTGTCAGTGCAACTTGTTTGACTGGTCTCTGAGATTGATGTCACAGCAAAAGCGCAGCCCTGTTCCGTGTTTGTACTTACTCTAGCTCTCTGTCAATGTCAGGGCGATGTTTCTTCTCCATAGCTGTTGCAGATGAAGACATTGGCTACATTCAAATGTCCATACGAGCATAACTTTAAGAATGCATGCCAAATCCATTCTTAGTGGTGTGCTAGTAGAGAAGAAGAGGCTGATGATGATTATGTTGGAACATTATTCTAGGGCTAGGCTAGCCCAACTGGTTCTAGCCCAACTGGTTTGTGCATAGCAGCAGAATTCATTCCACCACACAAATGAATACAGGATTATGGCTGTATGAAAGTCCTTCTCCAGATGGCTATAGTCTACTGTACACATCTCGATAGCCTACTGTATACTAAACTCTATACTCTCTATAGCCTACTGTATACTAAACTCTATAGTCTCTATAGCCTACTGTATACTAAACTCTATAGTCTCTATAGCCTACTGTACACTACTCTATAGTCTCTATAGCCTACTGTACACTACTCTATAGTCTCTATAGCCTACTGTACACTACTCTATAGTCTCTATGGCCTACGGTACACTACTCTATAGCCTACTGTACACTACTCTATATTCTCTATAGCCTACAGTACACTACTCTATATTCTCTATAGCCTACTGTACACTACTCTATAGTCTCTATAGCCTACGGTACACTACTCTATATTCTCTATAGCCTACGGTACACTACTCTATAGCCTACGGTACACTACTCTATAGTCTATAGCCTACGGTACACTACTCTCTAGCCTACGGTACACTACTCTCTAGCCTACGGTACACTACTCTCTAGCCTACGGTACACTACTCTCTAGCCTACGGTACACTACTCTATAGTCTCTATAGCCTACGGTACACTACTCTATAGTCTACGGTACACTACTCTATAGCCTACGGTACACTACTCTATAGTCTCTATAGCCTACGGTACACTACTCTATAGCCTACGGTACACTACTCTATAGTCTCTATAGCCTACGGTACATTACTCTATAGCCTACTGTACACTACTCTATAGTCTCTATAGCCTACGATACACTACTCTATAGTCTCTATAGCCTACGGTACACTACTTTATAGCCTACGGTACACTACTCTATAGTCTCTATAGCCTACGGTACACTACTCTATAGTCTCTATAGCCTACTGTACACTACTCTATAGTCTCTATAGCCTACGGTACACTACTCTATAGCCTACTGTACGCTACTCTATAGTCTCTATTGCCTACTGTACACTACTCTATGGCCTACTGTACACTACTCTATATTCTCTATAGCCTACGGTACACTACTCTATAGTCTACGGTACACTACTCTATAGTCTCTATAGCCTACGGTACACTACTCTATATTCTCTATAGTCTACGGTACACTACTCTATAGTCTCTATAGCCTACTGTACACTACTCTATAGTCTCTATAGCCTACGGTACACTACTCTATAGTCTCTATAGCCTACGGTACACTACTCTATATTCTCTATAGCCTACGGTACACTACTCTATAGTCTCTATAGCCTACGGTACACTACTCTATATTCTCTATAGCCTACTGTACACTACTATATAGTCTCTATAGCCTACGGTACACTACTCTATAGTCTCTATAGCCTACGGTACACTACTCTATAGTCTCTATAGCCTACGGTACACTACTCTATAGTCTACGGTACACTACTCTATAGTCTCTATAGCCTTCGGTACACTACTCTATAGCCTACGGTACACTACTCTATAGCCTACGGTACACTACTCTATAGTCTACGGTACACTACTCTATAGTCTCTATAGCCTTCGGTACACTACTCTATAGCCTACGGTACACTACTCTATAGCCTACGGTACACTACTCTATAGTCTCTATAGCCTACGGTACACTACTCTATAGCCTACTGTACGCTACTCTATAGTCTCTATAGCCTACTGTACACTACTCTATGGCCTACTGTACACTACTCTATATTCTCTATAGCCTACTGTACACAACTCTATAGTCTCTATAGTCTACGGTACACTACTCTATAGTCTACGGTACACTACTCTATAGTCTCTATAGCCTTCGGTACACTACTCTATAGCCTACGGTACACTACTCTCTAACCTACTGTACACTACTCTATATTCTCTATAGCCTACGGTACACTACTCTATAACCTACTGTACACTACTCTATATTCTCTATAGCCTACGGTACACTACTCTATAGTCTCTATAGCCTACTGTACACTACTCTATAGTCTCTATAGCCTACTGTACACTACTCTATATTCTCTATAGCCTACAGTACACTACTCTATATTCTCTATAGCCTACTGTACACTACTCTATAGTCTCTATAGCCTACGGTACACTACTCTATAGTCTCTATAGCCTACGGTACACTACTCTATAGTCTACGGTACACTACTCTATAGTCTCTATAGCCTTCGGTACACTACTCTATAGCCTACGGTACACTACTCTATAGTCTCTATAGCCTACGGTACACTACTCTATAGTCTCTATAGCCTACGGTACACTACTCTATAGTCTCTATAGCCTACGGTACACTACTCTATAGTCTCTATAGCCTACGGTACACTACTCTATAGTCTCTATAGCCTACGGTACACTACTCTATAGTCTCTATAGCCTACGGTACACTACTCTATAGTCTCTATAGCCTACTGTACACTACTCTATAGTCTACGGTACACTACTCTATAGTCTCTATAGCCTTCGGTACACTACTCTATAGCCTACGGTACACTACTCTATAGCCTACGGTACACTACTCTATAGTCTACGGTACACTACTCTATAGTCTCTATAGCCTTCGGTACACTACTCTATAGCCTACGGTACACTACTCTATAACCTACTGTACACTACTCTATATTCTCTATAGCCTACGGTACACTACTCTATAGTCTCTATAGCCTACTGTACACTACTCTATAGTCTCTATAGCCTACTGTACACTACTCTATATTCTCTATAGCCTACAGTACACTACTCTATATTCTCTATAGCCTACTGTACACTACTCTATAGTCTCTATAGCCTACGGTACACTACTCTATAGTCTCTATAGCCTTCGGTACACTACTCTATAGCCTACGGTACACTACTCTATAGTCTCTATAGCCTACGGTACACTACTCTATAGTCTCTATAGCCTACGGTACACTACTCTATAGTCTCTATAGCCTACGGTACACTACTCTATAGTCTCTATAGCCTACGGTACACTACTCTATAGTCTCTATAGCCTACGGTACACTACTCTATAGTCTCTATAGCCTACGGTACACTACTCTATAGCCTACTGTACACTACTCTATAGTCTCTATAGCCTACGGTACACTACTCTATAGTCTCTATAGCCTACGGTACACTACTCTATAGCCTACGGTACACTACTCTATAGCCTACGGTACACTAAACTCTATAGCCTACGGTACACTACTCTATAGCCTACTGTACACTAAACTCTATAGCCTACGGTACACTACTCTATAGCCTACTGTACACTACTCTATAGTCTACGGTACACTACTCTATAGCCTACGGTACACTAAACTCTATAGCCTACGGTACACCACTCTATAGCCTACTGTACACTAAACTCTATAGCCTACGGTACACTACTCTATAGCCTACGGTACACTAAACTCTATAGCCTACGGTACACTAAACTCTATAGCCTACGGTATACTACTCTATAGCCTACGGTACACTAAACTCTATAGCCTACGGTACACTACTCTATAGCCTACTGTACACTAAACTCTATAGCCTACGGTACTAAACTCTATAGCCTACTGTACACTACTCTATAGCCTACTGTACACTAAACTCTATAGCCTACAGTACACAACTCTATAGTCTCTATAGCCTACTGTACACTAAACTCTATAGCCTACTGTACACTAAACTCTATAGCCTACTGTACACTAAACTCTATAGCCTACTGTACACTACTCTATAGCCTACTGTACACTACTCTATAGTCTACGGTACACTACTCTATAGCCTACTGTACACTACTCTATAGTCTCTATAGCCTACGGTACACTACTCTATATTCTCTATAGCCTACGGTACACTACTCTATAGCCTACGGTACACTACTCTATAGTCTCTATAGCCTACGGTACACTACTCTATAGCCTACTGTACACTTCTCTATAGCCTACTGTACACTACTCTATAGCCTACTGTACGCTACTCTATAGTCTCTATAGCCTACTGTACACTACTCTATGGCCTACTGTACACTACTCTATATTCTCTATAGCCTACGGTACACTACTCTATAGTCTACGGTACACTACTCTATAGTCTCTATAGCCTTCGGTACACTACTCTATAGGCTACGGTACACTACTCTATAGCCTACGGTACACTACTCTATAGTCTCTATAGCCTACTGTACACTACTCTATAGTCTCTATAGCCTACTGTACACTACTCTATAGTCTCTATAGCCTACGGTACACTACTCTATAGTCTCTATAGCCTACGGTACACTACTCTATATTCTCTATAGCCTACTGTACACTACTCTATAGTCTCTATAGCCTACGGTACGCTACTCTATAGCCTACTGTACACTACTCTATAGTCTCTATAGCCTACTGTACACTACTCTATAGTCTCTATAGCCTACGGTACACTACTCTATAGCCTATGGTACACTACTCTATAGCCTACTGTACACTACTCTATAGTCTCTATAGCCTACGGTACACTACTCTATAGTCTCTATAGCCTACTGTACACTACTCTATAGACTCTATAGCCTACGGTACACTACTCTATAGTCTCTATAGCCTACGGTACACTACTCTATAGTCTCTATAGCCTACGGTACACTACTCTATAGTCTCTATAGCCTACGGTACACTACTCTATAGCCTAAGGTACACTACTCTATAGTCTCTATAGCCTACGGTACATTACTCTATAGCCTACTGTACACTACTCTATAGTCTCTATAGCCTACGATACACTACTCTATAGTCTCTATAGCCTACGGTACACTACTTTATAGCCTACGGTACACTACTCTATAGTCTCTATAGCCTACGGTACACTACTCTATAGTCTCTATAGCCTACTGTACACTACTCTATAGTCTCTATAGCCTACGGTACACTACTCTATATTCTCTATAGCCTACTGTACACTACTCTATATTCTCTATAGCCTACTGTATACTACTCTGTATTCTCTATAGCCTACGGTACACTACTCTATAGTCTCTATAGCCTACTGTATACTACTCTATAGTCTCTATAGCCTACGGTACCCTACTCTATAGTCTCTATAGCCTACTGTACACTACTCTATAGTCTCTATAGCCTACTGTACACTACTCTATAGTCTCTATAGCCTACGGTACACTACTCTATAGTCTCTATAGCCTACTGTACACTACTCTATAGTCTCTATAGCCTACGGTACACTACTCTATAGCCTACGGTACACTACTCTATAGTCTCTATAGCCTACGGTACACTATTCTATAGTCTCTATAGCCTACGGTACACTACTCTATAGTCTCTATAGCCTACGGTACACTACTCTATAGCCTACGGTACACTACTCTATAGCCTACGGTACACTACTCTATAGCCTACGGTACACTACTCTATAGCCTACGGTACACTAAACTCTATAGCCTACGGTACACTACTCTATAGCCTACGGTACACTACTCCATAGCCTACGGTACACTACTCTATAGCCTACTGTACACTACTCTATAGTCTACGGTACACTACTCTATAGCCTACGGTACACTAAACTCTATAGTCTACGGTACACTAAACTCTATAGTCTACGGTACACTAAACTCTATAGCCTACGGTACACTACTCTATAGCCTACGGTACACTACTCTATAGCCTACGGTACACTACTCTATAGCCTACGGTACACTAAACTCTATAGCCTACGGTACACTATACTCTATAGCCTACGGTATACTACTCTATAGCCTACGGTACACTAAACTCTATAGCCTACGGTACACTACTCTATAGCCTACGGTACACTACTCTATAGCCTACTGTACACTACTCTATAGCCTACTGTACACTAAACTCTATAGCCTACAGTACACAACTCTATAGTCTCTATAGCCTACTGTACACTAAACTCTATAGCCTACTGTACACTAAACTCTATAGCCTACTGTACACTACTCTATAGTCTACGGTACACTACTCTATAGCCTACTGTACACTACTCTATAGTCTCTATAGCCTACGGTACACTACTCTATAGCCTACGGTACACTACTCTATAGTCTCTATAGCCTACGGTACACTACTCTATAGCCTACTGTACACTTCTCTATAGCCTACTGTACACTTCTCTATAGCCTACTGTACACTACTCTATAGTCTCTATAGCCTACGGTACACTACTCTATAGCCTACGGTACACTACTCTATAGCCTACGGTACACTACTCTATAGCCTACTGTACACTTCTCTATAGCCTACTGTACACTACTCTAT
Source organism: Salmo salar (assembly GCF_965601325.2). Taxonomy (NCBI): domain Eukaryota; kingdom Metazoa; phylum Chordata; class Actinopteri; order Salmoniformes; family Salmonidae; genus Salmo; species Salmo salar. The sequence goes on along the minus strand of NC_138304.1, from coordinate 90,542,159 downwards.
ATTCTCTATTGCCTACTGTACACTACTCTATAGCCTACTGTACACTACTCTATAGCCTACTGTACACTACTCTATAGCCTACTGTACACTACTCTATAGCCTACTGTACACTACTCTATAGCCTACTGTACACTTCTCTATAGCCTACTGTACACTACTCTATAGTCTCTATAGCCTACTGTACACTACTCTATAGTCTACTGTACACTACTCTACAGCCTACTGTACACTACTCTACAGCCTACTGTACACTACTCTATAGCCTACTGTATGCTAAACTCTATAGTCCCTATAGCCTACTGTACACTACTCTATAGCCTACTGTACACTACTCTATAGCCTACTGTATGCTAAACTCTATAGTCCCTATAGCCTACTGTACACTCAACTCTATAGTCCCTATACTCTTAACAGCAGCAAACCATCCATCTGCGCTGTGGTCAGTCAGACCTTCATAAGATTAAACACTGCTAGGGCTGTCCAGACTCCCTTTTTAAAATCCCCTCTGACAGAAGATGCTAGATCAGGTGGTATCTAGATTGGTGTTAGTGTAGCAATGGGGCAGTGTAGCCAGCCAGCGATGGCGGACCCAAAGCCTCCTGGAGCTGGTGGCGTAGTCCTACTTGTTTTGGATTCTGCAGAACTCCCACAGACTTACTCCAAAGAGGAGGCAGAGATTCTCCCTAAGCCTTGTGTTAGGCTGCTGGTCCGAATCCCTCCCTCCCCAGCCCCACCAAGGGCTATCAGATTCAGTGGGAGGAATTTGATGGACTTCTAATATAAAGGAGGTTTTGTTTAGTGCCGTTCTCTATTTTGTAACCCCAGGCCTCGGAGTCCCTTGGCCAGTGACCAGAGCTTGAGTGTGAAAGAGGCATGGGCCTGGTAATGCCTCGAAGAACTGAAATGGAGACTCGTGCTTAGTGACTCAACAATGCTTCAGCGCACATCAAGCAAATACTCTCCTCAGTTTGTGAAACACCTGACTCTGACAATGTTTTAAGGGTGTATTGGCTTAGGCCTATCATATAAAAATCTATTTATGGGGTAACATCCTTGTCATCCTCTCAGAATTTCCCTGTCAAGATCAAAGATTGAATATTTTCCAGAGTTAAATTTACGACGTTATAGTAAAGCAGTCCAGTCTTGATAATGGAAAAAATCTCAATGATACAGTAGGAAGCTGGAGTGTGTGTGACTGGAACACATCACATGTAGGCTATTTTCAGAGTGGAAAGGCACAGAGTGGATGAAAGCATGTCGAAGTTACTGTCTAAAACCTCAGTCAGTCACTGATGCTGTACTGAGTATCCCTGCTGAAATATTCATGCTGTGATTACACTCAATGGCAGGATTGATGCTGGAGATGGGTTTAACAGTATCTGCCCTCTTTTATTTGCCTCTGGTCTGCCTGTCTTTTGAGTTGAGCTATCTGACTGTATCTAAGCCTACATGTTGTTACTACTAGAAGAACATTCAAAGAACATTAGGCCTAGACTGTTGCCTAACCCTATCACCTCAGAGAACCTTGGCTATATAGTACGCTTTGAAAAAAGGGTTCTCTGCCTGTCCCCATCGGAGAACCCATTGAAGAACCATTTTGGGTTCCATGTAGAACCCTCTGTGGAAAGGGTTCTGCAAAGGGTTATCACATCGGGACAGCCAGAGAACCCTTTTGGAACCATTTTTTCCAAAACTTTCTAGGGTGTACAATATGTGTTGCCTCCTGTATAAAATGTTGGCTTTGATTAAAGATGCAATGTACAGAAATCGCTCCACCATTTTGTGGTTGCTAAAATTCTAATCGTTTGCCTCATTTCAGTTTGTGACAAAACAGTGTAGAGAATCATTGTACCATCTAAACCGCTGTGAAATATATATTTTACATAACAAAAAATATTGTGTTTTCAGCTGTTTGAAGCTGGTGTACAAAACTGAAATGGAAAAACTGCAGAACGGGAAGCATAGAAATAGAACAGATCTACCGCTTCTTAGGCTTGATTTCAATGAGAATTACAGATACAACTCACATTTCTATGTGAATTTGGTCAGGTCGCCCAAAAAGTTACATGTTGAAGCATCTCAACACCACAGCGTAGATCACTGGTGGAATTATAGGCTGCTATCTTTGCTATTTCTATTTAATTTCAGCTCCCATTTAGCCCTGAATTTGTCATTCTTGATATTGGATGATGATTGTCATCAGTTTAGTCAATTTGGGCGACATCATTAGCAGTGTTTTCTCATTTAGCAGTAAACAGACGTCTCTGTCGAGCATTAGCGCTGCCGCTGAGTGGAATGAAATTAGCATAAAATCATTAGCCTTTAAGCGTTTTGTGCTTAATCAAATCTTGTTGTCATGTGGAATGCTCTGAGTGAGAATTTGAATGAATCAACATATTTTTAATCAACAGATAGGCCTATCCCCAACCTCCACTGTCATAATGATTTCTATCACAGTTATGCATAACTTGTTATAGTCAGTATTATTCAACTGTTGTAATGGAAATATTTAAGATGATAATTTAGAGTAATCAACACAGTGTTGGACTTTCTGTAATACAGACTTTCCAGTGTTCTATTTGTAACACAAGGTGCAGGTTGATAGTCGCCAGACTTGTTCTGGATTATTGTCATCTGTTGATGGTGGTTGACGCCAGACTGGAGGTACATGGACCGAGGACACACAGATTATTCACTGTTCTATTGATGCCATTCTATGAACACTGATTCTGTAGCAGCTGACAAAGTCACTGCCTTTTAGTTTTGTCTTCCTACAAGCCTCTCAGGCTGGTGTTTACACAGCATTTGGTGTGGTCTTAATAGGATGTAAAGGTCCAGTCTCCAAGAGGCCAGTTAGACGTTTTCTCTGCTTCTGCACTGGAGGTGTCTCCCTGTTGCAACTTGTAATAAACCGGATGGATTTTTTTAGTAACTACGACTGCTCTCCTATTTGTTCACCTGGTAGTTCCTATTACAGCCTGTTTTTATGTGGTGTAGGTCTAATGGTTCACTGTCATGGTTCAAGGCAGTCATGGATCCACTTATAACTCAGCACATGGTGTCTAATACTTTCATCATAGACCAAAGTGGACCTAAACCTTTTCTCAGCCCTCCTTGCTGTTTGTTGTGTTTTCCACAGAGCTGTGTGGCCTGGGCACTCTTGAGTGGCAGCTGGTGAGACTCCACGTTGCTAGGGGAGATGAGGGTGCGTTGGTCCCGGAAGCTGGGCTTCCTAGCAAAGACCTTCTTCCTGCTGTGGGTGCTATGGCTGGGCTACATTCTCCTAGCCCGCTCCACCGCCTCCTCTACAGGGGCCGATGGAGGGGAGGACAGAGGAGACCGCAACCTGCTGGTCAGGCACTTCTCCCCCGTGGAGGAGCAGGGAGGCGAGCAGCTGGCCAGGCCCGTGTACGTGAAGGCGCCAGCGGATGCCAACGCGCACGGGGAGTGGGGCATGGCCACCACGCTGAACCTCAGCCCGGAGGAGAGGAAGCAGGAAGAGGACAGCGTGGAGAGATACGCTATTAATATCTTTGTCAGTGATAAGATCTCCCTGCACCGACACATCCAGGACAGCAGAATGAAAGAGTGAGTAGCCAAATGATCTTCGTCTCCACACAGGGCACAGAGAGCCCCGCCCCTCCCGGCAGTACAATCAGGCGGCAGGTAGCCTAGCGGTTAAGAGCGTTGGGCCAATAACCGAACGGGCGCTACTTTCAGTCCCGAGCCGATTTAGGTGACAAATCTGTTGTGTCCTTGATCAAAGCAATTAACCCTAACTTTTGATAAGAGTTTCTGCTAAATGACTAAAATGTCATATAAATGTCATCCGTTTAGACCAGTAACCATCTGTTATTGTACTGATTGCAGAAACATACATTTGGCATACTGTCAGCTTCCAATAAACACTGAATCTGTCTGGGCTCACTGTCAGCTTCCAATAAACACTGAATCTGTCTGGGCTCACTGTCAGCTTCCAATAAACACTGAATCTGTCTGGGCTCATGGTCAGCTTCCAATAAACACTGAATCTGTCTGGGCGCACTGTCAGCTTCCAATAAACACTGAATCTGTCTGGGCGCACTGTCAGCTTCCAATAAACACTGAATCTGTCTGGGCGCACTGTCAGCTTCCAATAAACACTGAATCTGTCTGGGCGCACTGTCAGCTTCCAATAAACACTGAATCTGTCTGGGCTCACTGTCAGCTTCCAATAAACACTGAATCTGTCTGGGCTCACTGTCAGCTTCCAATAAACACTGAATCTGTCTGGGCGCACTGTCAGCTTCCAATAAACACTGAATCTGTCTGGGCTTGCAGACAGCTTGGCGTGAGGCCAGGATCCTTTTTTAAGGCATATGAGCTGCCTGTGTCCATTACTTTACAGAGAGTAGCCTCCTTCCCTGACTGGCTTTTCTTTCTTTCTTTCGTCTCTACGTGAGAACTGCTCAGTCATGTGGGACATCGGTGTGATTTCTTTCCCTTCACATTTCTGCCTCTTGCTGTTTCCACAGCTCCCGATAGGAATGACACCAAATGCTCCTCTCCTGCGCTGACCAAAGCAACTCTCCAATGAGCCACTGATTGTGTGGTCAGTCTTGCAGTCAGTTTATAACCTGATCCTCCGAACAACAACTCTCTCTTTCATTTGAGTACAGATGCAGAGCTAAGACGTTTGACTACCGCCGTCTGCCGACCACGTCAGTGATCATAGCGTTCTACAACGAGGCCTGGTCCACCCTGCTCAGAACCATCCACAGTGTTCTGGAGAGCACTCCCGCTGTCCTCCTGAGGGAGATCATTCTCATAGACGACCTCAGTGACCGAGGTGAGACAGAGCATGAAACTGGCTTTGCCTGATTAAGAAATGTTTTTGGGGAGAGAAAGGGAAGGCATAAGGGGGTAGTGAGAGGGAGAGAGAGGTTAGCTGGTTCTGAGGCTCAGTTCACTAACCCAAACCAACCCCATAGAACCCTAGGACAGCACTCAGAAAATCTGGCCCAAACAAATCAGCACAAAGCAAAAATAATAAATATATCACCTATTGGAAAGACACCACAAAAAAGTTAACTTCAATGCTATTTGTCTCTAAAACAGACAGTCTGCCACCATGTACTATCTGACAGAACATGGAGAAACACTGACTAGGTACAGACCAGTGAGCACAGTCTGGCTATAGAGACTGGTTGTCACAGACAAACCTGGCTGCCCAGAGAGGACAGGCTGTCCTGTCACTCTGCTTCAGGGGAGAGGTAGAGACAGCTGCATTTCCTATTACACTGTGACTCAGACTTAAGAGAATCTTTCCACCCCAAAATTATCATTCAGTACAAATAATTTGAAACTATAACTGAATAATTATTTTTTAATATTTATTGGAATAAAAGACAATGTTTTGGCAGCCAAATATGTGTCCTCCTGCCACAACCTGAGGGACAGCCAGTGAAAAGTGCAATGTAATGTTATGTCATGTGGCTTCTCAATCATGTTGAGACTGGCCCACTACCATTGCTTTAATGTATTATTATTCTTATTAATATTGTTGTAGCTGTTTAATGTAATCCCATGTCCACTACTATTATTATTGCTGTTGGTCCCACCATTTTTGTTATGTACACTACCGTTCAAAAGTTTGGGGTCACTTAGACATTTCCTTGTTTTTGAAAGAAAATGACAACAAATGTTGTCCATTAAAATAACATCAAATTGATCAGAAATACAGTGTTGACATTGTTAATGTTGTAAATGACTATTGTAGCTGGAAATGGCTGATTTCTTTATGGAATATCTACAGAGGCCCATTATCAGCAACCATCACTCCTCTGTTCCAATGGCACGTTGTGTTAGCTAATCCAAGTTTATCATTTTAAAAGGCTAATTGGTCATTAGAAAACCCTTTTGCAATTATTTTAGCACAGCTGAAAACTGTTGTCTGATTTAAAGAAGCAATAAAACTGGCTTTCTTTAGACTAGTTGAGTACATCAGTAACTGGGAGCGTGTCCGCCTCATCCGCACCAACAAGAGGGAGGGGCTGGTCAGGGCGAGGCTCATCGGCGCCACCTACGCCACGGGTGACGTACTGACCTTCCTGGACTGTCACTGCGAGTGTGTCCCCGGCTGGATCGAGCCGCTGCTGGAGAGGTGTGTGTCACGTAGCCACCATATTGACAATGTGATTACAGATAGTTTCATGTGTATCTTCTCCCTCCAGGATTGGTGAGAATGAGAGCACCATCGTGTGTCCGGTGATCGACACCATCGACTGGAACTCGTTTGAGTTCTACATGCAGACAGATGAGCCCATGATCGGAGGCTTCGACTGGAGGCTGACCTTCCAGTGGCACGCTATCCCTGAGGTCGAACGCAAGAAACGCAAGTCCCACATCGAACCTATCAGGTCGGTACTGTCTGGTCATCAGTTTGTTTACAAAATGAGATCTCTGGCTGTGTCCAAAATGGCATGCTTTTCCCTATATAGTGCACTACTTCTGACCAGGACCCTAATGCTCTGACTAAAAGGTATAATCCTAACTGAAATACTCTCCGGCCTTGTTTGAAATGTTTTGAAATGCATCTTTCCTTCTCTCCTCCAATCCTTGAGTTAATCAGTTATCTAGTTTGATTGGTGATGCAACTAGACCAAAACATTGCTTTTACTTTAGCTGCCCTCTTGGCCAGGTGACAGGTCATTTTAAAAGTCTTCAAGTCTCTCTGACTGTTGGTGGTGCTCAACTCCATGTTCCACTGTTCTCTCTATCTCTCTCTCTCAGGTCTCCTACCATGGCTGGTGGACTGTTTGCAGTGAGCAAGGCGTACTTTGAGCACCTGGGCACATATGACATGGGCATGGATGTGTGGGGAGGAGAGAACCTAGAACTGTCCTTTAGGGTGAGTACTGGACACTGCCACTGACACTATGGCATCAACATCTCAGTGGCTGAACACTGTCTTTTAATATGGCATCAACATCTCAGTGGCTGGACACTGTCTATTTAATATGGCATCAACTTCTCAGTGGCTGGACACTGTCTATTTAATATGGCATCAACTTCTCAGTGGCTGGACACTGTCTATTTAATATGGCATCAACATCTCAGTGGCTGGACACTGTCTATTTAATATGGTATCAACTTCTCAGTGCCTGCGGCGTTTGCTGTTCATCTAAACTCAGCAAGAAAAGAAACATCTCTTTTTCAGGACCCTGTCTTTCAAAGATAATTTGTTAAAATCCAAATAACTTCACAGATCTTCATTGTAAAGGGTTTAAACACTGTTTCCCATGCTTGTTCAGTGAACCGTAAACAATTAATGAACATGCACCTGTGGAACGGTCGGTAAGACACTAACAGCTTACAGACTGTAGGCAATTAAGGTCACAGTTATGAAAACTTAGGACACTAAAGAGGCCTTTCTACTGACTCTGAAAATCACTAAAAGAAATATGTCCAGGGTCCCTGCTCATCTGCGTGAACGTGCCTTAGGCATGCTGCAAGGAGGCATGAGGACTGCAGATGTGGCCAGGGCAATAAATTGCAATGTCCGTACTGTGAGACGCCTAAGACGGCGCTACAGGGAGACAGGAAGGACAGCTGATCGTCCTCGCAATGGCAGACCACGTGTAACAACACCTGCACAGGATCGGTACATCCAAACATCACACCAGCGGGACAGGTACAGAATGGCAACATCAACTGCCCGAGTTACACCAGGAACGCACAATCCCTCCATCAGTGCTCAGACTGTCCGCAATAGGCTGAGAGAGGCTGGACTGAGGGCTTGTAAGGCCTGTTGTAAGGCAGGTCCTCACCAGACATCACCGGCAACAACGTCGCCTATGGGCACAAACCCAAAGTAGCTGGACCAGACAGGACTGGCAAAAAGTGCTCTTCGCTGACGAGTCGCGGTTTTGTCTCAGCAGGAGGGATGGTCAGATTTGCATTTATTGTCAAAGGAATGAGCGTTACACCGAGGCCTGTACTCTGGAGCGGGATCGATTTGGAGGTGGAGGGTCCGTCATGGTCTGGAACGGTGTGTCACAGCATCATCGGCCTGAGCTTGTTGTCATTGCAGGTAATGTTAATGCTGTGCGTTACAGGGAAGACATCCTCCTCCCTCATGTGGTACCCTTCCTGCAGGCTCATCCTGACATGACCCTCCAGCATGACAATGCCACCAGCCATACTGCTCGTTTTGTGCGCGATTTCCTGCAAGACAGGAATGTCAGTGTTCTGCCATGGCCAGCGAAGAACCCGGATCTCAATCCCATTGCGCACGTCTGGGACCTGTTGGATCGGAAATGTCCGGGAAATTGCAGGTGCCTTGGTGGAAGAGTGGGGTAACATCTCACAGCAAGAACTGACAAATCTGGTGTAGTCCATGAGGAGGAGATGCACTGCAGTACTTAATGCAGCTGGTGGCCACACCAGATACTGACTGTTACTTTTGATTTTCACCCCCCCTTTGTTCAGGGAGACATTATTCAATTTCTGTTAGTCACATGTCTGTGGAACTTGTTCAGTTTATGTTTCAGTTGTTGAGTATTGTTATGTTCATACAAATATTTACACATGTTAAGTTTGCTGAAAATAAACACAGTTGACAGTGAGAGGACGTTTATTTATTTGCGGAGTTTATTACCTCAGGTCCTTGGTAAAAAAATTGAAAGGACACTTACTTGCATTCTGATCTAGGCTCGCAAAAAGGTTTACTAAAAGTCTATCGGCCTCCCGAGTGGCGCAGCGGTCTTAAGGCACTGCGTCGCAATGCTGAGGTGCCACTACAGCCTGAGGTTCGATCCCAGGTGCACAATTAACCCAGTGCCGTCCGTGTAGGGGAGGGTTTGGCCGGAGGGCGTTCCTTGGCTTAATCGCGCTCTAGTGACTCCTTGTGGCAGGGGCGGGTGAACCGGGCGCCTGCAAACTGACTGGTCGTCAGTCTAACGGTTTCCTCCGACACATTGATACGGCTGACTTCCGGGTTAGTGAGCAGTGTGTTAAGAAGCAGCGTGGCTTGGCGGGTCATGTTTTGGAGGACGCATGTCTCGACCTTCGCCTCTCCCGATCCCGTTGCAGAAATGAGACAAGGTCATAACTACCAGTTGGGGAGAAAAAACTATAACATGGTGCATAAAAAGGTTTAAACGTTTTATTTGAGGAAAATGGAAATAGGCTGATATTCTTTGTTAAACTAAAGGTGGATGGGGTATCACCTCCAGTGATCTTTTATGTATGTCGAAATAAAATGCCTCTGCGAATCCCCATTCATAATTAATGTCTTGTGAATTGGTTTACAACAGTTTTTTGGGACTACAAAGAAATAAATATTGCACGGGAATTAAATGTTTTGATGAGAATGAATAGGGTTCTACGAGGTGTAGCTAAGTATCCATTACACTGAGAGAATCTGTCTGGCAATTAGGGCATAACTCAAGGAAGTCGTTAAATGTAGTTAGCAAATCGTGAGGTAGCCTAGCTACGTGTCATTTCCCTCAAGCTGTTTTCTTGGCCGTAGTGGGAAAACAAGCAATTTATAATACTATAAATAAAATGTTCTGCTGGAAATAGATACAATTAAAAATGTTCCCCAAAAAACAGTTTTTTGATTCTGTCATTTGATTAATAGCTGAGAGAGGACAGAGAAGAAGAGCGGTCGTGTTTCTGATTATTCATAGACAATATCCATCGTGGTTTCTGCCCACATTATCACGCCACTTACATCCCAATTTGGATCCTTTTCCATAGTCTGGAGAACATTGAGGCACTAATTTGACTTGTGTGGAAAGGAAAACCTCTCCACAAATCTTATGGGAAAGTTTGAGTCCCATGCATCTTGTCTGGATTTTTGCCAGAACGATTAGGTGAAGGGATACTCTACAATGATATATAATAATATCATATGTCATTTACTATGTTTTATTCATCGGTTCATCTGCTCCACAGGTGTGGCAGTGTGGAGGTTCTCTGGAGATCCACCCCTGCTCCCACGTGGGCCACGTCTTCCCAAAGAAAGCCCCCTACGCCAGGCCCAAGTTCCTCCAGAACACGGTCCGTGCTGCGGAGGTGTGGATGGACACCTATAAACAGCACTTCTACAACAGAAACCCACCGGCCAGAAGGGTAAAGTACTGTAGTACACTTTACAATAAAATGCTATCTTAACTTATTGTAATGTAATAAAGCAATAAACAAACTTGTTGTATTGTAATAAAGCGACAAAGTAACTTATTGTAAAGTGATAAAGGTAAAGTAACTTATTGTAAAGTGGTAAAGGTAAAGTAACTTATTGTAAAGTACATAATTCCAGCAGGTGTTAAGTAGGGCATGCTCTAGTTAAAGCTGTGATGGTTAGGGTATACCAAGGAAGGAACACCTTAGACTTGGCTATATATTGTAATGGGTTAACTTGGTTGGAGGTGTTGCTTCACCTGTCTAGGTGTCAGCAGTGTTGATGAGGTGCTGTCTGGGTGTGAGACGAATCATCTCTGTGTGTGTGTGTGTGTGTGTGTGTGTGTGTGTGTGTGTGTGTGTGTGTGTGTGTGTGTGTGTGTGTGTGTGTGTGTGTGCGTATCCCTCTTTCTTTTTTTTGTGTTGGCTGACATCAAGGTTTCTTGGTTTCACCACTCTGAAATGAATTACATTATTAATGCCAGGGATCTTTGATAAAACATTACCTTACCAAAGGCAGATGGAGACTGGGTGCCAGAGAGAACTGGCAGGTTTGAATTCACTTGGGCGTCATTTACATATAGGCCCTTATCAAGGTGTTTTGTTTGAAGAGAAATGTGGACACAGTGGTTTTGGTTTAAACCACCAAAGTAGTTTTTGTCCAAACAAATTGAAGAACCAAGGAACCAATCGGAAGCAAATGGGCCGAAACAGGGAGGGAGTACGACCTACCTGAATCTGTCCAATAACAAATGCATGTTTTATTGTTTCTGTTGCAAAATGTTTTGCTACGGTGTACCCTAATGAATACACCCCTGGTTGATCAGGGACCACATAATCCAACTTTAGTGTCACACAATCTGACGTGTGTTTGAATTCCCTCCCTTTGGTTTGTTCAAGGTGGGGAGTCCCACTACTCCCATTAGTACAACAGGTATCACTCGCCACCTTGGCAAACGTTACCTCCTTAAACAATCTCAACAACGCCCTCTCACACCTGTTGTGTCTTTGGGGCACCATTAAACTGAAGACATGTTTATCAATTAACTCCCTGTAATTATTATCACGCGATTAAACTGATTAATCGTTTAATTGTAATTAACTAGGAGATCGGGGCACCAAGGAAAATATTCAGATTTCAAAATTATAACTTTCCTATATTATAACATTATATATTATATTCTATTATAGTATAGGCCGATTATCTTCTGGTTTAAATGGTGTATTTTACCTCGCGTCCAGTCTCAGTCCAAACGTCGTAAATTGTTGTATCAGCACGAATCCAGCCTTTACTAAAGTCATCCATACATCAATTGTCTTAAAATCATTTATTTACTAAACTAAGTAATTCACAGAAAGCATACAAACAGTAATTATCGTCACAAAGAATTGGTAGAGTAATGTGGGCTAAACAGGCATGGCGGCCTGTTAAACAAAGGGTCATAAAGGGCAGCTGAGGAGGCACACAGAGTTCATTAATATTAACAACTGATATGCTAATCCTTTGCACATGAACGCTCACTCATTCGGGAACAATTGCAATCAATATATATTTACGCTCAGTGTGTCGTCGGGATCCTTGTTGGAGAGTCGTTCTGTTGGAGAGAGCTCTCTCTCTCTCTCTCGGTTAGAATGGATCTTTCAAAGCGACATTCATTAATGTCGTTATAGAATGGATGTTTCGTTGGTCTTCGCGTTCAATTATATAATTTACTTAGCTGCAGACTAATAATTAATATCAAAGACTTGTTCTTATTCTGTCGGTCTCGATAGTCTAAAAGTTTAACCACGTGGTATAGGTAACTTTCAGTAGAGGAATTGGGTGGTCAAACCTTGGCTCTCTCTTCTGAGGTAAGCTGGTCTAAAGAAATAACTTCTAGGTGGGGGTTTTATACGTGAACATAGAACAGGCTTGTCACATGACGCCTTGTCCTGTCCATGTCCCTGGGGGGGCTTGCCGATGACTGAGTTAAGCTTGGTACAGAAATACAATTCTATCACATTAACATCAGTACATAGCATCTCAACGTATTCCAAATAGCTTTATCCTTATTAATACATTTTATACAGCCATTTGGATGCAAGTCCCATAGCTATTATATAAACAGTTTTATGGTAATATGGCTATATTGTCTCTTCTGAGTATCACAAAATTGTACCAAGCGGACCAGTTTGTAGCTGGATTCTTCACCAATCTTTTATACCTTCTCCAGAACATAAATGTCGTTCGGTTCCCCAATTCTGTGAGTTGGAAGAATTTCCTGTGTGGGCCATGTGGCAGGAGATTCTCCTCTAGAATTTTACCACCCCTTCACACAGGGCCTGGGTGGGGGGAGGTAGGTTGGGGGATGGTGCAAGGGGGAGGGGGTCAACTGTCCTCCCTGTACTCAGAGGGCAACGTCATGACACACCTGTCATATGGGAAATCCTTTTCTTCAGAACACAACAGCAATTCCCCAACCAGGATTCAAACATGTTCAAGATAACGGCCCAGGATGTAGCTACACACACTACATAGCCAAAAGTATGTGGACACCCCTTTCAGCCACACCCGTTGCTGACAGGTGTGTAACATCGAGCACACAGCCATGCAATCTCCATAGACAAACATTAGCAGTAGAATGGCCCGTACTGAAGAGCACAGTGACTTTCAACATGACACTGTCATTGGATGCCATCTTTCCAACAAGTCAGTTCTTCACATTTCTGCCCTGCTAGAGCTATACCGGTCAACTGAAAGTGCTGTAATTGTGAAGTGGAAACATCTAGGAGCAACAAAGGCTCAGCCGCGAAGTGGTAGGCCACACAAGCTCACAGAACAGACCGCCAAGCGTGTAAAAATTCATCTGTCCTTGGTTGCAATACTCACTACCGAGTTCCAAACTGCCTCTGAAAGCAATGTCAGCACAATAACTGTTCGTCGGGAGCTTCATGAAATGGATTTCCATGGCCGAGCAGCCGCACACAAGCAATGCCAAGCGTCGGCTGGAGTGGTGTAAAACTTGCTGCCATTGGACTCTGGAGCAGTAGAAACTCGTTCTCCTGGAGTGAAGAATCACGCTTCACCATCTGGCAGTCTGACGGACAAATCTGGGTTTGGCGGACGCCAAGAGAACGCTACCTGCCTGAATTGTTATGTTTGGTGGAGGAGGAATAATGGTCTGGGGCTGTTTTTCATGGTTCAGGCTAGGCCACTTAGTTCCAGTTAAGGGAAATATTAACGCTACACCATATTCTAGACGATTCTGTGCTTCCAACTTTATGGCCCTTTCCTGTTTCAGCATGACAATGCCCCCGTGCACAAAGCGAGGTCCATACAGAAATGGTTTGTCAAGATCGGTGTGGAAGAGCTTGACTGGCCTGCACAGAGCCCTGACCTCAACCCCATCGAACACCGTTGGGATGAATTGGAATTCCCATTTGGAGCCAGGCCTAATCGCCCAACATCAGTGCCGACCTCACTAATGCTCTTGTGGCTGAATGGAAGCAAGTCCCCACAGCAAAGGCTGTTATTGCAGCAAAAGGGGGACCAGATGTTCGACGAGCAGGTGTCCACATACTTTTGAACATGTAGTGTATGTGTAGTCATGATATGGTGTGTCATATCAAACCACTCTTAGGATTGTCAACTTTGACCTGAGCTGCATTTAGCATTGCAGGGAGATTTAGCCTATTATTCTGCTGTAGCTTTAGAGTTGTGTGTGGAAATTGGCGCCAGCTAAATAAGTGTTATTTTTCCACAGGAGACATATGGGGACATCTCAGAGAGGGTGGTCCTTCGAGAGAGACTGAAGTGTAACAGCTTTGAATGGTACCTGAACAACATCTACCCTGACCTGCATGTACCAGAGGACAGGGAGGGCTGGCACGGGGCGGTGAGTCTCTGTTCGTCTCTGTCTGTTTCTCTGTTTCTATCAGTTTGTCTCTGTCTCCATGTCATAATCAAGTACATTTTTTTTTCCCCCCCATATGTAATAAATACAATTGAAAATCTTAAGCACCAGAGCACCACTTGAAAAAATGTAAAGACAAGCAGCATAATCCAGCACTTTGTTCTTTCAAATGTATATAGGTGGCATCAATAAGTGTCTAGGTGTGGACTCAATGTCACGGCTGTCGAAAGGATCGGACCAAAGTGCAGCGTGTGTTTCGTTCCACATATTTATTTAATCCGTGAAAACTAAGCAATACATCAAATAATTGAAATCTACAAAATAACAAACCGTGACGCAGAGGAGAAACAAACACTACTCACAAATAATCACCCACAAAAACAAGTGGGACAAACATCAACTTAAATATGACCTCCAATTAGAGACAACGACGACCAGCTGCCTCTAATTGGAGATCATACAAAACCAACATAGAAATGCAAAACTAGAAACTGAACATAGAAATACAAAACAGACAAACACCCCCTGTCACACCCTGACCTACTCTACCATAGAAAATAACCACTTACTATGGTCAGGACGTGACACTCAAGTTGTTGACTTCACCCCAGGCAATTGTTTCAATCAATCAATCAATCAAATGTATTTTATAAAGACCTTTTTACATCAGCAGTTGTCACAAAGTGCTTTACAGAGACCCAGCCTAAACCCCCAAAGAGAAAGCAATGCAGAAACATGGATGGCAGATCTCATGATGCTAATCTGGATCATTCTCCTCATCACAGTTGCTTAGCTCTGGGATCCATTCAGAGTGCCTGGACTACAACGCTCCGGAACACAATCCCACGGGGGCGCACGTCTCCCTCTTCAGTTGCCATGGGCAGGGCGGCAACCAGGTGACTTAAAATTTCACGTCTGTTTATTTTGTCTCTCAACCCTCCCTGACCCACGTCTGTCTCCCTGATGGACAGACGGAGTGGTTTTTCTGAATATCAACGATATCTGGTGACCACGGGAGAATATCCACCTCATCTAGAATCTAGCTTCAAAGGCATCTTAAACTTTGTTTTAGTATTGCCAGACAGTGTCCTAAATAATATTTTAATCCTAAATCTTTTAGATATCTTAAACAAACACTCAACTAAGTTGTATAACTTTTCTAGCCAAGTTAGTTTATAGGTAGTTAATAGCCAAGACTTGCTGGGCTGTATGGATGAATATTTTATGTCCAGTCATAAACAGAGGGTAGTGGAGGCCTCTGCCTGAATGCCTATCTCCACCAGCTATATCTCTCTGATTACTCATTGATGCATTGCATCAGGTGTACATCGCTTCTAAAAGCACCATGTGTGTGACTGAAAATCTATTTTTCCACAACCTGCTCTAAAACAAGAAACAGGAATCTCTACCTTCTCTTTAGAGGTCCCCCCTAGTTCCATTTAAAAGATCCTTGAGGCCACAGACAGTGGCCTAGACTGGATAAATACGGTTTTTCAAGACAGGAGGGAGAACTCTTTCTTTAAATAGAATTCACTGTTACCCCGTCTAAAAGATGCATAGGATGTGAGGAGAATGAAGCGAATGATCAGACCATTGAAGATTGATTTACCCTCGGTCTGTTTAATGGGCACCCAAGATGCTTTGTCTGATTGTCTCTCTGAGGCTTGGGTTTAGAAATGACACCCGTGGAGAATTAGCCTAGGATGTGTCCCAAATGGCACTCTGTTGTGTAAATAGTGCACTACTTTTCACCAGAGTCCTATGGGTTGTGGTCATAAGTAGTGCACTATATAGGGAATAGGGTGCCATTTGGGACGTTTCCTCAGTGTTTATATCTGGGTGATGGAAATGGTTGGTAGCCTTGTCCTTATTAGCATGATGAACACCACTGACTGTTCAGTACACACTAAAATCTGGCTCAATGGAGATCCATCCAGCAGCCATTTCTCAGAGGGAGAGATGAAAAAGGAGGGGATGCAGAGGGGGGGGGAGAGAGAGGTGCACACAAATGTTTGGTCAACAGACATTAATTTGACCTAAATCCAATCCTAATCTCTCAAAGGGAAGAGATTGTTATGGTGAAATCTCTTTTAGCAGTGGAACGCTAATGTTCAGAGCTGCTGATTTGATAAGCAGAAGCACAGTGAGGAAACATTGATCCATTCCCCAGGAGGACAGTGATCACTATAATTCAGAAAGCATGCATGTAAATGCCTCTCTCTCTCCTTCCCCCCAGTACTTTGAGTACACGACCCATAAGGAGATCCGCTATAACTCTGTGACGGAGCTGTGTGCCGAGGTCCCCGAGGGACAGATTTACATTGGGATGACACACTGCCCCCATGACAGAACCCCTACACCCCCCACCATCATCTGGGAGTTTAGAGAGGTGAGTGATGCAGACGCAAGGATAAAGATTCCTTGTGAACAGAGGAATGCTCGTACACACACTCACTCACTCATTCACAGAAAAACAAAGCATTTATAGTATTGAGTATGTACAACTGGGCTGGTCGAATTTGAAAAGACAGTTTTTGGGGTTTAATTTCTACAGTTGTTAAGCGACTTTGGGTCCTTGAAAACCGCTATGTAAGTCCCATGTCTTATTAGTGGTCTTTATACTACATTTAGTTTTCAGTTTGACACGGACTAGCTATAATGCCTTACCTGGATCATAGGCGGCGCGCGCATAAGGCTAGGAGAAGCTAAGCTTCCCCTAAAGTAAATTGAATTAAATTGCCAAAATTATATACCGTAATTGGCCTACTCCGGTCTATACAGAAATAAATACAATCATTTAAAATAGGCTACTGCAACAGAAAGCATGGTTTGGCCATAGAGGATCATTAGCTTTAAAAAATCACTAATAACCTGTGGACTGTTAAATTGCATTGCCTGCAGTCAGAAGGGCCTGCAGTTTGGGCAGCACGCGGAGCATATACCAAATAGACGATTGTTTAGTTGCGACCCAGTGAAAAGTAGAGGCCCAGCCAGGCATATCGCAATATTCAAAAATACAATTGCGAGAAAACATAGTTTGGAAAGCAAGTGGCTATTGCTGTAAAGAGAAAACGATAGAAAATACTCTAATCTGTCTTTTAGTTATCAACATTCTCATCTTAATTGATTAAACGTCATAGCCTATCTTATCAGCACTAGCCGAGAGCATCGGCCATATTACCGGTGAGTGCGCATATGTTATGAATATCGTTCACTCTTTATCACTGGGTAAGTGATTTTGTTTTTTAGACGATCATTTCATATTGTATTTGTGTCTCCCCTTTTTTGTAGGCCTATTATATGGATCAGACAACGTCGTTTTTATTGATCTGTTTGTCAGCATCAGCAGAGTAGACCACCCTGTCATTTTTATCGTATTAAAAAAGATTCTGCTAATGTCTTCAGTCATATAAAGTGTCGTAAATTATAAAAGGCCATCTTTTTTTGTGAACAATGATTGAGTTCTATTATTAGCCTAAATTATGACTACCGTAAATTCCGGACTATAAGCCGCAACTTTTTTCCCAGGCTTTGAACCTCGTGGCTTAAACAATGACGCGGCTAATATATGGATTTTTTCCGCTTTCAAATTTTTTTTCCCAAAAAAACACATTCTGTGACGTGCTCAGTTTTTTGCCAGCATGAAGCTTTCATTAGACCAATGAAATTGCCGAACGGGTTAAGGTCAAACAACTTTTTAGTTTACTGTTTAGATTAAATCGAGCGCTCTCAAACTTCCCATCATTCTGATTACGGTAGTCATTTTGTCACCCTCATCATGGCAAAGACACGGAGAAATGCATACAATGCAGCTTTCAAGTTGAAGGCGATTGATCTGGCTGTTGGAAATAGAGCTGCTGCACGGGAGCTTGGTCTTAATGAGTCGATGATAAGACGTTGGAAACAGCAGCGTGAGGAATTGACTCAGTGCAAAAAGACAACTAAAGCTTACTGCAAATTTTTTGTTACAAGCCGTGTTTCGTTAAAGCCTGTGTAAAGTTCATTTGTTTCAATGTACCGGTAGGCACCTGCGGCTTATAGACATGTGCGGCTTATTTATGTTCAAAATAATATATATTTTTTCAATTCAGTGGGTGTGGCTTATATTCAGGTGCGCTTAATAGTCCGGAAATTACGGTATCCAATGTAATCATCACATTAGGAATAGTAGGCTATCTTGCATAAGTCTGCAAATACGATGATGCATGGAATGGTTTATTCTAAAGGTAAATTTTTATCATGAAAAATGAGCTTGAAACTCACACACCCCCTATGACCTGATGTCTCTTACCACTTCAGGATGGGACGATCTACCACCCTCACTCAGACATGTGTATCACCTCCTACCGGACAGTCGAGGGGCGCACGGACGTCCAGATGATAATGTGCACGCCCGGGGACAAGCAACAGCGCTGGAAGTTTGAGAATGGGAGGGACTAACCTCACCCTAAGTGACCTTTTGGAGGGAGGGAGAGACTCTCTGCACACTACTGAAGACTTGACAAATGTCCTAATTTAAAGTGCCTTTGCAAACCAAATGGGGTCCACACCTGAGTTGACAATATTTCTGTCTGTCGGGATTCCTCCTTTACAGTTGACCTCTCACTGTGAGGGCTGAAAAACAATAAGGAAGCTTGATCGTGTGGTGTCAGTTCTAAAATACTGGTTTGAAAGAGGAACAATGTCGTCACAGGGATTCCGTTTCTTTAATTCAGTGGGATAAGCATAGATGCTAACAAATACTTATGCATTGCACAATGTTTTTTAAATAATATTTTTGTGGGGGGGTTTTTTACAGGTAAAACACACAAGTCATCTAAGGGTGTTTTCTGGGGTTTGAAATGAAACTAAAATGTTTAAACAAATATGATTCATTTAGGGGTCTTTCCTAGGTGTTGTTAATCTGGGGTGTGTTACTCAAAGATAACACAGCTAATTAAGTCAAAAAGCTTGGTATCATATGAGACTTACTATACAAGCCCCATCTTGTGTGAGTGAATGAAGTGGACTCTGTGATGCTAGTAGGCTATATGTGTTCTACTCATCAGCTTCTGACTCTGTTTTGAAGACTGTGTTCAAGGTAGGATCAGATTGGGCCGTTCAAACAAGACTTGAAACACTGTTAAGCGTGCGCTAAGTACAATTTCACCATTGCCTGAGGGTGGTGGGACATTTGACATGGTTGTTTGGTAGTCTTCACTGTGCTGTGTAAAAACATTCTTTACACAGGCTGATTTACTGTGCTTACAATGTGCCTAAAAAACTGAACAGTTGTATTTTCTGAGAGGAGTTATTTTTTTTACGTATTTTAATCTAAAATCTACTGTGCCTAACAAAAGCATAAACATGTTAATTTCACTTTCATAGTAGCAATATTCTCATATGGGTGTTTGTCTGCAGCAATTTTGTCTGCTCTCTTCCATAGCCTCACAATTTCAGCTAGCACATAGCATTGCTTACTGTAGCATTAATCAATTGTTGATCTCTCAAGGGCTTGATTCTCTTAAAAGCCCAGTGCAGTCAAAATTCTTTTTTTCCTGTGTTTTGTATCATATTGTACAACTGCTGATGAAACGAACACTGTAAAAGCAAGAACATTTGATCAGTGTTGGTTCCTGATAGTTGCTGATTGAAAATACAATCTACACAGGACTTTCTAAACAGCATGTCTTGCATGGAAGGAGTTTGACAGCCTGGTGACATCATCACCAGGTGGTAATTTTAGTTAATAGATCAATAACAAAGGGTTCCAAACCTCTCGACCAATAACAGCTAGTTTTCAGTTTTCCCTTCCCCAGACTTACATCAATGCAGCGTTTTGTATCAGTACTTGAAACTTCAACAGCACCTGCACTCTGCTCACTCTACTAAACCTTTCCTAAAATAACTTTTCTGGTTCACTTGATTGGGATTCTATAACCAATGGAGATTAATTATCATGTGTGTTGCCATTGAAGTGCTTATTATTGAAATCAGCTGTACTGCCGAAGACTGCTTTTTGTGGTGCTTTGCACTAGGGCCTTTTTTTTTAAATCAAATATTTGTACTGAATGGTTGATCATTCAAAGCTTTTATATGATTCTATGAATTCTCTTTTGTATTTCCTTTGTAAATGATACTTTTTGGTATAAAGGGACCGGGATGGGGCTTATTTGAACTACTGTACTGGTTAATAAGCATAAGAGACGGTGATTGTGTGAAGCATGAAAGGGTTCAAATAAAGTTGGAGTTTTGGAGGATTGCTGTAGATCAATCAATGCCTTTTTAACTCACTGACCAATGACTATTAAAACCAAGAATCCAAAGGTGTTGATTTTGTGTCTCTTGCTTAGCACTGACACAGGACTCCATTTGAAGATTGACAAGCAAGTAAGAAATATTTACTTCACTGTTTTCTTCACTATAGGTATTTCCAAATATACTGATTTAGCACCATCTGGTGGCCATGGAAGGAACCAACCCGAATGTCAAATGGGGAAATTGACGCTGTTTGTGGTTCAATATATATTGGTAGGTGTCATTTTTTTACCTTATCGTAAGTAATAAAACAATCAGGATTTTAAACATTCTTGAGTTCATGACATGGGTACACCAAAAGCTCCAGTGTTCACTACTTCAGTCAATTACTCCATTACTTTTTGGGAAATTGGCTGCGTTTACACAGGCAGCCCAATTCTGATATTTTTGTTCACTAATTAGTCTTGATCAATCAGATCTGAAAAAGAACAGTGGAAAAAATATCAGAATTAGGCTGCTTGTGTAATCTAGGCTAAGTGAAGTGTAAGCCTAAAATAATTTTGCTTTCCATAAATTATGTAAATTGCACTTGTAAAATGCTGTAGCATGTGCATTACTCTGGACAGCATCCTGGGGTATTGCATTATAAACACCTTGGAAATGAAGCCAATTAGCTGTGGGTTGATGTAGTGCCATATTTGTTGGCCATTTGAGAATAATGCCACATGAGCTACTGTCTGAGAAAAGTGTATGGACAATTTAATTTGCATTTACAGTATCTCGGTTTTACATATTTTCTTTTTTAATAGGTGAAGAGAGAATACATTTCCCTCTTGTGCTACAACATGAGTGTTAACTATGTCTTGTATGAAAACGTCCTCTTGCATAAAATGTAGCCTAATGTTTTCTCCCAGCGATAGTAAGAAAGACAGGTCAGTGTACCGTGCTATATTACAACACTCCAGTTGCCTTGTTTCATTGTTGTTTTCACAATAACAGTATTCAATCAAACAGTATGGCACTCAAATTACCTTCTCACTCTGAACAGTTAACTCAATTATTAATCATTTTAATTTGCCGAAAGATGTTCGCTTCAAACTTGACATTTTTTACATATAGACCTGTGACAGTGCTAAGAGAAATAATGTAAGAATATTTGTCAATAATTAAGATAACTTTGTTGCACCCGTAAATGTTGAACGACAAGTAAATGTTAAGTTACTATTTTTAATAACACAAGTGCTAGTCATGCAAGAACACAGAACAGCAGTAGTCTCTTTGACATCAGTGCATGAAAACTACAGGATCTCTTTAGACACCATCTCGATACGGAAGTGAATTTTTTTTGTAGCAGGTTAGGAGACTGAGGTTAAGGATAGGAAAAGGATTAGAGTTAGGGTTAGTGAAAATGCTCTCCTAACCTGCTACAAAAATCTCTTTGTATCAAAGTGGCGTGAAAAGAGAGTGTCCCTGAAAACTACAGTTTTTTATTTAACCAGGCAAGTCCGTTAAGAACAAATTCTTATTTACAATGACGGTCTAGGAACAGTGGGTTACCTGCCTTGTTCAGGGGCAGAACGACAGATTTTTACCTTGTCAGCTCGGGGATTCGATCTAGCAACCTTTCAGTTACTGGCCCAACACTCTAACCACTAGGCTACCTGCCATGGTATAAACTACAGTCACGTGATATTGTACTGTTTTAGTGGAGCGGGTCCAGAGCTTCAAGTTCCTTGGGGTCCAAATCACTAAAGACTTAAAATGGCCCACACACTCACCGTTGTGCAGAAGGCATGACAGCGCCTCTTCCCCCTCACAAGGTTGAAAAAGTTTGGCATGGGCCCTCAAATACTCAGAAAGTTATACAGCTGCACCATTGAGAGCATCTTGACTGGCTGCATCATTGCTTGGTATGGCAACAGCACCGCCCTCGATCGCATACATCACTGGGGCCGAGCACCCTGCCATCCAGGACCTCTATATCAGGCGGTGTGAAAGGAAGGCCCAAGCCATAGACTGTTCTCTCTGCTTCTGCATGGCAAGCGGTACCGGTGCGTCAAGTCTGACACCAACAGTCCCCTGAACAGCTTCTATCCCCAAACCATAAGACCGCTAAGTAGCTAACAAAATCTGAGTTGACCCTTGTATTTATTTTTATTTTTGCACTGTTTCTATGCACACTCACAGGACTCTACGCACTCACACACACTGACACTCCAACACAAAAATAACAAGCACACACATTTATACTGACTCTACACACACAAACATAAAATCTTAATTTATGCTGCTGCTACTCTGTTTATCATATATCCTGATCTCTAGTTACCTTACCCCTATACATATCTACCTCTATCTGTCCAGTATCCCTGCACATTGTAAATATCTTATTGGAACTGACCCTGTATATAGCGTCTTACTTTCTCATGTTCTTATTTCTTATTTTTGTTCTACCTTGTGTTGTTTTTAGTACTACATATTGATTACTTCATTGTTGAGTTTACTGTACTTGTGCACATAACATTTGTGCACATAACATTAAAACTTATGTAAGGGGAATCGAAACGAAACTGCTGTAAGATTGTTACACTGAAAAAAAGGATGTTTATTTTGCAGTTCTGTACAACTCATGACACTTGAGAAAGATTACAGTGACTATATCGACTTGAATAATTGATTGGAAACACAGTTGTCAGTGGAGGCTGGTGGGATGAGCTATAGGAGGACGGGCTCATTGTAATGGTTGGAATGGAATAAATGCAACAGTATCAAACATATGGAAACCTCATGTTTGACTGTTCCTTTTAATTCCATTCCAGCCATTACAATGAGCCCACCCTCCTATAGCCACCAGCCTCCACTGGTGTGTGTGGTTGTTGCAGGTAAAGCTATAACAATGTGATAACATTGTGTCTAATGTGACTGGTGCGAATAGAGGAGGGAGCGCAAAGTGGATTTGGAATAGTAGGTTGCTGGCGCAGAAGCACTGGATAAGGCTCTTTGATTTGACCTGGATTTTTTTCGCTGGGTGCTACTGCTAATCCATCAAGATAGCTAATCTAATCGGGCAAATCCTTCTTTAACATCACGTAGGTTAATGGAGAAGAGTTGTTTCAATAAACTTTGACCAAGGAAGCCAAGTGCTGCATCCCTGGATAACGGAAAAGAGCTTTGGCAAATTTGACACTTGTTTGATTATTCAAATTCGGTCAACACATCTGATCAACTTTAAGTAGCCTAGCGTGTTTGATATAAAAAGTTGATTCAATCAAAATAGGAGGAGGACTCTTACAATGAGCAAAGTTCTCAGCACCACGTTTTCTGTGTTTTTTTTTTTTTTCGTTGACCTGTGGCATATTCATTACGACAATTGTGTTGCAAAACGTTTCTCAAACGGAAGCAAAAGGAACATAGAGGGGCGGGACAAACATTAATTTGTCCAATAGAAACTATCGTTTTCGTTAAAAAACGCAACTTTTTGGACAAATTTTTACACCCCTGGTTTGGTCATACACTTGCATTGTGCTGTTGTAGCCCACGGGGCATGAAAACATCCGTGAGGAAGGAAGACACGATGGCAATTTGCAGGGGAAGGAATCGGTCGAAATTGATAGTTTGCCTGTTCGGGGCTTCTATAGTGGGATATTATATTTTTAACAGGCATAATAATCCAGGTGACATAGGTGGAACAAGTCTAAGAGAAGTTCCCACTGATCAAGATATTGGAAATGAATTGCTTAAAAAGCCTGTTTATGACAAACCGCCGTTGGATTTAAATGCCTTAGGAGAACTGGGCAGAGCTGTCAAATTGAACCTCGTTGGAGAGGAGAAGAAAAAAGAAGAGGAAAGTATTACGAAGCACCAGATTAATACCTATGTGAGTGATATGATATCTCTCCACCGCAGCCTACCTGAAAGATGGAATCCTCTGTAAGTTGACTGAGTTTCAGTGTGTTGTTTATGATATTTTTCCAGCATTCGTCTTGTGATGTAAGAGTGTTATAAAGCTTTTAAAAAATATGACTGACTAAATAAGTGTTGAACAGGCCTACACTCAGGGGCAACATGAACCCCAAAAATCTGAGGGGAAAGATTTGAGGGGGGGCGGTCTGAAGGGAAGCTAGAATTTTAATTTATCAAACATCTGAAACAGATGTTTTTTCAGCAATCTAGAGCCATAATCATTGTCGTTAAATCTATGTGAAACATATCTAAGCATACATTTTGAGCTGTCAGTGGCATGCATTCATGGATGCCAAGGGAAGCCAGGCCCCCCCACCAAAAAAAGATATACATTATTTATCTTTTGTCTTTTCATAATTTTCCTTCAATTCATAGCATTGAATGCCCAGTTACTAGAATATGCATATAATTGTTTGATTTGGATAGAAAACACCCTAAAGTTTCTAAAACTGTTTGAATGGTGTCTGTGAGTATAACAGAACTCATTTGGCAGGCCAAAACCTGAGAAGATTCCAAACAGGAAGCGCTCTCTCTGAGTATTTCTTGGCCTTCTTGATCATCTCTAACCAAAACAGGGGATCTCTGGCATAACGTGACATTTTCTAACGCTCCCATAGGCTCTCAGAAGGCGCCAGAACGATGAATGGTGGCTTTGCAGGCCATGGCTGAAAAACATTAGCGCATTTGGATAGTGGTCGATCTGAGGACAATGAGACTGGAGACGCGTGCACGAGCCGACACCATGTTTACTTTCTCTCTCTTTGAACGAAAACAACGACTCCCGGTCAGAATATTATCGCTTTATTATGAGAAAAATCGCATAAAAATTGATTTTAAACAGCGTTTGACATGCTTCGAAGTACGGTTATGGAATATTTTGATTTTTTTTTGTCACGAAACACGTCGGCGCGTCACCCTTCTTTACCCTTCGGATAGTGTCTTGAACGCACGAACAAAACGCCGCTATTTGGATATAACTATGGATTATTTTGAACCAAACCAACATTTGTTATTGAAGTAGAAGTCCTGGGAGTGCATTCTGACGAAGAACAGCAAAGGTAATCAAACTTTTCTAATAGTAAATTGGAGTTTGGTGAGTACCACACTTGGTGGGTGTCAAAATAGCTAGCCTGTGATGGCCGGGCTATCTACTCAGAATATTGCAAAAAGTGCTTTCACCGAAAAGCTATTTTAAAATCGGACATAGCGAGTGCATAAAGGAGTTCTGTATCTATAATTCTTAAAATAATTGTTATGTTTTTTGTGAATGTTTATCGTGAGTAATTTAGTAAATTCACCGGAAGTGTTCGGTGTCACATGCTAATGTAAAAAGCTGGTTTTTGATATAAATATGAACTTGATTGAACAAAACATGCATGTATTGTATAACATAATGTCCTAGGATTGTCATCTGATGAAGATCATCAAAGGTTAGTGCTGCATTTAGCTGTGGTTTGAGTTTATGTGACATTATATGCTAGCTTGAAAAATGGGTGTCTGATTATTTCTGGCTGGGTACTTTGCTGACATAATCTAATGTTTTGTTTTCGTTGTAAAGCCTTTTTGAAATCGGACAGTGTGGTTAGATTAACGAGAGTCTTGTCTTTAAAATGGTGTAAAATAGTCATATGTTTGAGAAATTGAAGTAATAGCATTTCTAAGGTATTTGAATATCGCGCCACGGGATTACACTGGCTGTTGAGCTTGCGTCCCACCTAGCCCATAGAGGTTAAAAAAAGTATAAAATAATAGCTAATCAGCATTGAGCTAAACTGAGTGAGCTCATCTGTGAATGGTCCATGGCGCACCAAAAAAAAGTGTAAAGGGAAGCCAGTTTGGATTTGGCTTCACTCCTATCACATCGCATCGAGATAAATACATAATTGACAGAAGCAACTTGAATTGTTGCATCTTGTTGTAGCCATGGATGGAGATAGGGATTTGGACTTGTAGTTTTACTTAGTTCTCTGTACTAATAATAACAGCGATTCTGATCCAAACATAAATTCATACATTGTGCTGGACTGAGAGGATGGAAGTTCAATATCTAGCTAGATGTAGAAGGCTAATGTTAACTAGCTAAAGTTGCCCATGAAAGGAAGTTAGGCTAGCAAGCAAGCATTTTAGCCAGATAGCCTAGGACAAAAAAAAATAAGTGTGTACTTTATGACAGAGTCATAGACCATTTCGTTAACATGAAAGAGGTTGTCGTCATTGGCGTTTTTCTACTAGTAGGGTGAGTCAACATGTTTTTTCTACCTGTTGCACGCATGCGCACACACAAATTAGAACCATGATATTTAGCTTACATTAATTGGACTAAATAGTTTTTTATACCTTTTAGTTGTCATTGTATTGGACTAAGAATAGGTGATTTGTTGAAATGTTGAAGTGGAAATGGTGCTGGAATAGTGGAGGCAGCTCCTGTTTTCTTTGTGACTTGCAGTAACTCTTCATGGTTCTAAATCAATAGTTGTTTAGTAGTCCAAAAATGTTGGAAAAATTAACTTGCTTGACCATGCTGTAGGTAATATAACCGTTCGGGCGCTCGACGTCGCCGGTCTACTAATCACCGCCCCTGGCAATCATCATTACGCACACCTGCTCCCCATCGTTACGCACAACTGGACCTCATCATTGAATAGAATAAAACTTTATTGTCCATCCAGGATGGACAATATTTCTTTGGCATCACGTTCCATTAAAAGTATCACAAACACATACATTCTCACATCAGACACATTTAAACCAGTCAGTCCATCATGCTGCATACACTAAAAACATAGAGGACATTAATACATTCCCTCACAACCGATCACTGTCCCAACTGCACTGGATAGATAAGTACATATACTGATACAATTTACTTTGAATTTAGTAGTCCACCAGCACAAGGAACGAATGAACGTTTGACACGTTCTGCTTGACCATGGGCATTCTGAAGCGCCGGCCAGAGGGAAGCCTCTTGAACTGAGGGTGGGAGGGGTCGCCAACGACAGCCAGTGCCTTCTTTTTGGTTGCCTTGTGGAACAGACTGCTCAAATGTGCATGTGGTCGACCAATTACTTTGCTGGCTGTGTTTACTATTCTGGTCAGTTTGCTTTTGCTCCTCACACTCAGATGACCATACCAGACTGTCATATTGAACGTGAGGATGCTCTCCACCAAGCAGCTGTACACTATTTTAGAACATCCTGGCTGACCCCAAACCCCTTCTATTTCCTGATAAAAATAGGCGCTGGCTTGCTCTATAAAAAATACAGTCTGTAAACTCAGCTTGTTATGAATTTGTGTCCCTAGATATTTTAAACACTCAACCACCTCCACTGGTTGGTCGTTCAGAGACAGTGGTTGGGACATTGGTAAGTTCTTGCTATTGATGATCAGCTCCTTTGTCTTTTTCACATTGATGTGGAGGACACTATTCATGAATGTTGTTGGTCTGTTTAAAATAGCTGTCCCCATCTGACGTAGCATCTTTAAAAAATAATCCTACCAGAGCCATGTCATCCGCGTACTTGAAAAGGCTCACATTGTTTCCTTGGATCTTCATTTCATTAGTGTAGATAGAGAACAACAACGGTGAAAGGACACACCCCTGGGGCGCCGCTGTGTTCAGGGTCAGTTCATCAGAGAGGGCCCCATTCATGAAGTCCTTGATCCAACCCACAAGGCCTCCATTGACATGTAGGTCCAGTAGTCGTTTCAGCAGTGTCTGTATTTGCATTGTCTTGAAAGCTGAACTAAAATAAATAAAATGTGTGCATATGTTTTAGCATGTTGAAGGTGACTAGCCACCATGTTCACCAAGGTCAGGGTAGCATCCTCAGTCCCCCTCTGTGCCTTAGAGGCAAACTGTAATGGGTCCAGTTGATCTGCTATGGACAGGGTAAGGTGCTTACTAACAACCCTTTCCATGCATTTGGTCAAAAGGGGCATGAGGGCCACAGGTCAAAAGTAATTTGGTGATTTGGCCCCTGACTTCTTAGGCACTGGTACAATGGTCGACACCTTCCAGGAGTTTGGCAATGTTCAGGTGCTCAGCAGGAGTTGAAACAGTCGTGTGAAAACTCCCTTGAGTTGGTCGGCGCAGACCTTCAGTACTTTGCCCCGTAGTCCTCCTGGGCCCGGTGCTTTGTGTGGCTTAATATTTGACCAGCAAGAGGCCCCATCGTTCTTTGTTATCTGGACAGGAGAGGATTTGGGGATGCTCTCACATATTTGTTAACTTTCGTCTTTAATGCTTGTCTTGGATTGCCTGTACAGAACCTCTGCTCCACTTTATCCTTGAAGTCCTCTTTTGGTTTCCACATTTTTGACCTGAATTCGTTTTTTTTTTCTCCTTTACAGCATCAGTATCCCCTTTCAGGAATGCACACTTCCTTTCATTGAGGCACATTTTCAAGTCCTTAGACACCCAGGGCTTGTTGTTGGAAAATACTCTGACAGTTTTTGTGTTAATGACAGTATCCTCACAGAACTAGATGTATGATGTAATTCTGTATGTCAACTCATGGGGATCCCTGCACGAGTCAAAGAACACAATCCTTGAGCTCCTCTCTACTCTCCTCTGTCCCTACCTTTTTCGCATTTCACCTGCTGCCTGTATCTCGGAAGGAGATGGATAACGTTATTGTCTGATTTCCCGATGGGTACTGTGCACACTGCCTTGTATGCGTCCTCTACGTTGCCGTAACACTGGTCCAGGATGAGAGTTGAGCGAGTTGGTCAGGTGACATACTGTTGCAGGGTGGGCAGATGTGCGGAAAGGGAGAGTGTATTAAAATCCCCAAGCACAAATACTGTCTGGTCAGTTGATCGTGAAAGCGCAGCATTGAAACAGTGTGTAATCCTGTCAGCAGCTTCCTTATTGTTAGGTCCAGGCACATAGACCAGAATAATGGTAATTTGTCCAAACTCGCGTGGTAGATAGAATGGCCTGGATGATACAACGAGAATCTCATAGTCTCTGGTAAACACTTGTTCAATCACATTACTCTGCATGGCCCAAGTATTATCTACAAAGATGCATAGCCCCTCGCCTATTGATTTATGTGACGTTGTTTTGTCTCCATCTGCTCTAATAACAGTGTATCCATCAATGTTCACATCAACATTGTCCTGCTTGAGCCACATTTCTGTAAAGCAGATTCAATTACTTCTCCTAAAGTCCTCTTCAAATGTAGCCCTTGCCGCTAACTCTTCCAGTTTGTTATTTAATGACCCCACATTTGACAGGGTGATCACCGGGAGTCTGTTCCTGACACCACCTCTTAAGCCTCGCTTCTTCTTAGTTTCCCTTTTTGACTTTGTAGAACAACCATCAGGCAGGGCAATGCTATTTTTAAGAGCGTGGGCTTTATCTCGGAAAGGGAGAAGAAACTCACGGGAGTAGGTGATGGTGGTTGATTTACTCTCTGAATCCATACAACCCCTGGTAGTGATTGTAAAGTTTTCCGCATATTACAGCGATTAGGATTAAGGTCGTTACACATGGTACGTACAATCCACTTTCAAACTTGCGACGTACATGGATTTATACAAAACAAAATTGAACGATATAACTAGAAACAAACAAAAAATTTATTCAGGTGAGCTCAGGGTCTGGCAACAGTACCGCACCCCCAGCCCTTTCATCACCTTGATTACTCTCCCTTTATTTAGCCCTCTGTCATCAGGCAGTGATGGTTTGTGTTCATGTTCAGTACGCTTCTCCTGTTTTGTTTATCTGCCTTGTTTTATTATTAAACTCACCTTCTGCACCTGCTTCCCGATTCCCAGTGTATCCATTACAGATTTATAGCCTGAAATGGCTTCCTGGTAGCTAGTTAGGAGGTTGGGAGATTGGGAAAATATCTTGGCAAGCTAAAGCCAACTCCCCCCCCCCCCCCCCCCCAAAAAAAAATGTAACTGGACAAATCTGAGGGGGCATGTGCCCCCTGTGACCCCTATGGGCATGGCGCCTCTGCCTACACTCCATTAACCCATAGTGGCTAACACTTCACTCCTCAGCTCAAGATGATTTGTTGATTTTTATGCCACATTGAAACAGCTCAAGATGATTTTATGCCCCTTTGCCTAGTTCTAAATGCCAAAATCGGACAAGATAAAGCTTTATTTTGTCATGTTGGATAAAGTCACTAACAAAGCTCGTACAGCTGTTCCTTTTGAGTTCCCATTAGGGCAGGAAGTTAAGTCTCAAATGACTTAGTGCCATTTTAGCCATGCACAAACAAAGTCCTGCGGCCACATCTGAGACATCCAAGCACAATGGTAACCAACAACAGTAAGCAACAACAGTAACCAACAACAAATAACTGATTTTCTTTCTTCTTCTCCAGTTGTAAGGACCTGGGCCTATAGTGCATTCGGAAAGTATTCAGACCCCTTGACTTGTTCCACATTTTGTTACGTTACGGCCTTATTCTAAAATGGATTTAAAAAAATGTCCCCTCATCAATTTACAGACAATAGCCCATAATGACAAAGCAGAAACAGGTTTTTTGATATTTTGCAAATGTATTAAAAATACAAAACAGAAAATACATTATTTACATTTTAAGTATTCAGACCCTTTACTATGAGACTCGAAAAAATTGAGCTCAGGTGTGTCCTGTTTCCATTGATCACCCTTGAGAAGTTTCTACAACATGATTGGAGTCAACCTGTGGTAAATTCAATTGATTGGACATGATTTGGAAAGGCACACACCTGTCTATACAAGTTCCCACAGTTAACAGTGCATGTCAGAGCAAAAACCAAGTCATGTCGAAGGAATTGTCCGGAGAGCTCAGAGAAAGGATTGTGTCGAGGCACAGATCTGGGGAAGGGTACCAACAAATATCTGCAGCATTGAAGGTCCCCAAGAACACAGTGGCCTCCATCATTCTTAAATGGAAGAAGTTTGGAACCACCAAAACTCTTCCTAGAGCTGGTCACCCGGCCAAACTCAGCAATCGTGGGAGAAGGGACTTAGTCAGGGAGATGACCAATAACCCGATGGTCGCTGACAGAGATCTAGAGTTCTTCTATGGAGATGGGAGAACCTTCCAGAAGGACAACGACCTCTGCAGCACTCCACCAATTAGGCCTTTATGGTAGATTGGCCAGACTGAAGCCACTCCTCAGTAAAAGGCATATGACAGCCTGCTTGGAGTTGCCAAAAGGCACCTAAAGACTCTCAGACCATGAGAAACAAGATTCTCTGGTCTGATGAATCCAAGATTAAACTCTTTGGCCTGAATGCCAAGCGTCACGTCTGGAGGAAACCTGGCACCATCCCTACGGTGAAGCATGGTGGTGGCAGCATCATGCTGTGGGGATGTTTTTCAGTGGCAGGGACTGGGAGACTAGTCAGGATCGAGGGAGAGATGAACGGAGCAAAGTACAGAGAGATCCTTGATGAAAACCTGCTCCAGAGTGCAGTTGCCATACCAGGCGGTGATGCAACCGGTCAGTATGCCCTCACTGGTTCAGCTGTATAACTTTTTGAGGATCTGGGGACCCATGCCAAATCTTTTCAGTCTCCTGAGGGGGAAAAGGTGTTGTCATGACCTCTTCATGACTGTCTTGGTGTGTTTGGACCGTGATAGTTTGTTAGTGATGTGGAGACCAAGGACCCGCTCCACTACAGCTCCGTCGATGTGAATGGGGGCCTGTTCGGCCCTCCTTTCCTTGTAGTCCACGATCAGCTCCTTTGTCTTGCTCACATTGAGGGAAAGGTTGTTGTCCTGGCACCACACTGCCAGGTCTCTGACCTTTTCCCTATAGGCTGTCTCATCGTTGTCGGTGATCAAGCCTACCACTTTTGTGTCGTCAGCAAACTTAATGATGGTGTTGGAGTCGTGCTTGGCCCCGCAGTCGTGGGAGAACAGGGAAAACTGGAGGGGACTAAGCACGCACCCCTGAGGGGCCCCCGTGTTGAGGATCAGCGTGGCAGAAGTGTTGTTGCCTACCCTTACTGCCTGGGGTGGCCCGTCATGAAGTCTAGGATCCAGTTGCAGGGGATGGTGTTTAGTCTCAAGGTCCTTAGCGTAGTGATGAGCTTTGTGTGCACTATGGTGTTGAACACTGAGCTGTAGTCAATGAACAGCATTCTCACATCGGTGTTCCTTTTGTCCAGGTGGGAAAGGGCAGTGTGGAGTGCGATTGAGATTGCGTCATCTGTGGATCTGTTGGGGCGGTATGCAAATTGGAGTGGGTCTAGGATTTCCAGCATGATGGTGTTGATGTGAGCCATTACCAGCCTTACAAAGCACTTCATAGCTACTGATATGATTGCTACGGGGCTGTAGTCTTTTAGGCAGGTTACTCGCTTTCTTGGGCACAGGGACTATGGTGGTCTGCTTGAAACATGTAGGTATTACAGACTTGGTCAGGGAGAGGTTGAAGACACTTCCCAGTTGGTCCGCGCATGCTCTGAGTACACGTCCTGGTAATCTGTAATCTGTAGGATTCAATCTTAGTCCTGTATTGAAGCTTTGCCTGTTTGATGGTTTGTCTGAGGGCATAGCGGGATTTCTTGTAAGCGTCCGGATTAGTGTCCGACTCCTTGAACTGGCAGCTCTAGCCTTTAGCTCGGTGTGGGTGTTGCCTGTAATCCATGGATTCTGGTTGAGATATGTACGTACGGTCACTGTGGGACGATGTCATCGATGCTCTTATTGATGAAGCCGGTGACTGAGGTGGTATACTCCTGGAACATATTCCAGTCTGTGCTAGCGAAACAGTCCTGTTGCGTAGCACCTGTGTCATCTGACCACTTCCGTATTGAGCGAGTCACAGGTACTTCCTGTTTTAGTAGTTTTTTTCCCACTTGTAAGCAGGAATCGGGAGGATAGAATTATGGTCAGATTTGCTAAATGGAGGGCAAGGGAGAGCTATGTATGTGTCTCTGTGTGTGGAGTAAAGGTGGTCTAGAGTTTTTTTACTTTTGGGTGTGCATGTGGCATGCTGGTAGAAATGAGGTAAAACGGATTTAAGTTTGCCTGTATTAAAGTCCCCGGCCAATAGGAGCGCCACTTCTGGATGAGCATTTTCTTGTTTGCTTATGGCCTTATACAGCTTGTTGAGTGCGGTCTTAGTGCCAGCATTGGTTTGTGATGGTAAATAGACAGCTACGAAAAAAATATAAATGAAAACCCTCTTTGTAGATAGTGTGGTCTACAGCTTATCATGAGGTACTCTACTTCAGGCGAGCAATACCTCGAGACTTTCTTACTATTAGACTTCGTGCACCAGCTGTTATTGACAAAGAAACACACCCCACGCCTCGTCTTACCAGACGTAGCTGTTCTGTCCTGCCGATTAACGGAAAACCCAGCCAACGGTATATTATCCATGTCACCATTCAGCCGCAATTCGGTGAAACATAAGATATTACAGTTTTTAACCTCTCTGGGCTAGGTGGGACGAAATCGTCCCACCTACGCAACAGCCAGTGTAATCCCGTGGCGCGATATTCAAATACCTTAGAAATGCTATTACTTCAATTTCTCAAACATATGACTATTTTACACCATTTTAAAGACAAGACTCTCGTTAATCTAACCACACTGTCCGATTTCAAAAAGGCTTTACAACGAAAGCAAAACCTTAGATTATGTCAGCAGAGTACCCAGCCAGAAATAATCAGACACCCATTTTTCAAGCTAGCATATAATGTCACATAAACCCAAACCACAGCTAAATGCAGCACTAACCTTTGATGATCTTCATCAGATGACAATCCTAGGACATTATGTTATACAATACATGCATGTTTTGTTCAATCAAGTTCATATTTATATCAAAAACCAGCTTTTTACATTAGCATGTGACGTTCAGAACTAGCATACCCCCCGCAAACTTCCGGTGAATTTACTAAATTACTCACGATAAACGTTCACAAAAAACATAACAATTATTTTAAGAATTATAGATACAGAACTCCTTAATGCACTTGCTATGTCCGATTTTAAAATAGCTTTTCGGTGAAAGCACATTTTGTAATATTCTGAGTAGATAGCCCGGCATCACAGGGCTAGCTATTTAGACACCCACCAAGTTTAGCCCTCACCAAAGTCAGATTTACTATAAGAAAAATGTTATTACCTTTGCTGTTCTTCGTCAGAATGCACTCCCAGGACTTCTACTTCAATAACAAATGTTGGTTTGGTTCAAAATAATCCATAGTTATGTTCAAATATCCTCTGTTTTGTTCGTGCGTTCAAGACACTATCCGAAAGGGTAAAGAAGGGTGACGCGCCCGACGCGTTTCGTGACAAAAAAATTCGAAATATTCCATTACCGTACTTCGAAGCATGTCAACCGCTGTTTAAAATAAATTTTTATGCAATTTTTCTCGTAAAAAAGAGATAATATTCCGACCGGGAAACCGTGTTTTAGTTCAAAGAAAGAGAAAATAAAAACATGGGGTCGCCTCGTGCACGCGCCTCAGTCTCATTGTCCTCTGATAGACCACTTACCAAAGGCGCTAATGTTTTTCAGCCAGGGGCTGCAAAGACATTCAGCTTTTTCCCGGGTTCTGAGAGCCTATGGGAGCCGTAGGAAGTGTCACGTTACAGCAAAGATCCTACGTTTTCAATAAAAAGAGTCAAGAAGCCCAAGGAATGTTCAGAGAGGGCACTTCCTGTACAGAATCTTCTCAGGTTTTTGCCTGCCATATGAGTTCGGTTATACTCACAGACACTATTCAAACAGTTTTAGAAACTTTAGGGTGTTTTCTATCCAAAGCCAATAATTATATGCATATTCTAGTTTCTGGGCAGTAGTAATAACCAGATTAAATCGGGTACGTTTTTTATCCGGCCATGTAAATACTGCCCCCTAGCCCTAACAGGTTAATGCCCCGTTGGTAGGATATTCTCGAACAAAGGTCATCCAGTTTATTTTCCAGTGATTTACATGTTGGCCAGCAGAACTGATGGTAGAGGCGGGTTACTACCATAGCACGGTTGGTTGGGAGCCCGTAAAACGGCAGCCATCCCCTCCAGCGCCATTCTCAACCATTGAGTGGCATGATGGCACAAACGGGTCTGGGATCAGGCTACAGATCATATAACAAGTGATATGTTTCTCTCTTCTCCAGTTGTAAGGACCTGAAGTATGACTATAGGTCATTGCCATCTACCTCAGTGGTGATCGCCTTCTACAACGAGGCGTGGTCCACGCTGCTACGCACTGTCCACAGTGTCCTGGAGACATCACCTAACTTACTGCTACGAGAGGTGGTGCTGGTGGACGACTATAGTGACAGAGGTACAATCATAGACATACATGGCCTGCATGTGCTGATCTAGGATCAGGTCCCCCCTGTCCATGCAATTTGTGTTAATTGTGATTTAAAAGCCAACATCCTAGATCATTCTCCTACTCTGAGACCCTGATGGACAGACTGGCTTGGCTAGAGTAGACATGATATGCCATTCTGCCTGCCAAAGCAAATGACAGACAATATATGATGAATTTGACATTCAATATGTTAAGGTCACAGGTGTAGTGCACAGTTTTTGCTCTGTACTGAAAGTGCTCTTTCTTGAAAACTTGACTTCTGACATGCAACGTTTTTTTGTGGACTAATGAACAAAATACAAAATAAAGTTTTTGAGTGAACTATCCCATTGAATACATTTCAGTAATTTTGAATGCCAGTTGGTAAACATGCAGCCTTGCTCATCGGTCACTATTTAACCCACTCATGATGTAGTATTGGCCCAATGAGTCACTAGAAATATTTTATAAGATTTCTGTCAAGTAGTTGGTTGTATTATTTAATTAATTATCAATTAACCACAAAGTTCAGGCACACCTATTAGCTGAACCACCCTGTGGTAACATAACACATTACACAATTCTTTTTGTTAGTCGAGGAAATGTACAATCTTGCTTTCCATCAATCATGAAATGTAAACAACAGCCCTTTTTGTTCCCCCGCAGCTCATTTGAAGGAGCCGTTGGAAAACTACATCTCCAGCTTGAAGAAGGTGCGTCTGATCCGGGCCAGGAAGAGGGAGGGCCTGGTGCGGGCCAGGCTCCTGGGGGCCTCCATTGCCACGGGTGACGTGCTGACCTTCCTGGACTGCCACTGTGAATGTCACGAGGGCTGGCTGGAGCCCCTGCTCCACAGGTGAGAAACCGTTATAACCTGTAACCCTGTTATACTGCAACCCCCGCTTCCGGCCGCCAACCATGTTATAACCCTGTTATACTGCAACCATGTTATAACCCTGTTATACTGCAACCCCCTGCTACCTGCCACCATTCCTGTTATAACCCTGTTATAACCCTGTTATACTGCAACCCCCTGCTACCTGTCGCCCAACCCTGTTATAACCCTGCTATACTGCAACCCTGTTATAACCCTGTTATAACCCTGTTATACTGCAACCCCCTGCTACCTGCCACCAACCCTGTTATAACCCTGTTATACTGCAACCCCCTGCTACCTGCCGCCAACCATGTTATAACCCTGTTATACTGCAACCCCCTGTCGCCCAACCCTGTTATAACCCTGTTATAACCCTGTTATACTGCAACCCCCTGCTACCTGCCACCAACCCTGTTATAACCCTGTTATAACCCTGTTATACTGCAACCCCCTGCTACCTGTCGCCCAACCCTGTTATAACCCTGTTATACTGCAACCCTCTGCTACCTGTCGCCCAACCCTGTTATAACCCTGTAATAATCCTGTTATAACCCTGTTATACTGTAACCCCCTGCTACCTGCCGCCAACCATGTTATAACCCTGTTATACTGCAACCCCCTGCTACCTGCCGCCAACCCTGTTATAACCCTGTTATACTGCAACCCCCTGCTACCTGTCGCCCAACCCTGTTATAACCCTGTTATACTGCAACCCTCTGCTACCTGTCGCCCAACCCTGTTATAACCCTGTAATAATCCTGTTATAACCCTGTTATACTGCAACCCCCTGCTACCTGCCGCCCAACCCTGTTATAACCCTGTTATACTGCAACCCCCTGCTACCTGCCGCCCAACCCTGTTATAACCCTGTTATACTGCAACCCTCTGCTACCTGTCGCCCAACCCTGTTATAACCCTGTAATAATCCTGTTATAACCCTGTTATACTGTAACCCCCTGCTACCTGCCGCCAACCATGTTATAACCCTGTTATACTGCAACCCCCTGCTACCTGCCACCCAACCCTGTTATAACCCTGTTATACTGCAACCCTCTGCTACCTGTCGCCCAACCCTGTTATAACCCTGTTATAACCCTGTTATACTGCAACCCCCTGCTACCTGTCGCCCAACCCTGTTATAACCCCTTTTATACTGCAACCCTCTGCTACCTGTCGCCCAACCCTGTTATAACCCTGTTATACTGCAACCCCCTGCTACCTGCCGCCAACCATGTTATAACCCTGTTATACTGCAACCCCCTGTCGCCCAACCCTGTTATAACCCTGTTATAACCCTGTTATAACCCTGTTATACTGCAACCCCCTGCTACCTGCCACCAACCCTGTTATAACCCTGTTATAACCCTGTTATACTGCAACCCCCTGCTACCTGTCGCCCAACCCTGTTATAACCCTGTTATACTGCAACCCTCTGCTACCTGTCGCCCAACCCTGTTATAACCCTGTAATAATCCTGTTATAACCCTGTTATACTGTAACCCCCTGCTACCTGCCGCCAACCCTGTTATAACCCTGTTATACTGCAACCCCCTGCTACCTGTCGCCCAACCCTGTTATAACCGTTATACTGCAACCCTCTGCTACCTGTCGCCCAACCCTGTTATAACCCTGTAATAATCCTGTTATAACCCTGTTATACTGCAACCCCCTGCTACCTGCCGCCAACCCTGTTATAACCCTGTTATACTGCAACCCCCTGCTACCTGTCGCCCAACCCTGTTATAACCCTGTTATACTGCAACCCCCTGCTACCTGTCGCCCAACCCTGTTATAACCCTGTTATACTGCAACCCCCTGCTACCTGTCGCCCAACCATGTTATAATCCTGTTATACTGCAACCCCCGTGCTTACTTCTGCATTCTTCTCCTTTTCCTCCCAGGATAAAGGAGAAGCCATCGGCTGTGGTCTGTCCCGTCATCGATGTCATCGACTGGAACACTTTTCAGTATCTAGGCAACTCTGGGGAACCCCATTTAGGAGGATTTGATTGGCGGCTGGTCTTCACCTGGCACCCAGTGCCAGAGTATGAGCAGAAACACAGACGCTCTGCCATCGACGTCATCAGGTCTGTGGTACCCTAAAATCCCCAGTGTATCGGAGAGGAAAATAGCTCATTTAGGATTGGACTATCAAGATGTACTTTAAAATGACATGCATATTATTAGAGATCAATAATTGTTATAAACACCATATACTGTATAATTTCTGATAATTATGGAACAAGTTTTCAAGATCTGCTCTAAGCTGTGTGTGTTTTGGTCCCAGGTCTCCTACTATGGCTGGTGGGCTGTTTGCTGTCAGTAAGAACTATTTCCATTACCTGGGGACGTACGACACAGGCATGGAGGTGTGGGGAGGAGAGAACCTAGAGTTCTCATTCAGGGTGAGTGTGTGTGAGAGAGAGTTTGTGAGCATAGTGTCTGAGCAACAGAGTGAGTGAGTGAGTGTGTGAGCTGTTTATCCATTGCTTCTTTCTGACATTGCTGTCATAAGTTAAAAACTCACTGGAATCCTGTAACGGATGGTCACCATATCGTTGTGAAATATGTGTGTTGATTCACTATACTCTGAGTTTTACAAAACATTAAGAACACCTTCCTAATATTGAGTTCCACAGGGATGCTGGCCCTTGTTGACTCCAATGCTTCCCACAGTTGTGTCAAGTTGGCTGGATGTCCTTTGAGTGGTGGACCATTCTGGATACACACAGGAAACTGTTGGGTGGAAAAAACATACACAATCCATATCTCAATTGTCTCAAGGCTTAAAAATCCTTCTTTAACCTGTCTCCTCCCCTTCATTCACACAGATTGAAGTGGATTTACAAGTGACATCAATAAGGGATGATAGCTTTCACCTGGATTCACCTAATCAAAATAATGTTAAAGAACTCGGGACCAAAAGTTCTCACAGTCAATAAAGTTGCACATTTTGAAGAATTTAAACCAGCACAGAGCTCATGTTTTCCTTGATCAGGTTACTTCCTGTGGGACAGAAAACAAGACCGCCGCAACAGAACTCCCTCCCGTTCATTGTGCTGCCTGATTGAATCATGGTGTGTGTTAACTCGAAATGACACAACGACAAGGTTCCAGTTTAACAAAGTTTACTATACTGTATGAACACACTACAAGGTAGCCATTACACTCACGGCTAGGTCCATCCACGAACTAACTTCCTGCGCAGCCGCACTCTTGACTGAGTGATAGCCCCGTAATAACAGAAATATAGGGATACTTAAAACATGAACTTAACAATCTCCCCCTTTTCTTTAAAGGCAAATTAAACATCAACAACATAATTAAATGTCCAAGTATTATTTAAGTTCCCCATTACAAATGGGTTGTGTGACAGTTTTTATTTGTATTACTCAAGCTGCCACTTTCCATTACTGAGAGCCTGTAGGAGGAGAGCCTGTAGGAGCACAAGACCGGATGCTCCCTTTTTAGTCAGTCAGCAAGCTGTTCCTTTGTGGTCGACCACAGAATCCGCTGGATTCTCTGTGCTTGAATAAGTTCCTTGATGCTGCTAATCTCAAGACGAAGTCTTTTCTCTGTGACAGACTTGGTTGACTTCAAAGCATCAACTAATGAGTAGTTGTCAGTGACACAAACTACAGGTAGAATGTGCCGTTTTGTCTCACCAGTGGTAAGCTCTGAGAACAGAGTTGCAAGAAAGATCGCATTGTCAATTCCATCCGCAAGAGTAAGTGTTTCTCCAGCAAGTGTGCTTCGGACAACCCTTCTGATCCTTTTTGACTGCCAACAGATAGGTGAGAATCTTCCTCCTTCACCCATTAACATGATTAGATGTCCACCTTGTGTGCCTCCATCTGTAAGGTTCCCTAGCGAAGCATCACTGAAGACAACTAGTTTCAAAGAGTCATCTTTTCCAACATGCTGAAACTTTAAAGTCACTTGTTGTGATTTCAGTTTACGAACAACTTTGTTTGCCTCATGAATGGTTTGTACAGTGGCGTGTTTTGTGTTAGATGCCAAGTTGCAACCATCAAACATTACATCAGGTCTACTCTGTCTAGCAACCCATAAAATTTGTCCTATCTTTGACCTCAATTGATCAGCTTCAATTCCACATAGAGGGGAATTCCTTTGTACGGCTCTTGAAGAATCCATGTGAATGGGTTGAAGATTCTTGATATAGCTCTCCTGTTGCATCAGTATTGTCCCATCAACTGTAATAAACTCTATGCCAACATAACAAAAATTATCATGCTCCTCACGGCCAACCTGGAAAACAGATTTGAGGTTTGGAATCACAGTTGTAGCAAAGGTCTGTGAGCCACCCCAGATGAAGTCATCAACATGACAGGCAAGTACTCCAGTCACACTGCAGTCTTGATCAAGCCAATAGAAGACTGCAGGATCCACTTGTGACAGTTTTCCACCTGTATTCAGCATTGTTGCCTTGACTTTGTTGTACCAGTAGAGTGATGCATCTGCCAGTCCATACACGCACTTCTTTAGTTTCCACAGTGTTCCTTCGCATTTAGCTTCAGGCGGAGGTCGGATGTGAATGTCCCTTGACAGCTCTGTTCCCTGCAAAAATGCAGATTTGATGTCTATGGAATTAAGTTTCCATTTTTTCTGGCAGATCACGGACATCAGCAATCTGAGTGACTCTGAGGCGCATGTCGGTGAGTCTTTTGGGAGTTGTTTAGCAGCCAGCTCCTCAAAACCTCTAGCCACTAGACGTGCTTTAGGCACTATTCCAGTTAAGGACTCTTTAAGGGTACACACCCACCTTGTTGAGACACATTTTTGGCCAATGTCTGTAACTTCCTCAAACACTCAATTTTTCCTCCAATTACTGAGCTCATCTAGCTTAGCTGAGTCAAATGACACGTCCTTTGTTTCAAGTACATCATCATTTTGAATGTCATTCTGTTTTTCTCGATTTTCCATTGGTTCAATTCTGAGATGATCTACAAGTGACAGGTCAGCTGACCCTGTTGTACCAGAAAGTGTAACTGGTTCAGAGTACTGCAAGTTGTACCAGTTCTGGTGTTTTCCTTTGGCTTTTCCTGCTCGTCCAATGACGGTTGCTGTATGTGGAATACCACTTTCTCTGTCCATATATTTAACAGTTTGTCCAGTTTTCAGATTGGAACATCCATGTTGTCTTAACACATGTGGCTGTTGTTGAATGTTTTCCTCATTTGAACGCTCAACAGTATTATCTGTGGCATGTTTGAAGGTCTCTGCTTCATTTCCTGGGTCAGTTTCAGTGTCCATATCATTGGATGTGACATCTGGTAGG
The DNA here is from genome assembly GCF_965601325.2 of Salmo salar. Taxonomy (NCBI): domain Eukaryota; kingdom Metazoa; phylum Chordata; class Actinopteri; order Salmoniformes; family Salmonidae; genus Salmo; species Salmo salar. Next base: position 90,500,455 of record NC_138304.1, on the reverse strand, counting down.
TTTGTGTCTGTTACTGTCTCCTTTTCATTAGGATGATTCTCAGCAACAGCCCCTCTATCTTGTTGATCATTTACTTTCCGCAATCTTGAGTGATGCACCCTGACAATGATGCCTCCGTGCCTCACAAATATCACCACACCATCTTGGCCAATGACTACTCCCGGTCCCTTCCACTCTTGACAGTCAACTCGTTTGTAGTACTCTTTGTTTCCAGTTTCGTACTTCTCATCGGTGGGTCGTAGCTGTTTACGCAGAGCCCTGCGAATTCTTTCTGAGCACTCTGCTTCAGTGAACGCTTTTCTCGCTGCATGTAGTGCTGACAGGTGCTGTCCCACCCATGCACTCACACTGGTCCCTTCTAGTGCTGGTGGCTTGTCAACCAGTACAGAGGGAAGATTAGGGTTCTGCCCGAACACTAGTTGGTATGGGCTGTAACCATGAACATTGTGCATTGAGTTTTTTGCCATCAAAGCCCAATCTAGGGCTGTGTTCCAGTCACATCCATTGTCTTGCTTCACTTTCAGCATGATCTCTGTGAGTGTTTGATTGTGTCTCTCCAGAAGTCCATTGCTCCATGGACTGTATGCAGCAGTTGTCTTTACTTCCATGTTGAAGTTCTCTGCCATTTCTCTTATTTCATTATTATTGAATTCTCCTCCATTGTCACTGTACAATTTCTGGGGAGGGCCATGCACACTTACCCAGGAATGAATGAAGTGCCTGACGATGTCACTGGGTTTCTTTGTATTCACAATGCTTCCAGCGCTGAAGCGTGTGAAGTGGTCGATTATGTGAAGGTACCACACACTTGGTGCTAACTCATGTAGATCTACAGCCACTGTTTCATTGTACTTGGAAGCTAGTGGCAAACCAACAGCTGGTTTGGGCATAGGTTTACTGTATTTTTGACATGTCTCACAATTGTTAACTATCTGCTGTAGAATGGAAATACTCTCATCATCATTATTCCCTGAACTGTTGAGTAACTTCTTAAGTCTGTCAACTGTAGCATGTCCAAACGGTTTGTGAAGCTTTAACAATACTTTGTGTTTTTCTTTTGTGTTCATGTTCTCTGTGACTGTCAGAATCTCCATGTGCTCTGTGTCCGTCCGAATCTCATTTTTGCATGGACTCTGTGTGATGTCTTTGTCTAACATGTTTACACAATAGTGGCCTGAGGTAGTAAGTTCAAGAGTCACTGGTTGTTTAAACATCACTGCCTTGTCATTTTTTATGTCTAGTACAGCCCCTGCCTTCTTGAGGGAAGCTTTGCTTAATTGTAAGGGGATATCTGTAGGGACCACCTCTGTTTCAATGTGACACTTAGTCTGACCAATTTTTGCTGGTATCTTAACTCTCTTGGTAGAATGGACAATTCTCCCATCTCCAAATTTGAAAGCTCTGTTGCTTGGTGTGTCAATCATATTTTGTACTTCTTTCATATTTAGTTCACTAACATAGCTATCAAGCCATTTTGCACCACACACTGTCCGTGTACATGCAGTATCAATCACAGCAGATCCTAAGGATTCAACTATAAAAATCTCAGTATCAGAAGCAGATTCATTTGAAAACAGTGTAATGTTACACTGCTCTATATCTGTGTTTACATTTTCCTCTGTTAGTTTAACTTGTTCATTTTTATGAGGACAGTCTTTAACCCAATGGTAAGTGCTTTGACAAACAGCACATTTTGATCTCCTTCCATATTTGTCCAGTGGATTTGTTCCGGGAAATGGCGCCCTCTTCAGGTTGTCTTGAGAACGTGACTTTTTGGCGCCTTTTCTCTGCTGCTCAGTGTAATTTGCTCCGTCACTCGCTTGCATTCCATCTGTTAACGGCGCGACAGACGTCTTTTCACCAAAAATTCTTTTTAGTGCCGACTTCATTGATGCAAAAGTCAGTACAGTACAAGCAGTCAAAGCCAACTGTTTCTCCCTACCATCTAGACAGGCAGTATCTAGCAACTTGAAAGCTAACAACTTGAAATCAATGATGTAGTCCGTCATTGCAACCGAAATATCTCTCGAAACACTGTCAAAGTTTGAATATGCCTCGTAGGCACGGTCTTTCTCTTCTTTAAGAAATACAGAATCCAGTGCTCTGATCAAAGTTCCCATACCATCATCATTGTTCAAATCCTCAACGGATATTTCCAGTGCTGTATCTCTCGCTCTTCCCTCGAGCGATAATACCACCGCAAGTGCTTGCTTTTTCGCGTCCAGATTAGTAACTCGTGTCCAGATTCCAAGTTCATTTTTCCAACTTTTGTACGACCTCTTCTCGTCGAAGCGAGGTGGCACATTGTAGTTATTAGCCATCCTCTGCTACCAATGTTAACTCGAAATGACACAACGACAAGGTTCCAGTTTTCAAAGTTTACTATACTGTATGAACACACTACAAGGTAGCCATTACACTCACGGCTAGGTCCATCCACGAACTAACTTCCTGCGCAGCCGCACTCTTGACTGAGTGATAGCCCCGTAATAACAGAAATATAGGGATACTTAAAACATGAACTTAACAGTGTGTAGCTAATAATGTTCTCGTGTTGCTCCTGCTGTTGTTGTTATTTAGATCTGGCAGTGCGGGGGCAGCCTGGAGATCCACCCCTGCTCCCACGTGGGCCACGTCTTCCCAAAGAAGGCCCCCTACTCGCGGAGCAAGGCCCTGGCCAACAGCGTGCGTGCTGCTGAGGTCTGGATGGACGAGTACAAGGAGTTGTACTACCACCGTAACCCCCACGCTCGCCTGGTAGGCCAGCCCTGAACAGGGACTACGAAAGCTAGCAAAATGTGTGACTGCGGAGTTTGAAAGTTTATGGTGCTGCGATTGTTGGTTAGGAGCTGTAGGGGAGGTGGTAATATTTTGTATGCATGCGCAGCTTTCAAAGTATTGATCAAATGCACTCATGCCTTTCCCTGACTGTAGACTAGAGGCCTATCAGAAGGATTGATTAATCACATCTTTTCACCTCTGAGGACACACACCACTCCCCGCATGCTACTCTGTAAATGCTCTCCTGATTGAGTGACACTTGTGATGCATAAGGACATAAGGGACACCCGAGGTGACACTCCGTACGGTGTGAGATTACCATCGAGAGGCACAGCTCAGTGAGTCAGAAACGCTCCGTCCCGGGAAAACCCAAGTGCCAGGTTGCCAACAGGTTCAAATAAAATAACATGTTTTCTAATACCTCAGCTGGGCGTGATTGAGCTGTCACAATGAAACCAACAAAATAGTTGCAAAAGTGCAAAGGCCGCCCATCAGGCACTTCAAGGAGGCTAAAGCAAACGCTAAAAGTGTTTGAACCGAGGCCTGCCAAGGTACCAGGCTGCCAGTGTGTGTCATTAAAGGGAACGGCCCTCTGGACTGAACACAGATCAGATGGCACTCATTTCTCAGAGAGGAGGTGGACGTGCCAACTGCCAAGTGGGGAGTGCCAGGCAGAACACTATCCGCTCCACAAACACCCATTCTCGCTCGCTCGCTCTCTCTAGCTCTCTCTCTAGCTCTCTCTCTAGCTCTCTCTCTCTCTAGCTCTCTCTCTCTCTAGCTCTCTCTAGCTCTCTCTCTCTCTAGCTCTCTCTCTCTCTCTCTCTCTCTCTCTAGCTCTCTCTCTCTCTCTCTCTCTAGCTCTCTCTCTAGCTCTAGCTCTCTCTCTCTAGCTCTCTCTCTAGCTCTAGCTCTCTCTCTCTAGCTCTCTCTCTCTCTCTCTCTCTCTCTAGCTCTCTCTAGCTCTCTTTCTCTAGCTCGCTCTCTCTAGCTCTCTCTCTAGCTCTCCAGCTCTCTCTCTCTAGCTCTCTCTCTCTAGCTCTCTCTCTAGCTCTCTCTCTAGCTCTCTCTCTCAGCTCTCGCTCTCTAGCTCTCTCTCTAGCTCTCTCTCTCTCTAGCTCTCTCTCTAGCTCTCTAGCTCTTTCTCTCTCGCTCTCTCTCTCTCTAGCTCTCTCTCTCTCTCTAGCTCTCTCTCTCTCTCTCTAGCTCTCTCTCTAGCTCTCTCTCTCTAGCTCTCTCTCTCTCTTTCTAGCTCTCTCTCTCTCTCTAGCTCTCTCTCTAGCTCTCTCTCTAGCTCTCTCTCTCTCTAGCTCTCTCTCTCTCTAGCTCTCTCTCTCTCTTTCTAGCTCTCTCTCTCTCTAGCTCTCTCTCTCTCTCTAGCTCTCTCTCTCTCTAGCTCTCTCTCTCTCTCTAGCTCTCTCTCTCTCTCTAGCTCTCTCTCTCTCTCTAGCTCTCTCTCTCTAGCTCTCTCTAGCTCTCTAGCTCTCTCTCTCTCTCTAGCTCTCTCGCTCTCTCTCGCTCTCTCTCTCTCTAGCTCTCTCTCTCTCTAGCTCTCTCTAGCTCTCTCTCTCTCTAGCTCTCTCTCTCTGTCTAGCTCTCTCTCTCTGTCTAGCTCTCTCGCTCTCTCTCTCTAGCTCTCTCTCTCTAGCTCTCTCTCTCTCTAGCTCTCTCTCTAGCTCTCTCTCTCTCTCTAGCTCTCTCTCTAGCTCTCTCTCTCTAGCTCTCCCTCTCTAGCTCTCTCTCTCTCTAGCGCTCTAGCTCTGTCTCTAGCTCTGTCTCCAATATTCTTTTCTCCCTCTCTGCTCTGTTTGCTGGAGGTTTACTAACAGAAGTGAAATGTATTAGAACATCTCCTGCCTGTTATTCAGATGAAGAGGAATATGTCATTCTGCCCTTTTCAGTAGTACACAATATGAGAGACAATCGCTCTCAAGAATCTAGTGACTCGTGTTGCTAAAGCTTCTGTCAAGCAATGTGATGATGTTTTCTAATGGTTGGACTAATATCTCTCAGTAGGTACTTGTTGTTTCCTGTTCAACTTTTAATTCACACCAGTTGAAACCTGCCTACCTGCCTTGGGTCTAAATAAATTGATGAGCAACCAATTAGAGCTGTGTTCAGGCGTGCCGCTCGCATCCATCATCCTGTGGCATTGCTCACCCCCCTCCAATAGGGGCTTGACTCCAAACATATGTTCCTCTGTGGACCATAGCTCACACGTAACAACCCCTCTGGAGTGGTGAAACACAGTAAACCACCACACAGAAATAAAGAAATGCTGATGATGATATTAGAATGCTGTGAATGGTGTTGTGGAGTTTATTTGTGTTAAAGGGATAAATCCCCAAATAAAATTGTTTTTGTATTTTGTTTATTAGTCCACTGTTAATACAATCCCCCAAAATGTTGCATGTCAGCTGTCAAGTTTTCAAGATACAGAGCAGTAGAGTGCACATCCTGTGATGATTATGCATGTCAATGTACTGTATGTGATGGGTTTGTGATGTGTGTGTGTGAGAGAGATGTTGAAAACCATATATGGTGCTGTTGTCTGTCATTGCACACAATATACCCAGAGACTCAAACAGACAGGAAGTCGGGTTCACATTTATTTCTGAACTCATATCAGCATTGGCTCAAAAATAAATACCCTTTATGATGCACAATCCTAATAACATGTTTACATTTCAGGTAAAGAATAAGTTCTGTCTTAGCCTGAAATCCAGAAGCTGTTTTGCTAACATTCTACTCTACGCCATGTTTAGCATGGCATGGAGTGGAATGATAACTCAAACAGACTGGTACCCAGGCTAGTCCTGTCTATGCTTATAGAAGACTCTAGTCCATATAGATTGGAAAGAAATGTGGAACTAAAGTTTCTTGTGCCATTGTTGTTATCAGGAGGCCTTTGGGGATGTGACAGACAGGAGGAAGCTCAGGACACAGTTAGGATGTAAGGACTTCAAGTGGTACCTGGAGAACATCTATCCTGATATCCACGTTCCTGAGGACAGGCCTGGGACGTTTGGAATGGTGAGGAGAATGCTGCAATTTTGACTCCAGGGACGCATTCATTAGGCAGACGGAAACAGACTGAAACTTTTATTTTTATTTCACCTTTATTTAACCAGGTAGGCAAGTTGAGAACAAGTTCTCATTTACAATTGCGACCTGGCCAAGATAAAGCAAAGCAGTTCGACACATACAACAACACAGAGTTACACATGGAGTAAAACAAACATACAGTCAATAATACAGTAGAAAAATAAGTCTATATACAATGTGAGCAAATGAGGTGAGATAAGGGAGGTAAAGGCAAAAAAGGTCATGGTGGCGAAGTACATACAATATAGCAAGTAAAACACTGGAATGGTAGATTTGTAGTGGAAGAAAGTGCAAAGTAGAAATAGAAATAATGGGGTGCAAAGGAGCTAAATAAATAAATACAGTAGGGGAAGAGGTAGTTGTTTGGACTAAATTATAGATGGGCTATGTACAGGTGCACTAATCTGTGAGCTGCTCTGACAGCTGGTGCTTAAAGCTAGTGAGGGAGATAAGTGTTTCCAGTTTCAGTGATTTTTGTAGTTCGTTCCAGTCATTGGCAGCAGAGAACTGGAAGGAGAGGCGGCCGAAGGAGGAATTGGCTTTGGGGGTGACCAGTGAGATATATATACCTGCTGGAGCGCGTGCTACAGGTGGGTGCTGCTATGGTGACCAGCGAGCTGAGATAAGGGGGGACTTTACCTAGCAGGGTCTTGTAGATGACCTGGAGCCAGTGGGTTTGGTGACGAGTATGAAGCGAGGGCCGGCCAAAGAGACCGTACAGGTCGCAGTGGTGGGTAGTATATGGGGCTTTGGTGACAAAACGGATGGCACTGTGATAGACTGCATCCAATTTATTGAGTAGGGTATTGGAGGCTATTTTGTAAATGACATCGCCGAAGTCGAGGATTGGTAGGATGGTCAGTTTTACGAGGGTATGTTTGGCAGCATGAGTGAAGGATGCTTTGTTGCAAAATAGGAAGCCGATTCTAGATTTAACTTTGGATTGGAGATGTTTGATGTGAGTCTGGAAGGAGAGTTTACAGTCTAACCAGACACCTAGGTATTTGTAGTTGTCCACATATTCGAAGTCAGAACCGTCCAGAGTAGTGATGCTGGACGGGCGGGCAGGTGCAGGCAGCGATCGGTTGAAGAGCATGCATTTAGTTTTACTTGTATTTAAGAGCAGTTGGAGGCCACGGAAGGAGAGTTGTATGGCATTGAAGCTCGTTTGGAGGTTAGTTAACACAGTGTCCAAAGAAGGGCCAGAAGTATACAGAATGGTGTTGTCTGCGTAGAGGTGGATCAGAGACTCACCAGCAGCAAGAGCGACATCATTGATGTATACAGAGAAAAGAGTCGGCCCAAGAATTGAACCCTGTGGCTCCCCCATAGAGACAATTTGACACACTGAACTCAATCAGAGAAGTAGTTGGTGAACCAGGCGGGGCAATCATTTGAGAAACCAAGACTATTGAGTCTGCCGATGAGGATGTAGTGATTGACAGTCGAAAGCCTTGGCCAGGTCGATGAATACGGCTGCACAGTATTGTTTCTTATCGATGGCGGTTAAGATATCGTTTAGGACCTTAAGCGTGGCTGAGGTGCAGCCATGACCAGGATGTGTGGCTCATTTGGTAGAACATGGTGTTTGCAACGCCAGGGTTGTGGGTTTGATTCCCATGGGGGACCAGTACTGAAGATTTTTTTTTTTAATGAAATGTATGCATTCACTACTGTAAGTCGCTCTGGATAGGAGCGTCTGCTAAATGACTAAAATGTAAAAAAAAAATGTCAAATGAAACCAGATTACATAGCGGAGAAGGTGCGGTGGGATTCGAAATGGTCGGTAATCTGTTTTGTTGACTTGGCTTTCGAAGACCTTAGAAAGGCAGTGTAGGATAGATATAGGTCTGTAGCAGTTTGGGTCAAGAGTGTCCCCCCCTTTGAAGAGGGGGATGACCGCAGCTGCTTTCCAATCTTTGAGAATCTCAGACGACACGAAAGAGAGGTTGAACAGGCTAGTAATAGGGGTTGCAATAATTTTGGCAGATAATTTTAGAAAGAAAGGGTCCAGATTGTCTAGCCCGGCTGATTTGTAGGGGTCCAGATTTTGCAGCTCTTTCAGAACATCAGCTGACTGGATTTGGGAGAAGGAGAAATGGGGAAGGCTTGGGTGAGTTGCTGTGGGGTGTACAGTGCTGTTGACCGCGGTAGGGGTAGCCAGGTGGAAAGCATGGCCAGCCGTAGAAAAATGCTTATTGAAATTCTCAATTATAGTGGATTTATCGGTGGTGACAGAGTTTCCTATCCTCAGTGCAGTGGGCAGCTGGGAGGAGGTGCTCTTATTCTCCATGGACTTTACAGTGTCCCAGAACTTTTTTGAGTTTGTGTTGCAGGAAGCAAATTTCTGCTTGAAAAAGCTAGCCTTGGCTTTTCTAACTGCCTGTGTATATTGGTTTCTAACTTCTCTGAAAAGCTACATATCACGGGGGCTGTTCGATGCTAAGGCATCCTCTACTGACGGGATGAGGTCAATATCCTTCCAGGATACCCGGGCCAGGTCGATAAGAAAGGCTTGCTCGCTGAAGTGTTTCAGGGAGCGTTTGACAGTGATGAGTGGAGGTTGTTTGACCGCTGACCCATTACGGATGCAGGCAATGAGGCAGTGATCGCTGAGATCTTGGTTGAAAACAGCAGAGGTATATATAGAGGGCAAGTTGGTTAGGATGATATTTATGAGGGTGCCCGTGTTTACGGCTTTGGGGTGGTACCTGGTAGGTTCATTGATAATTTGTGTGAGATTGAGGGCATCAAGCTTAGATTGTAGGATGGCTGGGGTGTTAAGCATGTCCCAGTTTAGGTCACCTAGCAGCACGAGCTCTGAAGATAGATGGGGCCAATCAGTTCACATATGGTGTCCAGAGCACAGCTGGGGGCAGAGGGTGGTCTATAGCAGGCTACCTGAACTTGTCCAATAAGAAAAGCTTGTTATCGTTTTCCTATACTATGGTGTGCCTTAATGAACCTCACATTGGCACCACATGAACCTTTTTTATTGAAGGGATAGTGCACTGAAATATCAGTTATCATAGACAATGTTGAGCTTTCTCTTGACTCCCCATACTCATATCTGTATTATAACAATGGCATCTGCATGTTGTTTCCCTCTAGCTGAAGAACAGAGGCATGTCCAGCTACTGCTTTGACTACAATCCTCCTGACGACCATAACCTGGTGGGCCACCGAATCATCCTCTACCCCTGTCATGGCATGGGACAAAACCAGGTAGCTATGGCTCCATCTTTACTCTCCATGTCCTTCATTTAAAACCAGGTAGCTATGGCTCCATCTTTACTCTCTATGTCCTTCATTTAAAACCAGGTAGCTATGGCTCCATCTTTACTCTCCATGTCCTTCATTTAAAACCAGGTAGCTATGGCTCCATCTTTACTCTCTATGTCCTTCATTTAAAACCAGGTAGCTATGGCTCCATCTTTACTCTCCATGTCCTTCATTTAAAACCAGGTAGCTATGGCTCCATCTTTACTCTCCATGTCCTTCATTTAAAACCAGGTAGCTATGGCTCCATCTTTACTCTCCATGTCCTTCATTTAAAACCAGGTAGCTATGGCTCCATCTTTACTCTCCATGTCCTTCATTTAAAACCAGGTAGCTATGGCTCCATCTTTACTCTCCATGTCCTTCATTTAAAACCAGGTAGCTATGGCTCCATCTTTACTCTCTATGTCCTTCATTTAAAACCAGGTAGCTATGGCTCCATCTTTACTCTCCATGTCCTTCATTTAAAACCAGGTAGCTATGGCTCCATCTTTACTCTCTATGTCCTTCATTTAAAACCAGGTAGCTATGGCTCCATCTTTACTCTCCATGTCCTTCATTTAAAACCAGGTAGTTATAACTCCATTTTTACTCTTCATGTCCAACATTAAGTAGTGGTCCATACACTGGTGTGCTAGCTTACAGCTGTCATGGTAAACAATGCTCACAGGGCTTTCATGGCCAATAGCCTTTTCATGGCTTAGTGGTTATTTGGCTTTTGACTGGGCCTGGCAGAGAGCATGTGGATAGTGGAAAGAGTGTTTGTCTCATGGCTTCAGATGATAATTTACGTTGACAATTATAAAATTGCTTTGTGAATTTGGACTGAAAGGATAGTGATGAAAGCAGTTACCATCACGCTCAACCTTAAACTGAAATAGTCTTTGTTTGGTACGTTGAACCAATAAAACATCATTTTTGCACCCAAAGGATAAAAAGAGAGTATTGTGCAGAAAAGTGATATCCAGTGTGGGCTACATTGAGCACCTTAAAAGTTGGCATTGTTATTTCAGCACCCCTCTGTGTATCCACTGTGCTGTGTATCCACTGTGCTGTGTATCCACTGTGCTGTGTATCCACTGTGCTGTGTATCCACTGTGCTGTGTATCCACTGTGCTGTGTATCCACTGTGCTGTGTATCCACTGTGCTGTGTATCCACTGTGCTGTGTATCCACTGTGCTGTGTATCCACTGTGCTGTGTATCCACTGTGCTGTGTATCCACTGTGCTGTGTATCCACTGTGCTGTGTATCCACTGTGCTGTGTATCCACTGTGCTGTGTATCCACTGTGCTGTGTATCCACTGTGCTGTGTATCCACTGTGCTGTGTATCCACTGTGCTGTGAATCCACTGTGCTGTGTATCCACTGTGCTGTGTATCCACTGTGCTGTGTATCCACTGTGCTGTGTATCCACTGTGCTGTGTATCCACTGTGCTGTGTATCCACTGTGCTGTGTATCCACTGTGCTGTGTATCCACTGTGTTGCCTTACTTTGTACTGGCAACAGAAATGGACACAACAAAAACTCAGACCACACTGCCCAGATTGCCCACACTCTGCTGGTCTCACCCTGCGTCTCACCCTACGTCTCTCCTGCTGCAGTTCTTTGAGTACTCCAGTAAGAGAAGTGAGATCCGCTATAACACCAGGGACCCAGCAGGGTGCGCTGTGGGGGACGCCGTCTCCACCTACCTGACCGTACACCTGTGCAGGAATCCCCGGCAGCCTGTGCCACAGGACCAGAAGTTTGTCCTCAGAGAGGTGAGGGGGAAAGGGACTATGCATCCTAAATGGTAACCTATTCCCTATATACGAGGGCCCTGGTCAAAATTGCACTCTATTTTCTACACTGTTTAGACAATAGGGTATTATTTGGGACGCAGCCATGTGCTTGTCTTCAAGTGAATGAGAAGAATGGGAATTTTTGGAGGGAAATCCAGACTTTAACGACAAGGAAGTGGGACAGGAAAACAGGGAGCAGAGGAAGTGGTTTGGGGGAGGGTTGGGAATAGGGGAGGTTTTGGTAACAGAAAGAAGGTGGGGGATAGTGTGAGACTGTGGGCCAGAGAGAAAAAGGGTGGCTTAGAAAGAGGGCCAGTGGTGGCTCGTGGGCTGAGATATACGAGGACAGGCTCATTGTAATGGAATCAATGTAAGGGTATCAAACACATGGAAACCATATGTTTTATGTGTTTGATACCATTCCATTCAGCCATTACAATGAACCAGTCCTCCTATATCTCCGCCCACCACCATCCTCTGAAGAGGGTAGAGAAAAGAGAGTGGAGTGCGGAGGGGAACACCCAGAGGAACACACATGGACCTATACAGTAAGTGTGTAGCTAAATGTTGGTTTTCACTAATCACTCTTGTGTTCTGTGTGTGTGACGTTGAGTTTCTTGTCGGAGCGGCCTCGAGGCCTTCAGAGCATGCTCAAAGGAAATCTTTGACAAACACTGACATTAAGCCCTCCCCTCTCAGCTCTCATCTCTCACGTTCTCTCTCTCCTTCACAGTTCTCAACTTTTCACACTCTGTCAGTGCTCTCTCTCAGCATTCTCATAAAATGTCTCTCTCTCTCTCTCTCTCTCTCTCTCTCTCACCCACCAGTGCCTTAGCCTCCACAGACTCCAACTCCCCTCAGATACAGAATCATCCGGGTATCACTTTAGTAAATCACATCCCCATATTCTTTCTATGGAGTAGAAGTCACATAATCTAATCATGTATTTTGGATAGCTTTGATGTAGCAGTTTGTACACAATGGATCATAGAACATTGAGGTAGCCTATTGTCTGGGTGTGCATACTTGGTTGTTTAGTATATGTGTTCAGTTTAGCCATCTTAATAGCTGGAGCTAAAGCATTCTATCTAAATGGAAATGGAGAGGGGGAGGGAGGATGGAAGGAAGAGATGGATGGAAGGAGGAAGAGAGGGAGGGAGAGAGAGCAAGCGACAGAAGGTGGGGTGACAATTTCTTGGCCCTCTCCATATTCAAACATGATGATTTCAGTGTACTGTGATATTGCTGTATTCACACTGCACTTCTCCCCTCTCTGTAATGTCTGTAGTCTCTTGTGTTCCTGGATGTAGTCAACACACCAGTGGTTCACAACTCCACTCCTCCAGGGCTGTATGCAGTCCTACTGCTGTTAATATCCCTTTGGCGCTCATTTATCATTGAGTCCACACACTTGGTTGCTCAGGTAGATATTAGCTGGTTAGAAGGCAAGGATGAAGACCAGCATTAGGTAACAGGCCTGAAGGACTACTCTATACTAGTGGTCCATTTGGTCTGTCTTGTAAAAGAGATTGTATTTCAATAACCTGTATGAGTAAAGGTGACATGTTATAAATAACTCTTCTCCAATAGGACGGCACCCTCTACCACATGATGACCCAGAAGTGTGTCCAGGCCGTGGACAAGACGGACGACGGCAGCCGTGCCCCTGCCCTGCGGCCCTGCTCAGACCACGCCAACCAGAAGTGGTTCTTTGAGGAGAGGGTGGCATAGTGGAGCGAGCCAGACGAAATCTCTAACACTGAGGTGGAGGGCCAACCAAACCCCTATCCTGTAGTTGAGGGAGAGGGCCGGAGGCCCCAAGACCCATACTCAGGTCCAGTCCCTATGCTGTGGAGATAGCCTGGGTTGTATTTAATAGGAACTAAACAGAAAAAAAACTTGCCGAAACAGGGAGGTACTAATTGAATTAGTGCAATTGGAATCACTTGTTTTTGTTTTTCTGTTGCACACTGTTTTGAATCATTGTGCTCTAATGAATATTACCCAAGTCAGGCAAAGGAGGAACCGCTATCTTACCTCCTGGATCTATGCACAACCGTGTGCTTGCTCGACAACGTTTGATATTTGATAATTAACACATACCACATATCTGCTTCTCCAATCTTTTTATTACATTTTTTTAACATTGTATGGGTTTTCAAACACAATTTTACATCCAGTGTATAGTGTGGGATTTAATGACAACCGTTGCAATTGTTCATGCTGTTATTTACATTTAAGTAATTTAGCAGACGCTCTTATCCACAGTGATTTACAGTACAGTAAGTTTTTTCTTCTTTTTCATTGGTTAAGGGCTGTGTCCACTCACTTTAATGGGGTAACACCCATTTGAGGATGAGGGGTACACCCATAGAGAATGATAGAGGCCCCAAAAGGTTGTATTTGCATGGGCAACACCATTGAGGGCTTCCACCATTTTAATGCAGTCAACTGGGTGGGACTTCCAACTTCATTGGCTGTTCCCTCCTGGTGACCCTGTTGGATTCATGTCATCAGGAGGGAACAGCAAATAGTTAAGAAGGAAATGTACTACTTCAAAATGGAGATTGCCTTAATGGCACCCCCCCACCCAGAAGCTATAATGGCACAGATACAAAGACGAATCCTCTGTCTATCTCTATGGGTGCACCATGGTTCATACCACCGATCTGTTCATCTGACTGAAATCCACTAGTGGTTTTTATTCTCACTTTCATCGTTTTCCATCTCTCCTTTTCTTGAACCCAGGACCACTTTGCCCCTGGTAGTTGATGTTTTTGTCATTGCAGTGTTCTTGACAGTGACAGTATGTACTTGCATTACATTGCAGCTGGATATCTCAGACTCAACCTCTAGAGGGCGCCAAAGCTTCCATCTTGTGTGCTGATCTTTTTCCCACTCCAACCAATCTGTTCTCAGCTCAGTGACGTGTGTGCATGGTTCATTTACGTCTGTCCCTCATTGTAAGGTCAACCCTGTTTTGTGAACAGAACTCTTGTTTTAATATGGTGAAATACGGTGAGACTATTACCTTTTTTGATCATCTAATTGTAAAATCATAGAGTAAAAAGCTGGTTGTACACTTTTTGGCCATTTTCTAGTGTTTTGTGGTGGAAAACTGAGTGGGTCGATTATAAAATGTCAACCCTGTTGCCCATAGATCTTTTTTTTTTTTTTTTAAGCTTGCATTCAATTGTCACTCCCTGTTGCACAGAACAAGCTTTCATTCCCCCTGTCACAGCAGGATTGATGGTGATTTAAGAAGAAATCGTTAACCTTGTTACGGTCAACCCTGTTACTTTATTTGCCACTGAATAGGCACTTACTATAGTCATTTTTAATTTCACCTCTTAAGATGGGAAAAAGTGTGTTTTATGAAGTTGAACATGTGCTCTTTAGGTGAAATCAAAAGGTGCCGAATTGGTGGAATGACACAAAACTAAATACACACACACACACACACACACACACACACACACACACACACACACATATATGTATATGTATATATATATATATACTGTGTCTGTTAATTTCATTACATTCATGTTTATTTCAAATTATATATTTACTCAGTTTGTTTACTTACTTATGAATCATTGTTAATGTCAAAAAGGATTAATATTGTTATTAATTGAGAAATTAGTAAAAAGATCCAAAAGATCCACAGCGATTGTTGGCAATGAATAAGAAACGTTCCTTTTGGCCATCAACTGGGCCATTTTACCCTGAAAAACTCCCTTACCTGATGCAAAAAGAGATATCAAAAGAGATTTAAGGACAAAATATACCACTTATTTCCTACAGTTATAGTGCAAATGTCGTCAGAAGATATAGCCTACGGGTATGAAAGATTGATATCTTATGCAAGGAGGTTGTGACCAATTGTGGATGTATTGATCCCTATTTAGCCTAGTAGTGTGGATGTGTGGTCACATAGTCGTTGCCTTTTTGGTGGCTGTTGGGTACACGGCGGTGACACACAGTATCTTTCTGACACGTCATAGAATAGGGCGGCGCTTCTCTATCATCGTATGTCATAAAGTGGGATGTTCTGCAAGCTGTCCAGATGTTCTCTGTCTGTATGGGACACAGTACTTTGGATGCCTCCCACATGACTCCCTATTCTCTATGTTGTACATTACTTTTGATCAGGGCTGATAGGGGACACAACCTCTGTTCTTTCACATACTATATATGCACTATGCAATTCTGTTTTGTTTCTCTTCAGTGTTCAATGACATGTACAGTACAAGTCAAAAGTTTGGACACACCTACTCATTCAAGGGTTTTTCTTTATTTTTAATATTTTCTACATTGTAGAATAATAGGGAAGACATCACAACTATGAAATAACACATGGATCATGTATTAACCAAAAAAGTGTTAAACAAATGAAAATATATTTTATTTTTGAGATTTTTCAACGTAGCCACCCTTTGCCTTGATGACAGCTTTGCACATTCTTGGCATTCTCTCAACCAGCTTCATGAGGTAGTCACCTGGAATGCTTTTCCAACTGTCTTGAAGAAGTTCCCACATATGCTGAGCACTTGTTGGCTGCTTTTCCTTCACTCTGAGGTCCAACTCATCCCAAACCATCTTAATTGAGTTGAGGTTGGGTGATTGTGGAGGCCAGGTCATCTGATGCAGGACTCCATCACTCGCCTTCTTGGTCAAATAGCCCTTACACAGCCTGGAGGTGTGTTTTGGGTCATTGTCCTGTTGAAAAACAAATGATAGTCCCACTAAGCGCAAACCAGATGGGATGGCGTATCACTGCAGAATACTGTGATAGCCATGCTGGCTAAGTTTGCCTTGAATTCTAAATAAATCACAGACAGTGTTACCAGCAAAGCACCCCCACACCATCACACCTCCTTTTCCATGCTTCACGTTGGGAACCACACATGCGCAGATCATCCGTTCACCTACTCTGGACAGATTTCCACCATTCTAATGTTTATTGCTCATGTTTCTTGGCCCAAGCAAGTCTCTTCTTCTTATTGGTGTTCTTTAGTAGTGATTTCTTTACAGGTATTCAACCATGAAGGCCTGATTCACAGACTCCTCTGAACAGTTGATGTTGAGATGTGTCTGTTACTTGAACTCTGTGAAGCATTTATTTGGGCTGGAAACTGAGGTGCAGTTAACGCTATTGAACTTATCCTTTGCAGCAGAGGTAACTCCTTTCCTGTGGCTGTCCACAGGTAAGCCAGTTTCATCATAGCACTTGATGGTTTTTGTGACTGCACTTGAAGAAACTTTCACAAAGTTCTTGACATTTTTCGTATTGACTGACCTTCATGTCTTAAAGGCGTGGCAGCATAGCCTAGTGGTTAGAGCGTTGGATTAGTAACCGAAAGGTTACAAGTTCAAATGCCCGAACTGACAAGGTACTTGAAGAAACTTGTTCAGGTTTCTGTTGTTCTGCCCCTGAACAAGGCAGTTAACCCACTGTTCCTAGGCTGTCATTGAAAATAAGAATTTGTTCTTAACTGACTTGCCTAGTTAAATGAAGGTAAAAAAAAAGTAATGATTGACTTGTTGTTTCTCTTTGTTTATTTGATCTGTTCGTGCCATAATATGGCCTTGGTATTTTACCAAATAGGGCTATCTTCTGTATATCACCCCTACCTTGTCACAACACAGCTGATTGGCTCAAACACATTAGAAGGAAAGAAATTCCACAAATTAACTTTTAACAAGGCACACCTGTTAAAACTTCATACGACACCAATCCTGTTAGCGGGATTGAGTTTGACAATAGCCAGTGAAAAATCAGAGCGCCAAATTCAAATCCACAAATCTAATAATTTCAATTTCTCAAACATACGACTATTTTACACCATTTTAAAGATACACTTCTCCTGAATCGAACCACGATGTCCGATTTCAAAAAGGCTTTCCCGCGAAAGCAAAACATTAGATTATGTTAGGAGAGTACATAGACAAAAATAATCACACAGCCATTTTCCAAGCAACTAGATGCATCACAAAAACCCAAAACACAGCTAAATGAAGCACTAACCTTTGACAATCTTCATCAGATGACACTCCTAGGACATCATGTTACACAATACATGCATTTTTTGTTCGATAAAGTTAATATTTATATCCAAAAACAGCATTTTACATTGGCGCGTGACGTTCGGAAAAGCACAACAATTTACAAAAATACTCATCATAAACGTTGATAAGAATTATAGATGAACATCTCCTTTATGCAACCACTGTGACAGATTTCAAAAAAGCTTCACGGGGAAAGCACACTTTGCAATAATCTGAGTAGTGCGCTCAGAAAAATACACTAGGCGATACAGATACCCGCCATTTTGGAGTCATCTAAAATCATAAATAGCATTAGAAATATTCACTTACCTTTGATGAACTTCATCAGAAGGCACTTCCAGGGATTCCAGGTCCACAATAAATGTTGTATTGTTCAATAAAGTCCATAATTTATGTCCAAATAACTCCTTGTTGTTTGCGCGTTCAGTTAGCTACTCCAAATGTAGGAAGCGCGTGGAAAATGTCACGACGAAAAGTAAAAAAAGTAATATTTACGTTCGTTTTAACATGTCAAACGTTGTAAAGCATCAATCTTTAGGGCCTTTTTAACGTCAAACTTCAATAATATTCCAACCGGACGATTCCAATGTCAAGAAAAACGTTATGGAACACAGCTACCTCCTCACGTGAATACGCGCCAATGAACTGATGTCCTTCCCTGAGTCAACAACTTCCCAGCCTTCTTGTTCGCTCTCTGTTCACTGCAAAAGGCTGAAACAAGGTTCTAAAGACTGTTGACAACTAGTGGAAGCCTTAGAAAGTGCTAAATGAATCCTTAGTCACTGTGTGTTAGATAGGCAATGACTTGGAAAGATTCCACGCATCAGATTTCCACTTCCTGGTAGGATTATTCTCATGTTTTTGCCTGCCATATGAGTTCTCTTATACTCACAATCATCATTCAAACAGTTTTAGAAACTTCAGAGTGTTTTCTATCCAAATCTACTAATAATATGCATATCCTAGCTTCTGAGTTTGAGTAGGAGGCAGTTTAATATGGGCACGTATTTCATCCGAAAGTGACAATACTGCCCCTATGCGATTGGTGTCGTAAGAGGTTAATTGAAATGCATTCCAGGTGACTACCACATGAAGCTGGTTGAAAGAATGCCAAGAGCGTGCAAAGCTGTCATCAAGGCAAAGGGTGGCTACTTTGAAGAATCTCAAATATATTTTGATTTGTTTAACACTTTTTTGGTTACTATATCATTCAATATGTGTTATTTCATAATTTTGATGTCTTCACTATTATTTTACAATGTAGAAAATAGTAAAAATAAAGGAAAACCCTTGAATGAGTAGCTGTGTCCAAGCGTTTGACTGGTACTGTATATTTACTTGATTTTCACATTTTAAGACTGTTAAGATTTTGTCCCAATCCAAGTTGAAAGAATACTGGGAAATACTTCACTTGTAAAGAGATTGGTCAATCAATATGCTGGATCCAATTCCATGTTTTTTTATGCTGTTCATCATTCCAAGTGGCCTTAACCATCATCAGAAAATGAAGGATTTATTTATATATATATATATATATATATATATATATATATATATATATATATATATATATATATATATATATATATATATATATATATTATATATTTATTATTATTATTATTTTTTTTTTTAACTGTTTGTTAACTGGAGTAGATTTGATGACACTCAGAGTTGGTGTTCATATTAAGGTACCATTTTCTATTCCTTAACTCAAATGTGTAATGTCTGAATAATAATACAAGGTAAAACTGTATTCTTGGTTGATATGTCTTTACTTCAAAGCACATACATCAAACACCTGAAGTCTTTCCCCATACCATACCAGTACAGTATTGTACTCTGCTGTGGGCCGACACACATGCAGGTATTCTCTAGCACTGTACCTTTCAAAAACGTCTCTCCATAAAAAAACACTTCATATTTTATTTTAGTAACTACACATATCATTTATATTTTTCATGCTTGTTCCCTTTGCCATATATGACTCTTGCGCCCCAGTGATAGTAAAATACACTGATGCTGGTGGATCCATTCCTGTCGTCCTCTTTCCGAGATGGAGTGAGAATAAGTGAGAGTTCTGTTCGTTCTGTTCAAACCATATCTGATTGGTTTTAACACCAGCTGCTGTGTGAGATGGCAAAATGTCAAGCTCACGCCAAGTCCCTCTGTTCCCCCTGTGCCTCAGCAATGCCCTGCAGTCTTCCTCAATTACTCATTCATGAAGCTCCGCTGTTTGATATTTCATAGGGTGCCTGCGTGGGCCTCCTTTGTGTGGTGTCATCTGCCTAGGCTGGCTCTCTGGGGCGGTGAGCGGAAAGGAAGGGGATTAGAACCTTAGAGTTAGAGCTGTGTTTCCTGTCTCTCCTCTCACAGAAACACTGAAGGAAACTACGTACAAATATTTAGCAGACGTTATTGCAGGTGTAGCGAAATGCTTGATCTAAAAGTAAAATAATGGAATTAAGAAATATATAAATATTAGATTGAGCAATGTTGGAGTGGCATTGACTAAAATACAGTAGAATAGAATACAGTATATACATATTAGATGAGTAAAGCGGTATGTAAACATTATTAAAGTGCCTAGTGTTACAATATTGAAGTGGCCAGTGATTCCAAGTCTATGTATATAGGGCAGCAGCCTCTAAGGTGCAGGCTTGCGTAACGGGGTGGAAGCCGGCTAGTGATGGCTATTTAACAGTCTGAAGGCCTTGAGATAGAAGCTGTTTTTCAGTCTCTCAGTCCCAGCTTTGATGCACCTGTACTGACCTCGCCTTCTGGATGATAGCGGGGTGAACAGGCCGTGGCTCGGGTGGTTGTTGTCCTTGATGATCTTTTTGGCCTTCCTGTGACATCGGGTGTTGTAGGTGTCCTGGAGGGCAGGTTGTTTGACCCTGGTGATGCATTGGGCAGACCGCACCACCCTCTGGAGAGCCCTGCAGTTGCGGGCTGTGCAGTTCAAATCAAATCTAATCAAACTTTATTTGTCACATGTGCCGAGTACAACAAGTGTAGACTTTACAGTGAAATGCTTACTTACAAGCCCATAACCAACAGTGCAGTTCAAGAAGAAGAAAATATTTACCAAGTAGACTAAAATAAAAAGTAATAATAAAAAGTAACACAATAAGAATAACATAACGAGGCTATATACAGGGGGCACCGGTACCGAGTCAGTGTGCGGGGGTACAGGCTAGTCGAGGTAATCTGTACATGTAAGTGGGGGCGAAGTGACTATATATAGGTAACAAACAAACAGCGAGTAGCAGCAGTGTACAAAAGGGGGGGTGTCAATGTAAATTGACCGGTGGCGATTTTATGAATTGTTCGGCAGTCTTATGGCTTGGGGGTAGAAGCTGTTGAGGAGCCTTTTGGTCCTAGACTTGGCGCTCCGGTGCCGCTTGCCGTGCGGTAGCAGAGAAAACAGTCTATAACTTGGGTGACTGGAGTCTCTGACACTTTTATGGGCTTTCCTATGACATGGCAGGAAGCTGGCAGGGAGCATGGCCCCAGTGATGTACTGGGCCATTCGCACTACCCTCTGAAGCGCCTTACGGTCAGATGCCGAGCAATTGCCATACCAGGCGGTGATGCAACCGGTCAGGATGCTCTTGATGGTGCAGCTATAGAACCTTTTGAGAATCTGGGGACCCATGCCAAATCTTTTCAGTCTCCTGAGGGGGAAAAGGTTTTGTGCCTTCTTCACAACTGTCTTGGTATGTTTTTGGACCATAATAGTTTGTTGGTGATGTGGACACCAAGGACCTTGAAACTCTCGACCCGCTCCACTACAGCCCCGTCAATGTTAATGGGAGCCTATTCGGCGCGCCTTTTCCTGTAGTCCATGATCAGCTCTTTTGTCTTGCTCACATTGAGGGAGAGATTGTTGTCCTGGCACCACACCGCCAGTTCTCTGACCTCCTCCCTATAGGCTGTCTCATCGTTGTCGGTGATCAGGCCTACCACTGTTGTGTCGTCAGCAAACTTAATGATGTGTTGGAGTCGTGTTTGACCACGCAGTCGTGAGTGAACAGGGAATACAGGAGGGGACTAAGTACACACCCCTGAGGTACTACTGTTGAGTTGTCTGCAAACTTGATGATTGAGTTGGAGGCGTGCGTGGCCACGCAGTCATGGGTGAACAGGGAGTACAACGGGGCTGAGCAACCACCTTTGTGGGGCCCCTTTGTTGAGGATCAGCAAAGTGGAGGTGTTGTTTCCTACCTTCACCAACTAGGGGCGGCCTGTCAGGAAGTCCAGGACCCAGTTGCACAGGGAGGGGTTCAGACCCAGGGCCCCGAGCTTAACGATGAGCTTGGAGGGTAAGCAAATTGAAGTGGGTCTAGGGAGTCAGGTAAGGTAGAGGTGATATGATCCTTAACTAGCCTCTCAAAGCACTTCATGATGACAGAAGTGAGTGCTACGGGGCAATAGTCAGTTAGTTCAGTTACCTTTGCTTTCGTTGGTACCGGAACAATGGTGGACATCTTGAAGCAAGTGGGGACAGCAGACTGGGATAGGGAGAGATTGAATATGTCCGTAAACAGCTGGTCTGCGCATGTTCTGAGGACGCGGATAGGGATGCCGTCTGTGCCGGCATCCTTGCAAGGGTTGACACGTTTAAATGTTTTACTCAAGTCGGCCACTGAGAAGGAGAGCCCACCGTCCTTGGTAGAGGGACGCGTCGGTGGCACTGTGTTATCCTCAAAGCGGGGGAAGAAGGTGTTTAGCTTGCCCGGAAGCAAGACATCGGTGTCTGTGACGTGGCTGGTTTTTCCTTTGTAGTCCGTGATTGTCTGTAGACCCTGGCACATAGGTCTCATGTCTGAGCCATTGAATTGCGACTCCACTTTGTCTCTGTACTGACGTTTTGCCTGTTTTATTGCCTTACGGAGGCAATAACTACACTGTTTGTATTTGGCCATATTCCCAGTCACCTTGTCATGGTTCAATGCGGTGGTTCGTGCTTTCAGTTTTGTGCGAATGCTGCCATTTGTCCACAGTTTCTGGTTTGGGTAGGTTTTAACCTCTTACATCTAGACGTTCCGCTAGCGGAACACCTGCTCCAATATCCAATGATAGGCGTGGCGCGAATTACAAATTCCTCAAAAATACAAAAACTTCAATTTTTCCAACATATGACTATTTTACAGCATTTTAAAGACAAGACTCTCCTTTATCTAACCACACTGTCCGATTTCAAAAAGGCTTTACAGCAAAAGCAAAACATTAGATTATGTCAGCAGAGTACCCAGCCAGAAATAATCAGACACCCATTTTTCAAGCTAGCATATAATGTCACAAAAAACAAAATCACAGCTAAATGCAGCACTAACCTTTGATGATCTTCATCAGATGACACTCCTAGGACATTATGTTATACAATACATGCATGTTTTGTTCAATCAAGTTCATATTTATATCAAAAACCAGCTTTTTACATTAGCATGTGACGTTCAGAACTAGCATTCCCACCGAACACTTCCGGTGAATTTACTAAATTACTCACGATAAACGTTCACAAAAAACATAATTATTTTAAGAATTATAGATACAGAACTCCTTTGTGCAATCGAGGTGTCCGATTTTAAAATAGCTTTTCGGTGAAAGCACATTTTGCAATATTCTGAGTACATAGCCCGGCATCACAGGGCTAGCTATTTAGACACCCAGCAAGTTTAGCCTTCACCAAACTCGGATTTACTATTAGAAAAGTTTGATTACCTTTGGTGTTCTTCGTCAGAATGCACTCCCAGGACTGCTACTTCAATAACAAATGTTGGTTTGGTTCAAAATAATCCATAGTTATATCCAAATAGCGGCGTTTTGTTCGTGCGTTCAAGACACTATCCGAAGTGTAAATAAGCGTCACGCGCACGACGCATTTCTTGACAAAAAAATTCTAAATATTCCATTACCGTACTTCAAAGCATGTCAACCGCTGTTTAAAATCAATTTTTATGCCATTTTTCTCGTAAAAAAGCGATAATATTCCGACCGGGAGTGGTGGTTTTCGTTCAAAGAGAGAGAAAAATAAACAATGGAGTCGACTCGTGCACGCGCCTCAGTTTCATACTACTGTGACTGGCCACTATCCAAACGCGCTAATGTTTTTCAGCCAGAGCCTGCAAAGCCACGATTCAGCTTTTTGCCGCCTTCTGAGAGCCCATGGGAGCCGTAGGAAGTGTCACGTAACAGCAGAGATCCCCTGTATTGGATAGAGATAATCAAGAAGGCCAAGAAATTGTCAGACAGGGCACTTCCTGCATGGAATCTTCTCAGGTTTTGGCCTGCCAAATGAGTTCTGTTATACTCACAGACACCATTCAAACAGTTTGGAGTGTTTTCTATCCAAAGCTAATAATTATATGCATATTCTAGTTTCTGGGCAGGAGTAATAATCAGATTAAATCGGGTACATTTTTTTATCCGGCCGAGAAAATACTGCCCCCTAGCCATAACTGTTCGCTGCTCTGGCACACCAATGGTGGAACAAGCTCCCTCACGACGCCAGGACAGTGGAGTCAATCACCACCTTCCGGAGACACCTGAAACCCCACCTCTTTAAGGAATACCTAGGATAGGATAAAGTAATCCTTCTAACCCCCCCCCCCCCCCCCCTTAAAAGATTTAGATGCACTATTGTAAAGTGGTTGTTCCACTGGATATCATAAGGTGAATGCACCAATTTGTAAGTCGCTCTGGATAAGAGCGTCTGCTAAATGACTTAAATGTAATGTAAAAATGTAAATAACAGGTTAATAGTCACAGTGTGTACAACATCTCCTATGCACTTCCTGATGAACTCAGTCACCGTATCCGTTTATTCTTCAATGTTATTCTCAGAGACTACCCGGACCATATCCCAGTCCGCGTGATCAAAACAATCTTGAAGCATGGATTCCGATTGGTTAGACCAGTGTTGAATAGACCTTAGCACGGGCACTTCCTGTATGAGTTTCTGCCTATAGGAAGGGATATAATTGAGTCGGGATCAGATTTGCCGAAGGGAGAGCGGGGGAGGGTCTTGTAGGCATATCTAAAAGTTGAGTAGCAGTGGTCCAATGTTTTCCCAGCGTGAGTACTACAGTCAATGTGTTGGTAGAACTTCAGTAGCCTTTTCCTCAGATTCATTTTTTTTTCATCCCCAGCTACAATAAATGTGTCCTCGGGATATGTGGTTTCCAGTTTGCATGAAGTCCAGTGTAGTTCTTTGAGGGCCATCGTGGTATCGGCTTGAGGGGGAGTATACTTGGCTGTGACTATAACTGAAGAAAATTCTCTTGGGAGGTAATATGGTGGGCATTTCATTATGAGGTATTCTTGGTCGGGTGAACTAAAGGACTTGAGTTTCTGTATGTTATCACAATCACACCATGAGTAGTTAATCATGAAACATACACCCCCACCTTTCTTTTTCACAGAGAGTTCTTTATTCCTGTCTGCGCGATGTACTGAGAACACAGCTGGCTGTATGGACAGGGACAGTATATCCCGAGAGAGCCATGTTTCCGTGAAACAGAGTATGTTACAATCCCTGATGCCTCTCTGGAAGGAGATCCTCGCCCTGAGCTCGTCTACTTTATTACCCAGAGACTGAACATTAGCCAGTAATATACTCAGAAGCGGTGGATGGAGTGCACGCCTCCTGATTCGGACTAGAAGTCCACTCCGCATACCTCTTCTCCGCCAGTGGTGTTTTGGAGCAGCCTCTGGAATAAGTTAAATTGCCCTGGGGGGTACAAACAAAAGGTCCAATTTGGGAAAGTTGTATTTCTGGTCGTAATGCTGGTGAGTTACCAGTGCTCTGATGTCCAAAATGTTATTTCCGGCTGTGTGTAATAACACAAAAAAAATCAGGGCTAATAATGTAAGAAATAACACACCAAAAAACAAAATACTGCAAAGTTTCTTAGGAGCTAGAAGCAGAGCTGCCATATCTGTCAGCGCCATCTTACTACTGTCCAATGGTTGTTTCCTCGTCTCCGCTGCCACTTGCCTCCGCCGCGCTATTCTTTCATTTAATTTCAGCTCACCAGGCTTGGGTCTGACCAGAAATTAATTTCAAGTTCTGCTTCTGATGAGAACTCTAAACTGCAATTCGGGTCTCGTGTGCAGTCTGGCAGTGTCAATTATGCATGTGGTTTGAATTTACGGCGACTTTGTGTGAAGTAAATACGCTAGGCTAAAGGCTACTATGCAACCACCAGTTTGTATAATGTGTTATAATTTTTTTTTGCCAATCTACTGCTGCTCATGTTGTGTATTTCTTTGAATTGCGTTAGTGCGACATTGGCTTAAAATGTCATAATTTCCCAGGTCTTTTTATTTAAAAAAATGTGGGAATTGTGAATAGTGGTCACGGGACAGTCCCGGATCCCGGTTACCGATATTAATCCCTAATTTGTATCTCTTCTCTGAATGGAACCCTCTGATCTCATATAATTCTGGTTTCCCAGGGAACAAGGAAACAATGAAACAAAGTATTTGAAGCATGCAACATTTTAGTACTTCAAGAACTCTAAACAGAATTGTACACAAAATTGTAGACGGGGGAAATCGAATGGACTTTCTTGTGAAGAAGATTCAAGGTACATTTACAGTCATGAATCTGATAGCTGAGTGGGATGTTTTGTTTATGAAAAGAGTTTATGGGTACAGTGAACTCTTGCTAATAAAAACAAATTACTATCGGAGCTAATGTTAGCTTGCTATTTATCTGGCCCTGAATACACCTGCATTATGCTCTCAATTTGCCCTCAATACTCCCCCATCTCTCAATATAAGATTTTAAATAATATTTCTCTCTTTATTGTTTGTTTTAATATGTAGCCTTACTTATTTAAATGTAGTACGTTCACTTACATTTATTTTATCATGGCCACTCAGTGTTTCAGTAATGTCTTTGCATCCTTCTCTGTCTGACTAGAGTTGGATATCTCCAGGTATCATATGAGGGGACACTATAGGAAACTTGACTCTCCAAAGAATGATCCCACAGATGACTTTGCTGATAACACTAGGGCTGCAGAGAGAGGTAAATGATATTGGCATTGTTACCCACAACAGATGTAGCCTACATATTGTAGCTACTGAAATTATTGTGATAGATAAATTACCTCTGGAAAAATAATGCTTGTTCTGATACTCAATATTACTCTAATTTTAGCTGGTTTATCAAACATGTTCATCACAGTGAAATGCTCAGTCAGAGTTCCCTTTGTGACGTCACTGTTCTGGCCTGTGATGAAACATGATGGTTACTCAGAGAACAGAGAAAACCACAAGGGTGTTATCTGCTCAAAATAGCTGTTGAAACACTGTAGGTATGATAACCTAAATGATCATAAGCATGGATGCTCTGAGAAGGACTAAGGAAAAAAAGACAAATATTGTAGAAGAATCATCCGGTATGTTAACTTTTTATGCCACTAATTATGTGACATGATGAAATGTCAACATATAAAAGTGTTTATCAGATGATAGGATGACCTTGATGACATTTATAAAGGGAAGCTGGTGATTGAGCAGAATCAATCTTGGTAAAAGTACAGATAGACTCAAAGGATTTATCCATTAGATGCTGTTGGCTTGATGAAGGCCATCATATCTTAGTGAACTGTAGTGCATCGAACGCATTTCCCACCTCTAGCTGTGGAACAAAGTAGTGACATTTTTCACTCACTTCCACCCCTCAAAACACTCAATTTATTTCCATTTAGACTGACTTTTAGTGGCCATGCAGTCATGTTTTTTTTATTTTCACTGAGTACATCACTGAATACATTTTAGACCCATAATGAAACCTTGGAATTGAAAAGTGCATGCTGTCTGTACAGGTTGTGATAGTCTCACAGACTGCCTGAAGGTGCAGTCAAAGACCATAGAGACAACCCCCTCCAGACTTAACCCCAGCATCTCAGACCTCCTGTCCAGGCTGGGCACCACCAGCTCGGGCCACGGCCAGCACCCCGCCAGCAGCCCCTCCGACCACCACCTCCACTACGACGTCATGGTCCACAGCTACTCCCTCAACCCAGCCACTCCAATCCCGGTAGGGTCCAACAACTCGACTGGTGCCGACCCTCATCCCCGGCCGCCACAGACCATGCACTGCCACCACACCTCCGACTCCCAGAGATCAATGTGCGGCGAACTGGATCCTCTCTTCATCCGCAAGGTCACGGCTGCAGAACTAGTCTGTGGGGAGAGGAAGTACAAGTGCTCAGGCTGCCTGAGGTACTACGATTACCTGGGGACCCTCCTGGGTCACATTGACCAGGGCTGGAGGGAGGGCTTCAGCTGCAGGGTGTTCTACAGGAAGCTGAAGAGCATGCAGGACCGCAGGCCCATGATCATGATGAGTTGCCAGAGCAGGGAGTCTCTTGCCATGGATAACGACCCTAAGCCCTCCAGCTCCTCCACCACATACCTGGGGTCGGCCTCGCTGGCTCTGGCACCCCAGCCCACCGACAGCGTTGGGAGGAAGGGTCTTGAGACGAGCGATAAGAAGGGAGACATGATCCAAAAGTGGCTGCAGAAGACAGAAGTGACAGCATCACTTCACTGAGGCAGTTTTGTATGAGTTGGTTGGAGAATGTGTGTACTGTAGTATTGTTGCTGGGTTGTCTAGAACTGACAGGGTGTTGTTAACTTGTCAAAAAAATTAAATAATAATAATTCACAAACATAATGTACTGTAGGTTACTTCTTCTCTGTTAAATGTGTTTTACTCAGAAATTAGGACATCTGAAATTATCTTTATTTAAGAGATGAAAAGAGGTTTTCATTCACCAAGGT
The DNA here is from genome assembly GCF_965601325.2 of Salmo salar. NCBI lineage: Eukaryota > Metazoa > Chordata > Actinopteri > Salmoniformes > Salmonidae > Salmo > Salmo salar. Next base: position 90,472,631 of record NC_138304.1, on the reverse strand, counting down.
TCAAATCTCCATGCCCATCTTCCATGTCACTGTCTTACGTCAGATAGTGCAACGATTCCGTCTGCACTGATGATGTAGGAATGATGCCACCTGTCGGAAGAAAATGCTTCCATGTAGAAGGCACTGCTTGTATGACGTTTATGACATCACACATGTATTTATTTTGAGAAGCATCTCCATGGTGATGGAGAGATGAGAACAGTCAGAACACATATCACACTTGCTCACCAAACTTTAGAGTCTGCTGATCTTCTTACCCCAAAGCCAATGGACATGACAAAGCCAATCAAATGAAGCATGTTTGATTCCCAAAGCAGATGACACGTAATGACAAGCCTGTGTAGTAGATTTACATTTATTCAAATGTTTTGGCAAAAAATAGGGAGACACTCAATTGTGATTACTTCATTAACATTACATGCAGTACCTTAGGATTTTATCCATACCTCTGAGACATGTGTGAGCATACAAGACGAGAATATAAAACCCCCAAAAATATTAGAACAATGATCCAGCTCCATGTGCTAAATATTTAATGTGAAAGGTTGGTGTGTAGAGAAAAAACATGCTTTTTTTCTTCTCACAACTGCTGTAGTTTGTGAATTTGGAGTCTCCTCCGACAGAACAACATTGACAACATTCTTGTGTAGTTTTCTTTAGCGAGGTTAGAGCACTTCTTCCGTGCCTTCAAAATGCTAGATGTTTTCAATGGCCTGCTTTCTTGAGTTTAGCCTACCTCTCAAATGCTGTACTGAATAGAAATCTGAAAACTGCAATGGCCAGTCAGGCGCATTGATTTGTGTTCACCTAGCCATGTCTTTATAGATCAAGGTTCTTCATACATACATTCTCCTCAATTCTTGTTTTCTGTCTCAGACTCAATGAGATAGCCAACCTCCCTCCAGGTTTTGATGACAGCAGAGCCACCAGTATGACAGACCCCTGCTCACCTTCCTTGCATCCCCCTGAAGCACACCCCACCCAGGCCTCAGGGACAGGGACATCCACCATATCCAACTCATTCTTCAGCCAATGAGCGGTTCAAGTAAGTAGAGCCCAGTAGAACCACATCAGCCTCAACTGGATGGAAGGCTTCAGCTGCTGCGTCTTCTACAGGAAGTTGAGGGAGGTCTACCACCAGAACAACACCAGGAAGCTCCACGGGAGGGTGCTAGTGAGTAGTGGTGCCAAGGAACAGCTGAGTCCCCCCACATGCAGGGCAGACCTGGGCCTTGCTAGAGGGGGTAGGAGTCGAGATGGACTGGGACCAGAAATCAGCTCTGGCATTTCTGACAAACCAGATTTTCTTTTCCCTTGAGGCCCCCACACTGGCCCATTTTTTTTTTATCCCTGGAGGCACACTGGCTCATTATCCAGATAATTATCATTTTGTGCAAAAAATATTAGTTAGGCAGGCCCACTAGAATAAAAGTGAACCAGCCCATCTTGCATTTGCCCGAAATGCCAGATGGCCAGTCCACCCCTGGTAGGAGTGGAGGGCAGACAAGGCAGAAGCAGGGGGCTCAGGCTCCTGGAGCTGGAGGAAGGAAGGAGGAAGGGACAACACCCAGCCAGAGGTTGACTCAGGAGTCGGTGGAGACAATAAGAAGGAACAGCACCTTTCACAAGTGGCTGAATGAGATCGACGGTTACCCCATCCCTGATGTCACCCTGTTGCCAGAGAGAGCTTTAAAAGCATCCATCTTTTTGATTCCTCAGTTTCACTGAATGAGAAAGATTATTGGCATTGAATTTCTCAGTGGCAAGGTGTAATTGCTGTCCTGGAGGATTTACTCTGGGATGGTGGGACTTGTTTTGGTTTTTTTCACAAGAAGATCAGTTGCTGTCTGTGTGAATTGAAATCTCATCACTGCTGACCAGAGCTAAATAGTACAGTTCTGGTCTCGTGAGCGTGTACCCTCCTCATACCAGACCCTGGCCAACACTTTCTTTTTCCCCATCTGTTTCTCATTCTGCTCAATTGAATGTATGAGTCACTCAATTGAACAACATTAACATATTTGGGCTTACAGGATTTGAAAATTTGTTTTAGAAAATAATTTGCCCACCGTGGAATTAATTATTCTAGTCTATTAATCTTATCTACTGTAGCAGAGGCAGGGTGGATAAGGAGCTGTGGAATCAACCAAGCTCAAAGCCCAGGCATCCAAGTAGAGGAGCTTCAGATAATGCTCATTTAAGAGAGCACAACGTTAATTTTCCTCAGATATGAGATGTAGGCCTATCCAGCTGTAAGAAGATTTTTCATGCATAATTCATCACTGACACAATTTAATGATTAGTTTATAAAATGACAAACAACTGTTTGTTTAAGCAGCTATGCACTCTATGGTCATTACATTGCTTATGGTGGCAACTTTAGAATATTTTTCCTTTTACTGGGTGTTAAAAGGCAATGTTGCTATCATATTTCATGGATACATTACCCACAATATCCTCTAGCCACTTGGAAAAATATCTTGTACCAAGCCTGCATCTGAGCCTGCAGTGTATTCCCACAACATCCTGTGAAATGGTCAATGTGGCACCACAGAGACACACATCCAATGGGGTTTTAAAAGCACAGTGCGTGGTCACCGACTACAGCCCAGGTACCTGTCTGACTCAGAGAGAGAGAGCGAGAGAGAGGAATAACAATATCCTCAGTGCAGTAGGTAGGGGGTGTTGATGAACATGGGGTTGGCACGGCATGGGCAGGGGGTCCCGGTGCCCAGCCAGTAGCCAAGGTATCAACCTTTTCCAAAGGAGGTGATCGATAAGGCTCATCGCTGGGGGACACCGGAACATTCTCAGCTGAGTGGGAGAGGAGGAAGGCAGGAAGCTTACACAAACAGTCAGAGATGAGGAAGTGCTAATTGCCTGTGGATGCTAAGAAGGGATCCCCGCTGGGCCCGTCCTGGTGGTATGACCCAGGGCTTACTGAGTTCCTGGGGGGTCAGACAGAATGGTTCTGAAGGTGGTATTTATTTACAGGGGCAGAAGGTGAGCTGGCTCAAAGGACATTTACAAGATGCTGACAAACACTGACAAAGGCGTAGACTTACAAGATAACGAACAATAATCTAAATGGCCAATAACTGAAACTAGGACTGGGGCCTTTAAACTAGGCAGAGAACCTATAACACTGAGTTTAGATAAATCCTCACACAGCTGAGTTTAAGAGAGCCCTGGGACAACATGTCCCTCCAGCCTAAGCTCTCCTCAAAATGAGCAACCTGAACAGGTATTTCATCAATTAACATTAATATGTCACTCTATAATCAATATTTTGAACAGTTAAGGACATAATATCACAAACATTCAATGGAAAGCCTAAAGATATTAGGGGGGAAACCGACATAGATAAAATGTTGTAGTTACTGAGCATGCGCACCTGCTGGATAACTATATATTAGTGACCAGTGCTCGCTCTGGTGGTACAGGTCAGCAATAACGCAACTTTAAATTCTGATAATGTATCAGTGATAAACAGTCCTTCTTGCATGTGATAGCTTGTAGCCTATAACAACCACAGGACATGTTTAGCAATAGAAATGTAGGCCTACTTGAGAACGCTAGAAACATGAACAAATATTAGCAAACATTTACAATCTGAATTTGGCGCCAAATGAGGGGATAGCAGTGAAATGTCTGCCATTGTCACACAGCGGTTCATTTCTTTAGGTAAAAGTGATGCGAGGGTCAGCTGTTTGTTCACCCACACCCGACCGCAATTGCTAAAAACCCATTAGCAACCGCCCCGCTATAGGTGATAAAGTAAAAATCTGAGACCTGCACCAGATCCTAACCTGTTAATATAGAAAATGCGCTGTAGGCTAAAGTCAGACAGCGGGACAATTTTTTGACAGGGGGGTGCAGGCTATTTTTTTGCCTGATTTAGATATATATCTGCCTTTAATTTCTGACATTTTGGACTATTTGTTAGTCAACTTGGCTATAATTGGATACATGCATCTTTCCTTCTGTCATTATATGTTGCCCTAGAAGACTAAATAAACCCTTGCTCACCAGAATGTCATAAATGAATGCTTCAATCTAGTTGACATCAGTAAAGTTTTCTCTGTCATCTCTGGTTCTTTCGCTTAGCAAAGATGTTTAGGGACTGAAGTAAAATGTAATAATTTAACAACAAAAAAAGGAAAGATTTGCTGTGCAAAATGTCCAATTGACATCAGTTTGACCGGTTGTAAAGAAATAGAAAGCTGTGAAAACGACCCAACATGTTTCTGATAGATTTCAGTTCTGCTTGGATGCATATTTTATGTGGTTGAAATACTATCAGCTTTTATGATGCTGATAAAGATCAAGCCACTACAGACAGTATCTAACTTCCATTTGAATTCTCTCAAAATGCTGAAAGAAAGAAATCATATTTCTTCTATTCCCCGAGTCAACATTTAGCCTACATTTGGTGTATCATTTTACTGCAAGAAATGCTTAATTCTGCAGGAGTTAATAAAGGCTACCTGAGAGGTTACAGAGCTACAGTCAGTGTCCAGATTTCAGTTCCCGTTTAACCCATCTGAACAGTAGGCTACAGTTCCCTTGATGTGCCCTAGGCCAATTTGAAGTCTCAGTCATTACATTACATTTACATTACATTTAAGTCATTTAGCAGACGCTCTTATCCAGAGCGACTTACAAAATGGTGCATTCACCTTATGATATCCAGTGGAACAACCACTTTACAATAGTGCATCTAAATCTTTTAAGGGGGGGGGGGGGGGGTTAGAAGGATTACTTTATCCTATCCTAGGTATTCCTTAAAGAGGTGGGGTTTCAGGTGTCTCCGGAAGGTGGTGATTGACTCCGCTGTCCTGGCGTCGTGAGGGAGCTTGTTCCACCATTGGGGTGCCAGAGAAGCGAACAGTTTTGACTGGGCTGAGCGGGAACTGTGCTTCCTCAGAGGTAGGGGGGCCAGCAGGCCAGTGGTGGATGAACGCAGTGCCCTTGTTTGGGTGTAGGGCCTGATCAGAGCCTGAAGGTATGGAGGTGCCGTTCCCTTCACAGCTCCGTAGGCAATCACCATGGTCTTGTAGCGGATGCGAGCTTCAACTGGAAGCCAGTGGAGAGAGCGGAGGAGCGGGGTGACGTGAGAGAACTTGGGAAGGTTGAACACCAGACGGGCTGCGGCGTTCTGGATGAGTTGTAGGGGTTTAATGGCACAGGCAGGGAGCCCAGCCAACAGCGAGTTGCAGTAATCCAGACGGGAGATGACAAGTGCCTGGATTAGGACCTGCGCCGCTTCCTGTGTGAGGCAGGGTCGTACTCTGCGAATGTTGTAGAGCATGAACCTACAGGATCGGGTCACCGCCTTGATGTTAGTGGAGAACGACAGGGTGTTGTCCAGGATCACGCCAAGGTTCTTAGCACTCTGGGAGGAGGACACAAGGGAGTTGTCAACCGTGATGGCGAGATCATGGAACGGGCAGTCCTTCCCCGGGAGGAAGAGCAGCTCCGTCTTGCCGAGGTTCAGCTTGAGCTGGTGATCCGTCATCCACACTGATATGTCTGACAGACATGCAGAGATGCGATTCGCCGCCTGGTTATCAGAAGGGGGAAAGGAGAAGATTAATTGTGTGTCGTCTGCATAGCAATGATAGGAGAGACCATGTGAGGATATGACAGAGCCAAGTGACTTGGTGTATAGCGAGAATAGGAGAGGGCCTAGAACAGAGCCCTGGGGGACACCAGTGGTGAGAGCGCATGGTGCGGAGACAGATTCTCGCCACGCCACCTGGTAGGAGCGACCTGTCAGGTAGGACGCAATCCAAGCGTGGGCCGCGCCGGAGATGCCCAACTCGGAGAGGGTGGAGAGGAGGATCTGATCAGATCTGATCAGTCCTGTCGAATTTGTATAGCGCCTCACAATCATCACACATAACACAACCATCATCCTCTTTTACCACTTCATCAAACATGATTTTTCTGGTCCTCCCTTCTCTTTATTTTTAACTCTCCATTTCGCTGCTTTTCTCTTGTTGAATGAAACTCCGACATTGTCCTTTTTGCCTCCATGGATGACCTTAACTTTTTCTGCCCGTTTCCAGAAGGATTAGGCGATTGGCATGTAGGCTATTTGGCGCTCGTACAGTAGGCTTAAGCACTAATGCCGCCCGCATTTCATGACCCTAAACCCACCCGCCCAGCGGATATCCAACCCGTGCATCACTAAAAGGTAAGGCTACTGTATAGGCTTAACACTATCTATCTTTTAGAAATACTCCCAACCTTAATCCACGATGCATAGTAAACTGTCACTTGTTACATCACATCATGTAATGCGTTGTCTAATGAAACTTCAAAGCGCCCTAGCACTCAATTGGTATTGCTATGGAAATTATGCATGTACTATAGAATCTCCTTCATTGAGTCAGCTCAGTACAAAAGGGAGCTTTGGCTGTTTGAAAGAGTGGCTGCTAGTTTATATTCTCCTTTCATCAGCCTGAAGTGTAAGGCCATTATGGTGTCCAAGATCTGTAAACTAACAGACAACTTTATTCATTAGCACACCCTGAGATTGATGCATGTCTTGCCCTGCTTCCTTAACCCCCACATCTGAATCAACATCTTTAATGGATTGCATTATGAACCACTCCATTGTTAGTGAGCTGAATCTTATCCACCAGACAGTTATTATTCACCAGACAGGTCTTATCCACCAGACAGATCTTATCCACCACACAGGTCTTATTCACCAGACAGGTCTTATTCACCAGACAGATCTTATTCACCAGACAGGTCTTATCCACCAGAGAGATCTTATCCACCAGGCAGATCTTATCCACCAGGCAGATCTTATCCACCAGACAGATCTTATCCACCACACAGGTCTTATCCACCACACAGGTCTTATTCACCAGACAGGTCTTATTCACCAGACAGGTCTTATTCACCAGACAGATCTTATTCACCAGACAGATCTTATCCACCAGACAGATCTTATCCACCACACAGGTCTTATCCACCAGACAGATATTATCCACCAGACAGATGTTATCCACCAGACAGATCTTATCCACCAGACAGGTCTTATTCACCAGACAGGTCTTATTCACCAGACAGGTCTTATCCACCAGACAGATCTTATCCACCACACAGGTCTTATCCACCAGACAGATATTATCCACCAGACAGATGTTATCCACCAGACAGATCTTATCCACCAGACAGGTCTTATTCACCAGACAGGTCTTATTCACCAGACAGGTCTTATCCACCAGACAGATGTTATCCACCAGACAGGTCTTATCCACCAGACAGGTCTTATCCACCAGACAGATCTTATCCACCAGACAGGTCTTATCCACCAGACAGGTCTTATCCACCAGACAGATCTTATTCACCAGACAGGTCTTATCCACCAGACAGATATTATCCACCAGACAGATCTTATCCACCAGACAGATCTTATCCACCAGACAGGTCTTATTCACCAGACAGGTCTTATCCACCAGACAGGTCTTATCCACCAGACAGATCTTATCCACCAGACAGGTATTATCCACCAGACAGATGTTATCCACCAGACAGATCTTATCCACCAGACAGGTATTATCCACCAGACAGGTCTTATCCACCAGACAGATCTTATTCACCACCACCAGACAAATGTGATGTAACATGTTGTTTTCCAAATCTTTTTCTCTTTTACCAACTTTGTTGAATGAGTCATCCTGTTTTTCCTCCACTCCTCCATCTCTTTCTCTCTCCTTATGTTTTGTTTTTGTTCTCTCACTTTCTCAATCACTCTTTCTGCACCCGTCTGTCCACCTTGATAAGTCTTTCAGTGTGTGTGTGTGTGTGTGTGTGTGTGTGTGTGTGTGTGTGTGTGTGTGTGTGGTGTGTGTGAGAGAGAGAGAGAGAGAGAGAGACAGAGAAAGAGTGGGTGACAGTGCTTCATCTCCCTGTGTGCCAGAGCAGCAGAGTGGCAGGTTGCCTAGCCGTGGGGCCTCTAATGAAGAGAGTCTGCGTGCTTTATCGATTGACTCAGTCACCTGATGCGTGGCTGGGCCCGTTAATGGCCTGATGGGATGACACACTGAGAGAGGAAATACCAAGGGGAGCACCAGGTGTGTGTGTGTGTACTGTGTGTGTACTGTGTGTGTTTGTGTGTACTGTAAGAGTGTTTGTGTGGGTATGTGCATATTTGTGCATGATTGTGTATCTGTATGTCATCACTGCCTCTATGTAAGAAAAGAGACAGGGTTTAATTGGTGTTACAGTGAAGTATTTGGATACCACACTATTGGCCACTGTGTTAGAGCTGATATCAGCAGCATATTGCAGGTACTTCCATCCACACACCTCATTATGTCTCTCCTCCTCTATCCGTAGGTTGTTGGTTTTGGTTGCGTAATACATCTTAAGCCTGCCCATTAAATATGAATGAATGACTGATTTTCTCATCCATTTTTCATGACTTTCATTTGGTGAGCTATTTTCCTCCAAAAAATATTGTGTTGGATGTTCTTTACGCGATTTCTGAATCAGAATTTTCTCACAGCACCTTGTTCAGTCTACTGAAAAAATGAAATGTACTGTGACTTGTTTTTCTACCGCTGTCGTGCACTGGGTTCTAGCCCGTGAGCCCAAACGGTGTTCTTGTTAATGGTACATGATAGAGTCATCCTAGATTCTGATCACATGACCCTCATGTCATGTCTACGTGTGCATATCTGAGGGTCTTTGTGTGTATTATGTCTGAGTGTATATGTGTATGGTGGTCATAGCCAATGATCTAGGCAGCAGTATGTCTTCTGTTGCTCCAATTTATACTGACATTATTAACATATTACATCATGGAATAATAACATAATGAAAAAGGCATTTTAGAGTATACGCCATATGAGGATATTAATGTTGGTATACAGTACATACAGTAGCCTACATATGAACGTCCCAACTGTGTTAGTCCGTTGAGCTAAAGCCTAGGCATTGGCTCTGGCTCTCACTTCACCAAAAGACCCCTTGACTTTTGCCACATTTTGTTATGTTACAGCCTTATTCTAAAATGGATCAAATCTAACATTTTCCCTCATCAATCTACACACAATACCCCATAATGACAAAGTGAATGCAGGTTTTTAGAATTTTTTGCAAATTTGTAAAAAAAAACAAACAACAGAAATACCTTATTTACATAAGTATTCAGACCCTTCACTATGAGACTCGAAATTGAGCTCATGTGCATCCTGTTTCCATTGATCATCCTTGAGATGTTTTTACTAGTAGATTGGAGTCCACCTGTGGTAAATTCAATTGATTGGACATGATTTGGAAAGTCACACACCTGTCTATGTAAGGTCCCACAGTTGACAGTGCATGTCAGAGCAAAAACCAAGCCATGAGGTCGAAGGAATTCTCCGTAGAGCTCCGAGACAGGATTGTGTTGAGGCACAGACCTGGGGAAGGGTTCCCAAAAATGTCTGCAGCATTGAAGGTCCCCAAGAACACAATGGCCTCCATCATTCTTAAATGATCAAGGCCCTTCTCCCCCCGATTGCTCAGTTTGGCCAGCTCTTGGCCACCCGGCCAAACTGAGCAATTGGGGGAAAAAGGCCTCGATCAGGGAGGTTACCAAGGACCTGATGGTCACTCTGACAGAACTCCAGAATTCCTCTGTGGTGTTGGGAGAACCTTCCAGAAGGACAACCATCTCTGCACCACTCCACCAATCAGGCCTTTATGGTAGAGTGGCCAGAAGGAAGCCACTCCTCAGGTAAAGGCACATGACAGCCCGCTTGGAGTTGCCAAAAGGCACCTAAAGACTCTTAGACCATGAGAAACAAGATTCTCTGGTCTGATGAAACCAAGATTGAACTCTTTGGCCTCAATGCCAAGCGTCACGTCTGGAGGAAACCTGGCACCATCCCCACGGTGAAGCATGGTGGTGGCAGCATTATGCTGTGGGGATGTTTTTCAGCGGCAGGGACTGGGAGACTAGCCAGGATCGAGGGAAAGATGAATGGAACAAAGTAGAGAGCAATCCTTGATTAAAACCTGTTTCAGAGCACTCAGGACCTCAGACTGGGGCAAAGGTTCCCCTTCCAACAGGACAACGACCCTAAGCACACAGCTAACACAATCCAGGAGTGGCTTCGTGACAAGTCTCTGAATGTCCTTGAGCGGCCCATCCAGAGGCCGAACTTGAACCCGATCTAATATCTCTGGAGAGACCTGAAAATAGCTGTGCAGCGATGCTCCCCATCCAACCTGACAGAGCTTGAGAGGACCTGCAGAGAAGAATGGGAGAAACTCCCCAAATACAGGTGTGCCAAGCTTGTAGCGTCATAGCCAAGAAGACTTGAGGCTGTAATCACTGCCAAAGGTGCTTCAACAAAGTACTGAGTAAAGGGTCTGAATACTTATGTAAATGTGACATTTCAGTTTTTTATTGGTAATAAACTTGCAACTTTGCTTTGTCATTGTGGGTATTGTGTGCAGATTGATGAACAAAAAAAAAATCTATTTAAGCAATTCTAGAATAAAGCTGTAACGTAACAAAATGTGGAAAAAGTCAAGGGGTCTGAATACTTTCCGAATGCACTGTACGCATTAGGGTTCCAGTGATCTGTGTCCCAAATAGCACCATATTCCCTAGTGCACTACATTTGACCAGAGCCCAATGGGTGAGTGACTGCATGTGTACGTGACTCCACAGACAGATGTCGGTGCAATAGGAAGTTTTGTAAGCCTCCTGGCCAACAGCATTCCCAAGCTACCCCATCAGTTATTGATGCAGCTGATCGCCTTGGGTGGAAGAGAACATCTCAATCCACCATTAGCCTAATCAGTGGAGAAAAAAAGCAATCATGATCTTGTTACCGTGAGCCTCGCGGTCTCTCTCTCTCAATTCAATTCTAAGTGGCTTTATTGGCATGGGAAACATGTTTACATTGCCAAAGCAGGTGAAAATACTAAAACAAAACAATCACCACAATAACCAACAAAGCGAATTAAACAAAACTAAATAAAAAACAATCAACAACAAATAACAGTAAACATTGCACACAGAGAATAACAATGTTTAAGATATTATATTATTAGCGGTTAAAACATTTTGTATAACATTCATAAGAATGATGGGGGGTGCATACAAAGATAAATATAGGTTACAGTTACATTGGTGCATCTGACCCACTGGTTGACCTTTACTTGCTCCATCAGGTAACATATTTTGCTGCTGGGATTGCACACTGCGGTATTTTGCCTAACAGATATGGGAGTTTGTCAACATTTTATTTGTGTTCGAATTCTTTGTGGGTTTCTTTAATTTTAGGGAAATGTGTCTCTTATATAGTTGTACATTTGGCAGGAGATTAGAAACTGCAGCTCAGTTTCCACCTCATTTTGTGGGCAATGGCCACACAGGCCACACAGTCTTCTCCTGAGAGCCAGTTCTGCCTATGGTGACCTCTCTCAAAATAATAGTCAAGGCTTTTCTTATTGTAGTTTTGGGTCAGTCACAGTGGTTTAGGGTCAGATAGTATTCCAATTTGCTATGTATTTTGGTTGATTGTTTCCAGTACGTCAAATAGTTCTCTTTTTACTTTCTCATAATTTGGTTGGGTCTAAATGTGATTCTGTCCTTGGGCTCTTTGGGGTATTTTTGCATTTGTGATCAGATCCCCAGAACCAGCTGGCTGAGGGGGCTGTTCTTGTCACGACTTCTACCGAAGTCGATGCCCCTCCTTGTTCGGGTGGTGCTCAGCGATCGACGTCACCGGTCTTGTAGCCATCACTGATCCATTTTTCATTTTCCATTGGTTTTGTCTGATTAGTCTACACACCTGGTTTCAATTACATTGATTACATGTTGTGTATTTAACCCTCTGTTTTCCCTCATGTCCTTGTCCGAGATTGTTTTGTTTTGTTATCGGCTTCGTGATTTTTGTATTTGGTGTGCGCGGGTATTTTTTTTACCCATGTTCTTTTTATGGACTTTGGTTTTGGAGTTCGTGTTTGTTTATTCTGTATTAAATAACTCCAGTTATACAAAGTTGGTTTCTCCTGCGCCTGACTTCCCTGCCACCTACACACACATCAATGACAGAATCTCGGACCAAAAATATGAAGTCAGCAGGAGAGGATACCCCGAACATGAAGGTGGAGGAGCGCATCCAGGAGAATGAGGAGAAGCTTCACCATCTATGCGCTGCCATGGATCGCGTTGTCCAGAATATGGACCGCTGGGAGAGACTGAGTTTTTCCAGCGCCTCCACCAGTCCAACCGGGGTCTATCCTGAGTGCCCTTCTCAACCTGAACCCGATGGCATTCGTCTATCCATGCCTCAGGGGTACAACGGAAGTGCTGCCACCTGCCGGGGTTTCCTACTCCAATTAGACCTTTTCCTGGCCACGGTCCACCCAGTTCCATCTGACCGGGAGACGAGTTTCGCCCTCGTCTCGTGCCTCACCGGGAGAGCCCTGGAGTGGGCCAGCGCTGTGTGTGGAGGAGGAGATACGGCGTTGGACCATTATGAGGAGTTCACCCGACGTTTTCGGGCAGTCTTTGACCATCCACCTGAGGAAAGGGTTAGAATAAAATGTAAAAAAAAACATTTTTGGCTTTGTCATTATGGGTATTGTGTGTAGATTAATGAGGGGAGAAAAAAAAAGATTTAATACATTTTAGAATAAGGCTGTAATGTAGCAAAATGTGGAAAAAGTCAAAGGGTCTGAATACTTTCCGAATGCCCTGTATGTTTTCCAGTTCCTTGAAATACACAACATGACCAAAAGTATGTTGAACATCTCATTCCAAAATCATGGGCATTAATATGGAGTTGGTCCCCCCTTTGCTGCTATAACAGCCTCCACTCTTCTGCGAAGCCTTTCCACTAGATGTTGGAACATTGCTGCAATGACTTGCTTCCATTCAGCCACAAGAGTATTAGTGAGGTCTGGCACTGATGTTGGGCGATTAGACCTGGCTCGCAGTCGGCATTCCAATTCATCCCAAAGGTGTTCGATGGGGTTGAGGTCAGGGCTCTGTGCAGGCCAGCTAAGTTCTTCCACACCGATGTCGACAAACCATTTCTATTTGGACCTCGCTTTGTGCACGGTGGCATTGTCTTGCTGAAACAGGAAAAGGCCTTCCCCAAACTGTTGCCACAAAGTTGGAAGCACAGAATGGTCTAGAATGTCATTGTATGCTGTAGCATTAAGATTTCCCTTCACTGGAACTAAGGGGCCTAGTCCGAACCATGAAAAACAGCCCCAGTCCATTGGCACAATGCATTCGGGCAGGTAGCGTTCTTCTGGCATCCGCCAAACCAAGATAAATCCGTCGGACTGCCAGATGGTGAAGCGTTAGACATCACTCCAGAGAACGCGTTTCCACTGGTACAGAGTCCAATGGCGGCGAGCTTTACAACACTCCAGCCGACGCTTGGCATTGCGCCTGGTGATCTCCCGACAGTTATTGAGCTGACGTAGCATCCAGAGGCAGTTTAGAACTCGGTGGTGAGTGTTGCAACTGAGGACAGACAATTTTTACGTGCTACTTACTTCAGGAGTCCCGTTCTGTGAGTTTGTGTGACCTACCACTTCACAGCTAAGCCGTTGTTGCTCCTAGTCATTTCCACTTCACAATAAAAGCACTTACCGTTGACCAGGGCAACTCTAGCAGGGCAGAAATGTGATGATCTGACTTGTTGGAAAGGTGGCATCCTAAGATGGTGCCACAATGAAAGCCATTGAGCTCTTCAGTAAGGCCATTCTACTGCCAATGAGAATGCATGGCTGTGTGCTCAGTTTTATACACCTGTCAGCAACAGGAGTGGCTGAAATAGCCGAATCCACTAATTTGAAAGTGTGTCCACATACTTTTGTATATACAATTTTCTTTGCAAATGCATCTTATTTCTTTGTGAAAAGTGAAATGGTCTATTCATTCCTTTTCCATTTTAGTAGACACTCTTATCCAGAGAAACTTAGAGTAGTGAGTGCATAAATGTTTATACTTTTTCATACTGGTTCCCCGTGGAATCAAACCCAGAACTCTAGCGTTCCAAATGCCATGCTCTACCAACTGAGTCACATCATCACAAACCACTTGATGTCCCAATGTACTCAATTTGAATAAAAAATGACTGTATTGTGCATTGTTTTTCTTCATGGTGATGGAAAGTCTACAGGTAAAAACCTAGATGACCAGCCTACGTACAATACAGTAATGTACATGTACATTAACTGGTTTGGAAGGATGGTAAATTAATACTGCACAAAAAGTGGTTGTTTTACATGGTATTTGATCAAGAAAAAAATTGATGTGGATGTTATGTGTCTTTACCCATTTGTCTGTCTGTCTGTCTGTCTGTCTGTCTGTCTGTCTGTCTGTCTGTCTGTCTGTCTGTCTGTCTGTCTGTCTGTCTGTCTGTCTGTCTGTCTGTCTGTCTGTCTGTCTGTCTGTCTGTCTGTCTGTCTGTCTGTCTGTCTGTCTGTCTGTCTGTCTGTCTGTCATCGACTGGCTCTTAACCTTTCAGGAGTAAACTTTTATTTGTCTTGGGTGGATTGGATTTCGTCCATAATTAATGGTGCTGGCCCAGAGTCCTGGAGCGCCAGTCCCCCTCTGAGATCAGTCAGGCACGTGGGCCGGACCGTCTGGGCCTCCCTCCTTTCCACACTGACTGGCTGGCTGACTGGCTGGGTGGCTGGATTACTGTCTCGCTGACTAGCCGGCCAGAAGGCTGGCTGACTAGCTGGCTGACAAGCTGGCTGACTGACTGGCTGGCTGGCGAACTGTCTGGCTGACTAGCTGGCTGACTGACTGGCTGGATGGTTCTCATTAGTGAAGAGAGACAGACAGAGAATGCGTCCCAAATTGCAGCTTATTCCCTATTTAGTGCACTACTTTGGACTTACGTAGTGCACTATGTAGGGAATAGAGTGCCATTTAGTACGCCAACAAAGACTGATTAGGTTGCAATGGAGGAGGATCGCTGCTGGATCTATCTCTCTATCTCTCTATCTATCTCTCTATCTATCTATCTACCCCACACCCACACATGTATAAGTCATCGACTGGCTCTTAACCTTTCAGGAGCTAACTTTTATTTGTCTCGGGTGGATTGGATTTCCTTCATAATTGATGGCGCTGGCCCAGAGTCCTGGAACGCCAGTCCCCCTCTGAGATCAGTCAGGCAGTGTGTGTGTGTGTGGTTTTGCATTAGGGTTTTGCCTGTGATTAGCTCCATTATGTTTATTAAAACTCCCCTTAACAATACCAGCATACCCATAACGTGATGACGCCACCACTTTGTTTGTAATATGTTGTATTGGATTTGCCCCAAACATAACACTTTATATTCAAGACAAAAAGTGAATTGCTTTGCCACATTTTTTGCAGTATTGCTTTAGTTCCTTGTTGCAAACAGGATGCATGTATTGGAATATTTGTATTATGTACAGGCTGTGATAGGAGTTAATGGGGGATGGATTAACAACATTGTAGTTACTCCACATTATTAACCGAAATGACAGAGTTAAAGGAGTAACTACAATGTTGTTGATCCATCCTCAGTTTTCTCCTATCACAGCCATTAAACTCTATAACTGTGTTAAAGTCACCATTGGCCTCATGGTGAAATCCCTGAGCAGTTTCCTTCCCCTCCGACAACTGAGTTAGGAAGGACTCCTGTATCTTTGTAGGGATTGGGTGTATTGATACACCATCCAAAGTGTAATTAATGCTCAAAGGGATATATTTAATGTCTGCTATTTTTTTTACCCATCTACCAATAGGTGCCCTTCTTTGCGAGTCATTGGAAAACCTCCCAGGTCTTTGTGGTTGAATCTGTGTTGAAATTCACTGCTTGACTGAGGGACCTAACAGATAATTGTATGAGATGAGGTAGTCATTAAAAAATCATGTTAAACTCTATTATTGCACACAGTGAGCCCATGCAAGTTATTATGTGAGTTCTTATGTAAATGTTTATTGATGAACTTATTTAGGCTTGCCATAAAAAAGGGTTTAAATACTTATTGACTCAAGACATTTCAGTTTTTCATTTTTTATTAATTTGTAAAAATGTCTAAAAACATAATTCCACTTTGATATTAGGGGGTGTTGTGTGTAGGCCAGCGACAAAAAAACCCTCAATTTAATCAATTTTAAATTCAGGTTGTAACACAACACAATTTGGAAAAAGTCAAGGGGTATAAATACTTTCTGAAGGCACTGTATGTCTAACACAATAATTAAAAGGATTGTGAGACAGAGACTGGAAGACTTTCTGACATGCCATGTTAACCATCACAGTGTCCTGAGGAGTGAATGCATGGTGTTTACAAGAGCTGTGAGTCCAAATGACACCCTATTTTCTATATAGTGCACTACTTTTGTCCAGGTCAGAAATAGTGCACTATAGTCAATAGGCTGCCATTTGGGACACACCCTAGGAGATGCCACATAGTGACAGAAATACAGCAGCCTGGCTGTGGGTGTGTAACCTATCACCATGGCAACCAAACACTCTTGCTTGCAATGTAGAACCATATTTTCAGATTATTACTGATTTTGTATCTCATAAATTTACTGTGATAATCAGCTTCAAACTTACATGGAAATATATTTGACAAAACTTTCAATGATTTCATATTGACTTGGCTATGCAGCTATAAACATGTCATGTCACCAAATATGTCCAAAACGAAGGTACATGGTTCTTTGTTGCAAGAGTTAATGTATGTAACAGGTGGGTCAGGTGACCCCTCAGTGATTGTCATCTGTAGATGCTTTGAGGAGAACAGGCATAGAAATGGAGGAGAAGTTGATCATCTATCTATTCTGGGAGTATTGTATCTTGGTCAGCCAGCCTGTCAGCATCATACTCTAATGAACAGCAGTGTTATTCAGCCAAACAGCTACAGGCAAAGAGATCTGCACTGCTGTAACTGTGGTACAGTGTGATAGGTCATAGCAGTCCCAGCGCATTGAACACATTGTAGGGTTCTTTGATCTAGTTTTTTGCATCCCAAACGGAACCCTATTCCCTATTTAGTGCACTTTTCTGACCAGGGCCCATAGGGTTCTGGTCAGAACTAGTGCACTATATAGGGTGCCATTTGCGACACAGTCTGGGTAAGGACAAAATCAACCCAACCTATTCTTTTGATCTTCTGCTGTTTTTGGGAAGACATCTGGTGATGTTCTGTAATGTGTTTTGCCAGTGTTGTATGGTTGTGGACGCAGAAACGACTTGAATCCAGTAAATACTTTGGGACCCCTGAGGCTGTTGACCAGATTTCCATTACATCAGATGGAGCTAGGGAAATGACTGAAGTCAATACTGATGGTAATCACATATTTTTTTTCTCGTTGTGGCTGTGTGTATGTATGTGACAGTCTGTGTGTGTGTTTATGTCTTTGTGTGTGTGTATTCATGGCTTTCTCCTATAGAGCTCCATTTTTATGGAATGGTCTGCCTACCAATGTGAGAGACGCAGACTCAGTCTCAACCTTTAAGTCTTTACTGAAGACTTATCTCTTCAGTAGGTCCTATGATTAAGTATAGTCTGGCCCAGGAGTGGAAGGTGAACGGAAAGGCTGGAGCAACGAACCGCCCTTGCTGTCTCTGCCTTGCCGGTTCCCCTCTTTCCACTGGGATTCTCTGCCTCTAACCCTATTACAGGGGCTAAGTCACTGGCTTACTGGTGTTCTTCCATGCCGTCCATGGGAGGGGTGCGTCACTTGAGTGGGTTGAGTCACTGACGTGGTCTTCCTGTCTGGGTTGGCGCCCCCCCTTGGGTTGTGCCATGGCGGAGATCGTTGTGGGCTATACTCGGCCTTGTCTTAGGACGGTAAGTTGGTGGTTGGAGACATCCCTCTAGTGGTGTGGGGGCTGTGCTTTGGCAAAGTGGGTGGGGTTATATCCTGCCTGTTTGGCCCTGTCCGGGGGTATCATCGGATGGGGCCACAGTGTCTTCTGATCCCTCCTGTCTCAGCCTCCAGTATTTATGCTGCAGTAGTTTATGTGTCGGGGGGCTAGGGTCAGTCTGTTACATCTGGAGTATTTCTCTTGTCTTATCCGGTGTCCTGTGTGAATTTAAATATGCTCTCTCTAATTCTCTCTTTCTCTCTTTCTGTCTTTCTCTCGGAGGACCTGAGCCCTAGGACCATGCCTCAGGACTACCTGGTATGATGACTCCTTGCTGTCCCCAGTCCACCTGGCCGTGCTGCTGCTCCAGTTTCAACTGTTCTGCCTGCGGCTATGGAACCCTGACCTGTTCACCGGACGTGCTTGTTGCACCCTCGACAACTACTATGATTATTATTATTTGACCATGCTGATCATTTATGAACATTTTAACATCTTGACCATGTTCTGTTATAATATCCACCCTGCACAGCCAGAAGAGGACTGGCCACCCCTCATAGCCTGGTTCCTCTCTAGGTTTCTTCCTAGGTTTTTGGCCTTTCTAGGGAGTTTTTCCTAGGGAGTTTTTCCTAGCCATCGTGCTTCTTTCACATGCATTGCTTGCTGTTTGGGGTTTTAGGCTGGGTTTCTGTACAGCACTTTGAGATATCAGCTGATGTACGAAGGGCTATATAAATAAATTTGATTTGATTTGATGTGTGTCTACATCTTTGTGTGTCTGTCTGCCTTCATCTGTGTGTGAATGTGTGTGTGATCATACCCGCTAATTAAAGTGACAGTTTTTAATAATAGTTCCAGGGCTAATGTGAGAGAGCACAGCTCCACTCTGCCAGGCCCTCAGACCTATAGGCTCTAATTAAGAACTGGGTTCGCTGACATCCAACCCTTAAAACAGAGCCGACACATTGACATCCTGTTTTCCTGTCACTCCAGCAGACTTTAGACGGTGCCACAGCTTCAAATCTCACTGTTTTACCTCCCTTCCTGTTACACCACCAGCCTTTAGACGGTGTGACAGCTTCAAACCTCACTGTTTTACCTCACTCCCTGTCACTCCAGCAGCTGTTAGACGGTGCCACAGCTTCAAACCTCACTGTTTTACCTCCCTTCATGTAACTCCAGCAGCTGTTAGATGGTGCCACACAGCTTCAAACTTCACTGTTTTACCTCCCTTCCTGTCACTCCACCAGCATCTAGACGGTGCGACAGCTTCAAACCTCACTGTTTTACCTCCCTTCCTATCACTCCACCTGCCTTTAGACGGTGTGACAGCTTCAAACCTCACTGTTTTACCTCCTTCCTATCACTCCACCAGCATCTAGACGGTGCGACAGCTTCAAACCTCACTGTTTTACCTCCCTTCCTATCACTCCACCAAACTTTAGACAGTGCCACAGCTTCAAACCTCACTGTTTTAACTCCCTACCCTTCATTGGCTATGCCTGGCAGAGAAAAGCATTTCCTGTTCACACATGTACGCACGCACACACGCAGGCAGGTAGGTGCACACACACACACACACACACACACACACACACACACACACACACACACACACACACACACACACACACACACACACACACACACACACACACACACACACCTCTTGTTGGTGTTGTCTGTGTTTCCAGGCGTAGCTGTTTCCGATGATGAACAGCAGCTGTCATAAAGGTCCCCATGTTACCTCCATAACAATAGTTTTAACCCTTTTGTGATGTTCGGGTCTGTGGGACCCATTTTCAATGTTTACGAAAACAAAACAATATTTTTCCGAGGTGAGACTCATTTTCTGTGAAGAACATGTAAAATAACACATTTTCATTGAGTGTGTGTAGGTGAAAACATGTAAAAATGAAACAAAAAAGGTTTGCTGTGTGCCTTCACTCTGTCTTCCTCCTCCCTGGTCCTGCTGTTTCAACATGGCATCAAGAACCTGTCTGTCTCCCTGCCTGTCTGCCTGGCTCCCGCTTTTCTCTCACTCTTTACCCTTTTTAGTGTGTGCGGGAACCTGCACAATGTTTTTACAATACATTATTTCGATATGTTGTAAAAAATTCAGTATTTTCTTACACTCTACCCCAGCCAGGTGCAAGTTGGGGGAGGGACACAACAAATAAATAGCTTTGCATGTGTGGCTCCTTTTTTCAATCAATCAGTATGGCAAAAATTATCTCTGCTCAGAGGGCCTTAGAAATCATTTTTGCAGAGAGAAGCTAGAGAAGCTAGAAGCTATTTGCATTGTGTGCCCCCCCAACCCCTCTTTTACTCTGCTGCTACTCTCTGTTTATCATATATGCATAGTCACTTTAACTATACATTCATGTACATGCTACCTCAATTGGGCCGACCAACCAGTGCTCCCGCACATTGGCTATCTGCATTGTGTCCCGCCACCCACCACCTGCCAACCCGCTCTTTTTCGCTACTTCTACTCTCTGTTCATCATATATGCATAGTCACTTTAACCATATCTACATGTACGTACTACCTCAATCAGCCTGACATTATTCGGTGTATTCGGTGCACGTGACGAATAATCTTTGATTTGATTTGATTAGTGTGGAAGGAGCGTCCTACGCTTTGGAAGATTAAGAATTTTCCAAATATGAGATCATGTCTCTGTCAATTCGGAGTCTGACAGTGAGTTGGAAAAAGAGAATGAGATTGACCCTCAGCCAGCCCCAGGACCAGCCCGTCAGCAGCCAGCCTCAGGACCAGCCCGTCAGCAGCCAGCCCCAGGACCAGCCCGTCAGCAGCTAGCCCCAGGACCAGCCCGTCAGCAGCTAGCCTCAGGACCAGGCCGTCAGCAGCCAGCCCCAGGACCAGCCCGTCAGCAGCCAGCCCCAGGACCAGCCCGTCAGCAGCCAGCCCCAGGACCACCCCGTCAGCAGCCAGCCCCAGGACCAGCCCGTCAGCAGCTAGCCTCAGGACCAGCCCGTCTGCAGCCAGCCCCAGGACCAGCCCGTCAGCAGCTAGCCTCAGGACCAGCCCGTCTGCAGCCAGCCCCAGGACCAGCCCGTCAGCAACTAGCTCATCAGCAACCTGCAGGAGGAGGTATATGGATGTCAAAAAATTATGAAATTGAATGGTCTTCTTGCCCAAGGAATGAGCCACCCCGCATGGCTGCCAATGTGATAAGAATGCAGCCAGGGCCGACGCAGATGGGGGTTACTCATGTGCAAGACATAAAGTCTTCTTTTGAACTGTTCATCCCAGACACCATCCAGGAAATCATTCTGGACTGCACTAATTTGGAGGGAAGCTGTGTTTTTGGAGAGAGATGGAAGGAGATGGACCAAACTCATTTACATGCATACTTTGGGGTTCTTATCCTTGCTGGTGTTTTCAAATCCAATGGGGAATCCATAGAATCCCTGTGGGATGAAGAAAATGGAGGATAACTTTTTCGTGCAGCAATGTCTCTGGAAAACTTCCACATTATTTTGAGGATTACACGCTTCGATAACAGAGACACCAGACCAGCTCAGCGGCAGAGAGACAAGCTAGCTGTAATCAGATCAGTGTGGGACAAGTGGGTGGATCGCCTTCCCCTGTTTTACAACCCTGGGCCCAACATTACTGTTGATGAGCAGCTTACGCCATTTAGGGGCCGCTGCCTCTTCAAGCAGTACAAATCAAATAAAATCAAATGTATTGGTCACATACACGTGTTTAGCAGATGTTATTGCAGGTGTAGCGAAATTCTTGTGCTTCTATCTCCGACAGTGCAGAAATACAGTTGGAGTCGGAAGTTTACACACACCTTAGCCAAATACATTTAAACTCAGTTTTTCATCATTCCTGACATTTAATCCTAGTACAAATTCCCTGTCTTAGGTCAGTTAGGATCACCACTTTATTTTAAGAATGTGAAATGTCAGAATTAGCACGGGGGTGGCTGCATCATGTTGTGGGGGTGCTTTGCTGCAGGAGGGACTGGTGCACTTCACAAAATAGATGGTCTCATGAGGAAAGGAAAATGATGTGGAAATATTGAAGCAACATCTCAAGACATCAGTCAGGAAGTTAAAGCTTGGTCGCAAATGGGTCTTCCAAATGGACAATGACCCCAAGCATACTTCCAAAGTTGTGACAAAATGGCTTAAGGACAACAAAGTCAAGGTATTGGAGTGGCCATCACAAAGCCTTGACCTCAATCCTATATTAAATTTAAATGTGTGGGCAGAACTGAAAGTGTGTGCGAGCAAGGAGGCATACAAACCTGACTCAGTTACACCAGCTCTGTCAGGAGAAATGGGCCAAAATTCACCCAACTTATTGTGGGAAGCTTGTGGAAGGCTACCAGAAACATTTGACCCAAGTTAAACAATTTAAAGGCATTGCTACCAAATACTAATTGAGTGTATGTGAATTTCTGACCCACTGGGAATGTGATGAAATAAATAAAAGCTGAAATAAATCATTCTCTCAACTGCTATTGTGACATTCTGACATTTCACATTCTTAAAATAAAGTGGTGATCCTAACTGACCTAAGACGGGGAATTTGTACTAGGATTAAATGTCAGGAATTGTGAAAAACTGAGTTTTAATGTATTTGGCTAGGGTGTATGTAAACTTCCGACTTCAACTGTAAATATGTGAGTGATTAAGATGTTAGTAAAATTTGTGTTTTCATCATTCTAGATTGGAGCCGGTAGCAACAATAAGAAGCGCTGTGATATGTGTGGACCTAAGAAGGACAGGAAGACACTACACATGCATCAAGTGCAAGAAATACATTTGCAACACACACACAGTAAAACTCTGTCCCTCATGTGGTGTGTAGACCGGCCTTAATTTGTGTTCAATGGGGATCATTTATCATTTCCATAACATACTATAAAATGTGTCCTTCCAATTTCTTCAGTTCAAAGCAATAAACATCAATAGTGATGAAAACCTTGTTTCGTTTATATTTGTTCACGATTAACATGATATGTTCCACCAATGTCTTGATTATACTAATAGCGTTTTTATTGATAAATGTGATTGTGCAGAGGTAAATGGCAAATATTAACCATGTATGCTGTCTATATTGCTTGTAATTTATCTAAGGCAACATCTAAGTATTAAGTATTTGTGCGTAAATTGTTATGGCTGTACTGTTTTAAAAAGCCACTAGTGTTGTGGGTCCATCAGACCCGTGAACGTTGGGTGAATAAGAACACACAGGGGTTAATGTGTTGTGTGTTATGTATACACGCTGACAACGTCCCGCTGACAACGGCCCGCTGACAACGTCCCGCTGACAACGTCCCGCTGACAACGTCCCGCTGACAACGTCCCACTGACAACGTCCTGCTGACCTCTTGGTCAGGTCCCATTCAAAAAAGGTGTTTCTAACCTCAAGGGTCTCTTGCTGGTTGAATATAGGTTAAATGAAATAAAACATGTATACAGTATATGCCAGTACATCATTAATGACAAAGATCTGCTCTCTTTCAATCTACCTTAATCTACGAGCACATGTCAGATTGTACTGTAGGTAATATGTGATACAGTGTAATGTGAATTGGGATTGCAGAAGACGCAGCCTTGCCATAACAATGCTCAGTACAAACAGTACAGCCAAAATATCCTCAAAGGCATTCCTCGTCTTCATCTCTGGATATTCTCATATCCTGAATAATCTCATCTTAATCTTTGGACAGAGATAAGGTAGATAGGAAACTGTAACCCCAGTCAACCCAGGTACCATTTGATTGGGTTATGTAAATAAGATGCTGTTGTCCACTCAAGGCACTATTGAATGAGGATGATGTAAGGGGATTCCCCAAACTGATACTCTATGATAACTCATATACCAGATACTGGAGGCCAGAATGCCGTCTCATCAAATCAAATCAAATCAAATGTATTTATATAGCCCTTCGTACATCAGCTGATATCTCAAAGTGCTGTACAGAAACCCAGCCTAAAACCCCAAACAGCAAGCAATGCATGTGAAAGAAGCACGGTGACTAGGAAAAACTCCCTAGGAAAAACTCCCTAGAAAGGCCAAAAACCTAGGAAGAAACCTAGAGAGGAACCAGGCTATGAGGGGTGGCCAGTCCTCTTCTGGCTGTGCCGGGTGGATATTATAACAGAACATGGTCAAGATGTTAAAATGTTCATAAATGACCAGCATGGTCAAATAATAATAATCATGAATGGCAAGATGAATGGCAAGATATGCGTACCCACTTTTAAAACATTACCCATGTTTGTCTGCTTCATCTGACGTCTAGCAGATACAGAAACTAGTAAATCTTGAAAGCCATGCAATGGTAACATGCTGATGCAATGTTCCTAATTACAGTCTTATTACAAAACTACAGAACTATAATTCTGTGATGATGAATTTCAGCCCTAAATTTTATTTCACATTTTATTAGTCACATACACATATACAGTACATAGCTGACAGTAGTCGTCTGGATGTGAAATAACACTGAATAGGAATACCTACGTGAGAATGCTATTCATTGACTACAGCTCAGCGTTCAACACCATAATGCCCTCAAGGCTCATCACTAAACTATGGACCCTGCGACTAAACACCTCCCTCTGCAACTGGATCCTGGACTTCCTGACCCTCAGGTGGTAAGGGTAGGTAACAACACATCTGCCACGCTGATCCTCAACACGGGGGCCCCTCAGGGATGCGTGCTCAGTCCCCTCCTATACTCCCTGTTCACCCATGACTGCATGGCCAGGCACAACTCCAACACCATCATTAAGTTTGCCGATGACACAACAGTGGTAGACCTGATCACCGACAACGATGAGACAGCCAGGATAACAACCTCTCCCTCAACGTGATCAGGACAAAGGAGATGATAGTGGACTACAGGAAAAGGAAGACTGAGCACACCCCCATTCTCATCGATATGGCTCTAGTGGAGCAGGTTGAGAGCTTCAAGTTCTTTGGTGTCCACATCACCAACAAACTATCATGGTCCAAACACACCAAAACAGTTGTGAAGAGGGCACGACAAAGCCTATTCCCCCTCAGGAGTCTGAAAATATTTTGCATGGGTCCCCAGAACCTCAAAAAGTTTTACAGCTGCACCATCGAGAGCATCCCTACTGGTGCATCACTGCCTTGTATGGCAACTGCTCGGCCTCCGACCGCAAGGCACTACAGAGGGTAGTGGGTACGGCCCAGTACATCACTGGGGCCAAGCTTCCTGCCATCCAAGACCTCTATACCAGGCGGTGTCAGAGGAAGGCCATAATAATTGTCAAAGACTCCAGCCTCCCTAGTCACAGACTGTTCTCTCTGCTACCGGACGGCGGTACCGGAGCGCCAAGTCTAGGTCCAAAAGGCTTCTTAACAGCTTCTACCGACAAGCCATAAGACTCCTGAACAGCTAATCAAATGGCTACCAAGACTATTTCTGTTGTGCCCCCCCACCCCCACTTTACGATGCTGCTGCTCTCTGTTTATTATCTATGCATAGTCACTTTAACTCTACCTACATGTAGATATTACCTCAATTACATCAACTAACTTGTATTCGGCGCATGTGACAAATACAATTGGATTTGATTTGATTTGACAGTAGTCTCCTCAACAGTCTGTACCCCTGAATGCATTTCTGACAGTAGTCTCCTCAACAGTCTGTACCCCTGAATGCATTTCTGACAGTAGTCTCCTCAACAGTCTGTACCCCTGAATGCATTTCTGACAGTAGTCTCCTCAACAGTCTGTACCCCTGAATGCATTTCTGACAGTAGTCTCCTCAACAGTCTGTACCCCTGAATGCATTTCTGACAGTAGTCTCCTCAACAGTCTGTACCCCTGAATGCATTTCTGACAGTAGTCTCCTCAACAGTCTGTACCCCTGAATGCATTTCTGCTCCGTTCCAGTGGATCCATTCATCTCCATTTCCGTTATCGAGATTCTGCTGTTATTGTTTGTCTGACTGTTATATATTTCTAATGTATCTGTTGACACCCCTCGACAATGAGATGACTCATCCCTAGGGCTTTTATACGCAGCACACAGACATCTCTAAATCAGGAAATAAAGTGTGGTTCATATTAGCAAAAACAACCTTCATGAGGCTGTGTTTTTCGTTGAGCGCTACTCAGTTACTCCGAAGGCAACCCAGTGTGTCTCTCCCCTGCCTTGGGAAGGATACGGGTGTAATCTGCAGTGTCTTCATGTTCCCGATCTCATAAAACATGCATTTTCCCTGCGACGCCTGCAAACGGCTGTGACTGCAGTGAGAATCACCAATAGAACTTCTTGGTATGCATGGGATTCTCAGGACTGTGACTCCTGATTCGGAAAGCAATTATTCAAATATCTCCTCCACTGTAACCGCACCATAGGCGTGTCAAGAACAAGAAGAAGAGGAGCATCTTTGGTTCATAATAAAATTGTTCTGCAGTGTCTGGTATTCCAGTAGTAACCTACTTCAGTTTGATGTACAGTCCATTATTGTAGTTTTGGTTTTGGACTCAGCCATGTGTGAGATGACTCGGTTGTAAGGTCACACCACCCTTCTCCTCTGATGCTAGTGTGTGTCCCAAATGGCACTCTATTCCCTATATAGTCCACTACATTTACTTTTGACCAGGGCCCATAGTTATTGAATAGGCTAAGGAATAGGGTGCCATTTGGGTTACATAGTTAATCTGCATAGTTTCTCCTCTACAATGGTGATGAGGCACTGGTAGTATCTTTACTGTACGTCTGTTAACATTACAGGCAATTTGGACTTCAATAGGTTTTCCTTTACAAGATGAAAACCCCTCACCCTCAATTCTGAGGGATTATTAGACGACAGAGAGTTTGATTAAAGGATATAGCTTTTTAAATTATACTATAAAAGGACACCTTGTTAGGTTCATACAGTTCCATGAATGTACCTTAGTTCTAACCATAGAACTGAGGTACTGAGCCATGTATAACATCCCTTCCTTCAATTCACCAAACAGTTATTTAATCCCTCGCATGGGTCCTAACTAGCTCCATCTCTGTATTGTAGTCCAGAAAACTCCGCCAGTCAAACACTAGGAGACCTACTTGTGTAATAACACAACTGTGTACTTGAATAGAATAGGATGTTCTTTCTTGCTTGCCTCTTTATCTCCCAATGCCTACACCAACACACGCATGAAATTCAATTATTTTCTAGGCCTCTAATGTTAACTAAACCAAAGCTGTACTGAATGCGTTTTCATGTCAGAAATGGTATGATTTAATACGGCAGAATGCCATTTCAATGAAAAGGAAGAAAAGGAAACATGATTAACGATCTGTCAGGCAGTCCAGTAATCAGCAAATCCTCTAAATACGTTAGTAAGAATAGACAGTGTGGGGCGGCTGTTATAAAATACACCCATCTGAAATATGAAACATCAGGCCTCATCCATAGTGTTAGGAACATCTGACATGTATAATTCGATGTGCGTCCAACAGTGCATTGTCAGAGTAGCAGTGAGGGGTGTCCTCAAGCCATCCCATGAATCTCTATTGAATATGGACATGTGTGTGTATACTGTATATATGCATATATACAGTATACAACTATATATATACAGTGTGTGTGTGTGTGTGTGTGTGTGTGTGTGTGTGTGTGTGTGTGTGTGTGTGTGTGTGTGTGTGTGTGTGTGTGTGTGTGTGTGTGTGTGTGTGTGTGTGTGTGGTGTGTGTGTGTGTATCCTTCCCTCTGTGTTTACTTGCACCAATGCTGTCAAAACAAGTCTCCCTTTTTATCCAATCTGCATTGTACCTGGATGGTTGTAAAACGGACATGTTATAACCTACTTTCAGCCAATGATGCTAATTCAAAGAGTTAACTTTGCTCAGTATTGCTGTATGTATCAACCGACCCCCCTGACCATGTAATCTTATTCACAGTGATCAAGGCAAAACTGATCCTAAATCAGTAGTCGTACTCTGAGACGCTTGATACACAGGACCCCTGTGGATTAAATCACAGCCTGATCCACTTCAGTGAATGTGTTAATTGAATCTAATCACCTCAATTTCATCTACAGTTGAACACAGAAGTTTACATACACTTAGGTTGGAGTCATTAAAACTCGTTTTTCAACCACTCCACAAATTTCTTGTTAACAAACTATAGTTTTGGCAAGTCGGTTAGGACATCTACTTTGTGCATGACACAAGTAATTTTTCCAACAATTGCTTACAGACAGATTATTTCACTTATAATTCACTGTATCACAATTCCAGTGGGTTAGAAGTTTACATACACTAAGTTGACTGTGCCTTTAAACAGCTTGGAAATTTCCAGAAAATGATGTCATGGCTTTAGGAGCTTCTGATAGGCTAATTGACATCATTTGAGTAAATTGGAGGTGTACCTGTGGATGCATTTCAAGGTCTACCTTCAAACTCAGTGCCTCTTTGCTTGACATCATGGAAAAATCTAAAGAAATCAGCCAATACCTCAGAAAAAAAACGTGTAGACCTCCACAAGTCTGGTTCATCCTTGGGAGCAATTTCCAAATCCCTGAAGGTACCACGTTCATCTGTACAAACAATAGTACGCAAGTATAAACACCATGGGACCAGACAGCCGCCATTTTTTTATTATTTTTTTTTTATTGGAGAAAATTCTGTATACATACAAGAAGTATACAAACAGACAATGATAACATATGCTAGGGGGTACAACAAATGACAGATTATACAAATACCTTAAAGGATGCACACATATTGATTGTTTTAACAGCTTTCTTATTAGAATAATGTATAATGGTCCTAATGTACTGCTCAATTCCTTCTAGAAAACACAGAAGAGTGTTTTTTTTATTAGTGAATTTATGAATATGACATTTTTCCATTAGCACAATTAGATTTATGAGGTAAAATAGTTTTTCTTTATCTTTATTATGGTTAAGGAAACCGAGCAGCACATTCTCCCATAAAAAACAAAAGTCATCCAGAATATTAACAATTATAAAACTGATATCTTTCCATAATTGTTTTACATGTAGACAATGCCAAAATAAATGCGAAACTGTTTCTGGATGCTCAACGCAAAAAGTACAATCAATGTTAATGTATTTTTTGAGTTTCTTCATGTAATGATTCGCAGGGTAATACTTATGGATCATTCTGAAAGAGACTTCTTTGACCTTGTTAACAAGCAAGTATTTGTGTGGTAATAACCAGACTTTTTTCCAACAGATATTAGTGACCAATGTATTCCAGTAACTTGTGACATAAGGAATGGATACAATATCCCTTTGAAATAAAGCACGTATAGACCGATTGTTCTGAGGGAGCAAGGAGAAACATATTTTCCCTATTGGAGAGTCAACTGGATTAAGTGAGGGTAGGTCAAGAAGGTGAGGTCTGGCTACACCTCTACATAACATGAGAGTTCCAGATGGAATAGCATCAGACTATGGCGAACTCTTTAGGTGTTACAGGGATATTGTAACGAGATAAAAATTCCTCATAATTGAGTAACAATCCTTCTGCATTAAAAGGTTGACTCACCAGTAGGATATGATTATTGATCCAGTTCTTAAAAAATATAGACTTGTTTCTATATAAAATGTCTTTACTGTTCCAAATGAAATACCTATGAGGGGAAAAATGTGGTTTATATATTAACGACCACCCTAAGAATACTTGTCTATGAAAAGCAGATAATTTTGCAGGAATCTTATCAATGTTATAGTTACAAAGTAACTTAAAATTGAGGCCACCAAAACGGGAGAAGATATAATGAGGGATGAAATTCCAAATTGAAGTAGGATTCTTTAAAAAATGTTTAGCCCAATTTATCTTAAAAGTATTATTCAAAGTAGGAAAATCTAAAAAATTTTGTCCACCATATTCATATGAGTTGAAGCTGAAAAGCACCTGGTCAACCGCTTTACCTATTTTGTTGTCAAGATATAGGGACTGGGCTGCATAAGTAAATCTGGAGATACCTTCAGCTTTAGAAAGCAATACTCAACCTTTCAAGGATAAATACCTCTGCAACCAATGGTTCAACTTCTTTTTGGTTTTTTCAATAATAGGTATAAAATTGAATGAGCATCTTTCCTGTTGATCCTTAGATATGGTAATTCCAAGGTATGTTACTTTTTCCTTGACTGGAATATTGTAAAAAGGTGCATGACTGGCTGCAGGGAAGTCAGGCGCAGGAGAGCAAAACTGGGTAAAAACCAGAGCAGTTTAATAAGCAAAACCAACGGCACCCAGAACAACAATATATGGGTACAAAATAACCAGTCGCGAACCAGTCAGAGTGCACAAACACTTTACAACAAACAATTTCAGAGACATGGGGGGAACAGAGGGTTATATACACTACAAATAATGAGGGAATGTAAACCAGGTGTGTGGGAAAACAAGCCAAAACAAATGGAAAATGAAAGGTGGATCATGATGGCTAAAAGACCGGTGACGTCGACCGCCGAACGCCGCCCGAACAAGGAGAGGAACCGACTTCGGCGGAAGTCGTGACAAATATTGCATATAGAGGGTATCACACAGTCTTTAACAGCAAACAATTCACACTTATTAAGGTTTAGGCAAAGACCAGATGCTTTGGAAAATATATTTATCACATCGACTGCTCTAGGAATCTGGTCAGCATCTTTCAAAAAGAGGGTTGTGTCATCTGCAAGTTGACTTATTATAATATCTCTGTCCGCAATAGAGATCCCTTTTATATCACTGGATTTAACAAAACTTGTAAGAAGTTGGGTTGCAAGCAGGAAGAGGTAAGGTGAAATTGGGCAACCTTGCCTAATTCCTCTTTTCAAATCAAATGTAGGAGAAGTGCCATGCTTTAATTTAATTGAACTGTTCCCATTCATATAAAGAGTTTTAATAGTACTACAAAATAATTCCCCAAAACCAAATTTCTCAAGGGAGAGAAATAGAAACTCATGTTCCACTGTATCGAATGCTTTATAAAAGTCTAAGAAGACAATAAAACTATCTTAGAAGATTAAATCACAATAGTCAATAAGGTCTAACACCAGTCGGATATTATTAGATATATGTCTATTCCTCATGAAGCCAGATTGGGTTTCTTCTATAATTGAGTCCAATACTGCCTTCATTCTTTTTGCAAATATAGAGGCTAATATTTTGTAGTCATTATTGAGCAGACAGATTGGACGCCAATTATCGAGTAGAAGCAAGTCTTTCTTGGGCTTAGGGATTAATGTAATCAGACCTTGAGTCAAACTGGGAGGGAAAGCATAATTTACAATGTTTTCAGAAAAGACCTCCAACAGAAAAGGGGCCAACTGTTGAGAAAAAGTTTTGTAAAACTCAGCAGATATACCATCAGTCCCAGGAGACTTATTATTTTTAAGATGTTCAATAGAATAAATGATTTCTTCAACTATAATAGGGTCATCACACTGTTCCCTCTCAGCCTCCCTAATTGATTTCACATCCCCAGAGAGTAAAAAAAATCTTGAGGAAACCTCACGATACTTAGAACTATATCAATTCCTGTAGAAGTTGCAACTAAAGTTAGAGATTAATTTGGGATCATCTGTGATGAGACCATTAATATTTAATTGTTGAATTGTATTATTTTTAGAGTGGTATTTTTCTAACCAGAGAAAATAAGATGCATTTTGTTCACCCTCCTCTAGCCACTTCTTCCTAGATCTGACAAAGGCTCCCTCTGCTTTCAGTTTATACATATCATCCAACTTGTTTTGTAGCTCAAACAGAACAGATTTGTCCTCCTCTGAGAGACTTTCAACAGGCTTTCAACAAGAGAGGTGATCTGTGTAATTACACTTTCTTCTTCAGCTCTCCTTGTCTTGGCAAGAAGACTCCCATATTTTCTTAAATATTTTCCAACCCCATATTTAAAAAGCTCCCAGTTATTACTGTATGAATTGTCATTTATAGCATTGTTCCGAAAGTGTGTAATTAAGTTGTTAATCTACATCTTGACCAACTCATGTTTTAATATAGAGCTATTAAGCTTCCAGTAGGATGCTCTGCCAAGGCCATTATCAGAGATAAAAGGTTTAATGTCAATATAAATAGCTCTATGATCAGTAAGAGGAGTGGCCAGGATGTTAACAGAAATACCCTGTTTATCAAAACATTTAGACACCAGCTAAAAATCCATGCGTGATTGTCTGGAGCGTGCCTTATTACTCCATCGCAGCCGCCATTCTGCACAGGAAGAAGACACGTTCTGTCTCCTAGAGATGAACGTACTGTTGTGCAAAAAGTGCAAATCAATCCCAGAACAACAGCAAAGGACCTTGTGAAGATGTTGGAGGAAACAGGTACAAAAGTATCTATATCTGTGACGTCCGTCGTTAAGGGTAGACCAAGGCGCAGCGTGAGTTGGGTTCATCATATATTTTTATTTTAAAGGTGAACCAGCAAAAAACAATAAACAACACAACAAACGAAAAGCTTCGTAGTGCAAAAATACATGCAACCAAGCAAAGACAAGATCCCACACAGAAGGATGGAAAAAGGGCTGCCTAAGTATGATTTCCAATCAGAGACAACGATAGACAGCTGCCTCTGATTGGAAACAATACTAGGCCAATCAAAGGAAAAAATACAACATAGAAATATAACACATAGAATGCCCACCCCATGTCACACCCTGACCTAACCAAACAGAGAAAAACGTCTCTCTCAGGTCAGGGCGTGACAGTACCCCCCCCAAAGGTGCGGACTCCCGGCCGCAAACCTGAACCTATAGGGGAGGGTCCGGGTGGGCATCTACTCATGGTGGCGGCTCCGGTTCGGGGCGTAGCCCCCACTCCGCCCGCTGATCCCTCCGCTTTTGTGTCGCCGGAGGAATCAGACCGTGGATCATCGCCGGAAGCTCTGAACCGTGGATCGTCGCCGGATGAACCAGACCGTAGATAGTCGCCGGAGGTTCTGGACTGCAGACCGCCGCTGAAGGCTCTGGGCTGTGGACCGCCGCTGGAGGCTCTGGGCTGCAGACCGCCCATGGAGGCTCCGGGCTGCGGACCGCCGCTGGAGGCTCCGGGCTGCGGACTGCCGCTGGAGGCTCTGGGCTGAAAACCACACTACAGGCTGATCCAACTTTAATGTAATGTCCTTAAAACAAGTCAAAATGAGGCTCAGTAGTGTGTGTGGCCTCCACGTGCCTGTATGACCTCCCTACAATGCCTGGGCATGCTCCTGATGGGGTGGCGGATGGTCTCCTGAGGGATCTCCTCCCAGAACTGGACTAAAGCATCTTCCAACTCCTGGACAGTCTGTGGTGCAACGTGGCGTTGGTGGATGGAGTGAGACATGATGTCCCAGATGTGCTCAATTGGATTCAGGTCTGGGGAACGGGCGGGCCAGTCCATAGTATCAATGCCTTCCTCTTGCAGGAACTGCTGACACACTCCAGCCACATGAGGTCTAGCATTGTCTTGCATTAGGAGGAACCCAGGGCCAACCGCACCAGCATATGGTCTCACAAGGGGTCTGAGGATCTCATCTCGGTAACTAATGGCAGTCAGGCTACCTCTGGCGAGCACATGGAGGGCTGTGCGGCCCCCCAAAGAAATGCCACCCCACACCATGACTGACCCACCGCCAAACCGGTCATGCTGGAGGATGTTGCAGGCAGCAGAACGTTCTCCACGGCGTCTCCAGACTCTGTCACATCTGTCACATGTGCTCAGTGTGAACCTGCTTTCATCTGTGAAGAGCACAGGGCGCCAGTGGCGAATTTGCCAATCTTGGTGTTCTCTGGCAAATGCCAAACGTCCTGCACGGACGTTGGGCCCTCATACCACCCTCATGGAGTCTGTTTCTGACCGTTTGAGCAGACACATGCACATTTGTGGCCTGCTGGAGGTCATTTTGCAGGGCTCTGGCAGTGCTTCTCCTGCTCCTCCTTGCACAAAGGCGGAGGTAGCGGTCCTGCTGCTGGGTTGTTGCCCTCCTACGGCCTCCTCCACGTCTCCTGATGTACTGGCCTGTCTCCTGGTAGCGCCTCCATGCTCTGGACACTACGCTGACAGACACAGCAAACCTTCTTGCCACAGCTCGCATTGATGTGCCATCCTGGATGAGCTGCACTACCTGAGCCACTTGTGTGGGTTGTAGACTCCGTCTCATGCTACCACTAGAGTGAAAGCACCGCCAGCATTCAAAAGTGACCAAAACATCAGCCAGGAAGCATAGGAACTGAGAAGTGGTCTGTGGTCCCCACCTGCAGAACCACTCCTTTATTGGGGGGTGTCTTGATAATTGCCTATAATTTCCACCTGTTGTCTATTCCATTTGCACAACAGCATGTGAAATTTATTGTCAATCAGTGTTGCTTCCTAAGTGGACAGTTTGATTTCACAGAAGTGTGATTGACTTGGGGTTACATTGTGATGTTTAAGTGTTCCCTTTATTTTTTTGAGCAGTGTATATATCTGCCATACAGTACCAGTCAGAAGTTTGGACACACCTACTCATTCAAGGGTTTTTCTTTATTTTGACTATTTTCTACATTGTAGAATATTAGTGAAGACATCAAAACTATGAAATAACATATATGGAATAAATAAATAAAATAAAAATAAAAACCTTGAATGAGTAGGTGTGTCCAAACGTTTGACTGGTACTGTATATACACTGAACAAAAATATAAAACAACATGTAAAGTGTTGGTCCCATGTTCCATGAGCTGAAATCTAGAGGAAAAATAAATGCACACCTATTTAGGCGAGGTGCTGGCTAGCGGAGTGTAAAACTTGAAAATAAAGGAGAAATAAAAGATCCCAGAAATGTTCAATATACACAAAAAACTTATTTCGCTCAAATTTGGTGCACAAATTTGTTTACATCGTGTTAGTGAGCATGTCTACTTTGCCAAGATAATGCATCCACCTGACTGGTGTGGCATATCAAGAAGCTGATTAAACAGCATGATCATTAAACAGGTGTGCCTTGTGCTGGGGGCTATAGAAGGCCACTCTAAAATCTGCAGTTTTGTCACACAACGCAATGCCACCGTCTCAGGTTTTGAGGGAGCGTGCAATTGGCATGCTAACTGCAGGAATGTCCACCAGAGCTTTTCCCAGAGATTGAAATGTTACTTTCTCTACCATTAGCCGCCTCCAATGTCATTTTAGAGAATTTGGCAGTAAGTCCAACCGGCCTCACAACCGCAGACCACGTGTAACCGTGCCAGCCCAGGATCTCCACTTCCGGCTTCTTTACCTGCGGATTTGTCTGAGACCAGCCACCCGGACAGCTGATGAAACTGGGTTTGCAGAATCGTAGAATTTCTGCACAAACTGTCAGAAACCATCTCAGGAAAGCTCATCGGTGTTCTCATCATCCTCACCAGGGTCTTCGCCTGAATACAGTTTGGCGTCGTAACCGACTTCAATGGGAAAATGCTCACCTTTGATGGCCACTGGCACACTGGAGAAGTGTGCTCTTCACGGATGAATCCCGGTTTCAACTGTACCGGACAGATTACAGACAGCGTGTATGGCATTGTGTGGGTGAGCAGTTTGCTGATGTCAACATTGTGAACTGAGTGCCCCATGGTGGCGGTGGGGTTATGGTATGGGCAGGCATAAGCTACGGACAACGAACACAATTGCATTTTATCGATGGCAATTTGAATGTAACAGAGATACTGTAACGAGATCCCGAGGACCATTGTTATGCCATTCATCCACCACCATCACTTCATGTTTCAGCATGATAATGAACGGCCCCATGTCACAAAGATCTGTAATCAATCCCCAGAAGCTGAAAATGTCCCAGTTCTTCCATGGCTTGCATACTCACCACAATCAACAGCCTGATCAACTCTATGCGAAGGAGATTTATCGCGCAGCATGAGGCAATAGTGGTCACACCAGATACTGACTGGTTTTCTGATCCATGCCCCTACCTAGGTATCTGTGACCATCAGATGCATATCTGTATTCCCAGTCATGTGAAATCCATAGATTAGGGTCTAATGAATTAATTTCAATTGACTGATTTCCTATTATGAACAGTCACTCAGATAAATTCTTTGAAATTCTTGCATGTTGCGTTAATATTTTTGATCAGTGTAGTAGGAACACAGAGTCTGAGTCCCAAATGGAACCCTATTCCCTCTTTAGTGCCTTACTTTTGACCAGGGCCCATAGGGTTGTGTTCAGAGGTAGTGCACTATATAGCTAATAGGGTGTCATTTGGAACAGAGATGTACTGTGGTCCAGACAGAGGTAGAGTCAGACACCATGGTTATGCTGCTAGTTCATTGTCACAGGGACCATAATCAGACCCTTGGGTAAAATGCAGAGCAGGGAAACTCACTATAGTTTTATAGTATTTTTATTCAGTGTATATGTACAGTCAGGTACATAATTATTGGGACCCTTGAAAAAGATGAGCAAAAAGGACTGCATAAATAAATAACACAAATACTGAGCTATATTGCATGCTCAAATTAGTTGAAAATTATTCCATTTGATACTAATACAATTGCTCAAAGAAAGAGATTTTGTTTAACACGTAATAAAGAAATCTCTAAAAGATAGAGGTCAAAATGATTGGCACCCCTGTTTTCAGTACGCCAGCACCTTACCCTTGTGAGGATAACAACACAGCCTTTTTCTAAAATGTTTTGAGATTGGAAAACACATTGGGTGTCATCTTAGACCACTCCTCCATAGAGAATATTTCCAGATCCTTGATATCTTTCGTCTCTCTCTCTCTCTCTTTCTTCTTCTCTCGGTCTCTCTTTTTGTCTCTCTCTCTGCTGCGGTTGGAACAGTGAGGGAGGTGTCTTATGGGGGAATAAACAGATGGGACATCACAGAAGGATATCACAGAACAGAAAAGAACAATCTGGCAATACTGAGAGAAGTCAGATCGACTGGTAGGAGGCTTTCATCTGGTCTAAACAGTTAGAAACTGCAGAAATCCATGGTTGCTTCCCAAATGTCAACCCATTCTCTCTATAGTGCACTGCTGTTCATCCCTAGCTTTGGCTACAAAATGGCAAACCAATTGTGTTCTTATTTATTTTCACACAATATATTCTGAAAGACATGATTTGGCCGGGCATTACTTTAGGTGTAAAATAGTGATCTGGTAGCACTAGCATTGTCTCATTCATTCAACATGGAATTGTCAAACCTCTTTTGAGTCTAGGTATTACAATACCTTTCTGATAGGCATTTTTTTAATACACTTTTTAGAAAGCTGATATAGCCTGCAGGTAGGCACATGTACTTTCACATTTCCAGAACTGTATTTCGTAGCAGTATTCTCAAACTTCTCCCTTTATCTGAATAAAAGAATCATCATGAATTGCAATGAATGACAAAACCAGTTGAGGAGAAAGATACTAAGTGTGCCAAATATATACATATATACAATATCACCGGGGATCGATGCAATCTCCAGCCCTTGAACGTAGCAGTGCCTGCTGGTTTTTATCGGTCAGTACATGCCACTGATTGGTTAAGGAGTAACAACACCTGCTATCCCAGCTCTAACCATACACTGGCTCTGGATTTGTCCCAAATGGCACCCTATTCCCTATTTAGTGCACTCCCACTGATTTAAATGGAGAGAAGATCAGAGAAAGTCAACCAGCAGACACTGTGGCCCTCCAGTAGCTTCCAGAGTAACCCGTTACTTTAGGGTCAAGTGTGATTAGGATAGTTAGAGCTGGTTAGGCCCTTACTGTAACACACAAGTGGTTCCAGCAACAAGCCTATGGGGACAGACTGGTCCTCTAGGCATTATGATTATGTAGCGGTTAGGTGACA
The DNA here is from genome assembly GCF_965601325.2 of Salmo salar. Classification (NCBI taxonomy): domain Eukaryota; kingdom Metazoa; phylum Chordata; class Actinopteri; order Salmoniformes; family Salmonidae; genus Salmo; species Salmo salar. Next base: position 90,434,997 of record NC_138304.1, on the reverse strand, counting down.
TGATAAATGACCTATGCGTGGTGAAGCCAGGAGGGTCTGTGGTAGGCCTAACCATACCCACCTTAACGCCTCTGTTTGTGTCCTTAATAAAGATGGATGGACACATCATCATGGCTATACGCCAAATGGCACCCTATACCCTACATAGTGCACTACTTTTGATCATAGTCCATTGGTCCTTGTAAAACGTAGTGCACTCTAAAGGGAATAGGGTGCCATTTCTAACATGAATCATGACATTAGTAGATTAGGCAGAGCCATACACACTTCTGAGGTTAGAGGAGTGATGGAAACGGCTATGTTCAGTGGATTTGCCTTAAAAGGTTACCATACATGTCTGGGTAATGTGGATGTACAGATTTCAACAGAATGGAAATTATACTAGCAGATGTTTCATCAGACTATGAATAATTAACAGCTATAGGCTTTAGTTCAGTGGGCTAACACAAAGCTGGCACAGTGCAGACCTGATTCAATAGTAAACTATACACCTGCATCCATATTGCCTAGTTTACACAATACCATGTTACATAGTCCAAGCTATATAGTTTATTTCAGGTTAAATTACTTTCATTACACTCTCTATAATGTTCTGTTTACATGCTCATACATTTTTTAGGTGACCAAACAGGTGAAACACGTGGTATCTCTGCATGCACATTTGGCCTAACTAAATGCATTATAATTGCCCGAGGTCAAGCTAGTCTAGGCTACGGTGCCTCATTGACAAAACAGCAACTACAGAAATGCTTTCAAGTGTTTTCCATGGCACGAAAAGAGCAGTTGCCCCTGGTATGGATTCGCCTTGCTCGTTGATGCTGTTTAAGAAAAATCATAAAATGTACAGCAAACCATTTCAATAATTGCATATTTTTCTGTTCGACTTCAGACGCCAATGGCGAAGCGCAGTCGGTCATGTGTGGGTAGTTTGTGGTTGGAAAGGGATTGAGCGCCCTTGGCGAAGTAGAGGTAGGTAATGGGCAAGACTGAATGTGAAAGGCTTGCACGGGAACGTAACAAGCAGCCATGACTGTACAGCAGACTTTTTTACGCCTTGATCACACCGACAGTGTTTTGCGCAAATTGGTACGCAGCATCATCTGGATATGTGTGCAACAAACGTTCAAAATTCACCTTCTACTACCATTTCTGTCAAGCTGTCTACGCATACAGATTGACGCATATGTTCGATAAATCCAACATTTGCACCGCAACTGCCTCTGCAACGCAATGCTGCAAGGCAAACGCAGCGTTTCGTTGGAAATGAATGTAACTCTGGTGTACCAAAATGCAATAATGCTGTTAGTGTGTTCGAGGCACAGAGAGCGCCGTGACTAATTCTGTGTTCAGGACTTTGGAGAGCTGCATCCTGCGCATTTAGTCCTCAGAAACTAGAGTCAAACCGCACCAAAATCCCTATTTGTCAGATTGTATTACATGTTGAGTATTTACACATAATTATATTGTTTCTATTGTTCTTTCATTTCAATGAGCATGCAATTTTAATACATTGCCCACCAAAGTCAAAGTGGACAATTAGTCACGAGGGAAAGAGGTAAGAAACCGCTCGAAGATGCTAGGTGGCAGTGTTTATTTAACAAAGCGGACGGTAACATGCATTCGTTGGTGTTTCTGACACTTTGTTTCTGTGGCGTTCAACATTCTCTTCTGCTACCATAATTTGTATAATTTATGAGCTTTTGAACCTGGTGCTTCTGTAACGGAATCCTTAGATTGCTTATCATGTGATTCAGCATATAAAATATCAACCATTTTGAAATGTAAGCTATATACTATGTTAATATAGCCTTCATACCATATTAATGTTTTACGATGTAGGCTTGCCCATAGAGCCATTGCTTGACACAGCAGGCTACATGCAACCCCTCTTGCATGTTTGAAATCCTTTCTGTCTGCTAAACACAAAAGCCCAATAAATCACCTTTTCCTGTTAGGCGACAAGAGCTTGCACCATCCATCCCTCTGCGTTCCCCTCCCTCCCCTTTCTCGCTCTCTCTCCCCTTTTCCACATATATTTTGCTGCTCCCATTCGCTCGCGCTCTGAGCAGCAACAGCATTAAATAAGTGAAGCCTTTAAACAGACTCTCAGGCAGCCGCAGCATCGTCCGCAGCGAGCGCACACACACCGATACAAGTCGCGTGGGCTGTCAGGACGCCGACGCCATCTGCTCTCGCCCACTCTGGACACGCTGCAATCAAGACTGCTTTTAAGATTATCTATTTAGGCAATTTTAACCAGAATTACCATATTCTCTTCGCCGTGAATAGACTACATATTGTAGTGCGTTGGCACGAATGCTCTATTAGGCTACTATGCTGTCTCTTGGCTGGGGGAAATACTCGGGAGGTAAATTTGTATCCATAACAATTGTCACCGAGAGTGGCTGACTGGTCGTCCTCTGTCATCTTGAAGTTGTCTTATTGAGCATCCCACAGACTGAATTGTGATGTACTTGTGCCATGGTCACCGTAGTTCCCCAAGGTAAGGAGAGGGATTGAGTTAGAGAGATTTTTTTAACGCGGAGGGAGTTGTTGTGGATCACTGAGACCAGGAGGAGAGAGACTACCGTCGGCGCCAATAACACCTTCTGCATCAGAACCGTCTCGGTTTCTTCCATATATGGTACACCACTAAAACTGGACCCTTGGATTAATTTTACAGAATACCTGTCAACGAGAATATATCTGTTTTAAATTCACTGTAATAGACTTCAATCAAGTCGAGGTGTCTCACTGCGGTTGAACCCTCTACCAAGGCTAAGGTTGCGGTTTTACCGTTTGGACCATTTTAATAGGCTACTATATTTCCCTCTCGGGTGGATTGTTTGACCACCTCGGACGACCCCAAATGTGCGATGGCTGAGCAGTGAGAGCTCGGTGGGATCTGCTTTGGTCGTCCTGCACAGTAGCATGGCCCCGTCCCGACGGCACTGCGGATGGGAGATGACGCCTCTGTCGGTATGCCTGCTCCTGTCCGTCTTGGTGTTTCAGCCTGCGCTAGCCAAGGTCTGCAATGACTATACGAGGCACGGTCAGGACAACAGCTGGTTCTCGGGGGATAATGAAAAGTTGCCCATCATGGTGCTCATGCCGATGAACGAGTCGGCGCTGATGAGCAGCATTAGTCAGGGCATCGAGCCCGCAGTCCAACTGGCCATACAACATATAAAAGAGTCACGGAATTACAAGTTTTCACTCATCACCAAAATCTACGACACCGAGGTAAACTCATTCACCCACTCTGCACCATGGCCTTCGTATCCTATATCATACATGTGCGTTTGCTCTGGGGCATAAACGTTTCAGGACGCTTTCGTTGTTCGTGTGTGTCAGGGAGGGGGTGTGTAGCCTACACTGCCCTGGAGGTAGCGCTCATACAGCGCGTGCCCATGTGGAAAGCGTAATTCTGTAATCATGTGCGCAGTGTTGGAAAATTTGTTTTAATTTTCGTAATTCCTGGAGATTTTCCGCTGTTGGATTAACACAGAAACATACAGTATCGGATGTTGTTATTCATTTTTGTTGTCATTCAATTTTGATAATTGATTTTTGTCATAACTTCATAAACAATGGCCATTTAAGATTCATTTGCGGTGGGTTGGAATAGGTGCCGCGCACGTGCAGCAAACTCGTGATCAAATTACAATTAATCCTCCCTATTTGACGCCTTCACACTGCCGTAAGTTTTTCCTGCGCTGAAGACAGGTCATTATGGCTGTGATGCAGTCAGAACGTAATTGTTGTCACAATTAGGCACAGGAACCTTTAAATATAGATTTATAGCTGATGGTTTCATTTGAATAACTGAACAAGATACACAAAAATAGCTATGGCATTATGCAAAGCAATGCATTACTCAGTCCCCATCGTATTTCAGTCACGAATCCCATTGTATTTCGTAACAGAGGAAAGGTTCGTTTTACTTGAACCTGAAGATGGCAGTAATTTGATGTGCGATTTCTTGTTGGCATACACATTTAACGATATCAGGATCTGTGTGGTCAAGAATGGGAACTATGTGCATTGCGTCCCTTCCACTGTTTCCACACGCTAACGTTTAAGCATCTGGGGAACAAATCCCATTCAAGTCATGGAACGGATATTAGATGTTTTCGCGCAACATGTCCAAATCATCCGAAAGTATTTCAAATTGACTGTGAAGCGCGACAAATGCAAATACCGGTCCCATTACTTGAATAACGTTTGTGCCACAAATGCTAAAACGTTAGCACGTGGAAGCAGTGCCTGGGAAGCTAAACCAAACGCATGGATTGCTGTCATACCTTGTTCATCGTAGACTGCTTACAGGGTAAGGACCCAATATGTTTTTTGTAATTTCAGTGAACTATCCCTTTAAGATCGGTTTACAAATCAATATGAGTAGTGTGAAGGTTTTTAATTCTGCAGTTATGACCACCCCTTTGATGATTAGTCATTGGTCAGTCTCAGTAGCGTATATTTTTTATTTAAATTGTTTTATTTCACCTTTATTTAACCAGGTAGGCTAGTTGAGAACAAGTTCTCATTTACAACTGCGACCTGGCCAAGATAAAGCAAAGCAGTGCGACACAAACAACAGAGTTACACATGGAGTAAACAATAAACAAGCCAATAACACAAGCAAGTCAATGACACAGTAGAAAATAAAGTCTATATACAGTGTGTGCAAAAGGCATGAGGAGGTAGGCAATAAATAGGCCATAGGAGCGAATATTATTACATTGTAAGGAGGCTTCCACCTGTATTGCATGGAACTCACATCGAATGGTTAGAATAGAATAGATCGTTTTCTTAACAACCATCAACCATTTGAGTGTGCTGACATTACCGCTGGCCAATTGGCTTCAGTGATTATGTGCCCCATCGTGGTGCATGGCCATGGCATAGCAGCAATTGAGGAGGTGAGAGAGGTGATATCCAGGCTATTATATAAACATTACGTTACCATGCCAACGTGGAAGCAGGTTGAATGTTAAGGTGCCCGAAACTGCAGCGCACACTCTAGCTAATTTAATTGACGTGATTAATGATCTCAGCTATCTTAATCGAGGAAACACGTTTGCGAAACGATCGATGTGACTGATTGCGTTGTGAATGATGTTGTTAGAATTACCCAGATGTTAATGTAGGTGTTGAAGAAGCTTCATTAACTGAGTCTGTATTCTACTGCAGCCAGCATTTGGGCATGTATTGCAATATTTCTTTACATATAAAGGTACTTATAAGACCCATGTCAATGATTAACACTAATCAGGTTGAAGTGTGTGGAAGAATGCTGTCACAGAACACAAAACATATTGTTAGTCCCAAATGACACCCTATTCCCTAGTGTAGTGCACTACTTTTGACCAGGGCCCATAGGATGCATCCTAAACATGGTGAGGCCATGACAGAGGAAGAACTGGTGTGAGATCATTGCATGGTTTCTCACGTCTGGTGCTTGTTCTGGATAGTTCTATAATTCATCCATTTGCATTGAGCTTTTACCATTAATTCCCAATGTTTCAAACAGTCCCGAGGTTTTAAAATGCTCAACTCATTGCAGTGGTTCAACAAGTGTAGTTCTTCCTGTGACCACTGACCATGTTTGAGATATTTCTTTAGTCTAGGGGGGAATTCATATGTGAAAAGGCACAGGTGTTTCCGTGCTGCTGTGAAACAAGTTGAAACAACAGTATAATCTGTTTGACTGTAGCAAGACCGTGATAAGTGGTCAGGAATGGCATATAGCATGCAACTCCTGGAATCCACTTTGACCATGGGATTAAATATACAACTGACATATTTCCCCTGGGTGAAAGATGAGCTGTAAACTAGAGGCCAGTGGGTCAGCTGGACATCCGCTCGATGGATGGATGGATGGATGATCAAGTGTACTCCTATAATGGGCAAAGTGCCCATTGAGTTCCAATGATAAAGGTTTTGTGTTCCGAATATTCTAGTCAAGAATATATAATATACCTTTTCATATATTGCTCAGGAAATATGTCTAAGTAAGCATTAGTGTCATGGAGGAGGGATTAACTGGCTAATGGCTAACTGTATTTCCTTCGAGGGAAAAACTGTAAAAATCTCCAATAAAACCCAAAGGAAACATGTTTATTGGTGTTCTTAAGAGCTCTCGGCATGAAGGTTCCTGCCAAGGACAGCCATTTACAAGCAGTTGGAAGCCTTTTCCATAAATCCTGCCACCGCATTATACTCAACAGGGGGAAAGAGATTACATCCATGGTCTACATAGTAATTATATATATTTTTGAATGAAAAAATTGAAAATAGAAAAACAATTGAGCATCAACATGAGACTGAATGAACAGTGATCTCTCATGTCCTTTAAATAATATCTGAGCTGTGTTTTTGATGTTATTACTGTCAATTCTATTCATCGTGGATGGACACCTGTTAGGACAGAGGACATAGTGTTTGAATGTGTTTCTTCCAAGAACATGACTCTGCTGGCCTTGACAGCTTTGAGACGCTACTTCAGGCATGATTCTGGTTTGGTTAGACTCACCACTTTGTTGAGTGTCGAAGGGAAGGGTGTGAGGAAGGGTGTGTTATGGAATACCATATATTACGGGGTTCGTAATTATGTCATATTTTCTCTCGCTCTTTCTCTCTCTTACACAATGACACTTGCATGCATGTGCATCCATAAACTCTCTCCCTCTCGCTCTCCCTCTCTCTCTCTCTCTCCCTCTCTCAATTTCATTTCAATTCAAGGGGCTTTATTGGCATGGGAAACATGTTAACATTGCCAAAGCAAGTGAGGTAGATAATATACAAAAGTAAAATAAACAATAAAAATGAACAGTTAACATTACACTCACAGAAGTTACAAAAGAATAAAGACATTACAAATGTCATATTATGTATATATACAGTGTTGTAACGATGTACAAATGGTTAAGGTATGAAAGGGAAAATAAATAAACATAAATATGGGTTGTATTTACAATGGTGTTTGTTCTTCACTGGTTGACGTTTTCTTGTGGCAACAGGTCACAAATCTTGCTGCTGTGATGTCACACTGTGGTATTTCACCCAGTAGATAAGGGAGTTTATCAAAATCGGGTTTGTTTTCGAATTCTTTGTGGATCTGTGTAATCTGAGGGAAATATGTGTCTCTAATATGGTCATACATTGGGCAGGAGGTTAGGAAGTAAGTGCAGCTCAGTTTCCACCTCATTTTGTGGGCAGTTTGCACATAGCCTGTCTTCTCTTGAGAGCCAGGTCTGCCTACGGTGGCTTTTCTCAATAGCAAGGCTATGCTCACTGAGTCTGTACATAGTCAAAGCTTCCTTATGTTTGGGTCAGTCACAGTGGTCAGGTATTCTACCACTGTGTACTCTCTGTTTAGGGCCAAATAGCATTCTAGTTTGCTCTGTTTTTTTGTTAATTCTTTCCAATGTGTCAAGTACTTATCTTTTTGTTTTCTCATGATTTGGTTGGGTCTAATTGTGTTGCTGTCCTGGGGCTCTGTGGGGTGTGTTTGTGTTTGTGAACAGAGTCCCAGGACCAGCTTGCTTAGTGGACTCTTCTCCAGGTTCATCTCTCTGTAGGTGATGGCTTTGTTATGGAAGGTTTGGGAATTGCTTCCTTTTAGGTGGTTGTAGTATTGAACAGCTCTTTTCTGGATTTTGATAATTAGCGGGTATCAGCCTAATTCTGCTCTTTATGCATTATTTGGTGTTCTACGTTGTACACGGAGGATATTTTTGCAGAATTCTGCATGCAGAGTCTCAATTTGGTGTTTGTCCCATTTTGTGAATTCTTAGTTGGTGAGCGGACCCCAGACCTCACAACCGTAAAGGGCAATGGGTTCTATAATTGATTCTAGTATTTTTAGCCAGATCCTAATTGGTATGTTGAATTTTATGTTCCTTTTGATGGCATAGAATTCCCTTCTTGCCTTGTCTCTCAGATCGTTTACAGCTTTGTGGAAGTTACCTGTGGCGCTGATGTTTAGGCCAAGGTATGTATAGTTTTTTGTGTGCTCTAGGGCAATGGTGTCTAGATGGAATTTGTATTTGTGGTCCTGGCGACTGGACCTTTTTTGGAACATCATTATTTTGGTCTTACTGAGATTTACTGTCAGGGCCCAGGTCTGACAGAATCTGTGCAGAAGATCTAGGTGCTGCTGTAGGCCCTCCTTGGTTGATCGACAGAAGCACCAGATCATCAGCAAACAGTAGACATTTTCACTCACAAACAAACAAACAAACAAACAAACAAACAGGTAGAATATAAAAACAATGCACACAGTAGTACCGTGTGGTGGGATTTAGCCTGGCAGATGTAAGTAATCAGTACCGAAGCAGAGTCTCTTTATCCCCTCTTAGGGATCCCCATAACAGGCAGAGCTGCTCCCCCATGTGGGGCTGTGGTTGGGGTCAGGGCTTGAGCTGGGGCACTGCACAGCAAGCAGTGGGGATCAGATGGCCATTGGATGGGGATGGAGGAGAAGTGTGGACTTCTCTAACACCTATGAGGCCATTTCAGTATAGCTAACAGATGCAGGTCTCTGTTTTCTGCTAATGCGTTGAGCTAATGCAAGTCTGGCCTGTGGTTGAAAGTGTTAACTGGGAGAAGGAGAATGTCGTCAGTGGATTGGGGGTTTTCGGGTCTGATCTACTCTGCAGTCGACAGCACCTCTGTGTGCTGAGCAGCCATCTTCTAGCAGGAACACAGAATCTGGCTCCCAGATGGCACTCTATACCCTCTTTAGTACACTACTTTTGACTAGGGCCCATATGGGGCTCTGGTCAGAACTAGTGCACTATATAGAGAACAGGGTGCCATTTGGAACAGAGATATACTGTTGTCCAGACAGAGGTAGAGTTAGACACCATGGTTATGCTGCTTGTTCATTGTCACAGGGACTATAATTAGACCCTTGGGTAAAATGCAGAGCAGGGAAACTCACTATAGGGACAGAGGCAGGTAGAGCTGCTTATCTGCCGATGGAGTGTTTGCTGTTGTCACCATGGATAACTGAGTATCCATGTACATACGTAAATCTAGATGTATTCATCGTGAAGTAAGCATGACTGACATAAGCATGACTCACAGTCTATGTACATGCATAGATACAAATGTAAAGCTACTGAGTGGAACATACCACTGGAAAAAGGAACATTGCGTGTCTATTAGGCTTTTCTGTTGCTTTTCCAATGAGGGAATACACAGGAGGCCTACATAGAAAAAACAGCACTGTAGATGCCATTGTAAATACACGTTAGCCAGGATGCCTCTTAGGAAGCCTCTTAGGGAACCCACACAACATTGTTTTCTCCTGCAGTGTGAATGATCAGTATTGATGTGAAATATATACCTTCTGGATTGGAAATGGGGGTGAATATGTGGAGACTTGCCGGGGGGTTGTATAACTCAGGGTTAGAGGCTAATGTCAGGAGATGATGAAACAGGAGGGAGATGTCACAGATAGGGGAGACGCACGGAATCTAAATCCCTTCATTAGCCCCCCTCAGGAGAAACCAGGGGAGATGTGGAATTCATCCCAAATGGCACCCTATTCCCTACATAGTGTCACTACTTAGCCCAGGTTTCTGGTCATAGGTAGTGCACTATGTAGGGAATAGCGTCCTGTTTGGGACGGAACCTGTGATTTATACATCTCACCCCTCTGCCTCTCACAGGGGTTCAACCCCTTGTGTTGTAATTCATGAAGATGGATTCAAGGAAGGACGAAACGTTGCAGAATAATGAGAAATTTCATCTTGAAATCCTGCGCAACAAGCCAGCTGTTGTGTGTAGTTGCTCTTGAAAAGCTTGATGTAAGTATAAGTAATCCTATATGTTCCGAATTGTAAGGCCTCACAGTCTGGGATAAAAAGCCACGGAAATAATCAAACTAGTGTATCATTGTACTAGAAGTACATTTTATCTGTGCTATTGTGCCTCTAGTATTTCTAGAATAGAGAAAATTAAAGAGATGCAGTTTTTTAAAGACTGGATACATTTTACCGCAAAGACACTTAGCTAGACTTGATCCTGCTCGTGTAAATCCGATATTCATGTGATTATTTTAGTAAGAGGACATTGCAGTCACGTGATACCATTGGCCTCATGAGGCCATTAAACCATAACGCATGGCCTATGTTTCAAATAATGCACAGTACATATATAGACTGGCCCTGTGCTTCTGAGAGGAACAAATGCTGCAGTATGTCACATTTGTACACACTTTGCAGGAGCCCCCATGGTGCTACAGTATGTGGCCTTGATAGTTTCGACACATATATGCTTGGGGGTCTCTTTTCCCATGAGAATATGAGGCATTTTGTCACGATAAGTTATTTTTTCAATTTCAAGGATAGGCCTATTGGGTTTCAAGTCAAATCAAATCAAACTTTATTTATATTACACATTTCTTACAGATGATGCATTTCAAAGTAAAATAAGAAAAGGTGAGACAAAACCAACACGTTTTCTAAATTAGGAGACAAATAGTAAAACAACAATAAAACAACAGTGGACATGAGAGACTAATGTATTAAATACATTTTAATAAATGTATATAATGGAATAAAATAAATAAAATAGATAGTAAAAGCTTAAGATTTTTCTCAGTGTATAGGACTGGCCCCTCAAACCTCTCTGAGGTATTTAGCAATCTAAGGAAATGTCTCTGTCCCATTTTCCCCAACAGTCACACTTTCACATTTTGCTGAAATCAGCCTAAGAATTCTTAGTCTGACTAATTTTCCATGGTTTCAGAGTAGGAGTGATCTAGGATCAGGTCTTCCCTGGCCATGTAATCATGTTCATTAGGATCTAAAAAGCTACTCTGACTCTGGATCAGCGCTCCTACCCTGAAACACTTTATGAATGCAGACCCTGGAGGAGATCTTAACCAATAATAAGAGACTGTAACCTATTGAAGAGGAGAAAATGACCATCCTTTAATTATTGGACTGTATGATAACTAGTGATGGCAATTACATTGACTAATGTTAAAACCAGCAGCTTTCTATTGTATTTCCGAAATGAGGAATTCCCACTATTATATCGAATGGTGCAGTACTTGATAATTATTTATTAGTAGTGTATTAGTATTCTATTACCAGTCTTTGTGTTGGGAAAACAATCCACATCAACCAATGGTCAATTAACAGGTTACACACAAAACGTCATAATAGACATTGCATTGGCTAATACACTGCTGTTTCCCCCTGGTAGTTTTCCAAACGATGAGCAGTTCACATGTTTGTCAGTAGTGTGTTTGTGTTTATGAAAGTGCAGCTCGTAATTACTGCCCTTTTACTGAGGTTATGTCCCAAATGGTATCCTAATTCCTATATAGTGCACTACTTTTAACCAGGGCCCATAGGCTCTGGTCAAAAGTAGTGCACTATAAAGGAAATACGGTCCCATTTTGGACACGGCCTGTGTCATCATGCCAATGGCCTGGAGTCTCCAGCCAGACCTAGTCACCATGTCAATTAATGCCCCCCCCCCCCTTCTCTTACGTACATAGCTCCATTGCACCAGGCAAGCAAGCACAGTATTTGAAGTGTTCTAAATTATATTAGTGTTTGAACCAAGGTCTGGTGTGTACCCAGGCTCCAATGCTCCAATGGTTCCTACCTAATGAATAGTGGAGGCAGAGGAAGTTATTATATATGGAGCTGGTGCCACTGACACCCCCTCTGGCAGGGTCTGTCCTCAGGGACACGTGTGTGTGTGTGTGTGTGTGTGTGTGTGTGTGTGTTCCAGCAAGGAAGTTAGACTGGGGCTGTTGTTCAGTAAGTCCCTCGAATACAGCCACTAGCCTCCCTAGGAGCAAAGGATCCTAGGGTAGCTTTGTACATACACAACTGACCTTTCCTCTCAATACTGACCCTCAGGGGCCTCCTTAGTGCCCTAAAGACAAAGCAGTCATCCTCCTGGCCATCCCCTTCTCCAGTTCTTTGCTATATTTCCTCCCTACTGCTGCCCAGGGCCTTGCCTGGCTAACCAGCAGTACAGTGTTTAGTAGACCTACACCAGGCCACTTCATCCAATACAGCATTCTTTACGACTTAGGGTTGCAAAATTCTGGTAACTTTTCCAAAATTCCCAGGTTTTCCAGAATCCTGATTGGAATTTTGGGAAGGTTACTGGAATTGTCCAACCCTAGTCCTGCTACAGTGCAGTACTCTACAACAAGGGATGTGTGAGGTCCAGTACACTACAACAAGGAATGTGTGAGGTCCAGTACTCTAAAACAAGTGATGTGTGAGGTCCAGTACTCTACAACAAGGGATGTGTGAGGTCCAGTACTCTACAACAAGGGATGTGTGAGGTCCAGTACTCTACAACAAGGGATGTAGGAGGTCCAGTACACTACAACAAGGGATGTGTAAGGTCCAGTACACTACAACAAGGGATGTGTAAGGTCCAGTACACTACAACAAGGGATGTGTGAGGTCCAGTACTCTACAACAAGGGATGTGTGAGGTCCAGTACTCTACAACAAGGGATGTGTGAGGTCCAGTACTCTACAACAAGGGATGTGTGCGGTCCAGTACTCTACAACAAGGGATGTGTGATGTCCAGTACTCTACAACAAGGGATGTATGAGGTCCAGTACTCTACAACAAGCGATGTGTGAGGTCCAGTACTCTACAACAAGGGATGTGTGAGGTCCAGTACTCTACAACAAGGGATGTGTGAGGTCCAGTACTCTACAACAAGGGATGTGTGCGGTCCAGTACTCTACAACAAGGGATGTGTGAGGTCCAGTACTCTACAACAAGGGATGTGTGAGGTCCAGTACTCTACAACAAGGGATGTGTGAGGTCCAGTACTCTACAACAAGGGATGTGTGAGGTCCAGTACTCTACAACAAGGGATGTGTGAGGTCCAGTACTCTACAACAAGGGATGTGTGCGGTCCAGTACTCTACAACAAGGGATGTGTGAGGTCCAGTACTCTACAACAAGGGATGTGTGAGGTCCAGTACTCTACAACAAGGGATGTGTGCGGTCCAGTACTCTACAACAAGGGATGTGTGAGGTCCAGTACTCTACAACAAGGGATGTGTGAGGTCCAGTACTCTACAACAAGGGATGTGTGAGGTCCAGTACTCTACAACAAGGGATGTGTGCGGTCCAGTACTCTACAACAAGGGATGTGTGAGGTCCAGTACTCTACAACAAGGGATGTGTGAGGTCCAGTACTCTACAACAAGGGATGTGTGAGGTCCAGTACTCTACAACAAGGGATGTGTGAGGTCCAGTACTCTACAACAAGGGATGTTTGAGGTCCAGTACTCTACAACAAGGGATGTGTGTGTGACTACAGCATATAGAATTACCCTAGCAATTCCTCCATATGGCACATTGTATCTGTTTTGTGAATTTGTTTGTTGTCGTTGTTTTTGTGCGGGAGTAATTGAGACAATTGGATTGTTAACAGTTAGCTAACGAGAGAGAGAGACTGTTTCCTGCTGTTATCAGTGTCCCTTGCCCCGGGCTGGGATGCCTTTTGTGCAGATACATTTAAGGGCTAATCGTGTGGACAGGTGGACAGGCTGAATTTGACTTCAAACATTTTGTTTGCATCCCAATGTGCATCCACTTGTGACCAAGTCACTGGGCAAAAGTAGTGCACTATATAGGGAATATAATGGGAAACGGGGGCCATTTGGGTACAGGATTTGTTGTTGAAGTCAAAATGCTTTGTTGTTGCTCAGGAGGCGTTTTGGGCTTAACCAGAAGGGCAGCAGGCAAATGGCTGTTAAACAGGGGTGTAGTGGAGGGTATATGCCATATACATTAATAAGGCTGATGGATCAGATCTGAATGTTTAGCTCAGAAATGTGATAAACTATTATTTCTTCACATTTAAGCGCAGCAATGTGCACACAGTGGTAGGCCTATGTGTGAATGTTCCAAAATACAATTTGCGGCAAATCATCATTCTAAAATGCGCACCACACATGAGAGCAGTTTCATGGACAGAGATGAAAATACATGTTACAAATTTAGAAAGAGGGGAGATCTAAAGACACAACAACTATCATGGGTTGCTAATATGACTAGGATCATCAACAACTATCATGGGTTGTTAATATGACTAGGATCATCAACAACTATCATGGGTTGTTAATATGACTAGAATCATCAACAGCTATCATGGGTTGTTAATATGACTAGGATCATCAACAACTATCATGGGTTGTTAATATGACTAGGATCATCAACAACTATCATGGGTTGTTAATATGACTAGGATCATCAACAACTATCATGGGTTGTTAATATGACTAGGATCATCAACAACTATCATGGGTTGTTAATATGACTAGGATCATCAACAACTATCATGGGTTGTTAATATGACTAGGATCATCAACAACTATCATGGGTTGTTAATATGACTAGAATCATCAACAACTATCATGGGTTGTTAATATGACTAGGATCATCAACAACTATCATGGGTTGTTAATATGACTAGGATCATCAACAACTATCATGGGCTGTTAATATGACTAGGATCATCAACAACTATCATGGGTTGTTAATATGACTAGGATCATCAACAACTATCATGGGTTGTTAGTATGACTAGGATCATCAACAACTATCATGGGTTGTTAATATGATTAGGATCATCAACAACTATCATGGGTTGTTAATATGATTAGGATCATCAACAACTATCATGGGTTGTTAATATGACTAGGATCATCAACAACTATCATGGGTTGTTAATATGACTAGGATCATCAACAACTATCATGGGTCGTTAATATGACTAGGATCAGCAACAACTATCATGGGTTGTTAATATGACTAGGATCATGTCTTTGGCTGCTAGACAATGAAAGAAAGTTGATTTGAAAACCAGTAGAACAGGAGAGCACATATGAGGAAGTCTTTATAAAATAATTGCCTCCACGTTTCTATGGTGGAATTTTTCCTATAGACTATTTTAAAGCAAGGTAAGACATGCCTCATGATATAAGGTAAAACGTCCAGGTTTCAAACAATTAAGGAACAGGAACAATATAGCGATGCTAATGATAGACCTAACCATCTTCTGGTAGATGGAAAGGCTTTCCCAACAACCTTCTCTATTAAATGTTTACTAGCTACAAAGTAGCCTATTGCGTCAATCCAGTGGCCGTTTTGTGAACGGCCTCCACCTCCTGTGCACTACAGAAGAACACTAACCAAACAACAGTGCTAGGTGGATGCACAGTTGAATTAAAGGGTAACTACACAATAATAAAAAAAAAAATTAGATTGTTTCCAGACCTCAAAAGTGGTCTCCTGGTGTGGATTAAGCATTGTTGTGGACTTAGAAAATCACATTTTGTTGTTTTCCTATTAACAAAAAAGTGTGACTTTGAGATCGAAAACCTGTGAATTTCTGACTCATTTGAGTCTCATTTATCTATTTCAAAAGTAGGCCTACTATTAGCCTACTGCACCCAGCTTGGGTTGGTCTACTATTAGCCTACTGCACAGTACAGCTTGGGTTGGTCTACTATTAGCCTACTGCACCCAGCTTGGGTTGGTCTACTATTAGTCTACTGCACAGTACAGCTTGGGTTGGTCTACTATTAGCCTACTGCACAGTACAGCTTGGGTTGGTCTACTATTAGCCTACTGCACAGTACAGCTTGGGTTGGTCTACTATTAGCCTACTGCACAGTACAGCTTGGGTTGGTCTACTATTAGCCTACTGCACAGTACAGCTTGGGTTGGTCTACTATTAGCCTACTGCACAGTACAGCTTGGGTTGGTCTACTATTAGCCTACTGCACAGTACAGCTTGGGTTGGTCTACTATTAGCCTACTGCACAGTACAGCTTGGGTTGGTCTACTATTAGCCTACTGCACAGTACAGCTTGGGTTGGTCTACTATTAGCCTACTGCACAGTACAGCTTGGGTTGGTCTACTATTAGCCTACTGCACAGTACAGCTTGGGTTGGTCTACTATTAGCCTACTGCACAGTACAGCTTGGGTTGGTCTACTATTAGCCACAGTACAGCTTGGGTTGGTCTACTATTAGCCACAGTACAGCTTGGGTTGGTCTACTATTAGCCTACTGCACAGTACAGCTTGGGTTGGTCTACTATTAGCCTACTGCACAGTACAGCTTGGGTTGGTCTACTATTAGCCTACTGCACAGTACAGCTTGGGTTGGTCTACTATTAGCCTACTGCACAGTACAGCTTGGGTTGGTCTACTATTAGCCTACTGCACAGTACAGCTTGGGTTGGTCTACTATTAGCCTACTGCACCCAGCTTGGGTTGGTCTACTATTAGCCTACTGCACAGTACAGCTTGGGTTGGTCTACTATTAGCCTACTGCACAGTACAGCTTGGGTTGGTCTACTATTAGCCTACTGCACAGTACAGCTTGGGTTGGTCTACTATTAGCCTACTGCACAGTACAGCTTGGGTTGGTCTACTATTAGCCTACTGCACAGTACAGCTTGGGTTGGTCTACTATTAGCCTACTGCACAGTACAGCTTGGGTTGGTCTACTATTAGCCTACTGCACAGTACAGCTTGGGTTGGTCTACTATTAGCCTACTGCACAGTACAACTTGGGTTGGTCTACTATTAGCCTACTGCACAGTACAGCTTGGGTTGGTGTACTATTAGCCTACTGCACCCAGCTTGGGTTGGTCTACTATTAGCCTACTGCACAGTACAACTTGGGTTGGTCTACTATTAGCCTACTGCACAGTACAGCTTGGGTTGGTCTACTATTAGCCTACTGCACAGTACAGCTTGGGTTGGACTGACTGTGAAAGACTGATATGGGATTCATCATTTTAGGTCATTCAGAGTGTATGTCACTGTCTCTCATAGAATTTTCCACACAGTGCGCCTTTCCTTTGCTGGTCAGGCCATTTGGGAAATTTTGGGCAAAATTAGAGTATACCCACTTATCCAGGCTCCACTACACCACTGCTGTTAAAGAATGGAGAAAAAGAAAATCAGGAAGTTGGGATATGATTGGTTGATCATATTGGCGGCCATTCAAACTCATGTCAGTGTTGTATGCAGAGATGATCATGACACAGAAGAACCCCCTAAGATATCAGTGACTATCAGCTATTCACACTTGGTGTTTCCTGCTGAAATCAAACACAATGGTATGAAGAGAGGTCACAAACCATTCCGTCCTATTGTCCACATTGTCCCTGTGGCCATGCATTGATATTCTGTGTGAATGTCACATAGGCTATTTCACAAACACCACTATCGTGACACAAGGCGAGACCCAGATGCAGACACAGGAAGCAGATGGTTGGAGTCTTACAATGTTTAATAATCCAAAAGGAGTAGGCAAGAGAATAGTTGTGGACAGGCAAAAGGTCAAAACCAGATCAGAGTCCAGGAGGTACAGTGTGGCAGAAGGGCTCGTGGTCAAGGCAGGCAGAATGGTCAGGCAGGCGTGTACAGAGTCCAGAACAGGCAAGGGTCAAAACCGGGAGGACTAGAAAAAAAGAGAATAACAAAGACAGGCGTACAGGAAAAATGCTGGTTGACTTGGAACATACAAGACAAACTGGCACAGAGAGACAGGAAACACAGGGATAAATACACTGGGGAAAACAAGTGACACCTGGAGGGGGTGGAGACAATAATGAGGACAGGTGAAACTGATCAGGGTGTGACAACTACCCTCTACCCTACATAGTGCACTAAATGGGAAATAGGGTGCCACCTTGGATGCAGAAATATAGTGTAGATCATGCAGAACAGCCGGACAGAGGAAGATCTTGTATTGAGTGTTAATTCTCCAGTGGTGACATTATAGTGATCTGATAATCCTTATCTGAACATTTAAAAGGCTGATATCTCCTGCAGCTTAGAGGAAATAGCCCGTCTTTAAAGCGGAACGACATCGCTGAGTATCAAGCTAACACTCCAAATGCTATAAATGTGTTTATTACACACAATGTAGGATTTTAATGACACAAAAAACTTATGGTGGTATAATGTTTGGAACAGACTTGTTTGTATTGTATTTTTGGTATGGGTGCGGTGCTGGTGGCATCTGTTGGCGAGCCTCTTCTGAAGCCATTCTGAAGCCATTCTCTGCATCCCAAATGGGAGCACATAGGGCTTTTTTCAAAAGTACAATCTTTAAAAAAAAGTGCTTTCTAGAACTTAAAAGGGTTCTTTGGCTGTCCCTGTAGGAGAACCCCTGGGAAAACTATTTTTGGTTCCAGGTAGAACCTGTTTGGTTCCAGGTAGAACCCTTTTGAGATCCATGTAGAACCCTTTCTTCAGAGGGTTCTACATGGAACCCAAAATAGTTCTATCTGGAACCAAAAGGCGATTAATAGAAGCTTTTGATACACACAAGAAAAATCCAGACCCAGGCCGACAACAGCGAGGCATCCATTTTACCCTCAGCATTTTGGAGAGTGTTGCATACAGAGTCCTTTTGGAACCCTTTTTTTAAAGAGTTTAGTGCTCTTTGTAGGGAATCTATTGCCATTTGGGACTAAGCCATTGTGTGTCTGTCTCCTAGATTAGCCGACAAATGAGATGCACAGTCATTCTGAAAGGTGCCGGAGCCGGACCGAGCAGCTGGCTGTTATTAACGTTAAACAAACATTTGCTCAGAGAGAGAGAGGGGGGAGAGAGAGAGGGAGAGGACTCTGTATGCACCACTCTCCAAAATGCTGAGGGTAAAATGGATGCCTCGCTGTTGTCGGCCTGGGTCTGGCTTTTGCTTGTGTGTATCAAAAGCTTCTATTGATCGCTGCCCCATTTACACAGTCAATTAACACATTAAATGTTTACTCTGGTAAGCTGGTTTCAATGTAGAGGGACCACACAAATCTCTTTATCTCAGTTGTAGGCACTAATGATAAAAGATACAACAGATTTCATCAATAGTACGTACAGTAGGTAGCTTGCATAAGGGTTGGTGCTCATAGGATCACAACTTAGTCTACCTACTACCTCATATTGTGTATTGAACTTCCTTCCAGGCTGATCACTGAAGATCTAGGGTGAAGTTGCCCCATAGATGCTGATCTTAGGTCAGTTTAGCATTTCCCCACTAATGGTTAAGGTTAGGATTGGGGAAGGGGCAGCAGATCCTAGCTCTATACAGTATCTAAGGAAAACTTCACCCCGGAGCGACCTCTGAGACTGTATTTCTATGCTTATGGCTACCTGGGTGCCCGCCTGCATGCAGTTGCACATGATGGGAATTATCTGGAATGTTTCACTGTCATGGGAGGGAATTCTAATGATGGTTTCATATGTGTTCTGGTCCCGCCCAGGCACCCACTGTGACTGATGTCTGACCTTTGAACCTTGACCGGCATCAAACACATGTCAATCAACACTGTTGTCCAGACAACGGAAGATTTATGATTATTTCATGTTGAATGGTTAATTTCCTATGTATACAAGGGGAATGGAGGCTCTTGGCAGTAATTCCTCCTGGAACCATGTTGATTTCATGCTACACACACACACACACACACACACACACACACACACACACACACACACACACACACACACACACACCTCTCTCTTGACCAACACAGTCTCACCCTATTTTTCGTCAAACTCCAATGGCCCTCCACACCAATCAACCCTCCCCCTTCCTCCCTCCATACATCCCTACCCCTCCCCTGAGTGGATGTAAATGAAAGGATTATGAGGGAGGGGAGGGATGGGGTGTTGTCATTAGAGATTGGACAAATGCCATGTGAACGCTGCCGTCTTTTTCCCAGGTCGACCACCGAGTAATAAGCAGAAAGTCTGCCCTTGTCAGTCCTACTCTAATTACATTAATGCCTGTGTAATTCCTGGACAGAAAAGACGGAGACGCCCCTCCTCCTTGTGAGGGAGTGTGTGTGTGTGTGTGTGTGTGTGTGTGTGTGTGTGTGTGTGTGTGGTAAAATGAGGGCATCTGTGTATGTAGCCTGTGGAGGACTGGTAGTATGTCTTGGTCTCTTTCTGCATGGATAACTGTGTGTGTGTGTGTGTGCATGCGTGCATGTGTGCGTGTGTGTGGCAGAATGTGTGTATCACGTGCCTCCCCAGAGAGGAGGGTAAAGGCATCTGCATGCTTCCCATCCGAAACAGTTCCGAAGAGTTTTTGCATATATTAATGACATTTTGGTACATTTTTGTTAGTTTTCGACTTTGGTATGTTTTTGTTTTTTTTTAAGTTCAGGCGCACTACATTTTTTCTTGAGGCAAGCCGAACTTCGGGAGCCGAAGTCTACACCCCTTCTTCTGTGATTGGTCAACTGTAGGGATTCTTCAATAAAGTCTTTGTTTTCATTCAACAACAGATTACTTGTTTTAATGCACATTTTTTCATTGATAAATATTGCACCAAACATTTTTGTTAGATTTAAAATTGCGCCACTAAGATCTCCGTGGCTAAAACTTTAAAAAGAATGACCATATTTTTTTAGTTCTCTTAGATTAATTCAGACTTTGAGGAAGTTTATACTGGCCACGGCATCTCAAAATGGTCAAATCATACAATTATTTTCTTGTTTTTCAAGCTAAGGTCTTTTAAGGGAGTATGCAAGCACACTTGTTCGGTTCACCTAGCCGACTTCAACTAGCCGCCAGCCGAACTGAAGCATGCTGACGCCTTAACAGGGTTGTCCTGCCTGGTCTCTCTCTCTTTTGGATCAGCCAAAACTTTACAAAATTATATTTGAGTAAATGAAAACCAACACTTGGTGTCAGCATCATTTCTTTTACGGTTTTCATTTGGAATTGGATTGGAGTGATCTTAGATATAAAACCAAATAGCTTTGCTGCTCAGAGCAATCTTTACACGGTTTCAAGCTTGCCAAATACAATGACAGAATAATCTCTCACAACATTAACTGTTGTTTTTGTGCTTCTTCTTGGTGCCATTTTGAATTTGATGGTTATCAAACAGTGCAAGTGCTTTTCAGCCTGTGTGAGAGCGATACAGTTAAGTAGTTTACTATCTCTCTAACTGGCACTGCTGTTGTCCCATTGGGATTTTCTGACCAGGTGGCATGCAACTTTATGGCATGTCACTCTCCGCTGTTTTATTCACTGATACAGAGTAGGAGTGCTGATGTAGGATCAGTTTTACATATTCGATTATAATGAATAAGATTATTATTATTATTTATTTATTTTTAAAGCTTCCCACAATAAGTTGGGTGAATTTTGGCCCATTCCTCCTGGCAGAGCTGGTGTAACTGAGTCAGGTTTGTATGCCTCCTTGCTCGCACACGCTTTTTCAGTTCTGCCCACAAATGTTCCATAGGATTGAGGTCAGGGCTTTGTGATGGCCACTCCAATACCTTGACTTTGTTGTCCTTAAACCATTTTGCCACATCTTTGGAAGTGTGCTTGGGGTCATTGTCCATTTGGAAGACCCATTTGCGACCAAGCTTTAACTTCCTGACTGATGTCTTGAGATGTTGCTTCAATATATCCACATAATTTTCCTTTCCTCATGATGCCATCTATTTTGTGAAGTGCACCAGTCCCTCCTGCAGCAAAGCACCCCCACAACATGATGCTGCCACCCCCGTGCTTCACAGTTGGGATGGTGATCTTTGGCTTGCAAGTATCCCCCTTTTCCCTCCAAACATAACAATGGTCATTATGGCTAAACAGTTCTATTTTTGTTTCATCAGACCAGAGGACATTTCTCCAAAAAGTACAATCTTTGTCCCCATGTGCAGTTGCAATCGGTAGTCTGTCTTTTTTATGGCTGTTTTGGAGCAGTGGCTTCCTTGCTGAGCGGCCTTTCAGGTTATGTCGATATAGGACTCGTTTTACTGTGGATATAGATACTTTTGTACCTGTTTCCTCCAGCATCTTCAAAAGGTCCTTTGCTGTTCTGGCATTGATTTGCACTTTTCGTACAAAAGTATGTTCATCTCTAGGAGACAGAACGCGTCTCCTTTCTGAGCGGTCTGATGGCTGCGTAGTCCCATGGTGTTTATACTTGCATAGTATTGTTTGTACAGATGAACGTGGTACCTTCAGGGGTTTGGAAATTGCTCCAAGGATGAACCAGACTTGTGGAGGTCTACCATTTTTTTCTGAGGTCTTGGCTGATTTCTTTTGATTTTCCCATGATGTCAAGCAAAGAGGCACTGAGTTTGAAGGTAGGCATTGAAATACATCCACAGGTACACCTCCAATTGACTGAAATTATGTCAATTAGCCTATCAGAAGCTTCTAAAGCCATAACATAACTTTCTGGAATTTTCCAAGATGTTTAAAGGCACAGTCAACTTACTGTATGTAAACTTCTAACCCACTGGAATTGTGATACAGTGAGTTATAAGTGAAGAAATCTGTCTGTAAATAATTGTTGGAAAAATTACTTGTGTCATGCACAAAGTAGATGTCCTAACCGACTTGCCAAAACTATAGTTTGTTAACAAGAAATTTGTGGAGTGGTTGAAAAACGAGTTTTAATGACTCCAACCTAAGTGTATGTAAACTTCCGACTTCAACTGTACCTAAAAAAATAAGAAATAAAACTAACAAAAAATTAAAGATCAGCAAGAAACTAAATATAGCGAGGCTATATACAGGGGTTACCGGTACAGAGTCAATATGCGGGGTCACCGGTTAGTCGAGGTAATTGAGGTAATATATACATGTGGGTAGAGTTATTAAAGTGACTATGCATTGTCGTGTCTTTGGGTTACCATTAAACTGAAGATATGTTTATCAATTAGCTCCCTGTAATTATTATCACGCGATTAAACTGATTAATCGTTTAATTGTAATTAACTAGGAGATCGGGGCACCAAGGAGAATATTCAGATTACAAAGCTATAATTTTCCTAATATAACTTTCCTGTACTATAATATTCTATTCTATTATAGTATAGGTCGATTATCTTCTAGTTTAAATGGTGTATTTACCTCTAGTCCAGTCTCATTCCAAAACGTCGTAAATTGTTGTATCTGCACGAACCCAGTCTTTACTAAAATCATCCATACATCAATTGTCTTAAAATCATTTATTTACTACACTAAGTAATTAACAGAAAAACATACAAACAGTAATTATCGTCACAAAGGATTGGTATCGGAATGTGCCCTACTGGCTAAACAGGCAGGTCGGCCTGTTGAACAATGGATCATAAAAGGTCGGCTGAGAAGTTACACAGGGTTCATTAATATTAACAATTGACAATTGAAGGCTCACTCATTCGGGAACAATTGCAATCAATATATATTTACGCTCAGTGTGTCGTTCTGATTCTTGTTGGAGAGTAGTTCTGTTGGGGAGTTTTGTCCGTGTTCTCTCTCTCTCTCTCGGTTAGAATGGATCTTTCAGAGTGACATTCATTAATGTCGTCATAGAATGGTTGTTTCGTTGGTCTTCGCGTTCGATGATATAATTTACTTAGCTGCAGACTAATAATTAATATCAAAGACTTGTTCTTATTCTGTCGGTATCAATAGTCTAAAAGTTAACCACGTGGTATGGTTCACTTTCAGTAGAGGAATTAGATGGTAGAACCTATAGGCCACGGAGTGTAGGCCTGGTTTGAAGAAATGTAAATCCGGGGGTGTTTTATAGTGCCCATAGAACAGCTTGTCAAATGACGCCTGGTCCTGTATGGGTCCCTGGGGGCGTGCCTATGACTGAGTTAGAATTGTATTTCTGTAACCAAATCTATCACATTACATCAGTACATAGCATCTCAATGTCTTACAAAAGCTTTATCCTTATTAATACATTCCATACACCCATATGATGCAAGTCTTAAACTGAGTCTATTATATAAACAGTTTTATGGTAATATGGCTATATTGTCTCTTCTGAGTATCACAAAATGGTACCAAGTGGATCAGTTCGTTGCTGGATTCTTCACCAATCTTCCATACCTTCTCCAGAACACAAAATGTCGCTTAGCTCTCCAATTCTATGAGTTGGAAGAATTTCCTGTGTCTCTCTATGGGCCATGTGGCCAGAGACTCCTGGAATTTTAGAGTTTTTACGACCCTTTACACACAGGGTGGATTGTGTGCAAAAGGGAGGGGTCAACTGTCCTCCCTGTACCAAAAGAGGCCAACGTCATGACACATAGATCATATCATAGATCAGACAGGCTCTGCAGCTGTTGCCTTAGTAGTGTGAGGCAGGACCTGTGTGATGGATGATTTTGGGCTTCAGAGTGAAGGAAGGCTTTGTGTTTGTGTGTGGCAGGAAAGGCTGGCTAATGAACTGTTGCTGTAAGGCCCGGCTTTTATTGCTGTCTGTCTGGCTGCTTTATGGCGGAGGAGCTCCACTTAAGGGTTGTCGGTTTTATCACACACACACACACACACACACACACACACAGACACTCACCCTCCCTGGGGTGCCCCCTTTTGCTACCCCCCCGGCCCCTCCCTGGGAGCTAGTAAAGGGCATTAAACCAAAGGAGATTGGTAAGAAACCAAGGTCCGCATTTACTGACACACACAGGGCAACGGACCCTGGACCTTGTCTGTCTGTCTGTCTGTCTGTCTGTCTGTCTGTCTGTCTGTCTGTCTGTCTGTCTGTCTGTCTGTCTGTCTGTCTGTCTGTCTGTCTGTCTGTCTGTCTGTCTGTCTGTCTGTCTGTCTGTCTGTCTGTCTGTCTGTCTGTCTGTCTGTCTGTCTGTCTGTCTGTCTGTCTGTCTGTCTGTCTGTCTGTCTGTCTGTCTGTCTGTCTGTCTGTCTGTCTGTCTGTCTGTCTGTCTGTCTGTCTGTCTGTCTGTCTGTCTGTCTGTCTGTCTGTCTGTCTGTCTGTCTGTCTGTCTGTCTGTCTGTCTGTCTGTCTGTCTGTCTGTCTGTCTGTCTGTCTGTCTGTCTGTCTGTCTGTCTGTCTGTCTGTCTGTCTGTCTGTCTGTCTGTCTGTCTGTCTGTCTGTCTGTCTGTCTGTCTGTCTGTCTGTCTGTCTGTCTGTCTGTCTGTCTGTCTGTCTGTCTGTCTGTCTGTCTGTCTGTCTGTCTGTCTGTCTGTCTGTCTGTCTGTCTGTCTGTCTGTCTGTCTGTCTGTCTGTCTGTCTGTCTGTCTGTCTGTCTGTCTGTCTGTCTGTCTGTCTGTCTGTCTGTCTGTCTGTCTGTCTGTCTGTCTGTCTGTCTGTCTGTCCTGTCTGTCTGTCTGTCTGTCTGTCTGTCTGTCTGTCTGTCTGTCTGTCTGTCTGTCTGTCTGTCTGTCTGTCTGTCTGTCTGTCTGTCTGTCTGTCTGTCTGTCTGTCTGTCTGTCTGTCTGTCTGTCTGTCTGTCTGTCTGTCTGTCTGTCTGTCTGTCTGTCTGTCTGTCTGTCTGTCTGTCTGTCTGTCTGTGTATTGGTACACAGCTGCAGCAGCTAGTTGGAAGTAGAAAATAGTAGTGGTACCATGCCATGAGGAGAATAATCCCCAGGTAAGTTCTAATACTGAGGTGTAGCATGGGTGTTCTGTGGCTTGTAGCACACATTGTATCCGTCCCAAATGGCACCCTATTCCCTTTGTAGTGTACTACTTTTGAGAGTGCACTCTGAAATTGTCCCCACATCGATTGCCCCCACATCGATTGGGACAACAGTAGTGATCAATGGAGGTGCAGGGTTAGTGTGTTACTGAAATGGCACCCTATTTCCAATACACTGCACTACTGTTGACGAGAACTCTGTGGGTCCTGGTAAAAAGTAGCGCACCTCATCGGGAATAGGGTGCCGTTTTGGACACAACCTTGGACTGTTTATAGTAGAAGGAGGCTCTGCAGCTTGACTAATTAAACTCAGGATGAGAATGGTGACAACAGTGCCTCTAACCTGCTGTCAGGAATGGTGTTATGGCAATGCATTTACAGTTAGGGTTAGTCATAGGCTTGGACAAGCACTTTGTTGGAATACAAGCTTGTCTGATGGGGTTTCGGTGTGCCTCCAGTGGATTGTGCAAACTTTTCTCACCTTGCATCGAGTGATAGTCTTCAAATAAGTGTGAGTCTTCCATAGACAACTAAACATTTGAAACCTTGAAATCATGATTTTTAAGAGACAATTTTCCATCTTTAATCCCTTATTTAGACAGTCAATCTGGCAATCGTCATTAGATGATTCTGGTACCTTCTGTGCAAATGTTGTCTCCATCTTCCAAATGCACACTGTCGTCTGCCAGAAAACAGATCGCCCAACTGTATAATATTGATTTTATGACTAGAGACTGGAGGATGGCGGAATACCTGAAGCTTTTTCACCTTTTCTTCTGTGGATATGTCCAAGGACAAAGAATACCACCTGTTCGGGGTTTCACCTTTTTTCTTCTCCAAGCATGAAATGGATTATGGACATAATGTGTAGATAAATATGTTAATAAACTGGGTGGTTCGAGCCCTGAATGCTGATTGGCTGAAAGCTGTGGTATACCACGGCTATGATAAAGCATTTATTTTTACTATTCTAATTACATTGGTAACCAGTTTAAAATAGCAATAAGGCACTTCAGAGGTTTGTGGTACATGGCCAATATACCACGGCTAATGGCTGTATCCAGGCACTCTGCGTTGTGTTGTGCGTAAGAACAGCCATTAGCCGTGGTATATTGGCCATATACCACACCCCCTCGTGCCTTACTGCTTAAGCAACCATCTGGACCTGTATTTCACCACTAATTGCTTGCTCTCAAAACCTCCTCTCTCTTTTTAGAAATCACTTTTCTATTAAATGATAATGGACTCTTGATCGAAGCAGTATTATAGTAATTTCATCACTATGTCCTGTTTTCAGTTGATTTCTTCCAGTACTAGTATAGTCTCCTGTTGCCATGCCAACAGCTCTTCCATTATGGGATGTTTGATTGGCGCTGAAGGATGCTTTGAGAACGAGCTCCAAGGATTGTCACAGCCATGCCGGTGATGGCCAAAAGTGACCAGTTGTTATAGTGCCAGCCAGTGCCTTTTATTCAAATATTTCATTAAGTTTGGAACTGCAGCGGTCAAACGACAGCCTAGGGACCTCTGTATGGCGAGTTATACCCGCTCTCCCCATTATTTAGAATACCATGACAAGATAGAACATGAAATGGCCTTGGTTATATAATCTGTGTTGGTGCTACACAGTGTCAGAGAGAGACAGAGTGCAGCAGGCACAATTTACAGTATCTGCAGTATGGTTAAAATGGTTGAGTGTGTTTTGGAGGGTTTCCCACATCACGTTGCGTTGCAGCGGCAAGAATGACCCCTCCATGTATCATTTATACTCTCCTACTCTCCAGCTGATGGTTATTGGGCTCTCGTAGGCTTTTATTGCCTCAATTGAATATGATTGATAAGTTCAGTAACAGTGGAGAATAGTGTGGTGGTGGTGTTGAGGGTGGTGGATGGAGGGATGGAGGCAGGGATGGAATTTAAGGATTTTGGGCACTGTCCAGCCAGGCTAGTAGACTGCAATTTTTACTAGACCCGGTCCGAAATCTGTGGCATGCGGTATATCAAAAGACCACATTTTACTAGCCTGTGGGCTAGTTGGGCACATTTTCTACTAGCCGGTCTGAAAAGTGCTAGCCATGGGCTAGCTTGATTTCCATTGCTGGATGGAGGGATGGTATAATGCCAATCACTGTAATTCAATCTAGCAGTGTCAGTCAGTAAGTGTTAATTCATTATTCCTTTTGTAGCAGATCATTTGGGGCCCATCTAGAAGAAAAGGGTGATATTTCTCTTCAGGCTTCATTTGGGGACTCCTTCATATCATCATCTTCATATTCCCTTTTCACCAGGGTGTCATTAAAGTCTTGTGGTAATATGGACTGTATTGGACAGTTACAGGCTACTCAATATTGCATTAGGATTGCCATTCTGCATGTTACACATATTATCCCTGAGTGGGAGAAGACAGCAAGAGGGAATTTCCCACAGAATTAAATAGAACAATATGGTTGTATCTCTATGGAATTTCCCACTAAAGCATTTGAAATAGAAATAGATTGCGTCTCAAATGGCACCCTATTCCCTATGTAGTGCACTACTTTTGACCAGAGCCCTAGGGCCCTGGTCAACAGTAGTACATTATATAGGGAATAGGGTGCCATTATGGATGCAAACGTAGTAGCAGTATTGGAATTGTTGACAGGCACAACAAAACTTCCCTCCACTCGTTCCCTCCTGTGACTGAGACTGAATAACAAATTAGTAGTCACCTCTCCACTAATTACAATCCTGATTAGCATTTTTGTGGTGCCTCAGAGATTAGCATAACCATTAAGAGTATAAAAAAAAAATCCCTAGAAAGAAAACAAACATGGCAACCGAAAAAATCGGACCTTAGTCTTTGCTTTGCATTAGAATCAGACGTACCGTCTTGGTCTAAATGGAATGTTGTGCTGCTATCTATTGGACGTCAGCAGTTAGCAATGACTAGAAGGTCATTGGTCTGTATCTCAATGTGGACAACAATGAATTGTAATGTATGCATAATGTACAGAAGGGGAGTCCAATTACGGGTGAGGATATGCATGTGCTGCCTTGTTATTCATGAGGCTGGTAAAGATGCTGATTGTTTGTGATGACTGCTTAGCTAGAGCAGAGGGACAAACACACACAAGCGTGCGCACGTGAACACATGCAGACTTACAAATATAGATAATCATTTTGTGGCTGAGAATCTTGCTGCACCGTAGGAAATGCAGATGAGTTTCATGATGTATCTAAATTCCCAGAAACACAGCGTTAGACTGTTGCTCCACATATTCGTTCTTTCATGAATTTTGTATGACTGTTATAAATATTTGTTATATTATACATTTTCCATGTCCTCTGTTTTATGCCATCTTCACACCGTCAGTCATGTAATGGTGTTATGAATCTATGAGTCCAAAATGGCTGTCTAATCCCTATATATTTCACTACTTCTGACCAGGGCCCATATGTAAACCCAAAGTAGTGCACTATGAAGGGAATAGGGTGCCATTTGGGACGAATCCTATGTTGGTTAACACATTTCTGTGGGCTGCTTTCAGGGTGATGGGTACTGTGACCCGCGGGGGTCAGGAGCATGACTTCCTCTGTGATAGATGGCAAATGTAAATGTCAGATATGTCTGGCAAGGAAAGGTCTGGCTGCCTGTGATTGTGCACTAAATGAGCTGTGACAGAGCAGAGAGGAACAGAGGGAAAAGGCCCTGGCTACCAGGTTACACACACATGGACAGACGGACGGACCGGCGGAGAAGGAAGAGTAATGTAGAAGAGATGATAAACAGCAAAGATATTTATAGCAAACCCAATATATTTCATCTGTCTCGTTTACAGTGGGAGCAAATTAAGTATAGTGGTCAGAACAAGCAAGGAGGTGGGCAAACCAAGCACGAGCTAGCGAGATCCTATTGGCACCTTGTAGCATGTATTTGCATATTTCCGTTAGGGAACGCCTCTTCTGTGAAGTGCAGCAAAGACCCTCCTTCTAAACAATGCCATTTTTTACCACTTTGGAAAAGCGTCAAGTCTATAAAACTTAGTGCACTGTGTTTGTAACAGATTGTAGTTTTGGGAACAGAACATTTATTGAGATCAGATGTTTCATCGATGACAAACTATTAGAATGTCGGCCTAGTTTCACCTAGTTCCATCCTCTCCCACTACCTGCGACTGGACTTCATCTCACTACCATATTTGGTGGTGAGAGAACTTTCTAAATAGATGCTTCAGCTTTATAGCCCCCTATGACGTGTCTGTGGTAACAGTAAGAATCTAAAAGCATCAGAGTGTCAGTATTTTAGGTACAGAGTGTATTCTCTAAACTGGACACACTGACTGATGACCTATCTATATTGCCTATAGATCGGTCGTCTGGGCAGTATAGTACATCACAGAGTATTGAGTAATTACCAGTAATGGTGTAAAATCTCAGGCTGCATTTTGCTATTGTGTTTTTGTTTTCTACCTAAATGCCCGGGGATCTGACTGGTGAGTTCTCAGAGTATTTTGACCACAATGGTCTCTGCTTCAAACACCTACAGTACACCGTTTGTAGCCTATCGGTTGAATATTCACCGTGTGACTGAATGTTTCCACACTGGAGTTCAGACAATTCCACCAGATAGACAGAGAGACATCACACAATAAAGAAACAGCCAAAGATATGGATGTAGACACACTCTGTCGCGACTCTCAAACCAGGCTAGAATAGTTACATCACAGCTCTCCTACAGGACTAAACCGCAGCAGCGAGATGTCTTGTCGAATGCTGCAACTCCCGCACAAAAGGGACCAGGGAGGGATAATGTTAGCACCTATTTAATTCATTTATTCAGGAGAGTAATTGAAATATTAACACAGTCGCCAGACACAGAGAGCTGCGCAAAGCGTCCCAGCCAGAGTCTGTTCTCCTGCGCCACCCGACACAGAGGCAGAATATTTTATTTACACACTCCTCTCCACGCTCATACCCCCCCCACCCCTCGTACTGAATGCCTCCCTCATTCCCTGCCTTTCTCTATCTCTGAAGGTTAACACATTCATTCACCATTTACACACTTCAAGGGATCATTCTAACCCTCGTCAGAGCAGAGGGATGACAACGATTCACATCTATAGATACACAAAGGATTGGTTTGTGATCACCTTGTTTGTTCTGCGTTTCCCACACGCAGCACCAGTTTACTGTAGAATGCGACCTGCTGTAGTACATGTTAAATACTCAGTCAGCCCTCTAGAGAAAGGAGAGAGGAGGGGGCGTCAGGTTTAAGTTAGTGTTGTATGTTTATCGACTACTAACTTTCTACTGCAGTGGGCTAAATCAGGGTCACACAGAGTGTTTCTTGGTAGTCTTAAACAAATCTACTTTAAAACAAAAGTATACACCTCACACACATGGTTATGGGCTAAAAAAAAAGAAGACACCTGTACCATGTCAGATATAGTTGAAAGATAGGGGAGAAATGTATTCAGTTTTGAGTGTGCATCCCAGTATTACACTTTATATACATCACAGAAGACTGAAATATAGCAAAACAGTTTGACATTGAAACACCGGATTTTCGGCTTTCTTAATTTTTTTAATGTTGATTAATACTGAAATTATGAAAAGTACTATTAACATTCCACCTATGTGGCCACTAGTCATTTGACTGCAGGAAAGTACTGCTGGAGTGAGAGTTTCACTGAAAGGAGATGTGAATACTGTTCTGCAGCACACAGTACAGTCACTGACAAATGCTTCCTGCATCTGCACACGGCTGTCACTGTCACTGTCACTGTTCTCTGTTCCAAAATTCCATGCAGGCTTGATGTGAAACAGCAGATGCAGGTGCACAGGATGGGAAACAGAGATTGAGGAAGGGAGGTATGTATGTATGTATGTATGTATGTATGTATGTATGTATGTATGTATGTATGTATGTATGTATGTATGTATGTATGTATGTATGTATGTATGTATGTATGTATGTATGTATGTATGTATGTATGTATGTATGTATGTATGTATGTATGTATGTATGTATGTATGTATGTGGGGAGGACATGGCAACGGTGGCAGAGTTGGTGTGATTGGTCGGGGCGTTTTTGCACGGAATAGGTTTCGGGAGATGTGCTCCCACTGTCATGTCTTGGTTGGCACGGCAGCAGCAGCGACAGAGGCAGCGAGGAAACCACCACCCAGGGGAGGGAGTGATGGGTCCCTCAGCCTCAGCCTCTGCCCCCCTCTCCCCCCTCCCCACCCCAGGCTTTATCAAAGGGAAGAAATTAAATGCATGGAGATGGAACTGCCTCGAGCGATCACAATCGCAGCACTGCCTGGGCTTGGGCCTGTGTCTCTGTATGTGGGTGGGAACAGAATGGTAGGAGGGAGAGAGGGAAGGAGGGATAAATGGGGGTGTATAGGTAACCTACTGCCCTCAGGCTGCATTTCAAATGGCTCCATATTCCTTTAGTAGTGCAATACTTTATAGGGAATATAGTGTTGTGTGGGAAACAGCCCTGGTCAGCCATGCGCTCTCTCTCTTTCTCCCACTACCTGCTAGCAGCTTGTGTTGTGTACTAGTGTTGTGATGAATAGGGGTGGGGCTAGTGTAACCTCAGGGAAATATCCTGTCATGCATCATCATTACGAGACCAAGGGCACTCTTGTTTTGCCAGGGACCCTGCTGCTGACACGTCTCCTGATTATTGTGTAACAGATTGATTAACCCCTAGAGTGGAAGCACCCTTTTAATCATAATGTCACTTGGCTCGGCTGCTGCTCTACTCTCATGGGCCGAGCGGCTCATTTGTAAATATTTCTTGCCACATGGAGCTGATCTGCTTGCGTATGCCGCTGTAAACTTGTTGTACCAAGATTAATTCTGGTACCACCACCAAATCAATGTTTATTTTTTATAATGTGTGTTTTAATCACTCCAGAGCATAGTTACTGTCAAGAGGAATATAACAGCTTAAATATGATTTGGTATGCATTTGGTATTATGACATCGTAAATGTCATTTACCTGTAATTAATCACATATCAATGCTTTCACTTCTATTTTGTGGTACTGGGATTCGGGAGGAGGCCTTTATATATTTGTCACACATGAAAGACAATGTCAGACCTCAAACAGCCAAAAGGTAACTATATGCATCGTGATGGAAATGTACCCCCCATTATGAATGTATCCTAAGACAGTGTGAATAGATTTGGATACTGTCTGGGCTTGAATAAATAATCATTTAAGTTATATTCACATTAATTCTGTCTAATTGCTTATATCACAGATCTAGCCTGGGAATCCAAACCGAATACAGATCCGTTTCCCAATCTATTGCTTCAGCTCACTGATTCAATTAAAACGGAACTGAATTCAGTTTGGATTCCCAGGCTACCAGGGATCCTTCCAAGAGACACAGAATGCAACAAAACGACGCATTCTAATCCGCTATCAGACCCCTAGGAATCTCAGCTGTTGTTGTTGTCAGAGTGTATACTGCGGGTCGGTGCCAGGAAGGAAGAGAGAACAAGAAGAAGAAGACGAGATGCTTGGATTTTAATCTGCTCTCTAACTTTCTCTGAATGGAGTGATAAACGGAGGGATACTAGAGTCAGAAGAGGTGAGCTGGGAGTCTATCTAACCTGCTGATTTAGCTCTTGGCCAGATTAAGGGTTTTGTTTTACAGAGAGAGCAAAATGGGGGGGGGGGGGGGTGTGACAGAGAATAAGGAAGAGAGGGATGAGAAAGAGAGAGAAGAGGGAATGAGGATAAGAGAGGGGGAGATGAGAGAGAAAGAAAGAGAGCGAGAGAGAGAAGATGAGGGGCAGAGGAAAGGAGAGTGAAAAGAGATGCGGAGAGAGAGAACGAGAAAGAGAGAGGATTTGCCCTGACTTAACCTGTTTTACCCTAACTGAGAGAAGTCAAACTAGAACACATTGAAGTTAGAGGAGGGGGCGGGGCTTCATTAATAATTGACAGCCCCACTGGCGAAAGGGGAGGTAAAAATGTCACGCTTGTTTACGTCATGCTGTTATTTAAAAATCAGTCACAGGCACCAAATATGCTTGAATTCTACAGGGGTCAACCGTCACTTGGGTTATATTCCTATTTCTCATTTAAAGAAGCTTCAAAGACACTTGGGTCACAGTAATCTGGAATAATCTGGTTTCCGGGCTTGGATAAAAATCCCAATCTTCTTGCTTTCTGAGAATGGATGTGTTTTAATTGTTGGAAAGAAATATACCCAAAATAGATAATACAATAGTTATCTCTCTCAATGAAAACATGAGCTTGTTTTTGTTGTATCAAACCATACAATCCCGAAGGCAGTCAGAAAACCAACCCAATAAAGCCTTTCACCTCTTGATCAAACATTTGTCACTTTTTCAATCCTTTTTACATTCTTGTTGTTCAGCAGTGAGGCAAATCAAAGAACAAAGAACAATGACTCACTCACCCATTACTTTAAGACAACAACATGCCACCTAAGAAAAAACATAATGGCTTTGTTGGCCTTTTATTTTGGCATCCTGGAGCCCTAGAGCAATGGGTATTGTCTCCCTCAACTCATCCCTGCTTTCTTTCCCCATTTTCTTTCTGTTTCTCTCTCTCTCTGTATCTTTCTTTCTCTCTGTCTCTTTCTCTCTTTCTCTCTCTCTCTCCCTCTTTCTCTCGCTCTCTCTCTCCCTCTTTCTCACTCTGTCTCTCTTGCTTTAGTGGCATGGGAAACATATGTTAACATTGCCAAAGCCAGTGAAGGAAATAATAAACAAAAGTGAAATAAACAATAAAAATGTGCTGTAAACATTACACGCACAGAAGTTCCAAAAGAATAAAGACATTTCAAATGTCATATTATGTCTATATACAGTGTTGTAACGATGTGCAAATAGTTAAAATGGAAAATAAATAAACATAAATATGGGTTGTATTTACAATGGTGTTTGTTCTTCACTGGTTGCCCTTTTCTTGTGGCAACAGGTCACAAATCTTGCTGCTGTGATGGCACACTGTGGTATTTCCCCCAGAAGATATGGGAGTTTATCAAAATTGGGTTTGTTTTCAAATTCTTTGTGGATCTGTGTAATCTGAGGGAAATATGTGTCTCTAATATGGTCATACATTGGGCAGGAGGTTAGGAAGTGCAGCTCAGTTTCCACCTCATTTTGTGGGCAGTTTGCACATAGCCTGTCTTCTCTTGAGAGCCAGGTCTGCCTTCTCATGATTTGGTTAGGTCTAATTGTGTTGCTGTCCTGGGGCTCTGTGGGGTCTGTTTGTGTTTGTGAACAGAGTCCCAGGACCAGCTTGCTTAGGGGACTCTTCTCCAGGTTCATCTCTCTGTCGGTGATGGCTTTGTTATGGAAGGTTTGGGAATTGCTTCCTTTTAGGTGGTTGGAGAATGTAAAGTCTCTTTTCTGGATTTTGATAATTAGAGGGTATCAGCCTAATTCTGCTCTTTATGGATTATTTGGTGTTTTACATTGTACACAGAGGATATTTTTGCAGAATTCTGGATGTAGTCTCAATTTGATGTTTGACCCATTTTGTGAATTCTTAGTTGGTGAGTGGACCCCAGACCTCACAACCGTAAAGGGCAATGGGTTCTATAATTGATTCTAGTATTTTTAGCCAGATCCTAATTGGTATGTTGAATTTTATGTTCCTTTTGATGGCATAGAATGCCCTTCTTGCCTTGTCTCTCAGATCGTTTACAGCTTTGTGGAAGTTACCTGTGGCGCTGATGTTTAGGCCAAGGTATGTATAGTTTTTTGTGTGCTCTAGGGCAACGGTGGAATTTGTATTTGTGGTCCTGGCAACTGGACCTTTTTTGAAACACCATTATTTTTGTCTTACCGAGATTTACTGTGTGCAGAGTGTGCAGGGTGAATATGTGGTATGTTGTACGGTAATTTGGTAAAAAGCCAATTTTACATTTGCTCAGTACATTGTTTTCACTGAGGAAATGTACGAGTCTGCTATTAATGAAAATGCAGAGGATTTTCCCAAGGTTGCTGTTGACGCATATCCCACGGTAGTTATTGGGGTCAAATTTGCCTCCGCTTTTGTGGATTGGGGTTATCAGCCCTCGTTTCCAAATATTGGGGAATATGCCAGAGCTAAGGATCATGTTAAAGAGTTTAAGTATAGCCAATTGGAATTTGTTGTCTGTATATTTGATCATTTCTTTGAGGATACCATCAACACCACAGGCCTTTTTGGGTTGGGGTTTGTATTTTGTTCTGTAGTTCATTCAATGTAATTGGAGAATCCAGTGGGTTCTGGTAGTCTTTAGGGAAAAGGAAAGGGGGATACGTAGTCAGTTGTCCAACTGAATGTATTCAACTGAAATGTATCTTCCGCATTTAACCCAACCCCTCTGAATCAGAGAGGTGCAGGGGGCTGCCTTAATCGACATCTACGTCTTTGGTGCCCAGGGAACAGTGGGTTAACTGCCTTGCTCAGGGGCAGAACAACAGATTTTACCTTGTCATCTCGGGGATTCGATCCAGCAACCTTCCGGTTACTGGCCCAACGCTCTAACCACTAGGCTTTAATAGGTGATTCTAAGATTTGTATTTGAACATGTACATGTTTTTGCTGTTTGTTCTTTGTTATAGGGCCAAACAGATTGGAGAAGTGGTTTATCCATACATCTCCATTTTGGATAGATAACTCTTCGTGTTGTTGTTTGTTTAGTGTTTTCCAATTTTCCCAGAAGTTTAGAGTCTCTGGATTCTTCAATTACATTGAGCTGATTCTGATGTGTTGTTCCTTCTTTTTCTGTCGTGTATTTCTGTATTGTTTGAGTGATTCACCGTAGTGAAGGTGTCGACTCAGGTTTTCTGTGTCTCTGTGTTATTGGTTAGATAGGTTTCCCAAATTGTTGTAAAAAAAAAACTTCAGGGGGAGAATCAGCTTTAATATTGAGGATAGATTGTTGCTTCCATCAATGTAATTGTCTGCATCATTTCCAATCCCCCGTATATTTTTTGGTAAATATATATATATATATGGATATACATACATACATACATACATACATACATACATACATACATACCCATATATATATATATGAATACAGTTGAAGTCGGAAGTTTACATACACTTAAGTTGGAGTCATTAAAACGCGTTTTTCAACCACTCCACAAATTTCTTGTTAACAAACTATTGTTTTGGCAAGTCGGTTAGGTCATCTACTTTGTGCATGACACAAGTAATTTTTCTATCAATTGTTTACAGACAGATTATTTCACTTATAATTCACTGTATCACAATTCCAGTGGGTCACAAGTTTACATACACTAAGTTGAGTGTGGCTTTGAACAGCTTGGAAAATTCCAGAAAATGATGTCATGGCTTTAGAAGCTTTTGATAGGCTAATTGACATAATTTGGGTTAATTGGAGGTGTACCTGTGTATGTATTTCAAGGCCTACCTTCAAACTCAGCCAAGACCTTAGAAAAGAAATATAGACCTCCACAAGTCTGGTTCAACCTTGGGAGCAATTTCCAAACGCCTGAAGGTACCAAGTTCATCTGTACAAACAATAGTACGCAAATATAAACACCATGGGACCACGCAACCATCATACCGCTCAGGAAGGAGACGTGTTCTGTCTCCTAGAGATGAACGTACTTTGGTGCAAAAAGTGCAAATCAATGCCAGAACAACAGCAAAGGACCTTGTGAAGATGCTGGAGGAAACAGGTACAAAAGTATCTATATCCACAGTAAAACGAGTCCTATATCGACATAACCTGAAAGGCCGCTCAGCAAGGAAGCCACTGCTCCAAAACAGCCATAAAAAAGACAGACTACCGTTTGCAACTGCACATGGGGACAAAGATCGTACTTTTTGGAGAAATGTCCTCTGGTCTGATGAAACAAAAATAGAACTGTTTGGCCACAATGACCATCATTATGTTTGGAGGAAAAAGGGGGAGGCTTGCAAGCCGAAGAACACCATCCCAACCGTGAAGCACGGGGGTGGCAGCGTCATGTTGTGGGGGTGAATTGCTGCAGGAGGGACTGGTGCACTTCACAAAATAGATGTCATCACGAGGAAAGGAAAATTATGTGGATATATTGAAGCAAAATCTCAAGACATCAGTCAGGAAGTTGACGCTTGGTCGCAAATGGGTCTTCCAAATGGACAATGACCCCAAGCATACTTCCAAAGTTGTGGCAAAATTGCTTAAGGACAACAAAGTCAAGGTATTGGAGTGGCCGTCACAAAGCCCTGACCTGAATCCTGTAGAACATTTGTGGGCAGAACTGAAAAAGCATGTGCGAGCCAGGAGGCATACAAACCTGACTCAGTTAGACCAGCTCTGTACGAATTGAGTGTATGTAAACTTCTGACCCACTGGGAATGTGATGAAAGAAATAAAATCTGAAATAAATCATTCTCTACTATTATTCTGACATTTCACATTCTTAAAATAAACTGGTGATCCTAACTGACCTAAGACAGAGAATTTTTATTAGGATTAATTATCAGGAGTTGTGAAAAACTGAGTTTAAATGTATTTGGCTAAGGTGTATGTAAACTTCCGACTTCAACTGTGCATATACACACACATATATATAATAAAGGGAACACTAAAATAACACATCCTAGATCTGAATGAATGAAATAATCTTATTAAATACTTTTTTCTTTACATAGTTGAATGTGCTGACAACAAAATCACACAAAAAGAATCAATGGAAATCCAATTTATCAACCCATGGAGGTCTGGATTTGGAGTCACACTCAAAATTAAAGTGGAAAACCACACTACAGGCTGATCCAACTTTGATATAATGTCCTTAAAACAAGTCAAAATGAGGCTCAGTAGTGTGTGTGGCCTCCACGTGCCTGTATGACCTCCCTACAACGCCTGGGCATGCTCCTGATGAGATGGCGGATGGTCTCCTGAGGGTTCTCCTCCCAGACCTGGACTAAAGTATCCGCCAACTCCTGGACAGTCTGTGGTGCAACGTGGCGTTGGTGGATGGAGCGAGACATGATGTCCCAGATGTGCTCAATTGGATTCAGGTCTGGGGAACGGGCGGGCCAGTCCATAGCATCAATGCCTTCCTCTTGCAGGAACTGCTGACACACTCCAGCCACATGAGGTCTAGCATTGTCTTGCATTAGGAGGAACCCAGGGCCAACCGCACCAGCATATGGTCTCACAAGGGGTCTGAGGATCTCATCTCGGTACCTAATGGCAGTCAGGCTACCTCTGGCGAGCACATGGAGGGCTGTGCGACCCCCCCCAAAGAAATGCCACCCCACACCATGACTGACCCACCGCCAAACCGGTCATGCTGGAGGATGTTGCAGGCAGCAGAACGTTCTCCACGGCATCTCCAGACGTTGTCACGTCTGTCACGTGCTCAGTGTGAACCTGCTTTCATCTGTGAAGAGCACAGGGCGCCAGTGGCGAATTTGCCAATCTTGGTGTTCTCTGGCAAATGCCAAACGTCCTGCACGGTGTTGGGCTGTAAGCACAACCCCCACCTGTGGACGTCGGGCCCTCATACCACCCTCATGGAGTCTGTTTCTGACCGTTTGAGCAGACACATGCACATTTGTGGCCTGCTGGAGGTCATTTTGCAGGGCTCTGGCACTGCTTCTCCTGCTCCTCCTTGCACAAAGGCGGAGGTAGCGGTCCTGCTGCTGGGTTGTTGCCCTCCTACGGCCTCCTCCACGTCTCCTGATGTACTGGCCTGTCTCCTGGTAGCGCCTCCATGCTCTGGACACTACGCTGACAGACACAGCAAACCTTCTTGCCACAGCTCGCATTGATGTGCCATCCTGGATGAGCTGCACTACCTGAGCCACTTGTGTGGATTGTCGACTCCGTCTCATGCTACCACTAGAGTGAAAGCACCGCCAGGATTCTAAAGTGACCAAAACATCAGCCAGGAAGCATAGGAACTGAGAAGTGGTCTGTGGTCACCACCTGCAGAACCACTCCTTTATTGGGGGTGTCTTGCTAATTGCCTATAATTTCCACCTGTTGTCTATTCCATTTGCACAACAGCATGTGAAATTTATTGTCAATCAGTGTTGCTTCCTAAGAGGACAGTTTGATTTCACAGAAGTGTGACTGACTTGGAGTTACATTGTGTTGTTTAAGTGTTCCCTTTATTTTTTTGAGCAGTGTATATTTACATACTGTACACATACATATATACATACATATACACACTATTTTTTAGAATATACCTTTATTATTCCCCGCAAACCCTACCACACCTCCCCCAATTGGAGTAAACTAATAATCAATAACACTTAGGCTTCTACCTTCAGTTTATACATCTTATACACATGTTACAGACACAATCCATTTTACAATAGTTATATTTTGTTTGTTTTTAGTCCTTCCTCTATTTCTGATGTCCATCCAGTTTGATTTCTATTTGTAACTGTGCTATTTCACAAAATGTCTGAACCTATATACATTTTACAGACCCCGTATGTTTTACATTGGTTATCTTGTTGTTATTAGTCCCACCCTTCAGCTCCATTCAACCCCTCCCATCTATCTCTTAACACCCTCCATTTTGGATTTCTATTTGCCATATATTTTTCAACTGTGCTGTGATGCTTCACAAAAGTACTGAACCTTTCTATTCTCATAGCTTCTACAGATTGTAAATTAAAAATAAACATTTTTGCTAAAATAATTCTTATATTATTGATCGATTGACTATGACTTTTCAAATCACCCAGTATTGCTATCTGCTGTGTTAGTTCTAGGCAAATGTTGCAATTCTTCAGCCATTCCTGGACCTGTGACCAAAAACGAGCTACATATGGACAATACCAAAATAAATGATCTAATGACTCTGCCTCCTCACAGCAGAATCTGCAGAGCTGGGATTTGCATTCTTCATCAAACCATTTGTCTTCGTTAATTTTCTTTGTTTTTCTGTTTTACATTTTTAAATTTGATAGGGAAGCTGAGAGTTCAAATATACTGTTTAGATTTTCTACTGCCAAGTTTACACCTTCACTGATACAGTGGAACGTTTTGTCCAGGAAGTTGTCTAAAAAGGCTTGAATTTGTTGTTGCCTAATTGTTTTTTGGTAGGTTTCCACACTACATTCCTTCCATCTATAGCATTTCTTAATATTATTCAGTTCCTTTGGCTTTGAATCCTTATGATTGAGTATTGTTCTGTTCAAGTAGACTGTGATTTTGCAGTAATCTGATAGGGGTGTCAGTGGGTTGACTGTGAACGCTCTAAGAGACTCTGGGTTGAGGTCAGTGATAAAGTAGTCTACAGTACTACTACCAAGAGATGAGATACAGGTGTACCTACCGTAGGAGTCCCCTCAAAGCCTACCATTGACTATGTAAATACCCAGCATCCGACAGAGCTGCAGGAGTTGTGACCCGTTTTTGTTGGTTATGTTGATGTAGTTGTGCCTAGGGGGGCAGATGGGGAGGGAATGCTGTCACCTCCAGGCAGGTGTTTGTCCCCCTGTGTGCTGAGGGTGTCAGGTACTTGTCCGGTTCTGGCATTTAGGTCGCCACAGACTAGTACATGTCCCTGGGCCTGGAAATTATTGATTTCCCCCTCCAGGATGGAGAAGCTGTCTTCGCTAATGTATGGGGATTCTAGTGGAGAGCTAGAGGACATTTTTCTTTGATGAGATCATTTCCGTTTGATTTTCTAGCCAAATGTAAAATGTTCCTGTTTTTATTAATTTAATAGATTGAATTAGGTCTGCCTTATACCAAATTAGCATACCCCCTGAGTCCCTTCCCTGTTTCACACCTGGTAGTTTGGTGGATGGGACTAACAGCTCTCTGTAACCTAGAGGACAACCAGTGGGTACATCACCTCTATACCATGTTTCTTGTAGGATGACAATGTCTGTATTTATTTTGTGAAGTCCAGGTTCCTGCTCTTTAGGCCAAAGGCAGATGACCTCAGGTCTTAGATATTCCAGGATGAGCTAGTGAAAGCTTTGTGTTCCATGAAGTGTTCTCTCTCTCTTTCTGGCTGTCGTTCTGCCCCTGAGCAAGGCTGTTAACCCACTGTTCCCCGGGCGCCGAAGAAGTGGATGTTGATTAAGGCAGCCCCTTGCACCTCTCTGATTCAGAGTTGGGTTAAATGTGGAAGACACATTTCAGTTTATACATTCAGTTGGACAACTGACTAGGTATTTTCCTCTCTCTCTCTCCCTCTCTCTCTCTCTCTCTCTCTCCTCTCTCTCTCTCTCTCTCTCTCTCTCTCTCTCTCTCTCTCTCTCTCTCTCTCTCATACCCTGTAGCTGTGCTGATTTCTAGCTGGGTTGCACCTGTTTCTTGTCACATAGCCTTTATTATATGCTTATTAAGTTCATGTTACACCATGTTTTTTTAAAGAATGTATTTATATATTTTACATTGTATGCAGTTTTTTCCCTACATGAAATGTGCTGAATGTGCAAATGAATTTGAATAATGGAAATATGTTAAGAATATGTTTCCATTTTTGCGCATTGATATTTGGGTTAAGCTGGTGGGAGTTCTTTCACAAAATGGCCCATAGGGTCACAAAGAAGAAGTAGGCCTATAAAAAAGTGAGGTGCTCTTCCCAGGAGCCAGGTCAAAGGTTAATGTAGCTGTGTGAGTCACCACACCTTTCCATCCCAAAGACAGCCCGTGCTGTACTCTAACCTGACAGGGCTTTAGAGAGAAGCATTAGAGCTGGGGAACGAACAAAGACAGCCAGTCGAGGCACCTGAACTAGACTACAGGGGCTACGTCTGAAATGGCACCCTATTCCTTATAAAGTGCACTACTTTTGACCAGGGCTCTGGTCAAAATTAGTGCACTATATAGGGAATAGTGTGCCATTTGGTACGCTCACAGGGTATTTTCTCTGGCAGTCGAACTGTTCCCTTCCTGGTCCCCCACGCCTTTTCTCTAAACCTAGTTCCACACCACTGGATAAAAAGACATGGGAACACAGCTGACACTATTGCAGAAGAGTGACAGTAACTACACCCCAAGCAGCTTTTAGATTCCCCAGGCCAGGTAGTATACTGCAGGACTTTAACATTTTATATAGCCTACCATTAACGCATCGCTTCTTACCTGGCTAGATCTCACCACCTGATTAATTCATCACTAACCGACACTAGGATGGAATACTTTTTCTCCTCCAGGTCCTTTTGGGGCTGTCCAAGGCTATGGACTGTTTTGTCCTTTGTGTCCCTCAAAAGAATGGTCTTTCTGCAGATTTTAGGGAAGTCTGATAAGGAGGAGTGGAATTAGAATGGGGAATGGATGATGTGCTCTGTAAACAGAACAGTGTTATTGGTGCTCTGCAAAACATTCCTCCCTCCCCCTTATATCCATCTCTTCTCCTCCCTTTCTCTCTCTTCAATCTCTCTCTCTTTCTCTCTCTCTCTCTCTCTCTCTCTCTGGTCTTGATAGTTAATAGCTAATAGTCTTTCTCTCTCTGCTCTGACTGTCGTCGGGGGAATTGTCCTCATTATGTTTCTCTCGTGACTGTCTCAGACTGCTTTAATGTCCACCCAGATGCCCATTAGTGGACCAGCTTGCCTGTCCAAGTCTGAGTCCAACACAAATCAGGGGCTACAGAGTGCAGGGCCTGCTGGGGCCCGGGGCTGAGGTAAAACACAGCATTAACGTCAAACAAGAGGAAGAAATGAAATAGTCTGTAGGTAGCAGATACCTAGGATTCTAGGGGATAATTTGATAAAAGAACACGGAATCAATCCCAGTGCGTAGTCTCCATGTATTACCTAGTCTCAATTGAACTGATAAACCCCCAAGTGTCCCTTGAAGGAGTGACTGTCTCAAAGCTCAAGTCAGAAAGATGGGTCCCCGGGAATCTAATATCAAATCACCACTGACCAGTAATGAATAGCGAGAGGCAAGGTGAGGAAGGAGGTATGATCAATTGGAGGTTGCAGAGCGAGGGGAGGCAAAGAGAGGGGAGGCAGAGAGAGGGGAGGCAGAGAGCGACAGATGTCCTCTGAACTGTATGGGTGATTCACACACCATGAATAAAAAGGCACAACCATAAATAATATTGAGGCTAGAAAACAAACTAAAAGAGAGAGACAGGAATGTCATTCCAGATTATTATGATAAGTGTGTATTTGTGCAGACAGAGAATGATAGATTATGAAAATGGATCACTAGAAAATAATAATAATTCAGAATTTAGTGTTTACATTGGTTATATTATGAATATCTACAGTAAATATCATAGATAGGCTATATCCAATTCTCCTCAGTAATATATGATACAGTACATTAGGCATCAAGTGTCCACCTCACTGTCCACCTCACCGTCTCAAAAAGTGCTCTTCACTGTCTCACCATTTCTGTTAGTCACATGTCTGTGGAACTTGTTCAGTTTATGTCTCAGTTGTTGAATCTTGTTATGTTCATACAAATATTTACACGTGTTAGGTTTGCTGAAAATAAATGCAGTTGACAGTGAGAGGACATTTCTTTTTTTGCTGAGTTTATATATAAACTGTTGAGTTACGGTGTGTGAGAGTGTTCACTCTGTTTTTATTATAGAAGGGATAGACAGAAAGTAGGTACGAATGACTGAGTTACATCAGAGGATGATTCACTGAAATACATCTTTGGTTAACACAGTTGGACGGGGCATTTTTGAAAAGAGAAGAAATGCGCCTAAGAACACGATTCGCACAACTCTGCACTGTAACAGAGGATGGCTGCATCGAGGCGTTTGACTGTTTCTAACTAGCTAGCTGCACGAACGTGTGTGTGTTGAGAGCAGGGGTGTCAAACTCATTCCATAGATGTTTAGAAGTTTAGTTTAGAAGAAACTACACAATCTGAAAGAATCAAAAATCCATTTGATGATTTGGTCATTTAAGATGTAGTTCTTTAAGAAAAGCTCATTCACACTCACTCACTCACTCACTCACTCACTCACTCACTCACTCACTCACTCACTCACTCACTCACTCACTCACTCACTCACTCACTCACTCACTCACTCACTCACTCACTCACTCTCTACTC
Organism: Salmo salar; assembly: GCF_965601325.2. Taxonomy (NCBI): domain Eukaryota; kingdom Metazoa; phylum Chordata; class Actinopteri; order Salmoniformes; family Salmonidae; genus Salmo; species Salmo salar. The sequence goes on along the minus strand of NC_138304.1, from coordinate 90,390,554 downwards.
ACTATCTCTCTTTCTCTTATCTTTCTCTCTCTCCCTCTCTCACTAACTCACTATCTCTCTTTCTCTTATCTTTCTTTCTCTCTCTCCCTCTCTCACTAACTCACTATCTCTCTTTCTCTTATCTTTCTTTCTCTCTCTCCCTCTCTCACTAACTCACTATCTCTCTTTCTCTTATCTTTCTTTCTCTCTCTCCCTCTCTCACTAACTCACTATCTCTCTTTCTCTTATCTTTCTTTCTCTCTCTCCCTCTCTCACTAACTCACTATCTCTCTTTCTCTTATCTTTCTCTCTCTCCCTCTCTCACTAACTCACTATCTCTCTTTCTCTTATCTTTCTCTCTCTCCCTCTCTCACTTTGTCTGTCTGTCTGTCTGTCTGTCTGTCTGTCTGTCTGTCTGTCTGTCTGTCTGTCTGTCTGTCTGTCTGTCTGTCTCTCTCTCTCTCTCTCTCTCTCTCATACACACACACACTATCCATTATTTTGGCAGTGAACCAATGCAAATCTGTAAATGCCATTACACGGTTTGCAATGCACATGGACGATACCATTAACCCCTCAACAGGTTTCCTATTGCCATAGCAACACGGCAGTGTGAGCGACTGAGATGTGTGATGAGCTACCCACCATTTCCTTGAATACCACCACACAAACACGGCTGAAATGCATTGAAGCGTTAATACACACACACACACACACACACACACACACACACACACACCTGAATGATGGAACAGGTAGTAAGTTGACCTGCTTCTTTGTTTTCTGGTGAAGAAGATGAGCTCCCAGGACTTTACTGGTACACACACATACACACGCACACACACATGCTAGCTCCTTAGTAACTGCTACCTGCCTACTGCCTGTGGCTCCTGTCTGCTCAGGAATGAGTGAAAGAGAGAGAGAGAGGAGAAAGAAAGAGAGAGGAGAGAGATAGAGAGACTCATAGCTACATCGCCCCAGATGAGGAAATGCATGGGACAAAGAGGGAGAACAAGAAAAAAAGAATGATTCAAAGAGAAAGAGACAGAGCGTTGGAGCAATGCGCCAGTTCCCTCCATTCTACCTTGAATATGTGTGAATCTGTGTGAATCTGTGTGTTCCCTACATCCTCGCCAGTGCGATGGAAATTTTCTCCCTCTCTTCTCTCCCTTTCATTCTCCCTCTCTTCTCTCCCTCCCTCCCTCCCTCCCTCCCTCCCTCCCTCCCTCCCTCCCTCCCTCCCTCCCTCCCTCCCTCCCTCCCTCCCTCCCTGCCTGCCTGCCTGCCTCCCTCCCTCCCTCCCTCCCTCTCTGCCTGCCTGCCTGCCTGCCTGCCTGCCTGCCTCGCTCCCTCCCTCCCTCCCTCCCTGTCACGCTGGTATGAAGAGATTCGGGAGACAGGCGCAGGAATGCGTAATAGTTTTTTTTTATTAAGCCCCAAATTACAGCGTGCCGTGTAAGGGCATAGGGACGAAGACCAAACAAACACGTAACAAAAACACAGGGTTGAAACCCCAAAAAAAGAGCGAGGAGTACCTTGAATAAATAACACTAGCACACAATGATTAACACACGGGACGAGACCCGTAATCATCTGCGCAATCCACAAGGGCACGAAAGCCAAAACACACAGCACAGGTACTCACACACACCAACGGACATTGTAACAATAATCGGCAGACAACGGAAACCAAAGGGCACACTTATACAAGTACTAATCAGTGGGAATAGGGGACAGGTGTGCGTGATGAAAGTTCCGGAGGGATCCGTGACCCACCCTCTATGTATCTATGTACAGTGTGTGCAAATGTAGTAAGATTAGGGAAGTAAGGCAATAAATAGGCCATAGAGGCAAAATAATTACAATTTAGCATTAACACTGAAGTGATAGATATGCAGATGATGATGTGCAAGTAGAGATTCTGGGGTGCAAAAGAGCAAAATAAATAAATAACAATATGGGGATGAGGTAGTTGGGTGTGCTATTTACAGATTGGCTGTGTACAGGTACAGTGATCGGTAAGCTTATCTGACAGCTGATGCTTAAAGTTAGTGAGGGAGATATAAGTCTTCAGCTTCAGTGATTTTTGCAATTCGTTCCAGTCATTGGCAGCAGAGAACTGGAAGGAAAGACTGCCAAAGGAGTTGTTGGCTTTGGGGATGACCAGTGAAATATACCTGCTGGAGCGCGTGCTACGGGTGGGTGTTGCTATGGTGACCAGTGAGCTGAGATAAGGCGGGGCTTTACCTAGCAAAAGACTTATAGGTGACCTGGAGCCAGTAGGTTTGGCGACGAATATGTAGCGAGGGCCAGCCAATGAGAGCATACAGGTCGCAGTGGTGGGTATTATATGGGGCTTTTGGTAACAAAACGGAAGGCACTGTGATAGACTACATCCAATTTGCTGAGTGGAGTGTTGGAGGCTATTTTGTAAATCACATCGCCGAAGTCAAGGATCGGTAGGATAGACAGTTTTTTACGAAGCTATATTTGGCAGCATGAGTGAAGGAGGCTTTGCTGTGAAATAGGATGCCGACTCTAGATTTCATTTTGGATTTGAGATGCTTAATGTGAGTCTGGAAGGAGAGTTTACAGTCTAACCAGACACCTAGGTATTTGAAGTTGTCCACATATTCTAAGTCAGAACCATCCAGAGTAGTGATGCTAGTCGGGCGGGCTGGTGCGGGCAGCAATCGGTTGAAGAGCATGCATTTAGTTTTACTAGCATTTAAAAGCAGTTGGAGGCCATGGAAGGAGTGTTGTATGGCATTTCAGCTCGTTTGGAGGTTTGTTAACACAGTGTCCAATGAAGGGCCAGATGTATACAGAATGGTGTTGTCTGCGTAGAGGTGGATCAGAGAATCACCAGCTTCAAGAGCGACATCATTGATGTATACAGAGAAGAGAGTCGGCCTGAGAATTGAACCTGTGGCACCCCCCATAGAGACTGCCAGAGGTCCGGACAACAGGCCCTCCGATTTGACACACTAAACTCTATCTGAGAAGTAGTTGGTGAACCAGACGAGGCAGTCGAAAGCCTTGACCAGGTCAATGAAGATGGCTGCACAGTACTGTCTTTTATCGATGGCGGTTATGATATCGTTTAGGACCTTGAGCATGGCTGAGGTGCACCCATGACCAGCTCGGAAACCAGATTGCATAGTGGAGAAGGTACGGTGGGATTCGAAATGGTCAGTGATCTGTTTGTTAACTTAGCTTTCGAAGATTTTAGATAGGCAGGGCAGGATGGATATAGGTCTATAACAGTTTGGGTCTAGAGTGTCTCCCCCTTTGAAGAGGGGGATGACCGTGGCAGCTTTCCAATCTTGGGGGATCTCAGACGATACGAAAGAGAGGTTGAACAGGCAAGTAATAGGGGTTTCAACAATTTCAGTGGATAATTTTAATAATAGAGGGTCCAGATTGTCTAGGCCAGCTGATTTGTAGGGATCCAGATTTTGAAGCTCTTTCAGAACATCAGCTGTCTGGATTTGGGTGAAGGGGAAGTGGGGTGGGGGGGGCTTGGGCAAGTTTCTGCGGGGGGTGCAGAGCTGTTGGCCGGGATAGGGGTAGCCAGGTGGAAGGCATGGCCAGCCGTAGAAAAATGCTAATTGACATTTTTGATTATCGTAGATTTATCGGTGGTGACAGTGTTTCCTGAAAAGTTGCATATCACGGGGGCTATTCGATGCTAATGCAGTGCGCAACAGGATGTTTTTGTGCTGGTCAAGGGCAGTCAAGTCTGGGGTGAACCAAGGACTATATCTGTTCTTAGTTCTACATTTTTTGAAAAGGCCATGCTTATTTAAGCACTTTTAAAGAGCAACCAGGCATCCTCTACTGACGGGATGAGGTCAATATCTTTCCAGAATACCCGGGCCAGGTCGATTAGAAAGGCCTGCTCGCTGAAGTGTTTAAGGGAGTGTTTGACAGTGATGAGGGGTGGTCGTTTGACTGCAGACCCATTACGGACGCAGGCAATGAGGCAGTGATCGCTGAGATCCTGGTTGAAGACAGCAGAGGTTTATTTAGAGGGAAAGTTGGTCAGGATGATATCTATGAGTTCTGGTTACAGATTTAGGGTTGTACCTAGTAGGTTCCTTGATCGTTTGTGTGAGATTGAGGGAATCTAACTCAGATTGTAGGACGGCCAGTGTGTTAAGCATATCCCAGTTTAGGTCACCTGACAGTATGAACTCTGAAGATAGATGGGGGGCAATCAGTTCACATATGGTGTCCAGGGCACAGCTGGGGGCTGAGGGGGGGGGGGGGGGGGGGGGGTGTATAACAAGCAGCAACGGTGAGAGACTTATTTCTGGAAAGGTGGATTTTTAAAAGTAGGAGCTTGAATTGTTTGGGCACAGACCTAGATAGTATGACAGAACTCTGCAGGCTATTTCTGCAGTAGATTGCAACTCCGCCCCCTTTGGCAGTTCTATCTTGTCGGAAAATGTTGTAGTTGGGGATGGAAATGTCAGAATTTTTGGTGGCCTTCCTAAGCCAGGATTCAGACACAGCTAGGACATCAGGGTTGGCGGAGTGTGCTAAAGCAGTTAATAAAACAAACTTAGGGAAGAGGCTTAAGATGTTAACATGCATGAAACCAAGGCTTTTACGGTTACAGAAGTCAACAAATGAGAGTGCCTGTGGAATAGGTGTGGTGCTGGGGGCTACAGGGCCTGGGTTAACCTCTACATCACCAGAGGAACTGAGTGAGGCTATAAGAACTGGTCGTCTGGTGCGTTGGGAACAGAGAATAAAAGGAGCAGATTTCTGAGCTATCTAAGGCATTTAGGGCGGGGCTGGAGGCTCTACAGTGAAATAAAATAATAATAACTAACCTAAACAGCAGTAGACAAGGCATATTGTCATTAGGGAGAGGCATGTGTAGCCGAGTGATCATAGGGTCCAATGAGCAGCAATAGGTGAGTCAGGGAGCCGTTTGGTAGTCGCTACTACGCAAGGCGAGCTGGAGACACAGCGATTCAGAATGCTTGCGGGCCGGGGCTAGCAGATGGGTTTTCGGTGACATCGCAACGGAAAACCCTGTTGAAACCACCTCGGAAGATTACGTCGACAGACCAGTCATGATGGATCTGCGGGGCTCCGTGTCGGCAATAAAGGGTCCAGGCCAATTGGCAGAAGATGTATTGTAGCCCAAGAATTAGCTGGTAGACCTCTTCGGCTAACGGGGAGATGGGCCTAGCTCGAGGCTAGCTCAAGGCTAAATGGTGCTTGCTTCGGGACAGAGGCGTTAGCCAGGAGTTGCCACTCGGTTGCAGCTAGCTAGCTGCGATGATCCGGTGTAATGGTCCAGAGCTTGCGGTAGGAATCCGGTAATGTGTTAGAGAAAAAGCAGTCCAATATGCTCTGGGTTGGCAGGTATTGACCAAGCTGAAGCTTGCTGGTGTCTGAGTTAACGGTGAAGACCGCTAGCAGTGGCTAACTGACTACTAGCTAGTAGCTAGTTAGCTGGCTATCTTCTGATGGGGTTTCAGTTCTAAATTATAAAAATAGCCGATCCGTACCACATTGGGTGAGGCGGGTTGCAAAAACAAGGAAAACTATTATTTACACGGGACAAGACGGGACAAGACAAACACACTAAAATTCAGTGTTGGTTTTAGATGACTCAGACAGGAAGCAGAGTTTTCCTCTCATTTTCTGTGTGGTAAATGGTGATACAGAACTTATGATATAAAAGATGCTGTTGTTTTTGACAGAGGAATCTTTTCAATTCACTGTAACATGTTCCAAATTAAAATGTTTACAGGATAATTCCGTCGGGCAAAATATGGCCTTTTCCGTCGGCAAAATATGGCCTATATTGATGTCATTAGGATTTAGGGTTGTATTCGTTCTATAGATTAGACCTATATGGTGATTTAGTCATACATTAGATCTATGGTATATATTTTTCTGATACTGATTACAGTCATGTGTATATGAATTCCATTATGCCTTTGGTTGTCCACCATGGGTAGAGAGGTCCATGACCTGGGAGTTCAGAGGGGGATCTACAAGTCCATTCAGCCCCACAAATCTCTCCTCATCAAAGGGATATTATATTTACCACCACACCCGGGCTGGGCTCCCAAGAGACAGAGGCGCTCCAGGAGTCAGATAGAAGGGATGAAAGAGGAAGAGCCTGAGCCTTCCAATCACACTTCCACTCCGTCACTCCCAATGACTGTATATGTGAATTGACAAAGTCATCGATCACGTGACACCATTCATTCCTATGTGAAGACTCAATAGCGCATTTGAAACCAAGAAAGTCGGGTTAACATGGCATCTCACGGAGACATAACATGCACAGTTTGTGCAACTCCAGGACTTGACTTTGCAGGCTCGCTCTGTCCTGCCCCCTCTCATTGAGTATCTCATGTTGAAGGCCGACAGGGCTACTGCAGGCTGCCATTGGTAACTGAATTATCCTCATAACGTCTTCTGTGTGCGATTTTAAAATAATTAATTCAAAGACATACATCTGGTGTAATAGAGGCAATTATTGGTACCATGATTGTCTTCGGAAAAAGTTGTATTTACACGACGATTGACCACATAGATTGCCATTTCCTCATCCACTATAATGAGGGATCCTGTTTTCTGCAAACAATGTCTGCAGTACCACGGTCGGCATTGAACTTAGTGGCAGTCATTCTCCACTGGTCACTCCCCAGCTCCCTCTGAATATCTACCAGACATCACTCCACTCTGGATCATGTTCTAGTGTGGCAAGCTAGGCCTAGACTATATCCTGTACTATTCTTTCCATCATGTTCTGTGGAGGTGCTAGGCCTAGACTATATCCTGTACTACTCTTCCCATCATGTTCTGTGGAGGTGCTAGGCCTAGACTATGTCCTGTACTATTCTTCCCATCATGTTCTGTGGAGGTGCTAGGCCTAGACTATATCATGTACTATTCTTCACATCATGTTCTGTGGAGGTGCTAGGCCTAGACTATATCCTGTACTATTCTTCCCATCATGTTCTGTGAAGGTGCTAGGCTTGTTTTAATTTTTACCCCTTCTTCTTGGCATATAATATTTACAGTAGTGCAGTGCCTCAGATGCAGGGAGAGCTGGCGGGCGGCGGTCCTGGAGTTAGTCGTGCGTGTTGATGCGAGGCTGATGACAGTAGTTCCTTTTCTCTGTCTATTTTATTCATTAACTGGCTGTCTTAAGGGGAGCCGCCCAGTTCTCTGCTGTAGAACTCACTCAACAAGTCCTTTCGAAATTTGATGTGCTATGGATGAGCGTCTATTTTTGAAGCATTAATTCTATGTGGTTACAGGGTTAATTCTACGGTGGACACACTAAACAACCACTACCCTACACTAGACTACCCTATACTGCACTACACTAGAATACACCACTACCCTATACTACACTACACTACACTACCTTACACTAGACGAGACCACAACACTAGACTACACTACCCTACACTACCCTACACTACCCTACCCTATACTACACTACCCTACACTACACTACCCTTACCCTACCATACACTACACTACCCTACACTACCCTACACTACCCTACACTAGACGAGACCACAACACTAGACTACCCTATACTACACTACCCTACACTACACTACCCTACACTAGACGAGACCACTACACTAGACTACCCTATACTACACTACCCTACACTAGACTACCTTACCCTACCATACACACTACCCTACCATACCCCATACACTACCCTACACTACCCTCCCACACTACCCTACACTACACTACCCTACACTAGATGAGACCACTACACTAGACTACCCTATATTACACTACCCTACACTACACTACCTTACACTAGACGAGACCACTACACTAGACTACCCTATACTACACTACCCTACACTACACTACCTTACCCTACCATACACACCACACTACCCTACCATACACAATACACTACCCTACACTACCCTCCCACACTACCCTACACTACACTACCCTACACTAGACGAGACCACTACACTAGACTACCCTATACTACACTACCCTACACTACCCTTACCCTTACCCTACCATACACTACACTACACTACCCTACACTACACTACCCTACACGAGACCACAACACTAGACTACCCTATACTACACTACCCTACACTAGACTACCTCACCCTACCATACACTACACTACCCTACCATACACTACACTACATCACCCTACCCTACCCTACTCTACCCTACGCCCCCCACCCTACCCTACACTAGACCACACCACTACCGTACACTACACAACACTACACTACCTTAGACTACACTACCGCACACTACACTACCTTAGACTACACTATCCTACACTACACTACAGTAGACCACTACACCACACTACACTAGACCACTACAGTACACTAGACCACTACACTACACTACAGTAGACCACTACACCACACTACACTAGACCACTACAGTACACTAGACCACTACACTACACTAAACCACCATACACTAAACTAGACCACTACACCACACTACACTAGACCACTACACTATACTAGACCACTACACTACACTAAACTAGTCCACTACACTACACTACATTAGACCACTACACTACACTACACTAGACTAGACCGCTACACTAGACTAGACTAGACCACTACACTAAACTAGACCACTACACTACATTACACTAGACCACTACACTACACTAGACTAGACCACTACACTACACTAAACCACAACACTAGACTAGACTAGACTAGACTAAACCACTACACTACACTACACCACTACACTACACTACACTAGACCACTACACTAAACTAGACCACTACACTACACTAGACTAGACCACTACACTACACTACACTAGACCACTACACTAAACTAGACCACTACACTACACTAGACTAGACCACTACACTACACTACACTACACTAGACTAGACCACTACACTACACTACACTACACTAGACTAGACCACTACACTACACTACACTTGACCACTACACTACACTACACTCGACCACTACACTACACTAAAATAGACCCCTACAATACACTATACTACACTAGACTAGACCACTACACTACACTAGACTAGACCACTACACTACACCACTACACTACACTAGACTAGACCACTACACTACACTAGACTCGATCACTACACTACACTAAAATAGACCACTACACTACACTACACTCGACCACTACACTACATTAAAATAGACCACTACGATACACTAGACTAGACCACTACACTACACTAGACCACTATACTACACTAGACCACTACACTACACTACCCTACCATACACTACACCACCCTACCCTACCCTACCCTACCCTACACTACACTACACTAGACCACACCACTACCGTACACTACACTACACAACACTACACTACCTTAGACTACACTACCGCACACTACAATACCTTAGACTACACTATCATACACTACACTACACTAGACCACTACAGTACACTAGACCACTACACTACACTACAGTAGACCACTACACCACACTACACTAGACCACTACAGTACACTAGACCACTACACTACACTAAACCACCATACACTAAACTAGACCACTACACCACACTACACTAGACCACTACACTAAACTAGACCACTACACTACACTACACTACACTACACTACACTACACTAGACCACTACACTACACCACTACACTACATTACACTAGACCACTACACTACACTATACTACACTACACTACACTACACTACACTACACTAGACCACTACACTACACTACACTAGACTAGACCACTACACTACACTAGACCACTACAATACACTAAACTAGACCACTACACTAAACTAGACCACTACACTACACTAGACCACTACACTAGACCACTACACTACACTACACCACTACACTAGACCACTACACTACACTGGACTAGACCACTACACTACACTAGACTAGACCACTACACTAAACTAGACCACTAGACTAGACTAGACTACTACACTACACTAGACTAGACCGCTACACTACATTACACTAGACCACTACACTACAGTAGACTAGACCACTACATTGCACTAGACCACTACACTACACTAGACTAGACTAGACCACTACACTACACTACACTAGACCACTACACTACATTAGACTAGACCACTACATTGCACTAGACCACTACACTACACTAGACTAGACTAGACCACTACACTACACTAAACCACTAGACTAGACTAGACCACTACACTACACTAAACCACAACACTAGACTAGACTAGACTAGACTAAACCACTACACTACACTACACTACACTACACTACACTAGACCACTACACTACACTACACTAAACCACTACACTACACTAGACCACTACACTAAACTAGACCACTACACTACACTACACTCGACCACTACACTACACTACACTACACTAAACCACTACACTACACTAGACCACTACACTAAACTAGACCACTACACTACACTACACTCGACCACTACACTACACTACACTACACTCGACCACTACACTACACTAGACCACTACACTAAAATAGACCACTACACTACACTACACTAGACTAGACCACTTCACTTCACTACACTACACTCGACCACTACACTACACTAAAATAGACCACTACACTACACTAGACTAGACCACTTCACTTCACTACACTACACTCGACCACTACACTACACTACACTCGACCACTACACTACACTAAAATAGACCACTACAATACACTATACCACACTAGACTAGACCACTACACTACACTACACTAGACTAGACCGCTACACTACACTATACCACTACACTACACTACACTCGACCACTACACTACACTAAAATAGACCACTACACTACACTACACTCGACCACTACACTACACTACACTCGACCACTACACTACACTAAAATAGACCACTACAATACACTACACTACACTAGACTAGACCACTACACTACACTAGACCACTACACTACACCACTATACTACACTAGACCACTACACTACACTACACTAGACTAGACCACTACACTACACTAGACCACTACACTACACTACACTAGACTAGATCGCTACACTACACTATACCACTACACTATTGTAGACCACTACACTACACTAGACCTCTACACTACACTATTGTAGACCACTACACAACACTAGACTAGACCACTACACTACACTACACAACACTAGACTAGACCACTACACTACACTATTCTAGACCACTACACTACACTACACTAGACTAGACCACTACACTGCACTAGACCACTACACTACACTAGACTTGTGTAAAGACACACACACACACACACACACACACACACACACACACACACACACACACACACACACACACACACACACACACACACATGCTCCAGTTCCCTCTGTGCTCTTTCTTCTCCTCTTGGTTCTGGATGGCTGCCGGTGGTATTTTTACGGAGCAGAAGCCTCAAAGCCCTCCTGTCCCCCTGTCACGACAGAGATCAGCCATGAGTTAAAGGCTCTGGATCTGAGGGTCCTTCTCATATCCCCATGGTGACAAGGAGGTTGTCGACGGGCTGCAAACTGACCTGGCATTTCTCACTGAATCCTCCATCTCTTCTGTTTTTCTCTTCATGACAAACTATGAAAACTGAGAGGTGTGGGTTTGAACATGGGGTCCTGCATGCAACAAGACTGTTTTAGCTTTCTGAACAGAAGACTAGTTATTAGACTGTGTTAGCCCTCTGAACAGAAGACTAGTTATTAGACTGTTTTAGCTCTCTGAACAGAAGACTAGTTATTAGACTGTGTTAGCCCTCTGAACAGAAGACTAGTTATTAGACTGTGTTAGCCCTCTGAACAGAAGACTAGTTATTAGACTGTTAGCCCTCTGAACAGAAGACTAGTTATTAGACTGTGTTAGCCCTCTGAACAGAAGACTAGTTATTAGACTGTTAGCCCTCTGAACAGAAGACTAGTTATTAGACTGTGTTAGCCCTCTGAACAGAAGACTAGTTATTAGACTGTGTTGGCTCTCTGAACAGAAGACTAGTTATTAGACTGTGTTAGCCCTCTGAACAGAAGACTAGTTATTAGACTGTGTTAGCTCTCTGAACAGAAGACTAGTTATTAGACTGTTTTAGCTTTCTGAACAGAAGACTAGTTATTAGACTGTGTTAGCCCTCTGAACAGAAGACTAGTTATTAGACTGTGTTAGCCCTCTGAACAGAAGACTAGTTATTAGACTGTGTTGGCTCTCTGAACAGAAGACTAGTTATTAGACTGTGTTAGCCCTCTGAACAGAAGACTAGTTATTAGACTGTGTTAGCTCTCTGAACAGAAGACTAGTTATTAGACTGTGTTAGCCCTCTGAACAGAAGACTAGTTATTAGACTGTTAGCCCTCTGAACAGAAGACTAGTTATTAGACTGTGTTAGCCCTCTGAACAGAAGACTAGTTATTAGACTGTGTTGGCTCTCTGAACAGAAGACTAGTTATTAGACTGTGTTAGCCCTCTGAACAGAAGACTAGTTATTAGACTGTGTTAGCTCTCTGAACAGAAGACTAGTTATTAGACTGTGTTAGCCCTCTGAACAGAAGACTAGTTATTAGACTGTGTTAGCCCTCTGAACAGAAGACTAGTTATTAGACTGTTAGCCCTCTGAACAGAAGACTAGTTATTAGACTGTGTTAGCCCTCTGAACAGAAGACTAGTTATTAGACTGTGTTAGCTCTCTGAACAGAAGACTAGTTAGTAGACTGTGTTAGCCCTCTGAACAGAAGACTAGTTATTAGACTGTGTTAGCCCTCTGAACAGAAGACTAGTTATTAGACTGTGTTAGCCCTCTGAACAGAAGACTAGTTATTAGACTGTGTTAGCTCTCTGAACAGAAGACTAGTTATTAGACTGTGTTAGCCCTCTGAACAGAAGACTAGTTATTAGACTGTGTTAGCCCTCTGAACAGAAGACTAGTTATTAGACTGTGTTAGCCCTCTGAACAGAAGACTAGTTATTAGACTGTGTTAGCTCTCTGAACAGAAGACTAGTTATTAGACTGTGTTAGCCCTCTGAACAGAAGACTAGTTATTAGACTGTTAGCCCTCTGAACAGAAGACTAGTTATTAGACTGTGTTAGCTCTCTGAACAGAAGACTAGTTATTAGACTGTGTTAGCTTTCTGAACAGAAGACTAGTTATTAGACTGTGTTAGCCCTCTGAACAGAAGACTAGTTATTAGACTGTGTTAGCCCTCTGAACAGAAGACTAGTTATTAGACTGTGTTAGCCCTCTGAACAGAAGACTAGTTATTAGACTGTGTTAGCCCTCTGAACAGAAGACTAGTTATTAGACTGTGTTAGCTCTCTGAACAGAAGACTAGTTATTAGACTGTGTTAGCCCTCTGAACAGAAGACTAGTTATTAGACTGTGTTAGCCCTCTGAACAGAAGACTAGTTATTAGACTGTGTTAGCCCTCTGAACAGAAGACTAGTTATTAGACTGTGTTAGCCCTCTGAACAGAAGACTAGTTATTAGACTGTGTTAGCCCTCTGAACAGAAGACTAGTTATTAGACTGTGTTAGCCCTCTGAACAGAAGACTAGTTAGTAGACTGTGTTAGCCCTCTGAACAGAAGACTAGTTATTAGACTGTGTTAGCCCTCTGAACAGAAGACTAGTTATTAGACTGTGTTAGCCCTCTGAACAGAAGACTAGTTATTAGACTGTGTTAGCCCTCTGAACAGAAGACTAGTTATTAGACTGTGTTAGCCCTCTGAACAGAAGACTAGTTATTAGACTGTGTTAGCCCTCTGAACAGAAGACTAGTTATTAGACTGTTAGCCCTCTGAACAGAAGACTAGTTATTAGACTGTGTTAGCCCTCTGAACAGAAGACTAGTTATTAGACTGTGTTAGCCCTCTGAACAGAAGACTAGTTATTAGACTGTGTTAGCCCTCTGAACAGAAGACTAGTTATTAGACTGTTAGCCCTCTGAACAGAAGACTAGTTATTAGACTGTGTTAGCCCTCTGAACAGAAGACTAGTTATTAGACTGTGTTAGCTCTCTGAACAGAAGACTAGTTATTAGACTGTGTTAGCCCTCTGAACAGAAGACTAGTTATTAGACTGTGTTAGCTCTCTGAACAGAAGACTAGTTATTAGACTGTGTTAGCCCTCTGAACAGAAGACTAGTTATTAGACTGTGTTAGCCCTCTGAACAGAAGACTAGTTATTAGACTGTTAGCCCTCTGAACAGAAGACTAGTTATTAGACTGTGTTAGCCCTCTGAACAGAAGACTAGTTATTAGACTGTGTTAGCCCTCTGAACAGAAGACTAGTTATTAGACTGTGTTAGCCCTCTGAACAGAAGACTAGTTATTAGACTGTTAGCTCTCTGAACAGAAGACTAGTTAGTAGACTGTGTTAGCTCTCTGAACAGAAGACTAGTTATTAGACTGTGTTAGCCCTCTGAACAGAAGACTAGTTATTAGACTGTGTTAGCTCTCTGAACAGAAGACTAGTTATTAGACTGTGTTAGCCCTCTGAACAGAAGACTAGTTATTAGACTGTGTTAGCCCTCTGAACAGAAGACTAGTTATTAGACTGTGTTAGCCCTCTGAACAGAAGACTAGTTATTAGACTGTGTTAGCCCTCTGAACAGAAGACTAGTTATTAGACTGTGTTAGCTCTCTGAACAGAAGACTAGTTATTAGACTGTGTTAGCCCTCTGAACAGAAGACTAGTTATTAGACTGTGTTAGCTTTCTGAACAGAAGACTAGTTATTAGACTGTTAGCCCTCTGAACAGAAGACTAGTTATTAGACTGTGTTAGCCCTCTGAACAGAAGACTAGTTATTAGACTGTGTTAGCCCTCTGAACAGAAGACTAGTTATTAGACTGTTAGCCCTCTTGAACAGAAGACTAGTTATTAGACTGTTAGCCCTCTGAACAGAAGACTAGTTATTAGACTGTGTTAGCTCTCTGAACAGAAGACTAGTTATTAGACTGTGTTAGCCCTCTGAACAGAAGACTAGTTATTAGACTGTGTTGGCTCTCTGAACAGAAGACTAGTTATTAGACTGTGTTAGCCCTCTGAACAGAAGACTAGTTATTAGACTGTGTTAGCCCTCTGAACAGAAGACTAGTTATTAGACTGTGTTAGCCCTCTGAACAGAAGACTAGTTATTAGACTGTTAGCCCTCTGAACAGAAGACTAGTTATTAGACTGTGTTAGCTCTCTGAACAGAAGACTAGTTATTAGACTGTGTTAGCCCTCTGAACAGAAGACTAGTTATTAGACTGTTAGCCCTCTGAACAGAAGACTAGTTATTAGACTGTGTTAGCTCTCTGAACAGAAGACTAGTTATTAGACTGTGTTAGCCCTCTGAACAGAAGACTAGTTATTAGACTGTGTTAGCTCTCTGAACAGAAGACTAGTTATTAGACTGTGTTAGCCCTCTGAACAGAAGACTAGTTATTAACTTGGGAGGTTACCTCAAGTCTTCAGGCAAGGATACTCGACCGTTGGCAATCATTTTAGATTTCTGGGGGGTTGGGATGCAGTTTCAGCTTTGGATTTGATTTCAGACCACAGATAGGATTATATTACTGAAACAGTGCTGTATTGTATTGTTCTGTAACATGAATCAATATCACATTATACACACTGTTCTATCAGTGATTTAACTCAGCCACTGATACTGATACAATCACTGGACAGCAACAAAGACATTTCAGTACCGAAACATTGTTCAGTACTTCAGAGGTTGTGTCCAGATACTTCACACTTCTTCCAAACAGAAAAATGGATTAAACAATGGTAGAAACTCTGTCTAGCCTATGCTTAAACCAATGCAAATCTTTTAAATCCTTGGTGGGGAGTGTGCAAGTGCAACATTTGGGAGAAGCTTAGAAAATCGGGACGCAGACAAGGTCAGGTTGAGTGATTTAGCTGAGGTAGGCGCGGCGGGGGCCTTGAGGTCTGTCCCAGAGAGTGCCTGACTGTGATTTTCATATTTTTAATCAGGCAGGCTGGCAGGCAGCTACAGGTATTAAGCCATTGACATTATAAATGTGTCTTTGCCCCCTCTAGAGTTTAACACCAAAAATATGAGTCAATACTGTCAATTTGATGATAAATTATTTTTGGGAGGAAATTGGAATAGCACTGAACTGAGGTAGGAACCAAATCCTCCAATATGCTAGTGTGGTAGAGTATTTTTCCACTGGGAATACAGTAGAAAAGTAACAGGGCTGAGGCTGTATTGCATAGCATTAGGAAATGGGATGTGCTTCATTGAATTTGAGCTTTTATTTGCGGATGACGCAACCTCAACTCACTAACCATGACTCTGCTAAAGAATGAATGTGTAACCAGACCTCCATGATAGATCGCTGTGGTCATTTCTTGTCACTGGCTGTACCTGTCACTTGGTGTCACCCACAGAGGGAGTCACCATCATCTCTATGGTCATGGAGTCTGAGTTTCATATTAGATGGGGGCTATTATTGTAATCTATTCAATTATTCATTTGTGGAATGAACTCAGGGGCCGACGCAGTGAGTGCTCATAATTAGTGTGACCCACGATGCCTGGAACACATATAATGACTTGTGAAGCATCTATGTCAGGTCTATTCAAATCGTACCCTACTACTGCTGATTGTCTCTTCTACCTGATCATTAATTGCATCCACCTGCTGTCCCAGGTCTAAATCAGTCCCTGATTAAAGGGGAAGAATGAAGAAAAAAAAACTGTGGAACTGGCTTCCAGGTCCAGATTTAGAATTTTAGGGATCTATGTAGTGCTTGTGAAGTTGTTATGAATGACTCTAAGCCATTAAAAATTGTTTGTGGGACCCAAGTGGATGACAAAGTGTGACGTTGATTGCTGTGACTTCCCAACCAACAACCGAAACACACATTTACATGATTAAAATGATTCAACTGCAAAACAGTTAATTCAGGGACTTACTGTATGGTCAATAGTGGACTAATTTCAGACCCACTGACACAATTAGACGCACTGCACCATTTCTTGATTGCTAAGTCATTGCCTTTATGTGTATCAAAGCTTATCCTACCTGTCGTCTCTCTGCAATTTCCTATTCAAACAATTAGACATTCCAGTTAGGGCTGGGCCTAAAAATCCTAGCAATTTTTTTTTTCAAACTTGTGGATGATTCACAATATATATCTCGATTTAAAAGGGTGTTGTTGGAAAGGTTATGTT
Source organism: Salmo salar (assembly GCF_965601325.2). NCBI lineage: Eukaryota > Metazoa > Chordata > Actinopteri > Salmoniformes > Salmonidae > Salmo > Salmo salar. Next base: position 90,373,365 of record NC_138304.1, on the reverse strand, counting down.
AGTATTTGTAATCGGTTAACTTCTCTATTACAGTAAAATAATGTGTCAATGTGTTTCAGTGTCCATATGACCCATTCTGTTGGACCAAGTCTCAAATACAAATAGAGAGTTGACACCGCTTGTCAGAGAGGAAGACGTGATCTCTCATCTTTGTTGTTGTGAGTGGCAGGGGGAGGGGCTTGGTGTGTGTGTTTAAACAGAGAGGAAGAGGTGAAGTGAGAGGTTTCACTGTCGCCAAAATCTGTCCAAAATAAGCCCAATGTATTTCTATGGGCTTATTTTGGACCTAAGCTTGTCGCATGCCTTCCCGCCTTTGGGACAACGATTCCTATTGTTAGGGCAGAGACATGAGCATCTCGTCATTATGTACAGGTCTCCGGTGTAAATGGGAAGGTGCACACAGCACAGAAGGAGACAAGACCAAAAAGACAACATTAGAACAAGCGGACATAAACGCACACAAAAACAAAAAAAACAAAAAACGTGATTCTTGCGAAACAGGCATTTGGAATATCGCGCAAAAACATACATTCTAATTAATCAAATGATTTCGATATTACTTTGTAGATACCATCATACTCTCCTACCTGACTGGGGAAGCAACAATTCATCTATTTTCTTACTCTATCTATTGCTTCCCTCTACTATAACATCATGTAATGTACTTTTGTTGTTCGCCAAAAGGATTTTTGCACATTATTACTTAATATGATTAAGAGCTCCATAATATTACACTAAAAGACAGGCATGAATGTAGTTACCAGTGCACACGGGAAGCCATTTTCTATGACATTTGTTTACATACAGCATCACCACAGCCACAGTGTAAGTAAGGGGTTAGAAGAACTAAACGCATACTTTAACCAGCCTAACATGCAGTATGTAGAAGGGTGAATATGCAGTGGATTTATGCATTTTTTATGCAGTACTGGGATGAGTTGCTCTGAAAGGCTTCAGTGGCCTACTTAAGGCTGCCTTGGAATTCTAACCACTCTAGATGCAACAAAAAAACAGTGTACTTTGTGAATTAAACGTGGCTTATACAAAGATGGCGATGGGATGATGCAAAAACCTCAGCTCTACAGCACCAGCCATTTTGTTTTAAGTTTAAAGAGAGACAAAGTTGGGAAGGAAAAAAGTATTTGCTAGGCTACCTCTTCCATCGTTAGCGTTTGGTTTTTGTCTCAGTCTTTGGATAGCAGACGTTGGATTCTTGTGTAATGAGCCGTCTTATTTTTAGGTCCTGGTCTGTTTTATTTAAAAGCTTTTCTGATGAACTGCCTCATGACACCCTGCTTCACAATTCCACCAACGCTTCTCTACGAGATTCCATCAGCCAGACACAGTCTGCAAATACACTCTCAGACACACTGGTAGCCACTGCTCTCCCTCCTCTTCTCTCCTCTCCTCTTTTAAGGAAAATGTGTTTCTCTTTGCCTGCTTGCTCGGTCTTGTACACAAATGAATTGACCTTTGCAGGAAAAATGTTTAATCTAGTAGCACGCTCTCTCTTTCTTTCTCTGTCTGTCTTTTTCTCTGTCGGTCTGTCTTTTTCTCTGTCGGTCTGTCTCTTTCTCTCTCTGTCTTTCACTCTCTCCTTGTCTCTCTCTCTCTGGCTCTCTCTCTCTCTCTCTCTCTCCAGTAGCTATGGCAATGCGGTGTCAGACGTCAGTTCCTAAAACAAGACAGTGTTGTCCGATCGCCTGGTGCCCCAGCCGCCACATTCCACCAGTCCCATCCCTCCATCCCTCCTAGGTGCAGATCAGGAAAGAGAACAGTCACACATTCTCTTGAATATCTTAGACTACGGCACTAGAGCCCATAAGTAATTTATTTGATACTGTGGTTATTCAAAGTCATGAAAAGGGATCCTATATATTACAGTGCACTATGGGGCTATAGGCCCTTGTCAAAAGTAGTGCACTATAGGGAATTTCTGCCCTCACTCTACAAGGAGTCGAAGCGTTCCACAGGGATGCTGGCCCATGTTGACTCCAATGCTTCCCACAGTTGTGTCAAGTTGGCTAGATGTCTTTTGGGTGGTGGGCCATTCTTGATACACACAGGAAACTGTTGAGCAGGAAAAACCCAGCAGTGTTGCAGTTCTTGACACAAACCGGAGAGCCTGGCACCTACTACCATACCCCGTTCAAAGGCATAAATCTTTTGTCTTGGCCATTCACCCTCTGAATGGCACACATACACAATGGACTCAAGGCTTAAAAATCCGTCTTTAATCTGTCTCCTCCCCTTCATCTACACTGATTGAAGTGGATTTAACAAGTGACATCAATAACACCTGGTCAGTCTATGTCATGAAAAGAACAGGTGTCCTTAATGTTTTGTACACTCAGTGTATACAGTACCAGTCAAAAGTTTGGAGACACCTACTCATTTAAGGGTTTTTCTTTATTTGTACCATTTTCTACATTGTAGAATAATAGTGAAGACATCAAAACTACAAAACATGGAATTATGAAGTTACCAATAAAGTGTTAAACTAATCAAAATATATTTTAGATATTAGATTCTTTAAAGTAGCCACCCTTTGCCTTGATGACAGCTTTGCTCACTCTTGGCATTCTCTCAACCAGCTTCACCTGCAATGCTTTTCCAACAGTCTTGAAGGAGTTCCCACTTATGCCGAGCACTTGTTGGCTGCTTTTCCTTCACTCTGCGGTCAAACTCATCCCAAACCATCTCAATTGGGTTGAGGTTGGGTGATTGTGGAGGCCAGGTCATCTGATGCAGCACTCCATCACTCTCCTTCTTGGTCAAATAGCCCTTACACAGCCTGGAGATGTGTTCGTTTATTGTCCTGTTGAAAAACAAATGACAGTCCCACTAATAGAAAACCAGATGGGATAGCGTATCGCTGCAGAATGCTGTGGGAGCCATACTGGTTAAATGTGCCTTGAATTCTAAATAAATCACAGACATTGTCACCAGCAAAGCACCCCCACACCTCCTCCTCCATGCTTCACGGTGGGAACCACACATGTGGAGACCATCCGTTCACCTACTCTGCGTCTCACAACTACACGGCAGTTGGAACCAAAAATCACAAATTTGGACTCATCAGACCAAAGAACAGATTTCCACCGGTCTAATGTCCATTGCTCGTGTTTCTTGGCCCAAGCAAGTGTCTTCTTCTTATTGGTGTCCTTTAGTAGTGGTTTCTTTGCAGCAATTCGACCACGAATGCCTGATTCACGCAGTCTCTGAACTGTTGATGTTGAGATGTGTCTGTTACTTGAACTCTGTGAAGCATTTATTTGGGCTGCAATTTCTGAAGCTGGTAACTCTAATGAACTTATCTTCTGCAGCAGAGGTAACTCTGGATTTTCCTTTCCTGTATTGGTCCTCATGAGAGTCAGTTTCATCATAGTGCTTGATGGTTCTTGACATTTTCCGCATTGTCACAACTGTCATCATGGAGAGAAGAAGTGGACCAAAATGCAGCAGAGTTAGTGTTCAGCATCATTTAATTCAAAAAAAGATCACTGGAACACTACAAAAAAAAGAAAATACCGACAGCTAAACAGTACTGACAGCATATCACACTGAACAGAAACAATTACCCACAACCCCAAAGAAAAACACACACTCCTATATAGGACTCCCAATCAAAGGCAACTCAACACACCTGCCTTCAATTGGGAGTCCTAATCACCAACAACCATTCACACACACACAAAAACCCTGCCACATCCTGACCAAAACTAATCCAATTGCTCCCTCTGCTGGTCAGGATGTGACAGTACCCCCCCTCAAGGTGCAGACCCCGTAATGCACCTTACAAAAAGAAAACACAACAAAAAATCCCCAATACCCCAACAAAACCAATAAACAATAACCCCTAAACAATAAGGGAGGGAAGGGAGGGTGGCTGCCATCAACGACGGCACTGTGCTACACCCTCCCTCCCCAACCCACCTATCCTGGTGGGTAGTTCTGTCACAACCGTCGTTGGGAAAGGAGGACCAAGGCGCAGCGGGAATGTGGATACTCATGTTTATTGATAAAAACAAGTAAAGTATCCACTGGAAAACCAAAAAAAACAATACTCACAACGGCAACAGTGTGGCAGGCTAAAACTAATGCAGTGCACACAAACAACTACCCACAATCCCAAAGAAAAACACACCCTTCTATATAGGACTCCCAATCAAAGGCAACTCAACACACCTGCCTTCAATTGGGAGTCCCATCCCCAACACAAACCCTTAACATACAAACAACCTGCCACATCCTGACCACAACTGATACAATACCTCCCTCTGCTGGTCAGGATGTGACACGCATTGACTGACCTTCATGTCTTAAAGTAATGATGGACTGTTGTTTCTCTTTGCTTATTTGAACTGTTCATGCCATAATATGGACTTGATATTTTACCAAATAGGGATATCTTCTGTATACCACCCCTACCTTGTCACAACACAACTGATTGGCTCAAACGCATTAAGAAGGAAATACATTCCACAAATTAACTTTTAACAATGCACACCTGTTAATTGAAATGCATTCCAGGTGACTACCTCATGAAGCTGTTTGAGAGAATGCAAAGAGTGTGCAAAAGCTTTCATCAAGGCAAAGGGTGGCTCCTTTGAAGAATCTCAAATATAAAATACATGTTGATATGTTTAACACTTTTTTGGTTACTACATAATTCCATGTGTTATTTTATAGTTTGATGTCTTCACTATTATGCTACAATGTAGAAAACAGTAAAAATAAAGAAAAAACCTGGAATGAGTAGGTGTGTCCAAACTTTTGACTGGCTCTGTATATGTTTTACTTATAATTTTTTGTTGTTGACAAAATGAGGTATTGTGTAATGTGAGTCAGAGTCGGCCACCTGGTTAGTAGCAGCGGGTGGTACGTTTCGCTCTTTGAGTGATTGATGATTGTATAGTTAGTTGGTCATTGTTAGCCTCCCCACTCTGGTTTCAATAGGCGGCTAGGTGGTTGATGAATCTGTGTCCCTATTGGTGGTATTGTACCTGCTCACAATCAATGTGGAGCAGCCGCCCTCCATATAAAAAGGCCCTCTATCATGGAGAACCACAATGCTTTTGCATAATGTTCTCTCTCCTCTACTGCTCTCTTTTATGTGGTTGTGTTTGGCCAGAATAGATTTCTGCTAGGCTACGTGCTACAGTTATATATTACAAAGACTATGATCCAAAAATGAGACATTGTCTTAGAGAAATGTAGATGTACTGTCCAATGGAGAAGACTGATGAACTAGTATAGGCAGAAAGAGGAGAGTCGAGGAGACTGGAGAGAGAGGATATATCAGAGAGAGGAGCGGATGTAAGAGAGAGAGGCGAGGATGTAAGAGAGAGAGAGAGGAGAGGAGAGAGAGGAAAAGGGAGAGAAGAGGATAGCAGAGGATATAGGATAGAGAGGAGAGAGATGAGAGGAGAGGATATAGCAAAGAGAGGAGTGAAGAGGATTGGAGAGGATATAACAGAGAGGAGAGGATATAACAGTAGAAGAGATAGCAGAGAGAGGAGAGGAGATGAGAGTATATATCAGAGAGAGCAGAGAAGAGGAGAGGATATAGCAGAGAAAGGACAGTTTGATAAGAGGAGAGGAGACGATAGAGAGGAGAGGAGAGGATATAACAGAGCGACGGGAGGATATAGCAGAGAGGGAAGAGGAGAGGATTTGACAGAGAGCAGAGGAGATAATATAGCAGAGAGAGGAGAAATAGCAGAGAAAGGAGAGGAGAGGACATAACAGAGAGAAGAGATGAGAGGAGTGGATATAGCAGAGAGAGGAGAGGAGAGGAGAGGAGAGGAGAGGATATAGCAGAGAGAGGAGAGGAGAGGATATAACAGAGAGAGGAGAGGATATAACAGAGAGAGGAGAGGATAGGATATAGCAGAGAGGAGAGGAGAGGAGAGAAGAGGAGGGGATATAACAGAGAGAGGAGAGGAGATAAGAGGATATATGAGAGGATATAACAGAGAACGGATAGGATATAACAGAGAGAGGAGAGGATATAACAGAGAGGAGAGGATACAAGAGAGAAAGGAGAGGATACAAGAGAGAGGAGAGGATATAACAGAGAGGAGATGATATAACAGAGAGAGGAGAGGAGATAAGAGGATTTATGAGAGGATATAACAGAGAACGGATAGGATATAACAGAGAAAGGAGAGGATATGATATAGCAGAGAGAGGAGAGGAGAGGATATAGCAGAGAAAGGAGAGGAAAGGAGAGGATATAACAGAGAGAGGAGAGAAGACAAATGGATATAGTATAGAGAGGAAAGGATATATCAGAGAGAGGACAGAAGAGCTGTGGATATAGCAGAGAAAAGAGAGGAGATGATATAACAGAGAGAGGAGCAGAGAGGAGAAGATATACCAGAGAGAGGAAAGGAGAAGATATACCAGAGAGAGGAAAGGAGAAGATATAACAGAGAGAGGAGAGGATATAACAGAGAGAGGAGAGGACATAACAGAGAGAGGAGAGGATATAACAGAGACAGGAGAGGATATAACAGAGACAGGAGAGGATATAACAGAGAGAGGAGAGGATACAACAGAGAGAGGAGAGGATACAAGAGAGAGAGGAGAGGATACAAGAGAGAGGAGAGGATACAAGAGAGAGGAGAGGATATAACAGAGAGGAGAGGATACAACAGAGAGAGGAGAGGATACAACAGAGAGAGGAGAGGATACAAGAGAGAAAGGAGAGGATATAACAGAGAGAGGAGAGGATACAACAGAGAGAGGAGAGGATATAACAGAGAGGAGAGGATACAACAGAGAGAGGAGAGGATATAACAGAGAGAGGAGAGGATATAACAGAGAGAGGAGAGAATACAACAGAGAGAGGAGAGGATACAAGAGAGAGGAGAGGATACAAGAGAGAGGAGAGGATACAAGAGAGAGGAGAGGATACAAGAGAGAGGAGAGGATACAACAGAGAGAGGAGAGGATACAACAGAGAGAGGAGAGGATACAAGAGAGAGGAGAGGATACAAGAGAGAGGAGAGGATATAACAGAGAGGAGAGGATACAACAGAGAGAGGAGAGGATACAAGAGAGAAAGGAGAGGATACAAGAGAGAAAGCAGAGGAGAGGATACAACAGAGAGAGGAGAGGATACAAGAGAGATAGGAGATGATACAAGAGAGAAAGGAGATGATACAAGAGAGAAAGGAGAGGATACAAGAGAGAAAGGAGAGGATATGATATAACAGAGAGATGAGAGGAGAGGAGAGAAGAGAGGAGAGGATATAGCAGAGAGATTAGAGGAGAGGAGATGAAAGGAGAGAAGAGAAGAAAATATATATAGCAGAGAGAGGAGAGGAGTCGATATAACAGAGAGGGGAGAGGAAAGGATATAGCAGAGAGAGGAGAGGAGATGATTTAACAGAGAGAAGAGAGATGTGGAGAGGTTATAGCAGAGAGAGGAGAGGATTTAGCGGAGAGAGTAGAGTAGAGGAGTGGATATAACAGAGAGAGGATATAGTGGAGAGAGAGGAGATGGCAGAACAGCAAATTCTGACCAGATAGCAGGGAAGCAGTATTCCTGGGAGGCTGTTTTTCTCAACAAAGATTGATGTGAGTGGACAGTATCCCTGGGCTGCTGGGACACTGTGCCACACTCTGTCTCTAGTCTCTCTCTCTGTGTGCCCACAGAGTCCCCCATGCCAGCCAGAGCCATGCCACTCAGGTGATCTAACATCACAATCACAGCCTGGCCCTGCTCTGTTTTACAGGATTTTGTCTGTCCTACCTGGGATGGTAGTCACCAGATGGCCATGCTAGAATGAACAACGGTGGCAGGAACCTCAGAACTAGACTAGCAGAAGAGTCATTTGTTGTAGGTTTTGTCCAGCTAGTATGAGGAGGCCATCTCTATCAACCACTTGAATGGCACATTTTAGATGTCTGCCTAAATAGACATACCCAAAAGTAATTAGACATACCCAAAAGTAATTAGACATACCCAAAAGTAATTAGACATACCCAAAAGTAATTAGACATGCCCAAAAGTAATTAGACATGCCCAAAAGTAATTAGACATGCCCAAAAGTAATTAGACATACCCAAAAGTAATGACATACACAAAAGTAATTAGTTTCATGATGGCCATAAACAATAACTAGTAATGCTGCATTCTCCAAGAAAGATTAAAATGTCAAATTTCTGGTAAAAACAGTTATCAAATTGTTGTATTCACATTTGAGGATGTATAGTAGTATAAATATGATCAAAATAGAAAATATCATATACAATGTAGTTCCTATTAAAAAAGATTTGCTGAATAGCGCTTGAAATAGTTGATATGCTTTAGAAATATAGTAGAAATGTAATTATAAAATGACTAACTATTAGATTTCACCTTCCTTACAACTGTAAAATATGTATCTGTATGTTTAGTGTTAGAGAAAAGTTGAATATCATCTGAAGGTCTATCTTGATTAAGCTTGGCTTCCTGAACTCATTAGGAACTGGCCTTTCATCTCATATTAATATTGTACGTCTTTGATGAAAACAAAGTGATTTTGTTTCACATCTACAAATAATGTTCTTTTTTTTTTATTAAACTCGATATAAAACCCTTTGTAAGACGATGGAGCTCCTTCCTGTAGGAGACGCTCAGCTTTACAGTGCTAAGCGGCATTTGAGGCTGTGACGAACAGGTACCATTCCGACCACAAATTGACAGACAGTCAGACCAGCGAATGAGCGTTAAGCTGGGACTCCCAAGCCTCCAATGGCTGTAGATATGTGACCCGATACCGCAGAGGCTTGCGAGCTGAACTCTCGGCCAAAATCGCGTTGCTTGGCCAAAAATGTTGCAGAGCGAATTGGATTAACAGAGTTTAAGGGTTAAATGGAGAATTTGACTGTGACCAGAAGAATAGCATAGTGTCAAAATTACCCATTAACCTTAAAATATGACCACATGGCCACAACAGCATTGTGAACATGAGTTATAGTTTTCAACACTGAGGAAATATTTTCTCTAAATGACTGGTTGGTGTTTGTGTGACTGTGAAATCCAGTCGCCATTGACCTACCCTAACCAGGTGACAAAGAAGGAGAGTTCTCCCCTCAGGGTGTGTTGACATCAGTTATGAGACCTGTTCCTTAGCTGTGTGTTGTCTGTCTGTAGGCTGTGTTCTAGAATTGTGTGTCACCCATCGCTGTTTAATGCGCTCACACCACTGAGCTGCCCGCCCCTCACCGCCCTGCACCGGGCCCTCTGTCTAGGAAAAGCCTGGGTGATGAATGACCGACATTACTCCAGATGTTCTCCCTGGCTGGTAGGGGAGCTGACAGCAGAGAATAGGGGGTGATGGGCTAAGAGCAGGTCTGGGACCTGTGTAGATGTGGTGCTGCATTGATATCATGTCTATAGAGGAGACACTAATGTAAGATTATTTCATGAAAATGATTATTAGGCTCTGTTATTTTCTGAAGCACTTTTATACATTTCTATAATGTATGGAAACAGTTGTTTTGTCCTAAGGTGTTAATTACCTGGCAATTTATTATCTGCAATCTGATTGGCCAATGCTTTAATTGTGTTGGACAAGCTTTATTGACACTGGAAATGACGGACAGTTCTAGGGTGGTTGTTGATGGGTTATGACTAGAGGGGATCCAACTTTTCTCAAATCAACGTCAAAAGTTGAAATATTTTCCATTTAAGATAATCCTAACCTTTTTCTCAACATTAACCTAATTCTCCTAAACTGCTACGTTAATTATCCCAACCTGCTGCGTAAGTTTTTCTAACCTGCTCCAAAAAGTAAAATCCAAAGTTAATTTGACATATTGTGTTCATTGTGGTTTGACCATTAAAGAAGCTAAATACTTATCCGTCTCCATCCAGTCTGTACTCCTACCGAAAGTACCTCAACTTACACTAGTGACTGATATCTCATTTTGTGATATGTTTGTGTTGTTTTCAAAGTTATTCAGAGGTCATGGTTACTGATGATAACACTGTACACATACTCTGTAGATACACACTCATCTACAGTAGATGTTTTACATACTTGAACATGTGTGCAAACACACACTCAGTGACACGTGTGGAAAAATGGACATACCCGCACGCACGCACGCACGCACGCACGCACGCACGCACGCACGCACACACACACACACACACACACACACACACACACACACACACACACACACACACACACACACACACACACACACACACACACACACACACACACACACACCTATAAACATGAACAAGAAAGTGCCAGTACGTGGAAACAGTGCATCATCATTAAAGCAGATAATGCATAGCTGTAGTAGTTAACTGATCTCGGTGATCACGATCTGTTTTATCTATGTATTCCCCTGTGCAACAATTTTTTTTTCCTCCCTTAAACTTAGATGCTTAATGGTCTTCGTCCTAGCAGACAGCATAATGAGGTAGAAATGGGAGAGGCACAGGCATCTTAAAAGGAGGCAGAGGCTGTGTCAATGTCCCAAATGACACCCTATTCCCTATGTAGTGCACTACTTTTGACCAGGGCCCATACTTAGGGAATAGGGTGCCATTTGGGATGCACGGAGAGGCTAGAAAATTGGATTTCTCGGCAGAAGCCAATGGTAGTGTAAGTAATAACCCTTCTTGACCAAAGCCATGTATCAATGCCAAGAAGAGAGAGGGAGAGGGAGAGAGAGAGCGAGGGAGAGGGAGAGGGAGAGGGAGAGAGAGAGCGAGACAGAGGGAGAGAGCAAGAGAGTGAGAGAGGACAGCAGCACCTAGATCTTCTGCACAGATTCTGTCAGACCTGGCCCCTGACAGTAAATCTCAGTAAGACACAAATAATGGTGTTTCAAAAAAGGTCCAGTTGCCAGGACCACAAATACAAATTCCATCTAGACACCATTGCCCTAGAGCACACAGAAAACTATACATACCTCGGCCTAAACATCAGCGCCACAGGTACCTTCCACAAAGCTGTGAACGAGCTGAGAGACAAGGCAAGAAGGGCATTCTATGCCATCAAAAGGAATGTAAAATTTGACATACCAATTAGGATCTGGCTAAAAATACTTTAAACAGTTATTGAACCCATTGCCCTTTATGGTTGTGAGGTCTGGGGTCCACTCACCAACCAAGAATTCACAAAATGGGACAAACACCAAATTGAGACTCTGCATGCAGAATTCAGAAAAAAATATCCTCTGTGTACAACGTAGAACACCAAATCACGCCGCTAATTATCAAAATCCAGAAAAGAGGCGTTCAATTCTACAACCACCTACAAGGAAGCGATTGCCAATCCTTCCGTAACAAAGCCATCACCTACAGAGAGATGAACCTGGAGAAGAGTCCCCTAAGCAAGCTGGTCCTGGGACTCTGTTCACAGACACAAACAGACCCCACAGAGTCCCAGGACAGCAACATAATTATACCTAACCAAATAATTAGAAAACAAAAAGATACTACTTGACACATTGGAAAGAATTAACAAAAAAACAGAGCAAACTAGAATGCTATTTGACCCTAAACAGAGAGTACACAGTGGCAGAATACCTGACCACTGTGACTGACCAAAACTTAAGGAAGCTTTGACTATGTACAGACTCAGTGAGCATAGCCTTGCTATTGAGAAAGGCCGTCGTAGGCAGACCTGGCTCTCAAGAGAACACAGGCTATGTGCACACTGCCCACAAAATGAGGTGGAAACTGAGCTGCACTTCCTAACCTCCTGCCAAATGTATGACCATATTAGAGACACATATTTCCCTCAGATTACACAGACCCACAAAGAATTCGAAAACAAACCCAATTTTGATAAACTCCCTTATCTACTGGGGGAAATACCACAGTGTGCCATCACAGCAGCAAGATTTGTGACCTGTTGCCACAAGAAAAGGGCAACCAGTGAAGAACAAACACCATTGTAAATACAACCCATATTTATGTTTATTTATTTTCCCCTTTTGTACTTTAACTATTTGCACATAATATGACATTTGAAATGTCTTTATTATTTTGGAACATTTGTGAGTGTAATGTTTACTGTTCATTTGTATTTGTTTATTTCACGATCTACTTCACTTGCTTTGGCAATGTTAACATATGTTTCCCATGCAAATAAAGCCCTTAAATTGAATTGAGAGAGAGAGAGAGAGAGAGAGAGAGAGAGAGAGAGAGAGAGGAGAGAAGAGAGAGAGAGAGAGAGAGAGAGAGAGAGAGAGAGAGAGAGAGAGAGAGAGAGAGAGAGAGAGAGAGAGAGGAATTAGGGTCCTTACAATGCAACCCTATACACAGAGGATAACTCAGCTGTGTATATAGATGGGTTGAAAATGTACAAGGCTTTCATTTATAAAAAACATTTTTATACTTTTGTGTGACTCAATTTTGGAGACTTTTTCAGTGAGGAATTAGATAGCTTTGTGAAATCTTAGTTTGATTTGTACACAGTAGCAGGAAAGTGAAGCAGTTATTTCTTTGTTTATATGAGGTTGCAGAGTGTCCTGTCAGGATGTTGTGCAAGGAGAGATGCCTACAGTCAAGTGTGTGTGTTTGCGTCTCCACAAAATGCTGGATGATATGTGGCTTATGTACAGACAGAGGGAAATGCAAACCAAAAGATGAAGGGATGAGGAAGGGAGAGAGAGAGAGAGGCTCACATATAGGGTGTATACACACACACACACACACACACACACACACACACACACACACACACACACACACACACACACACACACACACACACACACATGCAGACCCCCGCATACACACTCTCCTCCAGCTCTGAGTTCATCCTATCCCGTCATCCACACTACTGGCCCTGTGGCTGGACATACTGCATCAGGCTACTGATCCATCCTGATGCCACACTGCTCTATGTATTACCACAATTATCCCAAATGTGACGAATTACCCTCCTCCACCAACCCCACCACCCCCCACCGTCCCCCACCCCCTCTGAGCTCTAGTACAGGCTTCCTGTGGAGAGTGGAAGACCTCAGGGCAAGAAATAATTAACTTGATAATGGCCTTTCTTCCATAGCCCATTCCTCTCGTTCTGTCTGTTTTCTCCTTTTCTACAAATTAAGCAGATAGGCTGGCTGATTGGAGGGACCCAGTTCCTTCCTAATAGCTTTTAGAAAGAGTGTATTTGGCAAGTAAACTGACATTTTAACTCAATAATGTGAAAAGGGCATCTCTTTTCAATGACTTCTTAAGAACCAGAAAAGGAGAAGCTATTTATTTCAAAACTTGCTCAATTCAGGAAGTAAACTGATAATTGTAAAAAGGTAAAAAGGTATCTATTTTTCACCCTATTCCCTTAGAGTCCAGGTCAAAAGTAGCACTCTACATTTGAGACAGCCATGGTGACTCCTACAGTAGGTGTGATTGGCTGAATTCCCACGGATGACACTGTAGTTATTATATCCCTTAACCTTCCAACTGTCTGCCGTTTATACTTGGGCCATATACCATTTATACCGTATACCGTTTGTACCGTATACCGTTTATACCACATACCGTTTATACCGTATACCGTTTATACCGTATACCGTTTGTACCGTATACCGTTTATACCGTATACAATTTATACCGTATACCGTTTATACCACAAACCGTTTATACCGTATACCGTTTATACCGTATATACCACATACTGTTTATACCGTATACCGTTTATACCACATACCGTTTATACCGTATACTGTTTATACTGTATACTGTTTATACCACATACCGTTTATACCGTATACCGTTTGTACCGTATACCGTTTATACCACATACCGTTTATACCACATACCGTTTGTACCGTATACCGTTTATACCGTATACCGTTTATACCACATACCGTTTATACCGTATACCGTATACCGTTTGTACCGTATACCGTTTGTACCGTATACCGTTTATACCGTATACCGTTTATACCACATACCGTTTGTACCGTATACCGTTTGTACCGTATACCGTTTATACCGTATACCATTTATACCACATACCGTTTATACCGTATACCGTATACCGTTTGTACCGTATACCGTTTATACCGTTTATACCACATACCGTTTATACCACATACCGTTTATACCACATACCGTTTATACCGTATATCGTTTATACCACATACCGTTTATACCGTATACCGTTTGTACCGTATACCGTTTATACCACATACCGTTTATACCGTATATCGTTTATACCGTATACCGTTTATACCACATACCGTTTATACCGTATACTGTTTGTACTGTATACCGTTTATACCACATACCGTTTATACCGTATACTGTTTGTACCGTATACCGTTTATACCATATACCGTTTATACCGTATACTGTTTGTACCGTATACCGTTTATACCACATACCATTTGTACCGTATACCGTTTATACCATATACCGTTTATACCATATACCGGGGTATATTCCGAAATACCGACAAAATGATTTTCAGCAGGGGCTGTGGGGGTGTGCATTTGGTTTGCTAACTTAATAGCTAAGTGCCTAGATGTCAAGATAAAGCTTCTTGGTTACAGCAGAGACATTCAATCCCCACCTGGATCAAGAGCCCTGTTTTTTAACATGTTTTTTATAGTGCCCCTTGTGTGCACGTTCCGTAACACCGTATACCCCGGGATGGTACAGAAACGGTATGACTGTATGGAAATCGGGACACTGCACAACATGCTGTTGTAAAAAGCAGAATGACCTGTAATAGGCTTACTGCATCCCCCTTCCCCCTGCTCAGCACAGATTGGCTAATAAAGGCTCAACGTGTTCACTGTGATTCTGGGTTTTAGTGGCCAATTTGGGCTTATCCGGTATCGTGAGAGAACCAAAGTGGTTTGAAACCTGCCACACTTGCTGTTGTTATCCCGTGGTAATCTGAGACTGGGTGCGCGACACCAACCATGATGCCAATAGTCAAAGGCTGCTTCCCAATATGGCACCCTATTCCCCACATAGTGCACTTCTTTTGACCAGAGCCCTCAAAAGTAGTGCACTGTGTAGGGAATAGGATGCCATTTTGGACGAAGTCTAATAAACCTCTCCAGCTGTGAACCTAGGGAGAGAGATAGGCTCGGGCCAAACAACTGGCTTCTTTAGGAGCTCTGAGCTTCTGTCTGTCAGAGTAGATTTTAGAGGCAATCAGAGTCTTCTGGTTACACTCTAGACTGGGGGAGGGTTTTAATGGCTTTTTGGTGTGTGTAAGGAAGTGAAGTGATGTGGGAGGAACAGATTGAAAAAAGCCACCATGTCCTCCCTCTCTCCTCTCCACACTCAGTCAATCAATGTTGGACTTTCACTGAATACTCCTGGGTTTGTTGTATAAATGTTACCACAGAGTCAGAATGCTCAGTGCATACACACCCCCATCTCCTCTCCACTCCTCCCTCCATTCCCTTCTCTTCCTCCCTCTCCATAGCCTTTCATGAGATCTCAATGGGAATCTGGTTGACATGTGTCGTATCGGTCCCAGCTCTCTCAATTTCCGCTGCTGCATGTCTTTATGGTCATTTGAAAAAAAGGAGGTCATTCTCTCCGCATGAGTGGACCAGTTTATTGCCCAATAGGGCTAGGTGATGGGGAACAAACACACACACTCTCAAGCACACACACACTCCATCCTCAGTGAGCGGTACTGTAACGTTACTGGTGGTGCCCATAGAGCTGCATGTGAAAATAGTGATGACTGACTCGATGAGTCTGTTGCCTGTTTGTCAATAGATTACGTTTGGGACTGTTTGACCTAAATTGAGGCTTGAAACCCTCCCAGGCCCCCATGGGAAACCCTGTACAGTTATTGATCTAAATACAGCGGAACCACAGGACGGCACTTGGAAAGAGAGAAGGGTACACGTGACTCAAAGTCAGATTATTAAATCCTTTTGAAGGAGCTGGATATTGAGAGATTATATTGACCAGGAATATATTTTTCCTGGAAAGTAATGAATGTTACTGTAACTGATTTTGTTTTCCGCTTCATTGATTTCAATATAGTGTAGGTGGCTGTTGTCGATTAAGCGAAACCTGAGTTTTCATTTTTTACATTTATTTTATGAACGATACTGGACAGCACATTTAAATAGACATTTTTACCTGTGATACAATCACTTGTTGCCACACAAAGTATCCCCCACCTCCCTGTATGGTGCGTTTCAATGGCTGTGTCTATGTCCCAAATAGCACCTGTGTTCCATTAAAACGCAATACTTCTGACCAGGGCCCACAGAGCTCTGGTCAAATGTAGTGCACTATATAGGGAAAATGGTGCCATTTGGGACGTATCCTATGTCTAGTTGAGAGGATTAGTTAGGTCAGACTGTGTGTCAGGGAAATATATAATCTGTTTTATACAGAGCCTTGCAAAAGTATTCAGACCCCTTGGATTTTTTGACATTTTATTGTGTTATAAAGTGCGACTTGAATTTAATTGTCATTTTTTTGTCAACAATCTACAGAAAATACTCTGTAATGTCAAAGTGGAAAAAAAATATAGTTCTAGTCAAAAGTTTGGACACACCTACTCATTCAAGGGTTTTTATTTATTTTGTACTATTTTCTACATTGTAGAATAATAGTGAAGACATCAAAACTGTGAAATAACATGGAATCATGTAGTAACCAAAAAAGTGTTAAACAAAACAAAATATATTTATATTTGAGATCCTTCAAAATAGCCACCCTTTGCCTTTGACAGCTTTGCACACGCTTGGCATTCTCTTAACCAGCTTCACGAGGTTGTCACCTGGAATGTATTTCAATTAACAGATGTTCATTTGTGAAATTTCTTTCCTTCTTAATGCGTTTGAGCCTATCAGTTGTGTTGTGACAAGTCAGGGGTGGTATACAGAAGATAGCCCTATTTGGTAAAAGATCAAGTCCATATTATGGCAAGAACAACTCAAATAAGCAAAGAGAAATGACAGTCCATTATTACTATATGACATGAAGGTCAGTAAATCAGGAACATTTCAAGAAATATACATTCATTGTATAGTCGTTGCATAAGTATTCAGCTCCCTGAGTCAATACATGTCAGAAAACCCTTTGGCATCGATTATTGCAGTGAGGCTTCTTGGGTAAGTCTACGGTAAGTGTTGGGTAAGATTTGAACACCTGGATTGTGCAGTATTTACCCATTATTCTTTTTAAATTCTTCAAGCTTTGTCCTTGTTGATCATTGTTTGCCAGCAGTTTTCAAGTATTGCCAGAGATTTTTAAGCAGAGTTAAGTCAAAACTGTAACTTGGCCATTCAGGAATGCAATAAGAATATTTAAATATAAATATATGTATGAACAATGACAGAGCGTCATAGGCTAATATGCAATAGATAGTATAGAATACAGTATAAACATACACTACCATTCAAAAGTTTGCGGTCACTTAGAAATGTCCTTGTTTTTGAAAGAAAAGCTATTTTTTTGTCCATTAAAATAACATAAAATTTATCAGAAATACAGTGTAGACATTGTAATTGTTAATGTTGTAATTTACTATTGTAGTTGGAAAAGACAGGTTTCTTATGGAATATCTACATAGGTGTACAGAGGCCCATTATCAGCAACCATCAGTCCTGTGTTCCAATGGCACGTTGTGTTAGCTTAACCCAGTCTCAACGTCAACAGTGAAGAGGCAACTCTGGGATGCTGGCCTTCTGGTGTTTTGCTGGTACTATTTAATTAAGCTGACAGTTGAGGACTTGTGAAGCATCTGTTTCTCAAACTAGACACTCTAATGTACTTGTCCTCTTGCTCAGTTGTGCACAGGGGTCTCCCACTCCTCTTTCTATTCTGGTTAGAGCCAGTTTGCACTGTTCTGTGAAGGGAGTAGTACACAGCGTTGTACGAGATCTTCAGTTTCTTGGCAATTTCTCGCATGGAATAGCCTTCATTTCTCAGAAGGCTATTCTGAAGGGTTGAGATCCAGGGCCTCAAGCTTAATGATGAGCTTGGAGGGTACTATGGTGTTGAATGCTGAGCTGTAGTCAATGAACAGCATTCTTACATAGGTATTCCACTTGTCCAGATGGGGCAGGGCAGTGTGCAGTGTGATGGCGATTGCATCGTCTGTGGACCTATTGGGGTCTTAAGCAAATTGAAGTGGGTCTAGGGTGACAGGTAAGGTGGAGGTGATATGATCCTTCACTAGTCTCTCAAAGCACTTCATGATGACAGAAGTGAGTGCTACGTGGCAATAGTCATTTAGTTTAGTTAACTTTGCTTTCTTAGGTACAGGAACAATGGTGGCCATCTTGAAGAATGTGGGGACAACAGACTGGGATAGGGAGAGATTGAATATGTCCGTAAACACACCAGCCAGCTGGTCTGCTCATGCTCTGGGGATGCGGCTCTGGATGCCATCTGGGAGGGTTAACACGTTTAAATGTCTTACTCACATCAGCCACAGAGAAGGAGAGCCCACAGTCCTTGGTAGCGGGCTATGTCAGTGGCACTGTATTATCCTCAAAGTGGGCAAAAAAGGTGTTTAGTTTGTCTTGAAGCAAGACTTCGGTGTCCGTGATGTTGCTGGTTTACTTTTTGTAGTCCATGATTTTCTGTAGACCCTGCCACATATGTCTCGTGTCAGAGCCACGACTTCACTTTGTCTCTATACTCACATGTTGCTTGTTTGATTGCCTTGCGGAGGGAATAACTGCACTTTTGTATTCGGCCATATTCCCAGTTGCCTTTCCATGGTTAAATGCGGTGGTTTGCGCTTTCAGTTCCACGGTTTCTGGTTAGGGTAAGTTTTAATAGTCACAGTGGGTACAACATCTCCTATACACTTCCTTAGAAAATCACTGTATCAGTGTATACGTCGATGTTATTCTCTGTGGCTACCCGGAACATATCCCAGTCTGCGTGATCAAAACAATCTTGAATCGTGGATTATGATTGGTCAGACCAGCGTTGAATAGTCCTTAGCACGGGTACTTCCTGTTTGAGTTTCTGCCTACAGGAAGGGAGGAGCAAAATGGAGTCATGGTCAGATTTGCCGAAACGAGGGCGGGGAAGGGCCTTGTATGCATCGCGGAAGTTAGAGTAACAGTGGTCCAGCGTTTTTCCAGCGCGAGTGCTTCAGACGATATGCTGATAGAATTTAGGTAGCCTTGTTCTCAAATTAGCTTTGTTAAAGTCCCCAGCTACACTAAATGCAGCCTTAGGATATATGGTTTCCAGTTTGCATTTAGTCCAGTGAAGTTCCTTGAGGGCAGTTGTGGTATCTGCTTGAGGGGGCATATACATGGCTGTGACAATAACGGAAGATAATTATTTTGGGAGATAATACGGTCGGCATTTAATTGTGATGAATTCTAGGTCAGGTGAACAAAAGGACTTGAGTTCCTGTATGTTGTTACAATTACACCATGCGTCGTTAATCATGAAACATACAACCTCGCTCTTCTTCTTTACGGAGAATCCAGGTGGCTTTACCAACAGCATATCCCGAGAGAGCCATGTTTCCGTGAAACAGAGTATGTTACAATCCCTGATGTCTCTCTGGAAAGCACCCCTTGCCCTATTTCCGTCGACCTTGTTATCTAGGGACTGGACATTAGTGAGTAATATACTCGGAAGCAGTGGGTGGTGTGCGCGCCTCCGAAAGTCTGACCAGAAGACCACTCCGTCTTCCTCTTCTCCGGCGGCGTTGTTTTGGGTCGGCCTCTGGGATCAGTTCAAATGCCCTGGGTGGTGCGGACAAAGGTTCCGCTTTGGGATAGTCGTATTCCTGGTCGTAGTGCTGGTCGTAGTGCTGGTAAGTTGTCGTCGCTCTGATAACCATTAGTTGTTCCCAGCTGTACGTAATAACACTTAAGATTTTCTGGGCTAACAACAAGAAATAGTACATAAAAAAACTAAATACTGCAATGTTACCTAAGGACTAGAAGCGAGGCAGCCCTCTCTGTCGGCACCGCCTTAGCTGATACACCACCATGCTTGAAAATAAGGAGGCAGTTACTCAGTGAGGCGTTGTGTTGGATTTGACCCAGACATAAGGATTTGCATTTGGCCAAAATGTTTGCCATGTTTTTTTTTGCAGTATTACTTTAGTGCCTTTTTGCATGCACAATATTCTGTATATTTGTATTCTTTTCACTTTGTCTCTCTCTCTCTCTCACTCTCACTCTCTCCCTGTCTTTCATTTCATTCCACTTCCATATTTGTCTGAGCCATTAGCCGTCTCCAAATGGAGGCCTGGAATTTGGCATGTCATATGTTGTGGCCCTGTGAGGGCTGTGCATGTCATTAGCTAACGGACAGCCTGTGTGTCGAGAGCAGATTATGTGTGCCACAGTTCTCTCCATCAAGGATCACCAGTCAACACACACACACACTTTTACACACACACACACACACACACACACACACACACACACACACACACACACACACACACACACACACACACACACACACACTTGTTTTTCTATTCTTGTGGGGACCTAAAATGTATGCACTGTTGGTTAAGGGCTTGTAAGTAAGATTTTCACAATAAGGTCTACACCTGTTGTATTCGGAGCATGTCACAAATACAGTTTGATATGATTTGAAGGGTGATTCATCACTCTAGAGAACGTGTTTCCACTGCTCCAGAGTCCAATGGTGGCAAGCTTTACACCATTCCAGCCAACCCTCGGCCATGGAAACCCCTTTCGTGAAGCTTCTGACGAACCGTTCTTGTGCTGATGTTGTTTCCAGAGGCAGTTTGGAACTCGGTCATCAGTGTTGCAACTGAGGACAGACTATTTTTAAACATTACGTGCTTCAGCATTTGGTGGTCCCATTCTGTGAGTTTGTGTGGCCTACCACTTCGCGGCTGAGCCGTTGTTGCTCCTAGACGTTTCCACTTCACAATAACAGCACTTACAGTTGACAGGGGCAGCTCTAGCAGGGCAGAAATGTAATAACTGACTTGGTGAAAAGGTGGCATCCTATGACAGTGCCACATTGAAAGTCACTGAGCTCTTCAATAAGGCCATTCTACTGCCAATATTTGTCAATGGAGATTGCATGACTGTGTGCTCGATTTTTTTACACCTCTCAGCAACAGGTGTGGCTGAACTAGCAGAATCCACTAATTTAAAGTATCCACATACTTTTGTATATATAGTGTAGCTTGGGCAGGATAGACGTAACATGTGGTATTCAAAGTCGGGGTCGCAAACCTTTGTGGGGAACTGCAGTGGGGTTGCCGGGGTGGAAATTAAAAGTCCAGATTATTTTATTGGTTTCACTTCATTTTAATAAGAGCTGAAAATGCAATCAATTTAAGGTTATTTGTTGATTTAAAAATATAAATTTACCGATTTGAAGGTTTTATATCATTAGATTTTGGGTGGGGTCCCCAGAAATTCTGGTAGAAAAAGGTTCCCCGCTGAAAAAGTTTGAATACCACTGTCTTAGACTCTGACGTACTGTATGACATTAACTAGATTTGTCTACTACTGGGTTCTAAGGCATATCTGATGCAGAGAGCAGAACTGTACAGTGTCTAAAGATGGGACAGTCAGCCATAATTGTGGAGAGAACGGTTGGTTGGTTTTATGAGTACTTGTTCTTGCGACACCTGTCTCCTTCTCTCTGTCTCTCACTGTTCATAAACTGCATCCACCATTAACCCCTACACGTCTCCACTTTCTGAGTAGTTTATGATTAATGCCTCTGTGATTGTGCCATCCAATCACATGCTAAATATAGCTGTCAAACACCAAGCTCCACCAAGCTCCCGGCCCGGCTTCCTCCTTTATTTACAGCTCAAAAGCGTTGCCTTGTGGGTTGCCTAGGCAACGTGGCGGTGGTCAAAGCACCACCAGCATGCCAGATTGTGTGGCTGTGTGGATGAGTGTTTGACAGAAGTAGAGGGAGAGAGAGAATGTGAGAAAGCAGACTGGTCTGCATGTGTTTGACGCCGCTCAAAGCCCCCCCCCCCCCTTTCTCTCTTTCCCCCCTCCTCTCTCTGGCACTGAAAATAGCCCCAGCATAGTGGTGGTTGGCCGCTACTTTGTGACCGTTGAATGGGAGGCTTTTGGCCGTAAGGAATAATGGCTGGGGTGTAGAGTGAGGTCACCTTTTTCGTCCCCGGGGCCAGGAAACCATATTTCATCACAGACCTCATTGGAATGTATATCTGCTTATGGGGTGGCAGGTAGCCTGTCGGGTAGGAGCGTTGGGCCAGTAACCGAAAGATTGCTGGATCGAATACCTGAGTTGACAAGGTTAAAATCTGTCGTATTGCCACTGAGCAAGACAGTTAACCCACTGTTCCCGGGCGCTGATGACGTGGATGTGGATTAAGGCAGCCCTCCACACCTCTCTGATTCAGAGGGATTGGGTTAAATGTGGAAGACTCATTTCCCTGTTTCATCTGATGTCCTAACCCTATAGCGTTTGAAGATAAACAATAACTAGCGTGCTGTTTACATTTGAAGGATTCACAGGGAAGGGTGATGAAGGCATGGAACAGCCCGGTATGATGGCTTGTGTAAATCACACAAGCAGTGATATATATATCATGAAACATACAAAGATTCCTCCTGTGTTTTCAATCTAATGTGTGCTATGCATTCCTTAATGACAAACAGACCAATTGATGATCAGGCAAATCAAGGTTTCAAACATCCATGTTCAAATAATGATTACATACAAACCTTTGTTCTGGAATTGAAGGATGTATCCTGTAGTAATTTGGCAGACGCTCTTTACCAAAGCAATTTACGGTAGTGAGTGCATACATTATCAGACTTTTTCGTACTGATCCCCCATGGGAATGGGACCCACGACCCTGGCGTTGCAAGCGCCATCCTCTACCAACTCAGTACCGGTACCGAGTCAATGTGCGGGGGTACAGGTTAGTCGAGGTCATTTGTAGGTAGGGGTGAAGTGACTATGCATAAATAATAAACAGGGTTTGTGTTTCAGCATAGTAACATACAGAAAAGCTCACCTTCTGTAGTTCTGTAGTTTGGTAGCTGGTTGTGAGCAATTGGAAATAAATAAGAGTCGGGGGGGGGGGGGAGTGAGATGGAGACAGTGAGAGTGAGAGCAAGATAATATGTAAATGAGATATCTTTTTAAAAACCCTGCTGTTTTATTCAACCATGTGGACAAGATATCGTATGCCCGCTGCGCATAATCACCTACTCTCTCATTTCACACTAGGCTTTCCACGGTCTCACAGCTATTTTGGACTCGGTTAACTGAATATATAAGATGTGCCAGTGAATGCACACGTGTGAACCATGTGTATTCCTGACTATGGGGAGTAATATGTTTTATTATGCCAAATTGAGAGACGAGGAGGAAGATACATAAGGGTTTTTTATGTTTTAAACTGTACAAATACTTTTACCTACAATCAATCAATCAATATGCACCTGTACATTGAAAATCTGTAAATAGCTCATCCAACTACCTCATCATCATATTGTTATTTATTTTGCTCCTTTGCACCCCAGTACCGCTACTTGCACACTCATCTGTGTTGTTGTTTGTGTCGCGCTGCTTTGCTTTATCTTGGCCAGGTCGCAGTTGTAAATGAGAACTTGTTCTCAACTAGCCTACCTGGTTAAATAAAGGTGAAATAAAAAGTTAAATAAAAACAATATTGATATAACAGACATGAGGATGTCAACACACTAAACTATTTCAAAATTATACCAGTCACTACAACTATGTATGCTGCTCCAGCCAGAGACAACGCTACATACGTAACAAAATGTTAGAGCATGATACACAATAAAGCCCGAAGGCTTATTTCCATTGAGGTCCTCTGTACGATTTCTCATCCCTGCCACTGAGTCGCACAGCGCCTTCTAGGAAGAAATCTAGTTCAGCGTGAAACCACCTCACAAGTGGAGCTTCTCTGCGCCAAGGTGGACATCGCCTCAGACTCTATATAAACACAGGAGAACATCCTGAATTGATTGGCAATAATTATGTCCAAGAAGTGTTTACCGCAGACTAGGATATGGTTGCAAACTCAGAAAATCACAGAAAACCATTTAGAGAGCTCATATAGCAATCAATAGACCTATTCCATCTCTCTCTCTCTCCCGTTCTCTCTCTCTCCCCTGTTCTCCCTCTTTCCCCTGTTCTCTCTCTCTCCTGTTCTCTCTCTCTCCTGTTCTCCCTCTCTCCCCTGTTCTCTCTCTCCCCTGTTCTCTCTCTCCCATTCTCTCTCTCTCCCCTGTTCTCTCTCTCTCCTGTTCTCTCTCTCTCCTGTTCTCCCTCTCTCCCCTGTTCTCTCTCTCCCCTGTTCTCTCTCTCCCATTCTCTCTCTCTCCCCTGTTCTCTCTCTCTCTCCTGTTCTCCCTCTCTCCCCTGTTCTCTCTCTCCCCTGTTCTCTCTCTCCCATTCTCTCTCTCTCCCCTGTTCTCTCTCTCTCCCCTGTTCTCTCTCTCGCCCCTGTTCTCCCTCTCTCCTGTTCTCCCTCTCCCCTGTTCCATCTCTCTCGCCCCTGTTCTCCCTCTCTCTTGTTCTCCCTCTCTCCTGTTCTCTCCCTCTCTCCTGTTCTCTCTCTCTCTCTCCCATTATCCCTCTTTCCTGTTCTCACTCTCTCCTTTTCTCTCCCTCTCTCCTGTTCTCTCTCCCCTATTCCATCTCTCTCGCCCCTGTTCCATCTCTCTCGCCCCTGTTCTCCCTCTCTCTTGTTCTCCCTCTCTCCTGTTCTCTCTCTCTCTCCCGTTCTTCCTCTCTCCTGTTCTCCCTCTCTCCTGTTCTCTCTCTCATCCCCGTTCTCCCTCTCTCCTGTTCTCCCTCTCTCCTGTTCTCTCTCTCTCTCATCCCTGTTCTCCCTCTCTCCTGTTCTCCCTCTCTCCTGTTCTCTCTCTCTCTCTCTGCCGTTCTCCCTCTCTCCTGTTCTCTCTCTCTGTCCCCTGTTCTCTCTCTCTCTCTCCTGTTCCGTCTCTCCCCCCTGTTCTCTCTCTCTCCTGTTCTCCCTCTCTCCCGCAATTCTACAGAGCAAAGAGCGTTGCCATAGTGATGTGAGATGGCTGCATTCTGCTGTAGCAGGATGGCCTCTCTCTCTCTCTCTCTCTCTCTCTCTCCTCTCGTATGTACTCATACATTGTATAAACATTTATTGCAATGCTACATATTCACCTACAGTAAAAATGATGCAGGTATGCATTACATAAGTGTAGGAGCCTCATATAAATGTAGCTCATTTGTTGGCTTCATGTGCCTCATAAAATAAAACAAACACTTTTCCTGAACACCAAGGTCCAAATGGCACCCTATTCCCTATGTAGTGCACTTCTTTTGACCAGAGCCCCTTTGAGCCCTGGTCAAAAGTAGGGCACTATATAGGGTATAGGGTGCCATCATGGAAGGCATCCCCATACTGCTGTGCTGCTGTAAGAGGTGTGCAATACAAAACATAATTACATCTGTGCTTTCACTTTTGCATGCCAGCCACATCCCAGCCCAAAATAGCCCAGAAAAATGTTATGCAGCTTTTTAACTCCCTCCCTCCCTCCCTCCCTCCCTCCCTCCCTCCCTCCCTCCCTCCCTCCCTCCCTCCCTCCCTCCCTCCCTCCTTACCCCAAACCTCCACTCTCTCCCCATGCAGTGTGACAACGCCAAGGGATTGAGGGCCTTCTTCGATGCCATATGCTACGGACCCAAACACCTGATGATCTTTGGAGGGGTGTGTCCGTCCGTGACGTCCATCATTGCTGAGTCACTGGAGGGGTGGAACCTAGTGCAGGTAGGAACTACAGTCTAGTTATTATGAGGAGGAGGGTTGGTCTGTTCCAGCTGGATTTGACCTCTTTTTGAGTCTTTTTTTGCTTTTCTGGAGTTCCCTTTTAATATGATGTGAGATGGGACAAATGTGAGTTTTGAGATTTTATGATAGGCTTGTGTGTGTGTTTGTGTGTGTGTGTGTGTGTGTGTGTGTGTGTGTGTGTGTGTGTGTGTGTGTGTGTGTGTGTGTGTGTGTGTGTGTGTGTGTGTGTGTGTGTGTGTGTGTGTGTGTGTGTGTGTGTGTGTGCTTGAGGTGTTAAGCCCAGTGACAGGATTCATTTGTACGTTTGTGAGTGGCTGAGCCTATAGTCTTATGTTGCTGTAGATGGGGTCTGGGCTGGGGTCCCTGAGAGGTCCTAACTCATGGTTTAATCCTTCATTAACCTCACCAGAGTAAATAGCTAATTGGTATGGCTTTAATCCGCTCGAATCCTTATCCATTTCAGAAACCAAAAAATGGGAGGAAAACTGAGGAAATATTAAAGCTAAGCCTCAAATGGCAACCTATACCCTTTATAGTGCACTACCCTTTGGGCCCAGGTCAAAAGTAGTGCACTACATAGGGAACAGGGTGCCATTTGGGACGCAGCCTACATTGTGGGCCTATAACAGCTTTATTAAACAGAGAGATTAATATCAATGGCTTGCCTTTTATCTCTTTATTTGCCAATATCACTGGGCTATATTATAGAGATTGAATGTACTGTACTGTACTGAATAAAATCCAGTTTGGATTTATGAGAGGGAAACATGTTTAGATATATGGTATCATTAGATTTCATGAAAGAATCATAGGACTTAAATATGCATAGAAAATATGATCTGAAGGCTATCTGGCCAAAGATGAAATGAGAGAAGCCGTTTTTTCTCCGGTGGAGGTTATCTTAATTTATACCTTGGCATTGTTAAATACTCCTTTCTGATTGGCTTGAAAGGCATTCTAGTGTGTGCATTTTTTCCCTATAATGCACAGTGGAATTCAATGGCTAAGCATGAGACGAGGCAACATTACATGCCATACGTAAACTGTTGGCCTCTTGAGTCATTACGTACACTGTCTCTCTCTCGTGGTACGCTATTGGTATTGCGCTATAAAGGAGAAATTGTGCTTCTCTCAATTTCCATTCGCTGACTAAATTGCCTGAACAAGAGATTATATAGATAAAAGGCTAGCACATACTCTGGCTATGCAGCGGAGATTGTACAACTCAAGTGACTCTAACTGAATGTCAC
Source organism: Salmo salar (assembly GCF_965601325.2). Taxonomy (NCBI): domain Eukaryota; kingdom Metazoa; phylum Chordata; class Actinopteri; order Salmoniformes; family Salmonidae; genus Salmo; species Salmo salar. The sequence goes on along the minus strand of NC_138304.1, from coordinate 90,346,385 downwards.
CCAGATAATTCTCATCAGACAGTTATTGTAAACAGCCAGAAGTTCATTCTTCTGGATCCTGTCAGGTCGCAGTATTTGGAAAGAAAGGCTGCAGGGCAGAACTAGGAATTGGAGAAAAAAGATATGCCAGAGGAACTTGGATTATAGTTCAGCTTCCTCTATTTCCTTGAACATTCAGTAACCAGGTGAAAAGTTGGAGAAATAAAAGTGGTTCTTTCAAAATTGTACTAAGTTGAAATGAAAAGACAGGCTACTGACAGTTTTCTGTTCAGAAAGATGCTTATCCCACCTTCTCTCTCTCGCTTTCTTTCTCCCTCTTCTCTCTGTCCCCTCTCTCCCTCTCTCTCTCGACCTCCCCTCTCTCGCTCTCTTTCTCCCTCTTCTCTCTGTCCCCTCTCTCCCCCCTCTATTGACCCCTCTCTTGACCCCCTCTCTCCCTCTCTCTCTTGCTCTCTTTCTCCCTCTTCTCTCTGTCCCCTCTCTCTCCCTCTCTCTCGACACCCTCTCTTTCCCTCTCTTTCCCTCTCGCTCTCTTTCTCCCTCTTCTCGCTGTCCCCTCTCTCTCCCTCTCTTTCCCCTCTCTCCCCCTCTCGCTACCCCCTCTATTGACCCCTCTCTCGATCCCCTCTCTCTCCCTCTCTCTCTCTCCCTCTTCTCCCTGTCCCCTCTCTCCCTCTTTCTCGACCCCCTCTCTCTCCCTCTCTCTCTCGCTCTCTTTGTACCTCTTCTCTCTGTCCCCTCTCTCCCCCCCTCTCTCTCCCCCTTCTATTGACCCCTCTCTCGACCCCCTCTCTCTCCCTCTCTCTCTCTCTCTGTCTCTCTCTCTCTCTATCCCCTTTATGTCTCTCTCACTCTCACTCTCCCACTCTATCTTTCTCCCTGCTGTATTTTGGCCATTAGCTGTTAGGTTGGTATAAGACGTGTGTAAGACTGATGCAAATCTTCTCTAAAACAGCTGCCTCAGGTGCACAGTATTAGCCTGTCCCAAACGGCACCCTATTCCCTACATAGTGCGCTACTTTTGAGCAGGACCCTCTGGTGTATGTAGAAAATACGGTGCCATTTGGAACACAGCCCATGAAAATCCAGCCTCTTGTGTAGTGTTGCCACAAGCAAGGCTCTATTTTCTCTGGTGTTGGAGACACACGGGGGGGAAAAGGCATTTTCTTTAATTACCGGCTGAGACTGAATTAACTATTAACGACACCGCAGGAAAACAGATTCCACAAATCTCGTCCATAATGCATGTCCAAAAAAATGTCAGTTTAAAAGCTGTAATTGTTAGGACACACTACGGCGGTGCACTTTGAACATGATCCAATTCCATGGAATTCTGTTGAGTTATTGCAGAGTGAGACGGCCGTGTTGACCGTTGAGGCCATCTGGAAATTAAACATTGAATGGAGCAGGGTGAAGTTGCTCCTAGACACTGAGCTGGGGTCAGTTTTGCAATTTACGGTTGAGGTTAGGATTGAAGGAGAGGATCAGGGGATCAGGGGAGGGAAAGCTGGTCAGGGAGGGGAAGCTAGATCTATACCTAGGGGAACTTCAACCTGGAAACCTTGTGGTTTCATACAGTAATTATAAATAATCTATGTTCAATGCTGGTCCCTTTGCAGATCTAAATTGTGCTAGGTTAGCTGCCTCTCTCTCCATCTCCCTCTCTGGGCCCATTGACTTTCATCTGTCTCCCAGTGGAGGGAAGCAGACAGGAACAGGGCCTGGGCTGCAGGCTGTTGGAGGCAGCCTGGCTCCAAGCTGCAGACGTAGGCTAGTGCGTTGGGCCTTGACGTCAGCAGCCAGCGGGAGGTGCATTACTTTCCATCTCTGATCTATATGATTCAGCCTTAAGCCCTCTGTGAGGAGAATGGAAGCAAGGAAGAACAAGTTTGTGAAGTTTTATGGCATATTATATAGGAATGGAAACATATTGGTCGTTGTTATATCATCGATAAAGGCAAATGAAGAAGATACATGGGGCTTATTCTACTTTTGAAGTCAGGCGTTTTGTGGGAAGATATGCAGATTTCTAAATGGTTTCTATTGTGCTGCCTTATAGAAGCACATCATTTTCCTATACTAAGGAGAGACAGCTAAACAGTGTTTAGACAGGGTCTATAAGCGACTACTCTAGATACAGAACAGCAATTCCTGGGAAATGTTTTATTAAACAAAATATGTATTTACATATTTGTAAAAATAGATTTTTAATCAGGGAAGTGTTTCTTAATGAACTACAGTATAAGCTTTGAGGTGTTCAAAGCAGATCACCCCCCCCCCCCAACACACACACGAATACAGATACAGGCACACGCGTATGGATGCGTGCACACATACACAACCCCTCCCCCCACACACACACTCGCAGTGTTGCAGCACCGTGATCAGTTTGCAGGCACCATCTGCCATTGGATTTATATAACTACTGATCCGCAAGCAGCTCTCTCGCTCACATCCTGATTGTGACTCACGTCCCATGGTGTTGTTGGAGATACAGGCTCATCATTCCCCTCCTCTCTTCTCTGTTAAGCTCCAAGTACTCTTTATAGTGGTGTTGTGTAACTTACAGTTGGCTATGTGGTGAGAATGACTGAAAGCAAATTGAATGGAAGATAAGAATGCTATGAGGGCGAATAGACAGATGGTAAACGAGGGATGGAGAAGGATGGAGGGATAGATGGAGAGGACAGCAGGCTTTGAGAATTGGCTGAGAGAGAGAGAGAGAGAGAGAGAGAGAGAGAGAGAGAGAGAGAGAGAGAGAGAGAGGGGACAGCAGGCTTTGAGCATTGGCTGAGCGAGAGGGGGGAGAGAGAAGGTGAGAGAGAGAAAGTGCTAGAGAGACACACACACACACAAAGAGAGAAAGAGAGAGCGAGAGAGAAAGAAGGAGAGTGAGAGATGAGAGCTGTGTGTTGATGCCTGCTCTCATCAAAAGTATAGCTGATCGCCATTTATTGTCATCTTTTTCACTTTGCAAAACAATTCTTGGCGACCGTCTTGATAGAGGATTAAACTGGCAAGCTCCTCTCAACACTTCATTTAGAGAAAAATGATTGGCTCTCCCTTAAATCTCGGTGGCCGGCAGCCTGGTCCGAGACTCCAAATACGAGCCTTCCCTTGCGCCTGCTCCATGGTTTCTCCTCCGCAGAATGGCTGAGAGTGGTTCATTGTCTTCAAGCACGGTTTCTGTTCTGTTGTAAATGGCTCATTGAGTGCCAAGAAATGTCCTCGTATAATCTGGCGACCTCTTGGGCGCCAATTAGATATATCGGTAGAGGAGTTGCTGTTCATTTTCAGCCACGTTGACTGTGTAATGAAAAATGATGTTCCCTGATCGTTTGCTCCTTCAGAAAAAAAGGGGACGGGAGCACATTTGAACTAGAAATTTATATTTTTACTGTAAAGTCTTGTCTGTTATAAGTAGGCTTATTTTTTGGCCTATTCAATGTTCTCTACTTTTGACAACATTGTGACAATTCACTCAGCCCTGTACTGTAAGATAACACCTCTAGGGTGCCATCCCAAATTGCACCCATTTCCTTATATAGCGCACCACGTTTGACCAGGACTCAAAGGGCTCTGAGCAAAGGTATTGCAGTATGGAGGGAATAGGGTGCCATTTGTATTGGGAACCCAGCCTTGATACAACAGTACTGAAAGATGACAGCCACAGATGATGAAGATGGAAAAACAATAACACACAACAGAATCGGTTACAAGGCATTCTGGGTAAGTGGTGAGAGCATATGTACACAACCATTCAAAAGTTTGGGGTCACTTAGAAATGTCCTTGTTTTTGAAGGAAAAGCACATTTTTTGTCCATTAAAATAACATCAAATTGATCCGAAATACAGTGTAGACATCGTTAATGTTGTAAATGACTATTGTAGCTGGAAACGGCAGATTTTTTATGGAATATCTACATAGGCATACAGAGGCCCATTATCAACAACCATCACTCCTGTGTTCCAATGGCACGTTGTGTTAGCTAATCCAAGTTTATCATTTTAAAAGGCTAATTGATCATTAGAAAACCCTTTTGCAATTATGTTAGCACAGCTGAAAACTGTTGTCCTGATTAAAGAAGCAATACAACTGGCTTTCTTTAGACTTGTTGAGTATGTGGAGCATCAGCATTTGTGGGTTTCTGTTACAGGCTCAAAATGGCCAGAAACAAAGACCTTTTCTCTGAAACTTGTCAGTCTATTATTGGTCTGAGAAATAAAGGCTATTCAATGCGAGAAATTGCCAAGAAACTGAAGATCTCGTACAACGCTGTGTACTAATCCCTTCACAGAACAGCGCAAACTGTCTCTAACCAGAACTAGACACTCTAATGTACTTGTCCTCTTGCTCAGTTGTGCACCGGGGCCTCCCACTCCTCTTTCTATTCTGGTTAGAGCCAGTTTGCGCTGTTCTGTGAAGGGAGTAGTACACAGCATTGTACGAGATCTTCAGTTTCTTGGCAATTTCTCGAATGGAATAGCCTTCATTTCTCAGAACAAGCATAGACTGACGAGTTTCAGAAGAAAGTTCTTTGTTTCTGGCCATTTCTAAGTGACCCCAAACTTCTGAATGGTAGTGTACATATGAGGGGCGGTTCTCTCCCAGTGCCAGTATTGATCGTAGCTGCTTCATTAAGACAGACAATTTAGAGAGGAGAGACAAGCTGCATCTCTACTTCCATCCATCCCTCCATTTTCTACAACATCCAAACCTCAGCTACTGCTATTTTTAGAGTAGTTCCAGAGAGAGGGCAGTGAGTGGGCATCCTCGGTTTGGCCAATCAGTCTGTGTGAGTCAGAAGAGGACATGATTGTGTGGAGAAGAGAGGCTGGGTGATTTAACACAGGCAATTAGTGAGTCGTATACTGTCTTAAGGCTCCCGATCACCAGCCAGAGTACGCACCTGACGACCCAGAGGATGTAGATGTCACGTCCTGACCAGTAAAAGGGGTTATTTGTCATTGTAGTTTGGTCAGGGCGTGGCAGGGGGTGTTTGTTTTGTGTGTTTCGGTGTTTTGGGTTTTAGGTTCTATGTTCTCTATTTCTATGTTTATATCTAGTTTTCTATTTCTATGTTGTTTTTTTGCAATGACCTCCAATTAGAGGCAGCTGGTTGTCATTGTCTCTAATTGGAGGCCATATTTAGTTGTGTTTGTTTCACTTGTGTTTTGTGGGTGGTTATTTTCTGTATAGCCTGAGAGCCTTATGGAACTGTTTTTCGTCATTTGTTTATTTTGTTTAAGTGTTATTTCTAATAAATTAACCTCTATGGGCTAGGTGGGACGCTTGCGTCCCATCTACTCAACAGCCAGTGTAATCCCGTGGCGCGATATTCAAATACCTTAGAAATGCTATTACTTCAATTTCTCAAACATATAACTATTTTACACCATTTTAAAGACAAGACTCTCGTTAATCTAACCACACTGTCCGATTTCAAAAAGGCTTTACAACGAAAGCAAAACATTAGATTATGTCAGCAGAGTACCCAGCCAGAAATAATCAGACACCCATTTTTCAAGCTAGCATATAATGTCACAAAAACCAAAACCACAGCTAAATGCAGCACTAACCTTTGATGATCTTCATCAGATGACACTCCTAGGACATTATGTTATACAATACATGCATGTTTTGTTCAATCAAGTTCATATTTATATAAAAAAACAGCTTTTTACATTAGCATGTGACTAGCATGTGACTAGCATTCCCACCGAACACTTCCGGTGAATTTACTAAATTACTCACGATAAACGTTCACAAAAAACATAACAATTCTTTTAAGAATTATAGATACAGAACTCCTTTATGCACTCGCTATGTCCGATTTTAAAATAGCTTTTCGGTGAAAGCACATTTTGCAATATTCTGAGTAGATAGCCCGGCCATCACAGGCTAGCTATTTTGACACCCACCAAGTGTGGTACTCACCAAACTCCAATTTACTATTAGAAAAATTGGATTACCTTTGCTGTTCTTCGTCAGAATGCACTCCCAGGACTTCTACTTCTATAACAAATGTTGGTTTGGTTCCAAATAATCCATAGTTATATCCAAATAGCGGCGTTTTTTTTTGTGCGTTCAAGACACTATCCGAAGGGTAAAGAAGGGTGACGCGCCCGACGCGTTTCGTGACAAAAATTTCAAAATATTCCATTACCGTACTTCGAAGCATGTCAAACGCTGTTTAGAATCAATTTTTATGCGATTTTTCTCGTAAAAAAGCGATAATATTCTGACCGGGAGTCGTTGTTTCGTTCAAAGAGAGAGAAAGTAAACATGGTGTAGGCTCGTGCACGCGCCACCAGTCTCATTGTCCTCAGATCGACCACTATCCAAATGCGCTACTGTTTTTCAGCCATGGCCTGCAAAGTCACCATTCATCGTTCTGGCGCCTTCTGAGAGCCTATGGGAGCATTAGAAAATGTCACGTTATGCCAGAGATCCCCTGTTTTGGTTAGAGATGATCAAGAAGGCCAAGAAATAGTCAGAGAGAGCGCTTCCTGTTTGGAATCTTCTCAGGTTTTGGCCTGCCAAATGAGTTCTGTTATACTCACAGACACCATTCAAACAGTTTTAGAAACTTTAGGGTGTTTTCTATCCAAATCAAACAATTATATGCATATTCTAGTTACTGGGCAGGAGTGGTAACCAGATTAAATCGGGTACGTTTTTTATCCGGCCGTGCAAATACTGCCCCCTATCCCCAACAGGTTAAGAAGATGAGCACTTTACCCGCTGCGCCTTGGTCCAATCCTTACGACGCCCATGACAGAACCACCCACCAAACAAGGACAAAGCAGCGGGGATTGGAGCACCGAGGAGAAGGATGGACGTGGGAGGCAGAACGACGTTTCTGGGAGAGGAAATTAAGGGAGCTACATGAGGCCGAGAGGCATCCCCCCAATTTTTTGGGGGGCGGGGGCACACGGGGAGTTTGGCAGAGTCAGAGTGGAGACCTGAGCCAACTCCCCGTGCTTATTATGGGGAGCGACGGATCAAGCAAGGACCTTGTTACGCAGAAATGCGCACGGTGTCACCCATACGCACGCACAGTCTGGTGCGGCCAGTAAGGGCTCCGCAGTGTTGCCGGGCGAGAGTTGGCCGGCAGCCAGGAAGAAGTGTGCCGGCACAACGGATCTGGTCTCCAGTGTGTCTCCTCGGCCCAGTTTACCTTGCGCCTGCTCTACGCACGGCATCCCTCATTCCCCAGCACAGCCCAGTTCACCCTGTGCCAGCGCTCCGCCCGTGCCGGGCTACAGTGACCATCCAGCCAGGACGGGTTGTGCAGGCCGTGCGCTCCAGACCTCCAGTGCGTCTACACGGTCCAGTGTGCCCAGTGCCCGCTCTGCGCACCCAATCTCCTGTAAGTCTCCCCAGACCGGTCCCAGCTCCACGCAGGAGGCCTCCAGCGACGCTCCTCAGCCCTGAGCCTCCAGCGACGCTCCTCAGCCCTGAGCCTCCAACGACGCTCCTCAGCCTTGAGCCTCCAGCGACGCTCCTCAGCCCTGAGCCTCCAGTGACGCTCCTCTGCCCTGAGCCTCCAGCGACGCTCCTCAGCGCTGAGCCTCCAGCGACACCCCTCAGCCATGAGCCTCCAGCGACGCCCCTCAGCCCTGAGCCTCCAGCGACGCCCCTCAGCCCTGAGCCTCCAGCGACGCCCCTCAGCCCTGAGCCTCCAGCGACGTCCCTCAGCCAGGATCCTCCAGCGACGCTCCTCAGCCAGGAGTCTCCAGCGACGCTCCTCAGCCAGGAGCCTCCAGCGACAGCGACGCTCCCCAGCCTAGAGTCTTCTGAACGGGAGCTACGCCCAGAGCCAGAGCCACCTCCGTAGTGGGAGGATTGGGAAGGGGGGATGTAGCACAGGGACCGTCGTTGATGGTAGCCACCCTCCCTTCCCTCCCTTTAAGTTTGGGGTTGTTTTTGTGGGGTTTTTGTTTTTGAGGTGCATTCGGGGTCTGCACCTTTGGGGGTGGGGGTACTGTCACGTCCTGACCAGTAAAAGTGGTTATTTGTCATTGTAGTTTGGTCAGGGCGTGGCAGGGGGTGTTTGTTTTGTGTGTTTCGGTGTTTTTGGGTTTAGGTTCTATGTTCTCTATTTCTATGTTTATATCTAGTTTTCTATTTCTATGTTGGGTTTTTGGCAATGACCTGCAATTAGAGGCAGCTGGTTGTCATTGTCTCTAATTGGAGGCCATATTTAGTTGTATTTGTTTTGTGGGTGGTTATTTTCTGTATAGCCTGAGAGCCTTATGGAACTGTTTTTCGTTGTTTGTTTATTTTGTTTAAGTGTTATTTCTAATAAATTAAGAAGATGAGCACTTTACCCGCTGCGCCTTGGTCCAATCCTTACGACGCCCATGACAGTAGAGAGAGGAAATAAAACATTTCCTGTTACAGTTTCTTGAAGCAGACTTAAAATGTCTGTGAATTTGGCATCATTTACTGTCACAGTGTATGTGTCATGTGTTGTATCCATCTCACTCTCCCAGCAATCTTCAGAATTTACCGGAAATTCCGTAATGAGCTAATTAGCAACGTTTTGCACAAATACTGCTAAATAGGATGGTCCCATCACTAGTGTTACAGTTACACCTTCCATATAAACATGTGTATGTGAAATGTCATTTACACTCATTAGGAATTATGGTGAAATGGAATGTTTTTCCCAAGGAAAAGAAAAGTCCATGGAATTTTAAGGGATTTTTTTTCTCTCCTGATAACAACAAAAGGAAAAGCCTTCCCTGTTGGGTTGACAGATCCCCATTCTTTTCTTGGTCTGAAAGCCGTATTGAAATGGAATAGAAGATGAATGAACAATGAGAACTGCACACAGAGATCTTGGCTCTAATATCTTGTTTTTGTTATTAAAAAAGAAGAGAAGAAAATCAGGATACGTACAGTAGATGTGTTCCAGACACCCATAATAACGATAAACTATCAAGGAACGCTAAACTTCTATTTTCCCTCCAAAATTTTGTTTTTTCATCTCTCTTTTGGGGTTTTTCCTTAGAGAAGCCTTATTGAGCTCATACTCTGTCCTCATTTACTTCTGGGAAAGAATAAGCTTTGAAACAAGGAAATCTCATGATAAATGGAATTTGTAATTAATTCCTTTCCAAAATTAATTTCCTTCAATTAATAAACTCTGATGAATTTAGATCCTGTCAGGGATTATATACTCATTGATGCCCATTGGGCTCTAGTCTAAAGAAGTGGACTTTCCAGATTATAAAACGTTGAAAGGATCCTATTGAAATTAGCTTGTTGATGATGCAACACGCCCGTAGCGAGGAGGAACATGAAGAAGTCACATCCTACTGTCTCCCTTAGCCATGACAGAGAGAGAGAGGAGAGAGAGAGAGTTGGAGAGAGAGAGATGGAGAGATGGAGAGATGGAGATGGAGAGATAGAGATGGAGAGGGAGGATGGATAAAGTTATAGAGAGGGAGAGAACGAGGGAGAAAGAGGGAGAGCTTTGTTTTTGCAACACAGGTGGTGTAGTTAAAACACCTTGAATGAGTCTGAGAATTACCACAACACATTAGCAATGGGCTGTTTAGATCACAGGCATTATCGTAGGTGTGTGTGTGCAACACAATCAGGGAGATATCAGGGATACAATTAATTCCTCACTGGTAATGCAAATTAGGGTCTCCGCTCCTCTCGGCAATGCGAGGCGGGAAACAACCCCTGTATGATCGTCTCTCCTGTGTAAACAGGTATATTTAGAACTTAGTTTTAGATGTGTATCACCACGAGTTGTAACATTTATCTAGTTCAGTTTAGGCATTTATCTAGTTCAGTTTTAACATTTATCTAGTTCAGTTTAGGCATTTATCTAGTTCAGTTTTAACATTTATCTAGTTCAGTTTAGGCATTTATCTAGTTCAGTTTTAACATTTATCTAGTTCAGTTTAGGCATTTATCTAGTTCAGTTGTAACATTTATCTAGTTCAGTTTAGGCATTTATCTAGTTCAGTTTTAACATTTATCTAGTTCAGTTTAGGCATTTATCTAGTTCAGTTTTAACATTTATCTAGTTCAGTTTAGGCATTTATCTAGTTCAGTTTTAACATTTATCTAGTTCAGTTTAGGCATTTATCTAGTTCAGTTTTGGCATTTTCTAGTTCAGTTTTAGCATTTCTCTAGTTCAGTTTTGGCATGTATCTAGTTCATTGGATTGATTGACATATAGAATATTGAAACCCTTATATAATATACTTTATGTCAAGACTATCATAGATTGAAGAGATGCAGGAAACATCTATGTGATGTACTGTACAGTATCAGCTATACTTCATCTTTTCATCTCAATATGACAATCCCTTTTCAATATAACAGGTTCATAAAATCTACATGGCTATCAATGAAATCAGCCCATTGGAAGTCAGAGATGCTTATGGTAAAGATTAGGAAGATTTATTGAAATGAAGTGAAAAAAACAAGGGTGTGTTTTGAGGGCAGTCAGACATGAAAGAGCAGGTCCATTACGGTCCATTAAAAGAAAACGCTTTTGGAGATTGAAGCTCTAGATCGATAAAAGCCCGTTTAACTGTCTGAAGCAGCTCATTAATATCTGAAACATAAACTCCTATTCAGTGAGAGAGGGTGAAGGAGAAGTGGAGAGGGTGGAGATATAGAGGGGGAGCTTAATTGTATCATAAAGGAGTATCCTCCTTTCTCTCTCTCTCCCTCTCGTTCTCTCTCTCCCCTCTCTCGCAGGTAGGTCTCCTGTGCATAGCAAGGCTGTTTTATCCTGCTGAGCTAAAGGTATAGTCCTCTTGCTATATCTACAGTGCATTTGGAAAGTGTTCAGACCCCTTGACTTTTTCCACATTTTGTTACGTTATGGACTCATTTTAAAATCGATTGAATAAAAAACAGGTTTTTAGACATTTTTGCTAATTTATAAAAAATAAAAAACAGAAATACCTTATTTACATAAGTATTCAGACCCTTTGCTATGAGACTGTAAATTGAGCTCAGGTGCATCCTGTTTCCATTGATCATCCTTGAGATTTTCTACAACTTGATTGGAGTCCACCTGTGGTAAATTCAATTGATTGGACATGATTTGGAAAGGCACACACCTGTCTATATAAGGTCCCACAGTAGACAGTGCATGTCAGAGCAAAAACCAAGCCATGAGGTCAAATAAATTGTCTGTAGAGCTCCGAGACAGGATTGTGTCCAGGCACAGATCTGGGGAAGGGTACCAAAACATTTCTGCAGCATTGAAGGTCCCCCAGAACACAGTGGCCTCCATCATTCTTGAATGGAAGAAGTTTCTTCCTAAAGCTGGCAACCGGCCAAACTGAGCAATCGGGGGAGAAGGGCTATGGTCAGGGGGGTGACCAAGAACCCGATGGTCACTCTGACAGAGTTCCAGAGTTCCTCTGTGGAGATGGAAGAACCTTGCAGAAGGACAATGATCTCTGCAGCACTCCACCAAGTGGCCAGACAGAAGACACTCCTCAGTAAAAAGGCACATGACAGCCTGCTTGGAGTTTGCCAAAAAGGCACCTAAAGACTCTCAGACCATGAGAAACAAGATTCTCTGATCTGATGAAACCAAGATTGAACTCTTTGGCCTGAATGCCAAGTGTCACGTCTGTAGGAAACCTGGCAGCATTCCTACGGTGAAGCATGGTGGTGGCAGCATCATGCTGTCGGGATGTTTTTCAGCAGCTGGGACTGGGGGACTAGTCATGATTGAGGGAAAGATGAACGGAGCAAATAACAGAGAGATCCTTGATGAAAACCTGCTCCAGAGCGCTCAGGACCTCAGACTGGGTGGAACGACCCAAAGCACACAACGACCCTAAGCACACCGCCAAGACAACGCAGGAGTGGCTTCAGGACAAATCTCAATGTCCATGAGTGGCCCAGCCAGAGCCTGGAATTTAACCCGATCGAACATCTCTGGAGAGACCTGAAAATAGCTGTGCAGCGACGCTGCCCATCCAACCTGACAGAGTTTGAGAGGACCTGCAGAGAAGACTGGGAGAAACTCCCCAAATACAGGTACAGTGGGGCAAAAAAGTATTTAGTCAGCCTCCAATTGTGCAGGTTCTCCCACTTAAAAAGATGAGAGAGGCCTGTAATTTTCATCATAGGTACACTTCAACTATGACAGACAAAATTATTTTTAAAAATCCAGAAAATCACATTGTATGATTTTTAATGAATTTATTTGCAAATTATGGTGGAAAATAAGTATTTGGTCAGTAACAAAAGTTTATCTCAATACTTTGTTATATACCCTTTGTTGGCAATGACACAGGTCAAATGTTTTCTGTAAGTCTTCACAAGGTTTTCACACACTGTTGCTGGTATTTTGGCCCATTCCTCCATGCAGATCTCCTCTAGAGCAGTGATGTTTTGGGGCTGTCGCTGGGCAACACGGACTTTCAACTCCCTCCAAAGATTTTCTATGGGGTTGAGATCTGGAGACTGGCTAGGCCACTCCAGGACCTTGAAATGCTTCTTACGAAGCCACTCCTTCGTTGCCCGGGTGGTGTGTTTGGGATCATTGTCATGCTGAAAGACCCAGCCACGTTTCATCTTTAATGCCCTTGCTGATGGAAGGAGGTTTTCATTCAAAATCTCACGATACATGGCCCCATTCATTCTTTCCTTTACACGGATCAGTCGTCCTGGTCCCTTTGCAGAAAAACAGCCCCAAAGCATGATGTTTCCACCCCCATGCTTCACAGTAGGTATGGTGTTCTTTGGATGCAACTCAGCATTCTTTGTCCTCCAAACACGACGAGTTGAGTTTTTACCAAAAAGTTATATTTTGGTTTCATCTGACATTCTCCCAATCTTCTTCTGGATCATCCAAATGCTCTCTAGCAAACTTCAGACGGGCCTGGACATGTACTTGCATAAGCAGGGGGACACGTCTGGCACTGCAGGATTTGAGTCCCTGGCGGCGTAGTGTGTTACTGATGGTAGGCTTTGTTACTTTGGTCCCAGCTCTCTGCAGGTCATTCACTAGGTCCCCCCGTGTGGTTCTGGGATTTTTGCTCACCGTTCTTGTGATCATTTTGACCCCACGGGGTGAGATCTTGCGTGGAGCCCCAGATCGAGGGAGATTATCAGTGGTTTTGTATGTCTTCCATTTCCTAATAATTGCTTCCACAGTTGATTTCTTCAAACCAAGCTGCTTACCTATTGCAGATTCAGTCTTCCCAGCCTGGTGCAGGTCTACAATTTTGTTTCTGGTGTCCTTTGACAGCTCTTTGGTGGTCTTGGCCATAGTGGAGTTTGGAGTGTGACTGTTTGAGGTTTTGGACAGGTGTCTTTTATACTGATAACAAGTTCAAACAGGTGCCATTAATACAGGTAACGAGTGGAGGACAGAGGAGCCTCTTAACCTGTTGGGGCTACAGGTTAGCAATGAACCCCGAGTCGGGATTGCTAACAAGGCTGGAAATTCAAAACATCAAAAATCTAATAATTTCAATTTCTCAAACAATCAACTATTTTACACAATTTAAATGATAAACATCTCCTTAATCTAACCACATTGTTCGATTTTCAAAGAGGCTTTACGGCAAAAGCATAAAGTTAGATTATGTTAGGACAGTACATAGCCACAGGCGTCACCAAAAGCAGAAACCAGCTTGAATTATGCACTAACTTTTGTCAATCTCCATCAGATGACACTCCTAGGACATTATGTTATACAATACATGCATTTTTTGTTCCATCAAGTTCATATTTATATCCAAAAACAGCATTTTACAGTAGCGTGAAATTCAGATTTTTTTCTTCTCTGAAATGCTTCCGGTGAACATAACAAAATTACTATTCGAAAACATTGGTAAATTATAATATTGTCATTCAAAGAATAATATATTATCATCTCGTAATTGCTACCGAATGGCCAGATCTCAAAATAACTTTACTGGGAAATCACATTTTGCAATAAACGGGGTGCTATGCTAAGAACAACAGGCTATGCTATACAGTTAGCATCATCTAAAATCGATAATAACATTGTAAATACCCCCTTACCTTTGATTATCTCCATCAGAAGGCAGGATCCCAGGTCCGGAAGGCATTCCAGGTCCGGAACAAATGTGGTTTCTTTTGACAAAGTTCATAATTTATGTCCAAATAACACCAAGTACTTAGCGTTCATTATGCTCCCACAAAACGTGGTGTGGGGCTGGTAAAATCACGCCGAAAAGCTAAAAAAACCTAGTAAATAATCTATTTATGTTCGTTCAAACATGTCAAATGTTGTTTAGCATTAATCTTTTGGTCCATTTTTAACGTTAAACATCAGTAATATTTTCACACAACCTATCCTATGTCTAGATAAAAAATGATGACAAACTCACGTTTCTCAGATTTATGCGCAGGCGCAAAAAAATGAAGTGATGACATGTCAACTTCCTTGGATTCTAATTTGCTCTCTGTTTAGCATAGACGCTTCAAACAACTTTATAAAGATCGTTGACATCTAGTGGAAGCCGTAGGTGTTGCGAAATGAATCCTTTCTCACTATGGTATCTATAAAACAATGACACTAAATACTACAGTCACAAAATTCACATTTTTTTGGATCTATTTTTCACAGGTTTTTGCCTGCAATATGAGTTTTGTTATACTTACAGACACCATTCAAACTGTTTTAGAAAATTCAGAGTGTTTTCTATCCGAATGTGTTAATAATATGCATATCCTAGCTTCTGAGTTGGTGTAGGAGGCAGTTAAAAATGGGCACATATTTTTTTCAAAATGTCTCAATACTGCCCCCGAGCCCCAACAGGTTAAAGAAGAAGTTACAGGTCTGTGAGAGCCAGAAATCTTGCTTGTTTGTAGGTGACCAAATACTTATTTTCCACCATCATTTGCAAATAAATTCATAAAAAATCCTACAATGTGATTTTCTGGATTTTTTTTCTCATTTTGTCTGTCATAGTTGACGTGTACCTATGATGAAAATTACAGGCCTCTCTCATCTTTTTAAGTGGGAGAACTTGCACAATTGGTGGCTGACTAAATACTTTTTTGCCCCACTGTATGCCAAGCTTAATACACAAGAACTTGAGGCTGTAATCACTGTCAAAGGTGCTTCAACAAAGTACTGAGTAAAGGGTCTCAATACTTATGTAAATCTGATATTTCAGATTACATTTTTTAATACATTTGTAAAAACCTGTCATTATGGGCTATTGTGTGTAGATTGATGAATTTTTTTTTTAAATCAGTTTTAAAATAAGGCTGTAATGTAACAAAATGTAGAAAAAGTCAAGGAGTCTGAATATGGTCTGAATGCACTGTATTGTTCGTTTGCTTTCTCCTTCAATTGTTTTTTTTAAACAACTTTCTATTTATTTATTTTACTGTTTCCCTTTAGGGGACATCAGAAAGTGGAAGCTTGACAAGCCTCCCTGAGGTTGAATATGAGCTCTGTGCTATTTCCATTCACAGTCACTGAATATTTATTTTTGGTTTACTCCGCAAATGGAATTGTTGATAAACTATAACGCGGTCTCTATTACAGACACAGAGGTAATATATATTCTATATCATAATGTAAGTACAGGAGGATTCTGCAATACCCTGATTTTTCTCCCTATAAACCTATACACTGTATCTATAGTCACTTTACATACTGTACCACTTTACACATGTTTTCGTATGGATCTGCTTTGTGTTAATGGAGGCAAGGTGCATGGTTTACAGTGCATTGTAATATATTGTGTGTGTGTGCGTGTGCGTGTGCGTGTGCGTGTGCGTGTGCGTGTGTGTGTGCGTGCGCAGTAATGTGCCTAATCTGCCAGACACTTTTGAACAGTGTGTGCACTGTGGTTGTGTAACGGCTCTGGTCGGAATGAGTGGACCAAAGCGCAGCGTGGAAAGTGTTCATGATTTTTATTGATCAACGAAACACTCGAACAAAGTAACAAAACAAAAAGCGAACAGTTCTGTCAGGTAACAGATACTGAACAGAAAATAACTAACCACAAAACACAGGTGGGAAAAGGCTGCCTAAGTATGATTCCCAATCAGAGACAACGATAGACAGCTGCCTCTGATTGGGAACCATACTCGGCCAAAATAAAGAAATAGACAACATAGAATGCCCACCCCACATCACACCCTGACCTAACCAAAATAGAGAAATAAAACGTCTCTCTAAGGTCAGGGCGTGACAGGTTGACATTTACAAGCTTCCTCCTTTTTGTTGAGCAACTTCTTCTAGAGCCAAAATGGAGGTGCTGTCTCTCTCTCTCTCTCTCTCTCTCTCTCTCTCTCTCTCTCTCTCTCTCTCTCTCTCTCTCTTTCCTCTGTTTGTTGTTTTGCCTTGGCGAGTGGGTAGATTTACATATGTACCCTGTGTGACTTGATTTTCAAACAGCCATTATTTTCCTTTGCCGAAAGATAGGGTGCAAGACGCAGACAAACGGACACACAGGCGAATAGACACACACACACACACGCACACGCACACACTCTCTATCGATACTCTTTCTTTCTCTCTCTCTCTCTCTCTCATCTCATCTACTCCACATTCTGTCTCCTCTCTCTCCTTGGAACCCTGGGGGCAAACAAACAAGAAGTCTGATAATTGAAAGAGGATTGCATAGCTTTTGGCACAATGAACTCTCATTTTCTAATTAAGGTAGGGCAGATATGAGCAGTAGTATTTTGCAACTCAAAGCTGGGAAAGGCGATGTACTCATGAATATGATGTTAGTAGTGATGCACCACATTTTTACAACGTATATAGTATTTGCAGTATATAAATTTTTTCATGAGGTGGATAAAAGCCTTTTATGTAGGCCTAACATACAAAACTCAGGGACACATAATGTACCATTTGTGTTTTCTCAAATACCATTTGTTAGTTAGAGTAGCCCTGTGTTTCCATTTGCCTGGTGAATGTAGCTAGCTATACATACAGATACACTGTATTGTTGTCAGAGACATCATTATTAAAAAAGTGTTGCTTTGGCTGTCATCGGAGCCTGGGGAATCCATGTTTTCATATTGCAGGCGTTCTGGAAAAAGGAGCAATCTCTTTCTCTCCCACAAAAATACAATACAATGGCATGGCAACCAGCAAAATGTCTGCTCTCTGGACAACAGAGTGTCTCAGTGATACTAGGTGTTTGGGGGGGATTTCACATTCTGAGGAATATACTTTCTCCCAAAAGTGCAGGTCCCCTGAGGGACTCTTCTATGTGTTGACAAATTGCAGGATACAAAATATGCTACACTATCCTTCATCATCAACTCTATTTACTGTACATTCATGTACACTCTCTCGGCTGTATGCATTGTCTATATCCGACCCTATCTCCCATAGGAGATTATTCACTGGAGAAGAACAACATGACAATCTCCCTAAATTATAACTGTCACGCACACATTCAGCGGGGAGACATTCAACCCCAGCCGACTGTAGACTCAGTTTAAATATAAACGGCCTAAGATGCAACATGGCACAGCTCTGTTTTAAAATTTTAATGAAAACCTTTTAGGGGCTGTGAGTAGGAGGGGCGCGTGGCGATGAAAACGACCTAAGAGACAAAGACAGGAAGGCCAGGCTCATTAGAGGAAAGTTATTTCTAAATTTGAACCTGAAGCACACCTACTGTACCTTACACACACACACACACACACACACACACACACACACACACACACACACACACACACACACACACACACACACACACACACACACACACACACACACACATACACACACACACACACACATATACACACACACACACACATGCATTTACGTAGGCACGCACACAGACACACTGCCCCAGTGGCTCCCAGCAAAGTTGGGGCTGAATGTTCTTGAACAGTGAGCACAGGATGAGCAGTTAGCAGGCAGTCAGTGTGGATCACACTATCGTCCCTGTCACATATACAGACAGTACATTGCCAGGTAGAGGTGCCCACTTTACGTACCATAAAATCTGTAAGTGCTCCTCTGAGCGAGAAAGAGTGAACGTATCAGTGATTTATTTTCAGGGTGTGTTTCTAAAACCAGCTGATATCCAAACCATTGGTGAACAAGCATATTTCAGATGGGAAAATCACAGTTAATTTCCACATGGCATTAATCTATATTCTGATATTTCTAGTCTTCTCCAGTCTTAATTTGCTGCTTTACATTGACATTTCATTCATTTAGCAGATGCTCTTATCCAGAGCAACTTACAGGAGGAATTAGGGCTAAGTGCCTTGCTCAAGGGCACATTGGCAGATTTTTCACCTAGTGGTCTCAGGGATTCGAACCAGGGACCTTTCAGTTACTGGCCTAACGCTGTTAACCACAAGGCTACCTGCCGCTTTTTGATGACGAGCTGGGATATTTAATTATTTAAGTGATAATGCCCGAGAAGCTGGTGTTTAGAGTATATATTGACGCGATGTTGTTGGTCCCAAGACGAAGTCGAGGACCAATAAACTATGCCAATATATCCTCCAACACAGGCTTCGAAGGCATTATCACTTTTATACAATGGTTTACCTATTCAAATAATGATTTACATATTTTCATTAAAAACGTTCTTTTGGTTAATTTATTCATGCTATTTCATCCTTCCAAGATATATAGCCCCGACACAAACCTAGGGTTGCTACCCAAACCGGCTGGTCATTCGTTTTATCAGTTCGGTTGTGACGTTCTGATTCTGTGAAATGGATGCCACTCATTAGTTATGTACAGTCGAGCTTTCTTCACCGCACGAATCATAGCAGGAGACCAAGAGAGGGAGGCGGGGGGATTTGATTGGATGTGTTACCTGATATTTATTGTTCGATAGGTTAACTCTCCCAGGTCATGGCTTCCTGTGGCAAACCGTGTGCATTTTTTAACAGCCATGCTGATTTACCAGCAAGACTCCACCGCCCCTGTGTTAGGAAATGCACATAAACACCACCGTTGACCTTTAGCAAGAAATAAACACAATTAAATATGAATAGGAAAATAATTGAAAGTAACCAACACTTTCCCCTTAGGAAGATCAGAACCCATAGCCCAAAATATGAGTTACACGGTCAACAATAATGTTGACATTTAGCTCTCTACCTCTGGTAAATTACAGATTGAAAATATCATGGATGGTGTCAGACCTCGCTGGTGAAATGATATCCAAGTTTTATAAATGCAGTACAGATGTAGGATCTTAATTTGACCAGTTTCTCAAAGCAAAAATGAAAACAAAATAAGGAATCCTGCAGCAACAGGAAATGTGAATTATTGTGTGGATAATAATTAATGGAGATTTTTGTAGGGTTGATACCTTTTCTTGTTAGGGAAAATTACAAACTTTAGAAGCCTCTATAAACCTCGAATACACTACAAGATAGCATTTCCTGCTGTGCTGAAAATGTCCTGCAACAACAAGGTGATCAAATTATGATCCAACATCTGTATTTTTGCATGCAGTATTATTGATAAACACTAGCGCCATTTTGAAGGATATCTATGTGAGTCATCTGATCCATTTCAGTGGGTTTTTACAGGAGAAGACATACATTAGCGATTTTATATTGTCTTATGAGAGAGTTTATTGAAGCTATCAAACTACTGCAAAAACAGTCGTTTTCCTGAACTCACACCCCCTGCCTCACCCCACTTTTTGGATTGCACACAGGGGAGGCAAGGAGGAAAATATTCTAACCAACTTGAACCATTATTATCCATGGAGGCAAACAAGGATTTTTCTCAGGAATGGAAGTCATCGGTCTCATGTGAATGATTATGATCCATTAGCTTCTGATTCACATTCCTCTGTTCTTCAGGCTAGTATGTAAATACAGGGGTTGGAACTCCTCTCACTTTCCCTATTCAACATGCTGGAGAACTGTTTGCTGTAGCCCTTTACGGGTTTTGACTGACAGCTGTTCTGAACTTGAGCACCGCGCACGACAAGAAGTTGCCCCCATCCCTGCAGCTAATTGGGCAACTTTTGCAGTGTTTTGGTTGTCTGAGTGAGGGAAATGCTGTAAATTACGACGACGACTATGTATTTTGAAAGATGAGATGTTGAGGATTATAATGAATACTGCTTTGATGTCATACAAGCAAGCCAAACATCTGTGAGTCCAAATGTACACTTCACATTTCCATATCATAAAACTCATGTCAGATATAGTGTCAGTGTTTATGATCACTATGTTTGATGTACAATTACAAGATGACATGACGTTATACCCTTGGGTGTTCTGAACAGAATGAACCTGTTTGTGGTATTGTGAAGAAAATTTGTCGTGGACGACGCATCTGAATGCCCTCGTGACTCATGACTCATGACTACAATTATTATCTGCTTCTCTGAATTGCCTTTTGAAAGCCTGTAAGATCGTATTTGATCATTTAGCTAGTCATGTTGGCAATAGAAAAAGCTTTGAAATTATGCCCACTTGACCTAGATTGCTATTTATAGTGAACCATTTTTGGATTGCGTAAACAACAACAGTAATTGTTTGATGGCGGGGATGCAGGGTTGTGTTCCAAACAAAACAACTACAAGTGTGCTTGCTCTAGTTCCTCAACTGCACAGCTAGGAGAGCTCAAAAAAGCACCTTATAGTTGAAGACTCTTCTTTGAGTCATAAAAGTGCATTGAAATTATACTTAACAAGAGTATAAATGCAGCATGCAACAATTTCAAAGTTTTTACTGAGTTACAGTTCATATAAGGAAATCAGTCAATTGAAATATATTCATTAGGCCCTAAACTATGGATTTCACATGACTGGGCAGGGGTGCAGCCATTGGTGGGCCTGGGAGGGCAAAGGCCCACCACTGGGGAGCCATGCCCAGCCAATCAGCATTTGTTTTTCCTCACAAAGGGGCTTTATTATAGACAGAAATACTCTGATTTTTTATTTCAGCTCATGAAACATGGGACCAACACTTTACATGTTCCGTTTATATTTTTGTTCAGTGTACTTAGGAGCTGTGCACACTTTGGAGAGTTGGCTACTTGGAAACACCAGTTATGTTGGACCTACCTCAAATTTTCCAAGAGTATTCTTATCATATTACTGAATATATCCAGAGTATTTTCAGATCCGTTAGCAGCAAATACGGCAAAAAGTACAGTAAATGTAAAATGCACATAAAATCAACAGTGTCATGTTTGGATTCAGTCTTTTGTCAGGTGAACTGTTTTGTCCTCACCTTTAGTCTAAAAATGTCCTCATCTCCAAACTGTTCCCTTTTAATTGCTTCCATGGTTATGCATTTGCTTTCCATATTTCTTCCGCAAGAAACATTTCAATTTAGCACTAACCTTATAGGCCTATTCCTATGAGTGTAAGGGGATAATGACCTCAGAGAACTGATTGACTTTAGTTTTATGCCGATTATACCTATGTTGACCTAAATCTGATGTGTACAGACCAAAAAAAAGCTGAAAATCTTCCCCAATCCAGATAGCCTATAGGGAGGAGGTCAGTGACCTGTGACCAGTGACCAGTGTGGTGCCAGGACAACAACCTCTCCTGCAACGTCAGCAAGACAAAGGAGCTGTACACCACTGACGCCGAGCTCCCTGCCATCCAGGACCTGCCATCCAGGACCTGCCATCCAGGACCTCTATACCAGGCGGTGTCAGAGGAAGGCCATAAAAATTGTCAGACTCCAGCCACCCAAGTCATAGACTGTTCTTTCTTCTACTGCACGGCAAGCAGTACCGATACACCAAGTCTGGAACCAACAGGATCCTGAACAGCTTCTAACACCAAGCCATAAGACTGCTAAATAGTTAGTCCAGGTAGCTATTGGTTAACTATTTAACCATCTGCATTGACCATTTTTGCAGTAACTATTTTCACTCATCACAAATCGAATCAAATGAAATGAAATGTTATTTGTCACATGAGTCGAATACAGCAGGTGTAGACCTTACCATGAAATGCTTACTTACAAGCCCTTAACCGACAATGCAATTCAAGAAATGGGCCGTACGCACTACCCTTTGTAGTGCCTTACGGTCGGATGCCGAGCAGTTGCCATACCAGGCAGTGATGCAACCAGTCAGGATGCTCTTGATGGTACAGCTGTAGAACTTTTTGAGGATCTGGGGACCCATGCCAAATCTTTTCAGTCTCCTGACGGGAAAAGGTGTTGTTGTGCCCTCTTCACAGCTGTCTTGGTGTGTTTGGACCATGATAGTTTGTTAGTGATGTGGACACCAAGGAACATGAAAATCTCGACCCGCTCCACTACAGCCCTGTTGATATGAATGGGGGCATCAGCTCCTTTGTCTTGCTCACGTTAACGGAGAGGTTGTTGTCCTGGCACCACACTGCCAGGTCTCTGACCGCTTCCCTATGGGCTGTTATCTATCCTGTTGGCTAGTCACTTTATCCCTACCTTTATCTACCTCAATTACCTTTTACCCCTGCACATCGACTCAGTACTGGTACCCTGTGTATATAGCCAAGTTATTACCTCGTACCCCTGCACATCGACTCAGTACTGGTACCCTGTGTATATAGCCAAGTTATTACCTCGTACCCCTGCACATCGACTCAGTACTGGTACCCTGTGTATATAGCCAAGTTATTACCTCGTACCCCTGCACATCGATTCAGTACTGGTACCCTGTGTATATAGCCAAGTTATTACCTCGTACCCCTGCACATCGATTCAGTACTGGTACCCTGTGTATATAGCCAAGTTATTACCTCGTACCCCTGCACATCGATTCGGTACTGGTACCCTGTGTATATAGCCAAGTTATTGTTACTCATTGTGTATTTATTTGTTGTGTTATTATTTTTCTACTATTGATCTTTATTTCTCTACATTGTTGGGAGGGGACCATAAGTAAGCATTTCACTGTTATTCATCACCTGTTGTTTACGAAGCGTGTGACAAATAAAATTAGATTGGATTTGCATAAATGTGTCTGTTTGTCAAGAAGAGTTTGTCCTCCTTTGGCTCTTGTCTGCTGCCTCTTTCCTTCCTTGGCTGCTTGACTGACTGTAATGTCTTTGGTCAAGAATGAGATAGTGTTTTTATTGTGAAATCAAGATTCAAAAAGAGCTTCACTCTTTTCTTCGTCAAAATGTCCCCTGCCTCCCTCCCTCCGCTTGTAGCAGGGTTGGTCAGTTACATTTCATTTCAGTCAATTCAGGAAGTAAACTAAAATGGAATTGATCCCTAACCCTGGCTCCTACTGCAGCTGAATCGGACCTTAGAGGAAGAAGATGCCCTCTGGACTGCCTCCACATGTGGCTGCTTTACACTGTGGAGAGACGAGGGGATTGAGCTTCACCCCTTGACCCCTTGAGCCATCCAGAGACTAAGTATGTGTCACAAATGGCACCCTATACCCTACATAGTGCTCTGGTCAAATGTAGTGCACTATATAGGGAATAGTGTGCCATTTGGGACGCAAACTGACTCTCATCACCACAATGTGTACACTACTGTGCCTCATCTGCCAGCACCTCACACTACTGTACTGCACAGCAGACTGGAAGATGATATCACCACTGGGCTCCAGTTCAATAGCCTTGGAATCCCCCCATATCACACTTGGCCTTTAGTTGAACCCCAGCAGGGTAATGTTGTGTGTTATACGCCATTGTGAACAGCTAGGGGGAATGTACTTAGCTAATGTACTGTAGTCTTTCTTGACCAGTAGTCAAGGCAATCTGATTCATTTTAAACATTGACAATTCTATGAATTGTATATAAAATGTTCCTTGATTTTTAATCATAAGGGGCTTTTTCCCTTTCCTGTTAAATATTTCCCATACAAACTCTGTTACTCCCCTGACACCCCAGACCGTGGCCATGTCTCACTCACAACCAAGGTGATGGAATGTAAAAAATAAAAGGGCTCTTTGAGCGAGTCTGTGGCCCCCTCAGGTCTCGGGAAATTGAAAAGTCAGAGAGAGAACAAACTGTCTGGACAGAGTGAGGAGTGAAGAGACTCAGTCGTAGCCTTGCCAGTTCGTTTTTTAAAGACGTCTGACAGGGTTGTCCGATATCGCCGCTCTCGATAGACTCACACATGGGCCAGAGGGGCGATGCTATCTGAAACCATTAAACTTATGTTGAGAGAATAAAATGCTCAGTTCATCTGAATGAATTCCCTCAGCCACTGCCACTGTAACAGAATCCGGATCCAGGGCCTTGCAGTCAAGACTCTATATTTCACAGTAAAGGTGGTTTCATGGCAACCATTTGAAGAATAATTGAAAATCCATTGCTGATTGACTCACTCCCGGGGTAATTAATTTCCTTCAGTTCTGTTGGCTCAACTCTAACCCTCTTATCTGCCCTGTGGTTGTTCCTTCACACACACAGGGAAAAGAGTCATATGTGGATGTGTGTGGGTGACCAGTGGTCATGCTGCTGAATAGCCTACCTCTCCAGCCAGTGAAGCTAAGGCAGTGAACTACAGACTGTGGCTGGATTCCAATTCTCTTCAACCGTGTCCTTTCCTTTCTCCTTATAAGGTTGAGCCCAAGGTGCTTCCAAACGAACCATGCATTTTCATGTATGTTTTCCCTCACGACTGCTGATCTCAAAAGGATGCGTTGGATCTTGTTCGGTAAACCTATCTTTCCATCCGGCAGTGGTGATGAAGGAAAAGTGACACGGAAGTAAGCCTTGTTAGTAGTATTGGCACACAGCCACTTTGTTGAAAGGAGAAAAGGCACGCCTCATTGAAGGACACAGACCACTGGAGGATACATGTTGCCACTACAGCGTGTTATGCTGGTCCCTTCTTATCTCTGGTCCTCTGATGTTCCCTCCAACACACCTTATTCTCTGCATCTCCTTTCACCTCAAAGGAGAATAACAGTTGTTGCATCGCTTGACAGTTTGTAGGTAAAGGTAAGGTTCAATATGGCTAATGTCACTCCTAAGTCATTTCACCCACCGACTCCGTCTTACGCTAACACAATCGGGGGAGTTTACGAAATAACATATGGTAAATCACAGTGAAACAGCATTATGCGATAAAACAAACATTGCAGCCAGTGTCACTCCAAAGACACGGTGCTGACTCCAGGTGGGTTGGGGGACACTGATGAGTGAAAGCCAGCCTATAAAGAAAGGCAAATAATGTGTCTCACATTGAAAGACCTTGGGAGTCTTGTGTCTCAGAGATGAGCGGCTGATACCCAAGATGCTTTGGGTCGGTTGTCACGCTGGTCACGTCTGTGCTGGAGCAGTCTAACACACTGTAATTATGGCCAGACGATGAGCCCCATGGATGAGAGAGTGCAGGTGTCTGATACTCTGCTTCAGCCGCAGCCCACTGGCAGACAGAGAGGCAGACAGACAGGCAGAAAGCAGCTCTCCTAAATGTGTAATCTCGTCCCATTGAAGGACAAGGATGTGCTTCACATCTTCACGTGTTCTGTCCCTACTGTACCCCTCAAATATAGACAGGTGTTCTGTCCCTACTGTTCCCCTCAAATATAGACAGGTGTTCTGTCCCTACTGTACCCCTCAAATACAGACAGGTGTTCTGTCCCTACTGTTCCCCTCAAATACAGACAGGTGTTCTGTCCCTACTGTACCCCCCAAATACAGACAGGTGTTCTTTCCCTACTGTACCCCTCAAATATAGACAGGTGTTCTGTCCCTACTGTACCCCTCAAATACAGACAGGTGTTCTGTCCCTACTGTACCCCTCAAATATAGACAGGTGTTCAGTCCCTACTGTTCCCCTCAAATATAGACAGGTGTTCTGTCCCTACTGTACCCCTCAAATATAGACAGGTGTTCTGTCCCTACTGTTCCCCTCAAATACAGACAGGTGTTCTGTCCCTACTGTTCACTTCAAATATAGACAGGTGTTCTGTCCCTACTGTACCCCCCAAATACAGACAGGTGTTCTTTCCCTACTGTACCCCTCAAATATAGACAGGTGTTCTGTCCCTACTGTACCCCTCAAATACAGACAGGTGTTCTGTCCCTAGTGTACCCCTCAAATACAGACAGGTGTTCTGTCCCTACTGTACCCCTCAAATATAGACAGGTGTTCTGTCCCTACTGTACCCCCCAAATACAGACAGGTGTTCTTTCCCTACTGTACCCCTCAAATATAGACAGGTGTTCTGTCCCTACTGTACCCCTCAAATATAGACAGGTGTTCTGTCTCTACTGTACTCCTCAAATACAGACAGGTGTTCTGTCCCTACTGTACCCCTCAAATATAGACAGGTGTTCTGTCCCTACTGTACCCCTCAAATATAGACAGGTGTTCTGTCCCTACAGTTCCCCTCAAATATAGACAGGTGTTCTGTCCCTACTGTACCCCTCAAATACAGACAGGTGTTCTGTCCCTACTGTACCCCTCAAATGTAGACAGGTGTTCTTTCCCTACTGTACCCCTCACATACAGACAGGTGTTCTGTCTCTACTGTACCCCTCAAATATAGATAGGTGTTCTGTCCCTACTGTACCCCTCAAATACAGACAGGTGTTCTGTCCCTACTGTACCCCTCAAATGTAGACAGGTGTTCTTTCCCTACTGTACCCCTCACATACAGACAGGTGTTCTGTCTCTACTGTACCCCTCAAATATAGATAGGTGTTCTGTCCCTACTGTACCCCTCAAATACAGACAGGTGTTCTGTCCTTACTGTACCCCTCAAATGTAGACAGGTGTTCTGTCCCTACTGTACCTCTCAAATATAGACAGGTGTTCTGTCCCTACTGTACCCCTCAAATAAAGACAGGTGTTCTGTCCCTACTGTACCCCTCAAATATAAACAGGTGTTTTTTCCCTACTGTACCCCTCAAATATAGACAGGTGTTCTGTCTCTACTGTACCCCTCAAATATAGACAGGTGTTCTGTCCCTACTGTACCCCTCAAATATAGACAAGTTTTCTCATGTTGACGTAAAGCGGTCTAAAGTGTAGTGAAGACAGTGACCTGTTGAAGGATTAGGATCCTGGCTGAAGGAAGAAAACGTATTGTAAACATACCAGGCTCACTGTTTCTAGTAAGACAGTTGTAGATTACAAGAAAGGTAAATAGAAGTCGGGCAGCTACAATACCATACTGGATGTATTCTGACTGATCTTTCTCAGTATGTTCTCTCTTCACACGTCTAGAACAACTCCATCTAATCCATAATCAAACCCCACAGCCAAGAAGGATTCATCCCCAGCCTTTATTCCTACTGGACCTGCCGTCGCCACAGGGCTGTGCTTCCAGGGGAAAGAGAATCAGAGAATCCCTGAAGTGCTCTAGTCTTTTTCCTAATTTCAAAAGAGACTATTTTGGATTTGGAGAGAAGCTGGCTGGCTGTCTAGTCTTAGCAAGTGGTGGGGTGGGGGAAGAACTTTGGCTATGCAGGTTGACAGGCGGAGCAGCCATTTCCCTAGTGGGGAGTATATATTTCAAGCGGCGGCAGGTCCCTCGTCAGCGTGTGCTGCATCTCACCGTCATGGCAGACAGAACCCCCTCGTTCCGGGATAGAAAGGGAAGGGGGGAGGAAAAAAGAAGACTCTGCAAGTGGGTCAGCAGCCCCATGGAGGGGTGGAGGAGCGTTGGCTGGTGCTTCCCTCCCTCCATCTCTCTCCTCCCTCAATCCTTCGCTATCTCACACACTCATTTACTTAAGTGCTCTTTGCACAGCCATACTCACTCTTCTCTCTCTACCCTACTCTCTTGCTATCAGTTCCTCTACTTTTCCTATCGTTGTCATAACGACCCTTGATTCGTACATTATCCAGTGAAACTCCAACAAATTTGGTCATCATCCGGACGAAGGCCATCTTGCTAGTGACATACCCAGTGACAGAGGGAACACATGGGGCTTTTGCAGAGAGAGCCCATCTATCTCTTTCTACCAGTCTTTTCCCTCTCCCCTTTTCTCATCTTTTTTTCCATCTCTGTTTCTTTTTCTATAGCAACAATAACAAGTCTATTGTGGTAAAAAAGTAATGTTCATGCTAGTGCCCACCTTGGTATGCCCCCTGGTTTGGCTTGGACAAGGGGAGGCCTGTTTGCTCTGTTTGGTTGGTTAGTGGAGCCTTTGTTTAGCTCGTGGTTGATCTGGAGGGTGAGGGGGAGCAGAGGGGAGGCTCCAGGGAGCGAATCTTGTGTCCACCTGCCTCTCTGCAGCTCAAAGCTCCATCAGTCATTCAGGAACAGAGAGAGAATGGAGGAGGGGAGGGAGGGAGAAAGAGGGAGAAACCGTAATAGAATGACACAGTTTAGAGAAGGCGATAGCAAGAGAAGGTGAGAGAAAGTAGAAAGTGATTAGCAGACAGCCAGATACAGGAGGGACAAACAAGATGGTGTTCTGGTGGAAAGAGAGGAGGGTACTGAGGCGTCTCAGCATTTAGAGAAAAACACTAGTCTCGCTGCATGAGGGCTTACTGTGCTCTTGTCTACAGTATGTGGTGCAGTATTTTTCTATTGGCTTCTGCAAGGCTGCAGTGTTGACAAACCTCCTGGCAGCTGAATGTAGAAGACATACAAGTATTTGGAAAGCCTGCATAGCATACACCGATCCTTTGGAGTTTAAATTGAGTTAACTGAACACAATGAGTTAACTGGAAATAATGAGTTAACTGAAAATAATGAGTTAAAACCTCTTAGGAATAGGGGGCAGTATTTTCACGGCCGGATGAAAAATGTACCCAAATTAAACTGGTTACTACTCTGGCCCAGAAACTAGAATATTGCATATTATTAGTAGATTTGGATAGAAAACACTCTGAAGTTTCTAAAACTGTTTGAATGGTGTCTGTGAGTATAACAGAACTCATATGGCAGGCAAAAACCTGAGAAAAATTCAACCAGGAAGTGGGAGATCTGAGAATTGTAGTTCTTCTTTTGAATGCCTATCGAAACTACAGTGTCTGTGGGGTCACGTTGCACTTCCTAAGGCTTACATTGGCTGTCAAAAGCCTCCAGAAAGTTTTGTCATCATTGTCCTGTAACCGGGCAGAGAATAGTAGCTCAGTCAATGAGTGGACTGCCTATGGACAAAGGGATTGGTAATGTGCGATCCGACAAGCGCACCTTTCCTTATTTTTCTTCTGGAATGAATACGCTATTGACCGGTTGGAATATTATCGCATTTTTACGTTAAAAATACCATAAAGATTGATCGTAAACAACGTTTGACATGCTTCTAAGAACGGTAATGGAACATTTTGACTTTTTGTGTCTCGAATTGCGCTCGCGCGTTATGCCTTTGGATAGTGACCTGAACGCACGAACAAAACGGAGGTATTTGGACATAAATATGGATTATTTCGAACAAAAACAACATTTCTTGTGGAAATAGCAGTCCTGGGAGTGCATTCTGATGAAGATCAGCAAAGGTAAGAGAATATTTATATTACTAATTCTGAGTTTAGGTGACCCCAGAACTTGGCGGGTGTCTGTATAGCTTGCTTTGATGGCGAGCTATGTACTCAGAATATTGAAAAATGTGCTTTCGCCGAAAAGCTATTTTAAAATCTGACACAGCGGTTGCATAAAGGAGTACTGTATCTATAATTCTTAAAATAATTGTTATGTATTTTGTCAATGTTTATGATGAGTATTTCTGTAATATGTGTGCTCGTTGTGCTCATTCACCGGAGGTTTTGGAGGCTAAACATTTTCTGAACATCACGCGCCAATGTAAAATGCTGTTTTTGGATATAAATATGAACTTTATCGAACAAAACATACATGTATTGTGTAACATGATGTCCTAGGAGTGTCATCTGATGAAGATCGTCAAAGGTTAGTGCTTCATTTAGCTGTGTTTTGGGTTTTTGTGACATATCTCCTTGCTTGGAAAATGGCTGTGTGGTTATTTTTGTCTATGTACTCTCCTAACATAATCTAATGTTTTGCTTTCGCTGTAAAGCCTTTTTGAAATCGGACAATGTGGTTACATTAAGGAGAAGTGTATCTTTAAAATGGTGTGAAAAAGTCGTATGTTTGAGAAATTGAAATTATGATATTTTTGCTCTTTTGAATTTCGCGCCATGCTATTTTGTCAAACGATCCCGTTAACGTGATTCTGTCTCGAAGGGGTCACTAAGAGGTTAACTGAACTGAATGAGTTAACTGAACAAAATTACGTAAATGAGCTAATATAATAATAATAATAATAATATATGCCATTTAGCAGACACTTTTATCCAAAGCGACTTACAGTCATGTGAACATAAATTTTTCTGAATGTCTTTGCATTTTTAACAGTACAGGACAACCCTATCATATCCTGACTGAGTCAGTCTCTGGAGATAGAATCTCAAAACGTCTTCCGAAAAAGGTGCGTCCTCCAACTCGCCAATCACCTGGGGAATGAGCACAGTCACTAATGTGCTCCCAAAGGATGGTATCACTGTCCCGCGGCTGACAGAACCAGGACACACACAGCACAAAGGCAAATCACACACACGCAAACACATACATGCACACACACACACACCCACACACACACATCACACACACGCAAACACACACACACACACACACACACACACACACACACACACACACACACACCACACACACACACACACACACACACACACACACACACACTCACGCACACACGGACACACACATCACACATACATCACACACACATCACATATACACACACACACACACACGCACTCACGCACACACGGACACACACATCACACATACACACACACATCACACACACAAAAACTGATTGCCACCAAGAAACATACTTATTCAAATGAAGTAGTACCTTGTTCCTGAACACAGCATGAGCTGCTCTAGGTCTCTCACCCAGTGGTTTTATTCAAGGAAACAGATCATATTGTCATAGTAGGTCTGTACAGTAGCAGCCCTCTGACCTCTCCCTTACATCCACTGGTCTTAGCTATTTCACCCCGACGGTGTGCTTATAGACTGTTAGAAAGAGCAACTCTTTCCCGTTCTTATTCCCTCCTGTGCTCTGGAGCAATGCTGGGATAGAAAACACATCAGAACACAACACAATTTGCATGGCAAAGACATCTCTCTCTCTGACAGCAGCCCAAGTTGA
This sequence comes from Salmo salar, assembly GCF_965601325.2. Lineage (NCBI taxonomy): Eukaryota > Metazoa > Chordata > Actinopteri > Salmoniformes > Salmonidae > Salmo > Salmo salar. The sequence goes on along the minus strand of NC_138304.1, from coordinate 90,315,364 downwards.
GCAGGGTTGCCTAGAGGAACAGTCAATTGTTTAACAGTCAAGATGGATGGATGCACACGCACGCACGCACGCGCGCACACACGCACACACACACACACACACACACACACACACACACACACACACACACACACACACACACACACACACACACACACACACACTCCTTGGAGAAGCTAGGAGATACCCCCTGAAGGCCTGGAAGGTTGCATGTGTAATATTTGGTATTTTGACTGTATAAAGTGGATGAGTTAAGCGGAAAGAGGGAGAGGGAAGGAGAGAGAAAGAGAGGGAGAGTGAAGGAGAGAGAAAGTGGGAGAGAATGGAAGTGCATTTGTACTTTGTACGAGTGTATGTAAATGTGTATGTTAGACAGAGTCTCTGAAATAGTGTCTCACGATCTACAGTATGTCAGAGCAGAGGGCAGAGGTTGGTTGGAGGGAGGAGAGAGAGAGAGTGTTATGTTGGGAGTCTCTGTGATGGCCCAGGATTTAACACGAAGTCAACAGCACTGCAGCGCAATCACCATGTGTCTGCAGATTCAGATCAGTGCGATCAATGCTGCGCCGAGTCCTGTCCCAGTGGTCTGCACCAAATCAAATGCTTTATGTGGAGAGAATCTTTGACGCCTCCGATTCTTTCTCTTTCCTTTCTCTCTGACTGAACTCATGCACTATAATGCTACTGGTCTCTGTTCTCGATTTCTCTCTCTTTTCTTACTACCTCTTCTTTCTCTCCCTATTTGTCATTTGTCTCTCCCTTCCCTATCTCTCCCTTCCCATGTCTCCATGTGTTGACCAAGCACAGTGATAGAAGTAGAAATTCTATGGTAATCTCAGCAGGGTTTTACATATAGTTGCCCTGCGGACGGCTGTTTCTTTTACAGCGTTTCAGCAGCTGGTTGTTTATACTGAGTGACATTCGCCATGGCTTCTCCTCGCCCCATTGATCTGCTCTGGTCCACCGGCTGTCTCTCTGACTCACTGCTTGGGTCTCTCCCAATAGTCTACAGTGGCGTCCTCTGTCTTCGTCTCCTTGCGTCCTCTCTTGTTTCCTTGTCTCCTTCGTTGCCACTGATCTTCTCTGGACCACTTTCGGCTGTCTGTGATTCACTGGGTCTATCCTAATAGTCACGTGTCATGTCCTAATAGTCCTCCCTCCTACATCCTACCTGACCCACTCCCCTCCCTACCCTCTCCTCTCCTCCCCATACCTGACCCTCGCCTCTCCCTACCCTCTCCTCCCCCTACCTGACCCTCTCCTCTCCTCCCCCTAACTGACCCTCTCCTCCCCCCTACCTGACCCTCTCCTCCCCCGACCTGACCCTCTCCCCCCTACCTGACCCTCTCCTCCCCCCTACCTGACCCTCTCCTCTCCTCCCCCGACCTGACCCTCTCCCCCCCTACCTGACCCTCTCCTCCCCCCTACCTGACCCTCTCCTCCCCCCTACCTGACCCTCTCCTCCCTATCTGACCCTCTCCTCCCCCCTACCTGACCCTCTCCTCCCCCAACCTGACCCTCTCCTCCCCCTACCTGACCCTCTCCTCTCCTCCCCCAACCCTCTCCTCTCCTCCCCCAACCTGACCCTCTCCTCCCCCTACCTGACCTTCTCCTCCCCCAACCTGACCCTCTCCTCCCCCTACCTGACCTTCTCCTCCCCCGAGCTGACCCTCTCCCCCCCACCTGACCCTCTCCTCCCCCCTACCTGACCCTCTCCTCCCCCTACCTGACCCTCTCCTCCCCCTACCTGACCCTCTCCTCCCCCTACCTGACCCTCTCCTCTCCTCCCCCTACCTGACCCTCTCCTCTCCTCCCCCTACCTGACCCTCTCCTCTCCTCCCCCCACCTGACCCTCTCCTCCCCCGACCTGACCCTCTCCCCCCCAACCTGACCCTCTCCTCCCCCTACCTGACGCTCTCCTCCTCCTACCTGACCCTCTTCTCCCCCTACCTGACCCTCTCCCCCCTACCTGACCCTCTTCTCCCCCAACCTGACCCTCTCCCCCCTACCTGACCCTCCCCCCCCCTACCTGACCCTCTCCTACCCCTACCTGACCCTCTTCTCCCCCCACCTGACCCTCTCCCCCCTACCTGACCCTCTCCCCCCCCTACCTGACCCTCTCCTCCCCCTACCTGACCCTCTCCTCCTCCTACCTGACCCTCTCCTCCCCCCTACCTGACCCTCTCCTCCCCCTACCTGACGCTCTCCTCCTCCTACCTGACCCTCTTCTCCCCCTACCTGACCCTCTCCTCCCCCCAACCTGACCCTCTCCTCCCCCTACCTGACCCTCCTCCCCCCTACCTGACCCTCTCCCCCCTACCTGACCCCCCCTCCTGCCCCCCCCCCTACCTGACCCTCTCCCCCCCTACCTGACCCTCTCCTCCCCCCCTACCTGACCCTCTCCTCCTCCTACCTGACCCTCTCCTCCCCCCTACCTGACCCTCTCCTCCCCCTACCTGACCCTCTCCCCCCCTACCTGACCCTCTCCTCCCCCTACCTGACCCTCTCCTCCCCCTACCTGACGCTCTCCTCCTCCTACCTGACCCTCTCCTCCTCCTACCTGACCCTCTCCTCCCCCCTACCTGACCCTCTCCTCCCCCTACCTGACCCTCTCCTCCCCCTACCTGACGCTCTCCTCCTCCTACCTGACCCTCTTCTCCCCCTACCTGACCCTCTCCTCCCCCCAACCTGACCCTCTCCTCCCCCTACCTGACCCTCCTCCCCCCTACCTGACCCTCTCCCCCCTACCTGACCCTCTCCCCCCCCTACCTGACCCTCTCCTCCTCCTACCTGACCCTCTCCTCCCCCCTACCTGACCCTCTCCTCCCCCTACCTGACCCTCCTCCCCCCTACCTGACCCTCTCCTCCCCCAACCTGACCCTCTCCTCCCCCAACCTGACCCTCTCCCCCCCACCTGACCCTCTCCTCCCCCCACCTGACCCTCTCCTCCCCCTACCTGACCCTCTCCCCCCCTACCTGACCCTCTCCTCCCCCAACCTGACCCTCTCCCCCCCCTACCTGACCCTCTCCCCCCCAACCTGACCCTCTCCCCCCCACCTGACCCTCTCCTCCCCCTACCTGACCCTCTCCTCCCCCTACCTGACCCTCTCCTCCCCCCAACCTGACCCTCTCCTCCCCCAACCTGACCCTCTCCCCCCCCTACCTGACCCTCTCCTCCCCTACCTGACCCTCTCCTCCCCCTACCTGACCCTCTCCTCCCCCTACCTGACCCTCTCCTCCCCCTACCTGACCCTCTCCTGCTCCTACCTGACCCTCTCCTCATCCTACCTGACCCTCTCCTCCCCCTACCTGACCCTCTCCTCCCCCCTACCTGACCCTCTCCTCCTCCTACCTGACCCTCTCCTCCCCCCTACCTGACCCTCTCCTCCCCCTACCTGACCCTCTCCTCCCCCTACCTGACCCTCTCCTCCCCCCTACCTGACCATCTCCTCCCCCCTACCTGACCCTCTCCTCCCCCTACCTGACCCTCTCCTCCCCCTACCTGACGCTCTCCTCCTCCTACCTGACCCTCTTCTCCCCCTACCTGACCCTCTCCTCCCCCTACCTGACCCTCTCCTCCCCCTACCTGACCCTCTCCCCCCCTACCTGACCCTCCTCCCCCCTACCTGACCATCTCCTCCCCCCTACCTGACCCTCTCCTCCCCCTACCTGACCCTCTCCTCCCCCTACCTGACCCTCTCCCCCCCTACCTGACCCTCCTCCCCCCTACCTGACCATCTCCTCCCCCCTACCTGACCCTCTCCTCCCCCTACCTGACCCTCTCCTCCTCCTACCTGACCCTCTCCTCCCCCTACCTGACCCTCTCCTCCCCCTACCTGACCCTCTCCTCCCCCTACCTGACCCTCTCCCCCCCTACCTGACCCTCCTCCCCTACCTGACCCTCTCCTCCCCCTACCTGACCCTCTCCCCCCCCTACCTGACCCTCTCCTCCCCCTACCTGACCCTCTCCTCCTCCTACCTGACCCTCTCCTCCCCCTACCTGACCCTCTCCTCCCCCGAGCTGACCCTCTCCTCCCCCTACCTGACCCTCTCCCCCCCTACCTGACCCTCCTCCCCCTACCTGACCCTCTCCTCCCCCTACCTGACCCTCCTCCCCCCTACCTGACCCTCTCCTCCCCCTACCTGACCCTCTCCTCCTCCTACCTGACCCTCTCCTCCCCCTACCTGACCCTCTCCTCCCCCGAGCTGACCCTCTCCTCCCCCTACCTGACCCTCTCCCCCCCTACCTGACCCTCCTCCCCCTACCTGACCCTCCTCCCCCTACCTGACCCTCTCCTCCCCCTACCTGACCCTCCTCCCCCCTACCTGACCCTCTCCTCCCCCTACCTGACCCTCTCCTCCCCCTACCTGACCCTCTCCCCCCCTACCTGACCCTCTCCTCCCCCCTACCTGACCCTCTCCTCCCCCAACCTGACCCTCTCCCCCCTACCTGACCCTCTCCTCCCCCTACCTGACCCTCTCCCCCCCAACCTGACCATCTCCTCCCCCCTACCTGACCCTCTCCTCCCCCAACCTGACCCTCTCCTCCCCCCAACCTGACCCTCTCCTCTCCCTACCTGACCCTCTCCCCCCCTACCTGACCCTCTCCTCCCCCTACCTGACCCTCTCCTCCCCCTACCTGACCCTCTTCTCCCCCTACCTGACCCTCTCCTCCCCCAACCTGACCCTCTCCTCCCCCTACCTGACCCTCTCCTCATCCTACCTGACCCTCTCCTCCTCCTACCTGAACCTCTCCTCCCCCTACCTGACCCTCTCCCCCCCTACCTGACCCTCCTCCTCCTACCTGACCCTCTCCTCCCCCCAACCTGACCCTCTCCTCTCCCTACCTGACCCTCTCCCCCCCAACCTGACCCTCTCCTCCCCCAACCTGACCCTCTCCTCCCCCTACCTGACCCTCTCCTCCCCCTACCTGACCCTCTCCCCCCCAACCTGACCCTCTCCTCCCCCCTACCTGACCCTCTCCTCCCCCTACCTGACCCTCTCCTCCCCCTACCTGACCCTCTCCTCCCCCAACCTGACCCTCTCCTCCCCCTACCTGACCCTCTCCTCATCCTACCTGACCCTCTCCTCCTCCTACCTGACCCTCTCCTCCCCCAACCTGACCCTCTCCTCCCCCTACCTGACCCTCTCCTCCCCCTACCTGACCCTCTCCTCATCCTACCTGACCCTCTCCTCCTCCTACCTGACCCTCTCCTCCCCCAACCTGACCCTCTCCTCCTCCTACCTGACCCTCTCCTCCCCCAACCTGACCCTCTCCTCCCCCTACCTGACCCTCTCCTCCCCCCTACCTGACCCTCTCCTCCACCCTACCTGACCCTCTCCTCCCCCAACCTGACCCTCTCCTCCCCCTACCTGACCCTCTCCCCCCCACCTGACCCTCTCCTCCCCTACCTGACCCTCTCCTCCCCATCCTCTCCCACCTCCTCCTCATACCTCCCCACCTCCTCCCCCACCTCTCCCTCTTCCTTCCCATACCTCCCCACCTCTCCCCCCTCCTCTCCCTCTTCCTCCCCATACCTCACCCTCTCCTCCCCCTCCCCTTCCTCTTCCTCCCCATTCCTGACCCTCTCGCCCCCTCCTCTCCCTCTTCCTCCCCATACCTGACTCTCTCCTCCCCCCTCCTCTCCCTCTTCCTTCCTTCCCATCCCTGACCCTCTCCTCCCCATAACTCCCCACCTCGTCACCCACCTCTCCCTCTCCCTCCCCATACCTCCCCACCTCCTCACCCACCTCTCCCTCTTCCGCCCCATACCTCCCTCTCTAATCCCTATATAGTGCACTACTTTTAACCAAGCCCCATAGAACTCTTGGCCGAATGTAGTGCACAATATGCAGTAGGCAATAGGGTGCCATTTGTGATGCAAGCACAGCCCCCGCGAGGCTGGGGAGACCAAGAGCTCTGTAACCCTCCTTATTAATTTCCACATGTAGCAAGCAAAGTGTTTGTGTTGGCCAGTCTACATGGTACAGTCTACAGTTGTCATGCATCTAATTAGTCTATTTCTCAGTGTTGCCGGCGGCAGCCTGCCTCAGCCTCCTCACCTAATTGGCTATCAAGTTCAAAGAAGTTAGGTGAATCAGGTGGGACTCGGATGGAGAGTGAGTGGGTTGTTCAAGATGGATGAACAGAATACCAAGTGGTGTACAAAAGCATAGCAAAAAAGCTTTGTCTGATCAAATTACTGAAGATGACAACAAGATGCATGTTTTGGAATATTTTTATTCTGTACAGACTTCCTTCTTTTCACTCTGTCATTTAGGTTAGTATTGTGGAGTAACTACAATGTCTACAATCCATCCTCAGTTTTCTCCTATCACAGCAATTAAACCCTATAACTGTTTTAAAGTCACCATTGGCCTCATGGTGATGTCCTTGAGCGGTTTCCTTCCTTTCCAGCAACTGAGTTAGGAAGGACGCCTGTATCATTGTACTGACTGGGTATATTGATACACCATCCAAAGTGTAATTAAAACTTTACCATGCTCTAAGGGATATTCAATATCTGCTTTTTTTATTTTGACCAATATGTGCCCTTCTTTACAAGGCATTGGTCTTTGTGGTTGAATCTGTGTTTGAAATTCACTGCTCGACTGAGGGACCTTACAGGTAATAGTATATGTGGGGTACAGCGATGAGGTAGTCATTCAAAAATCACGTTAAACACTAATATTTCACACAGAGTGAGTCCATGCAACTTATCATGTGACCTGTTACTCCTGACCTTATCTAGGCTTGACATAACAAAGGGGTTGAATACTTATTGACTCAAGACATATCAGATTTTCATTTTTTATTCATTTGTAAAGATTTCTAAAAACATAATTTCACTTTGACATTATGGGGTGTTGTGTGTAGGTCAGTGATACAACATTTCAATTTAATCCACTTTAAATTCAGGCTGTAACACAACAAACTGTGGAAAAAGGGTGTGAATACTCTCTGAAGTCACTGTAAGCTAGTAGTCTAGACTGCATTGTCTGCATAATGAAACATTCACTTGTAAGCTATTGTTTTGACGGTGGACTGATTGTATTATTTGTCATTACTGACTGGTTATGGACTGGTTTTACGCAGCACAAACTTTCTATCCAAGCTGCGAGAGAACGTGAGGATGGCTATGGCAGGCTACAGGCCTACAGGACAGTTGTATATTCCAGAAAGTCATTTGGTTACTGATAAGTATGATGCTGAATCGAAAACTCATTTTACAATCTGCAATGTTTGAATTTCCCACTTTAATTACTGAACAAGTAAATACATTATTGCCACCAGCCAGCATTCTAAATAGCAGCATTGCGACTCCGTAGGCCTATAGCTTCATGAAACATAAACGTTCAGTTTAACATGAGAAAATTACGAATAAAATAAAATAAACATATATCCATTAAAGCAAAGCTATAGGCTACTACAAGCACCAGCACCACATAATCTTATAGCCTATCGGTAGATAGCCGCGTAGACGTAGCAATTTCTGAACCATGGACAGCGATCAGTAGTCTATACCTTGCGAGGGGCTGACTCCTTAGATATTTTTTTAGGGAGTGGAGGGTGTCCAGAGAAACGGCTTGCAGCCTCTGTAGGGTTTCTCATCCGCCTCTTTATTCAGTGTGTGTATCTAAACACACTGCCATTAATGCGACACATTTCAGTTGAATGCATTCAGTTGTACAACTGACTAGGTATCCCGCTTTCCCTTTCCTTTCATGAGGCTGCTGTACATTTTGATGCCAGTAGTTGTTTCAGTATTGCAGACCAGTTTAAGTCTGTGATAAAACTGTATAGCCCCTAACATCCAGAGACTCAGGTGATACCCAACTTTCCTCTACGTCTCACACCAAGGGCAGTGCTCTGTGCTGGGCTGAGAGTGGCAGCGAGCAAAGCCCCTCCAGTTGTTGGTTACGGGAATAATCCGGCCATAGTAATCCTCTATGTGGAAGGCCGGTCATATGCCTGAAAATGAAGGCTGACTAAGTGCCAGGGTTGGATACTAAATATATAATTTACATTCATCCAGAATGTTGATTCTACACAAAGGGATTTAGAAGAGAAAATGCACAGCACCACACATGGCTCCCCCCGTCTAACATAGTGTACTGTAAACATAGAACCTCAAAAGCAGATTCAAAACCATGTTTTGTCAATTTCTTAAACAGTCTCATAAGTGTTGGATATTTAAAATTGGTTTCTTTAAAAATATATGAAGATAGAGAGTTCGTGTCACAGGGCACTAGGCCAGATTTAAACCTATGCCAACACCATAGACATGTGCCGGAGGCAGCGGCTTACACCACTAGACCATCCACTAATATCAGTTTCTTATGTTACTGCTAGGTAATGAAGCGCTGGACCCAACCTAGTGTGGCATAATTAATTACAGTATGTGAGTACTTTTATCCTATTGAAATAGTTATCTGGCTGAAATGGTTGTAGTAGCGCTGAAATAGTTATAGAAGCTGTCTGAAATGGTTCTAGAAGCTGTCTGAAATGGTTCTAGAAGCTGTCTGAAATGGCTGTAGAAGCTGTCTGAAATGGCTGTAGAAGCTGTCTGAAATGGTTCTAGAAGCTCTATGAAATGGTTATAGAAGCTGTCTGAAATAGTTGTAGAAGCTGTCTGAAATGGTTCTAGAAGCTGTCTGAAATGGTTCTAGAAGCTGTCTGAAATGGTTGTAGAAGCTGTCTGAAATGGTTGTAGAAGCTGTCTGAAATAGTTATAGAAGCTGTCTTAAATAGTTATAGAAGCTGTCTGAAATAGTTGTAGAAGCTGTCTGAAATGGTTGTAGAAGCTGTCTGAAATGGTTCTAGAAGCTGTCTGAAATAGTTATAGAAGCTGTCTGAAATGGTTGTAGAAGCTGTCTGAAATGGTTGTAGAAGCTGTCTGAAATGGTTGTAGAAGCTGACTGAAATCGTTCTAGAAGCTGTCTGAAATAGTTCTAGAAGCTGTCTGAAATAGTTGTAGAAGCTGACTGAAATCATTCTAGAAGCTGTCATTAGTTCTAGAAGATTGCTTTTGTTTTAGCACTTCAAAGAGCCTGCATATGTGTCTCCTGCTGCAACTCATGAAATCCTTTCATGAGTTTTGATTCTTGTTTTTCTTCTATTTTCCCTCAAAACTCACAGCACTCTCTCTAATGACCCACACAGCTGCAGAGCGAGTGCCCTACTTACTGTCCACTAGCTCTCCCTATCACCCTCAATATCAGACAGTGACTAAGGCATGTCATGTACTAGCCTACATTAGGATCCCCACAAAGTATCTATCTATAATGTTCTCCTAAAGCTCTAGTAAAATGTAATCAACTTTTTGCATCTGATCTGAATTCAGCATGGTGTGTTGCTGTTTGAGTGGCCAGATAATGCATTCCCCACAGCGTCTCAGTTGGAAGCTGGTAGAGGATCACAGGAGAGATATCCCAGCCTCAGAGCCCTCCCACCAGGAACAGAGGAGGCTCCTCCCTTCCTCTCCTTTAGTTCTCCGCTAGACCAATGCATTCATTTGGTGTAGAGGTGGATCCAGCATTGCATGGCATGTGGGGAGTTCTGGCTGTGTTAATGAACTAACTTGGGTGGTATCAGTTAGCTAATATCCAAGATGAGTTTGTTCTGAAGCCAAACAGGAAATAGGGCGTCTGGCTTGTCAATAGCAGTTGTGTTCCAGGGGGTTGAGTTTTGCTTCTAATCAACAAGAACAACTTCAAATCAAATCACATGCACACGGTTAGCAGATTTTAATGCGAATGTAGGGAAATGCTTGTGCTTCTAGTTCCGACAGTGCAGTAATATCTAACAAGTAATCTAACATTTCAACAACAACTACCTAATACACACAAATCTAAAGGGATGGAATAAGAATATGTACATATAAATATATGGATGAGTGATGACCGAGCGGCATAGGCAAGATGCAATAGATGTTATAAAATACAGTATATACATATGAGATGAGTAATGTAAGATATGTAAACATAATTAATAGCTTTTTATGTAAAAAATTGTGCACTCTCCTCAAACAATAGCATGGTATCATTTTACAGTAATAGCTACTGTAAATTGGACAGTGCAGTTAGATTAACAAGAATTTACGCTTTCTGCCAATATCAGATATGTCTATGTCCTGGGAAATTTTCTTGTTACTTACAACCTGATGCTAATCGCATTAGCCTACGTTAGCTCAACCGTCCCGTGGAAGGGACACCGATCCCGAAGAAGATTTTAATAGTCTGATGGCCTTGAGATAGAAGCTCTTTTTCAGTCTCTCTGCACAGCTTTGATGCACCTGTACTGACCTCGCCTTCTGGATGGTAGCGGGGTGAACAGGCAGTGGCTCGGGTGGTTGTTGTCCTTGATGATCTTTGTGGCCTTCCTGTGACATCGGGTGCTGTAGGTGTCCTGAAGGGCAGGTAGTTTGCCCCCGGTGCTGCGTTGTGCAGACCGCACCACCCTCTGGAGAGCCTTGTGGTTGAGGGCGGTGTAGTTGCCGTACCAGGCGGTGATACAGCCCAACAGGATGCTCTCAATTGTGCATCTGTAAAAGTTTGTGAGGGTTTTAGGTGATAAGCCAAATTTCTTCAGCCTCCTCAGGTTGAAGAGGTGCTGTTGCGCCTTCTTCACCACACTGTCTGTGTGGGTGGACCATTTCAGTTTGTCTGTGATGTTTACGCCGAAGAACTTAAAATGTTCCGCTTTCTCCACTGCTGTCCCGTCGATGTGGATAGGGGGGTGCTCCCTCCCTGAAGTCCACGATCATCTTTGTGTTGTTAACGTTGAGTGAGAGGTTGTTTTCCTGACACCACACTCCGAGGGCCCTCACCTCCTCCCTGTAGGCTGTCTCGTCGTTGTTGGTAATCAAGCCCACTACTGTTGTGTCGTCTGCATACTTGATGATTGAGTTGGAGGCGTGCATGTTTTGGTTCGGCCTCTGGGATTAGATCCCATGTCCTGGATGGTGGTCCGAACAAAGGATCCGCTTTGGGAAAGTCGTATTCCTGGTCGTAATGTTGGTAAGTTGACGTCGCTCTTATATCCAATAGTTCTTCCCGGCACCATCTATATAGGGAATAGGCTGCCATCTATATAGGGAATAGGCTGCCATCTATATAGGGAATAGGGTGCCATCTATATAGGGAATAGGATGCCATCTATATAGGGAATAGGCTGCCATCTACATAGGGAATAGGGTGCCATCTATATAGGGAATAGGATGCCATCTATATAGGGAATAGGCTGCCATCTATATAGGGAATAGACTGCCATCGATATAGGGAATAGGCTGGGATCAATATAGGGAATAGGGTGCCATCTATATAGGGAATAGGCTGCCATCTATATAGGGAATAGGCTGCCATCTATATAGGGAATAGGCTGGGATCTATATAGGGAATAGGGCGCCATCTATATAGGGAATAGGCTGGGATCTATATAGGGAATAGGGCGCCATCTATATAGGGAATAGGGCACCATCTATATAGGGAATAGGCTGGGATCTATATAGGAAATAGGGCGCCATCTATATAGGGAATAGGGCGCCATCTATATAGGGAATAGGCTGGGATCTATATAGGGAATAGGGTGCCATCTATATAGGGAATAGGGCGCCATCTATATAGGGAATAGGCTGGAATCTATATAGGGAATAGGGTGCCATCTATATAGGGAATAGGGCGCCATCTATATAGGGAATAGGCTGCCATTTGCGACACAACCACAGTATACACAGTCCAAGCCATAGTGAGAGACACAGCTCTGCATGGGAGCCAGATCTGTGTACACAGAGAGATGGAGAGATAGAGACATATCAAGGTGAGCTGAACAGCACTCTGTCTGAGCAGACCGACCACTGATGGGCTGTAAATTGAATTACTCATACTGGGATAGGAGAGAGAGGGGACGTGGTGGTGTAATGTGTTTAGAGAGCTGTCCCAATCTCCAGGACATTATAAATGAATATGGAGGATTTGTTTTTTTTATGAATGAGAGAGAGAGAGAGAGAGAGAGAGAGAGAGAGAAAGGAAATGGGCCTGCCAGTAATATTGATTTCAAGGGAGCACTTTCACGGATGTATAACCAATTACGGGCCGCCCAGCCTCAAGACTTTGGGCGAGTCACTGTAACTTCTCCAGCAACAGCGTTGTAGTATTATATTCCATATAGCCTTGTTGCCCAGTAATATAATACCTTGCTTCAGCGGCCAACGCATCCTGTCTGCATCCTTCCTTCCCCCGAAAGAAAAATTCCACCAGTCTGAATGCGGTGAAAAAGCCTCAAACACTTTATGTTCAGTAGAATGGAAAGGTATGTTCTCTATTCAAAAAGCTCGTACTGTAGATTATTTTTTATTTTGCCTTCAATGAGATCTATGTAACTCTGTAACTCTGTAGCTCTGTAGCTCTGTAGCTCTGTAACTCTGTAGCTCTGTAACTCTGTAACTCTGTAGCTCTGTAGCTCTGCAACTATGCAGCTCTGTAACTCCGCAACTATGTAGCTCTGTAACTCTGTAGCTCTGTAACTCTGTCGCTCTGTAGCTCTGTAACTCTGTAGCTCTGTAACTCTGTAGCTCTGTAACTCTGTAGCTCTGTAGCTCTGTAACTGTAGCTCTGTAACTCTGTTACTCTGTAGCTCTGTAGCTCTGCAACTATGTAGCTCTGTAACTCTGTACCACTGTAGCTCTGTAGCTCTGTAGCTCTGTAACTCTGCAACTATGTAGCTCTGTAGCTCTGTAACTCTGTAACTCTGTAGCTCTGTAACTCTGCAACTATGTAGCTCTGTATGGCCTCCCGAGTGGCGCAGTGCTAGCTGTGCCACTAGAGATTCTGGGTTCAAGTCCAGGCTCTGTTGCAGCCGGCCGCGACCGGGAGACCCATGGGGTGGCGAACAATTGGCCCAGTGTCGTCCGGGTTAGGGGAGGGTTTGGCTTTCCCCTCCTCTAGCCTAGTTGTGTGTCTGTTAAATGTGCTCATTGTTTATTTATACGCCCCTCATCAACAATGTAATTGAAAAGCAGGGGGAAAACATGAAGCTAAGCATATTGAACTAAATGGCTGAAAGGGAAAGGTCCCTTAAGTATGGACTGCAAATGGTTTTTCCAGAAAATGGAAGAGAAAAAATAATATATGAGGACAGATGTCTGCTGCTGTACAGACAGAGACAGATTTGTCTGTGTGGAGACCTCTGTGTGGAGACCTCTGTGTGGAGACCTTCGTGTGGAGACCTCTGTGGAGACCTCTGTGGAGACCTCTGTGACACTAAAGGCTGAACTACCTGTCAGGATTTCTGCTTGTCTATATGAAGAGCATGTACACTCTACCAGTCTCTGTCATTCTCTGTATAGGATAATGTAATGTACACGCTACCAGGGTCTATGTCATTCTCTATAGGATAATGTAATACTTTATTGTTGCAGTAAAGTGTGTGCCTGGTTCCTCAGAGAAAGAGCCTGGTCATACACTCTCCACTGAACAAACGCTTTCCCTGGCCATCTGAACGCTTTCCCTGGCCATCTCCGCTGACAGAAAATGTATTTGTATTTTTCCATGGTCAGAACATCACAATGCGAGACAACAGCAAAATGTGTGTCTGTGTGTGTGTGTGTGTGTGTGTGTGTGTGTGTGTGTGTGTGTGTGTGTGTGTGTGTGTGTGTGTGTGTGTGTGTGTGTGTGTGTGTACTATACAATATGTGTGTGAGAGGGAGGGTGTCCATGAAGAGATGACCAAGTAAGCAGAGAGAAATAACAGCTCGTGCAATGTAATCCCTTCTTCTCTCCTTGGAGGAAAAAAAGAGTGGATAGAGGGATGGAGGAACAAGGAGCTAGAACAGTAATGGTCTACAGTTCACCATCTGCTCATTAATCATTCAAACACGGCCAACTGCCAGCAGCAAGAACACAGAGGGATTTCAGGTTACGCAATCACAGCTCACTTTATACATAGAGAGGACGCGTCCCAAATAGCACCCTATTCACTATGTAGGGAATAGGGTGCCATTTGGGATGAGCCCAGAGACCGTTATAGACTCCATTTAGAGCAACACAATCATTCATTTCCTTTTTGAGGAGCGTGCAGCCACGCATCAATCTTTACATTTTTCCAGGGATGAGTGTGTGTGCTGTATGGAGAGATGGTATCTAATTTCATAAAGGATAGAAAAAAAGAAACTGACAAAGCAGGAAGATGAGATAGAATTTTAGTAACACTAGAACCACTGGGCCTTTCAGTCTGTAGTATCCTTTAGAGAAAGTTGTCGGGCGTCCCCATTAAGGTTATTCTCTATCTCTGGCTCTATCTCTGTCTCTCTATCTCTGTCTCTCTATCTCTGTCTCTCTATCTCTGTCTCTCTGTCTCTGTCTCTCTGTCTCTGTCTCTCTATCTCTGTCTCTCTGTCTCTGTCTCTCTCTATACCACACATTTTTCTCTCTTTCGCTCTCTCTTTTTGCTCTCTCTCTGCCTCTGTCACTCTCTCTCTCTTTCTGTCTCTCTATCGCAACTTCTGGAGGAAAGATGTGAATGAATGAATATGTCAAATGAGAGACTAGTATTTTCATCTGAATGGAGTTCCATTTAGCCTAGCTCTACAATATTTGAGTAGTCTACTGTGTCTTTCCAACTGGAGCTCAATATCATGATACACTGGTTCTACTCTAGTCAATATCATGATACACGGGTTCTACTCTAGTCAATATCGTGATACAGTGGTCCTACTATAGTCAATATCATGATACAGTGGTCCTACTATAGTCAATATCATGATACAGTGGTCCTACTATAGTCAATATTGTGATACAGTGGTCCTACTATAGTCAGTATCATGATACACTGGTTCTACTATAATTAATAATTGCAAAAGCCTATATCTATATTTTAGAAAACTTAACATGCTAAACACATGGTAATTACATTCAGAACTAGGAGGTGTGCTGCAGTGAGGTGTGTGGTGTGTGCTCCATGACACTTCACGTTTGGTGAGCGGCGAGCGATACTACGGGGAGACGGATCAATAACTAGCTCCTAACCCTAATTCTAACACTAATGTAAAATGTATGAAGTAAAAAGTATATTTTCTTTAGGAATGTAGTGGAGTAAAAGTTAAAGTTGTCAAAAATAGAAATAGTAAAGTACAGATACCCCCCAAAAACGACTTAAGTTGTACTTTAAAGTATTTTACACCACTGTGTAAAGCTGTGCATTTCTCTTGATGGGTATTTGTGTATTTCTCTTGATGGGTAGCTGTGTATTTATCTTGATGGGTAGCTTTGTGTTTCTCTTGATGTGTAGCGGTGTATTTCTCTTGATGTATAGCTGTGTATTTATCTTGATGGGTAGCTGTGTATTTTTCTTTATGTGTATTTGTGTATTTCTCTTGATGTGTAGCTGTATATTTCTCTTGATATGTAGCTATGTATTTCTCTTGATGTGTAGCTGTATATTTCTCTTGATGGGTAGCTGTGTATTTCTCTTGATGGGTAGTTGTGTATTTCTCTTGATGTGTAGCTGTATATTTCTCTTGATGGGTAGCTGTGTGTTTCTCTTGACGTTGCACGTTGGAATAATAATGTAATGCACCTTGATGTGATGAATCTGTTAATTTAGTGTCATTACAAGACATTATGGCATCTCTAGATGAATGCAGTTAGTTTTTACTAGGTTATAGCTCCAGTAACACCACAATCATCCTTCCCATGTCTACACTGTCATTAGGCTGCTACATGTTTAATCACACAAGGAAATATAGCTTGGGTCTATACCAAAATGACACCCTATTTCCTATATAGTGCACTACTTTTGACTAGGGCCGATAAGGAATGATGGGAATAGGGTGCCATTCGGATGCAACCCATATCTAGCTATGGTCACCCTTAGAGAATTTTTAAGGACATCTACCAAGACCTTGATAGTGGATGGGCTGTAGCGCTGTATGTATGCATGGCAGGGGTTGGAACTGGTTCAGGGAACAGAACCCAAAACCGTAAAAGAACAAAACATTTCAAGGAACGGACACAGAACCGGGAACGAAAGTGATATCTAGTGTTTTGGAACAGAACAGTTCTTTTCCAATCTTGAGAACTGGTCAATAATGTTCTTTTTTACATTTTTTATATTCCTAATATCTAGTATATGATTCTGTAATTCTTTAAAGTTCTGATACTAGTAATAGCCTTAACATATTCTAATTCACATCATGTTATGCTGTTAAGTTCTTTAAGCCAAGCCCCCTACATGTCCACCCATCTTTCTCACTCTCTCCCCACCAGTGACATTTCTGTTGCATCTCGTGCCGGCACTTATATGACCAATCAAACATGTAAATGACTAGCTTACCCGTTGTGTAGGAAGCTTCTCTATCCTTGATAATTGGTGGAGTGAGTTAATGAGCTAAATGTAAAAACGATGTTGGTTTCACGGCTTAAAAAAACGAACAAAAAGGAATTATATGAACCGAGATTGTATTTATTAACTGGTTCAGAACTTTATTATGCTGGTCGGAACACTAGAACCGAACAAAAATAGAGCTTCTGTTCGGAACTGAACGATTTGAAAATAAGTTTGGTTCCAACCCCTGATACAAGGCAATGACAATTAAAGCTGGCTGTAGTCACTCAGTGCAGAGGGATTCTCTGTAACCTAATCCCCGTCTCGGGCCCTTTAGACAGCATTAACAAGCTAGGAGATCAGTCAGTCAGACCATCAATGCCTAATAGAAAGGAAGTCACCCCTTTGATGGCTGTGGAAAGACACACACACACACACACACACACACACACCACACACACACACACACACACACACACACACACACACACACACACACACACACACACACACACACACACACACACACACACACACACACACACACACACACACACACACACACACACACACACACACACACACACACACACACACACACACACCCCCCCCCCCCTGCATGCACACAGGCACACCGACACAGGCACACAGACACAGGCACACACAGGCACACAGAAACACACACACACACACACAAAACCCCTTGGCCCCTTTGGCATAGCCTAAAAAGGTTTGAGCCCTTTCCATTCAATCTCCCTTTGTTTAATGGAGCACACGTCTAATACTGCAGCGACTCTCAATTACTGTGATGAGAAACGACGTGGTTGATGGCTGCCGTTAGTGTCCCTCCATGGTTATTATTTTCTGTTAATACTGAATTGGTCTGAGTTCTCTTGTGTGTGTGCGTGTGTGTGCGTGTGCGTGTGCGTGTGTGTGTGTGTGTGTGTGTGTGTGTGTGTGTGTGTGTGTGTGTGTGTGTGTGTAAGAAGTGAGAGATGGAGGGAGATAGACACAGAGGGAGAGTAGAGAGAGAGAGAGGGAGTGTGGAGAGAGGGAGTGTGGAGAGATGAGATGAGAGACAGAGTGTGGAGAGAGAGAGAGAGAGGGAGTGTGGAGAGAGAGATGAGAGGGAGTGGGGAGAGAGAGATGAGGGAGAGAGGGAGTGTGGAGAGAGAGAGATATATGAGAGGGAAAGAAAGAGAGGGAGAGAGGGAGTGTGGAGGGAGTGTGGAGAGAGTGTGAAGAGAGAGGGAGAGAGGGAGTGTGGAGAGAGCGAGAGAGAGAGGGAGTGTGTAAAGAGATGAGGGAGTGTGGGGAGAGAGATGAGAGGAAGTGTGGAGAGAGAGATAAGAGGGAGTGTGGAGAGAGAGATGAGAGGGAGGGAGGGAGTGTAGAGAGAGACACAAAGGGAGTGTGTACAGAGAGATGAGAGGGAGTGTGGAGAGGAGGAGTATGGAAAGAGAGATGAGAGGGAGTGTGGAGAGACGGAGTGTGGAGAGAGATGAGAGGGAGTGGGGAGAGAGAGATGAGGGAGAGAGAGAGGGAGTGTGGAGAGAGAGATGAGAGGGAGTGTGGAGAGAGAGAGAGAGAGGGAGTGTGCCGAGAGAGATGAGAGGGAGTGGGGAGAGAGAGATGAGCGAGAGAGGGAGTGTGGAGAGAGGGAGTGTGGAGAGAGAGAGAGATATGAGAGGGAAAGAAAGAGAGGGAGAGAGGGAGTGTGGAGGGAGTGTGGAGGGAGTGTGGAGAGAGTGTGGAGAGAGAGAGGGAGAGAGAGAGGGAGTGTGGAGCGAGAGAGAGCGAGAGAGAGAGAGAGGGAGTGTGGGGAGAGAGATAAGAGGAAGTGTGGAGAGAGAGATAAGAGGGAGTGTGGGGAGAGAGATAAGAGGGAGTGTGGGGAGAGAGATGAGAGGGAGGGAGGGAGTGTAGAGAGAGACACAAAGGGAGTGTGTACAGAGAGATGAGAGGGAGTGTGGAGAGGAGGAGTATGGAAAGAGAGATGAGAGGGAGTGTGGAGAGACGGAGTGTGAATAGAGAGAGAGAGAGAGGGAGTGTGGAGAGAGAGATGAGAGGGAGTGTGGAGAGAGAGAGAGAGAAAGAGGGAGTGTGGTGAGAGAGATGAGAGGGAGTGGGGAGAGAGAGATGAGGGAGAGAGGAAGTGTGGAGAGAGGGAGTGTGGAGAGAGAGAGAGAGAAAGAGGGAGTGTGGTGAGAGAGATGAGAGGGAGTGGGGAGAGAGAGATGAGGGAGAGAGGAAGTGTGGAGAGAGGGAGTGTGGAGAGAGAGAGATATGAGAGGGAAAGAAAGAGAGGGAGAGAGGGAGTGTGGAGGGAGTGTGGAGAGAGTGGGGAGAGAGAGAGAGGGAGAGAGAGAGGGAGTGTGGAGAGAGAGAGCTAGAGAGAGAGAGGGAATGTGTAAAGAGATGAGAGGAAGTGTGGAGCGAGAGATAAGAGGGAGTGTGGGGAGAGAGATGAGAGGGAGGGAGGGAGTGTAGAGAGAGACACAAAGGGAGTGTGTACAGAGATATGAGAGGGAGTGTGGAGAGACGGAGTGTGGATAGAGAGAGAGAGAGGGAGTGTGGAGAGAGATGAGAGGGAGTGGGGGGAGAGAGATGAGGGAGAGAGGGAGTGTGGAGAGAGATGAGAGGGAGTGTGGAGAGAGGGAGTGTGGAGAGAGAGATGAGAGGGTGTGTGGAGAGACGGAGTGTGGAGAGAGAAAGAGGGGGAGTGTGGAGAGAGAGAGTGAGTGTGGAGAGAGCGATGAGAGGGAGTGGGGAGAGAGTGACGAGAGAGGGGGGGTGTGGAGAGAGAGGAAGAGGGAGTGTGGAGAGAGATGAGAGGGAGTGTGGAGAGAGAGATGAGAGGGTGTGTGGAGAGATGGAGTGTGGAGAGAGAGAGGGAGTGTGGAGAGAGAGATGAGAGGGAGTGGGGAGAGAGAGAGATGAGGGAGAGAGGGAGTGTGGAGAGAGAGGGAGAGGGAGTGTGGAGAGAGAAAGAGAGGGAGTGTGGAGAGAGTTGAGAGGGAGTGGGGAGAGAGTGACGAGAGAGAGGGGGGTGTGGAGAGAGAGGAAGAGGGAGTGTGGAGAGAGAGGGAGTGGGGAGGGAGAGTGGGAGAGAGTGGAGAGAGGAAGTGTGGAGAGAGAGATGAGAGAGAGTGTGGAGATACATGAGAGGGAGTGTGGAGAGAGGGAGTGTGGAGAGAGAGAGAGAGAGTGTTGCGAGAGAGATAGGGAGTGTGGAGAGAGAGAGAGGGAGTGGGGAGATAGAGATGAGAGGGAGAGAAAGCAAGGGAGAGAGAGTGTGGAGAGAGGGAGAGTGGAGAGAGAGAGGGAGAGAGAGAGAGGAGAGAGGGAGTGTGTGGAGAGATGAGAGGGAGTGTAGAGAGAGAGAGAGGGGGAGTGTGGAGAGAGAGTGTTGAGAGAGGGAGAGAGGGACTGTGGAAAGAGACATGAGAGGGAGTGGGGAGAGAGAGATGAGGGAGAGAGGGAGTGTGGAGAGAGAGGGAGAGAGGGAGTGTGGAGAGAGAGATGAGAGGGAGTGTGGAGAGAAAGAGAGAGAGAGAGAGAGAGAGAGAGAGAGAGAGAGAGAGGGAGTGTGGAGAGAGAGAGAGGGTGTGGGGAGAGATGAGAGGGAGATAAAGCAAGGGAGAGGGAGTGTGGAGAGAGAGAGGGAGTTGGGAGCGAGAGAGAGAGAGAGAGAGAGAGAGAGAGAGAGAGAGAGAGAGGGAGTGCGGAGAGAGAGATGAGAGCGAGTGTGGCGAGAGATGAAAGAGAGTCTGGAGAGAGGGAGTGTGGAGAGAGAGATGAGAGGGTGTGTGGAGAGACGGAGTGTGGAGGGAGTGTGGAGAGAGAGATGAGAGGGAGTGGGGAGAGAGAGATGAGGGAGAGAGAGAGTGTGGAGAGAGAAAGAGAGAGTGGAGAGAGGGGGTGTGGAGAGAGAGATGAGAGGGAGTGTGGAGATAGATGCGAGGGAGTGTGGAGAGAGGGAGTGTTGCGAGAGAGAGGGAGTGTGGAGAGAGGGAAGGAGTGGGGAGAGAGAGATGAGAGGGAGAGTAAGCAAGTGAGAGAGGGAGTGTGGAGAGAGGGAGGGAGTGTGGAGAGAGAGATGAGAGGGAGTGTGGGGAGAGATGAGAGGGAGTGTAGAGAGAGAGAGAGAGAGAGAGGGGAAGTGTGGAGAGAGGGAGTTTTGAGAGGGAGAGAGGGACTGTGGAGAGAGAGATGAGAGGGAGTGGGGAGAGAGAGATGTGAGAGAGAGGGAGTGTGGAGAGAGAGGGAGAGGGAGTGTGGAGAGAGAAGAGAGGGAGTGTGGAGAGAGAGAGTGAGTGTGGAGAGAGAGATGAGAGGGAGTGGGGAGAGAGTGATGAGAGAGAGGGGGTGTGGAGAGAGGGAGTGTGGAGAGAGAGAGGGAGTGGGGAGAGAGGGAGAGGGAGTATGGAGAGAGAGAGAGGGAGTGTGGAGAGAGGGCGTGTGGAGAGAGAGGATAAGTGACATAGTGTGAAAGAAGGAAGGGAAGGAGGGAGACTGGCAAGATAATGAAGAAGAGATATGTGATTGGCGGGGTGAAGAGTGATGAGGTGGGATGTTTTGCAAGGGCACCTTTTATATACAGTTCATCAATCTGAGACATAGCCCCCAGTTTGTCAGTTAGAGTCGGCATGGTAATGTAAACTGTGATTGACATGGTGAGGCCTACCACATCCCTCACCTGTTTGAAGGACATTCCCTCTGCTCTATTGGATGCAGAGGAGGCTGGTGGGAAGAACTATAGGAGGACAGGCTCATTGTAAAGGCTGGAATTAAATATTGGAATGGAGTAAAACGTGTTTTCCATATGTTTAACACCGTTCCATGCATTCCATTCCAGCCATTAAAAGGAGCCCATCCTCCTATAGCTCCTCACACCAGCCTCCTCTGATGGGATGATAAATACACACTGTAGGTCAGCTTTATACCATATAGTCATGTAATGTTGACCCAACTGGCACCCAATTGTCTATAAAGTGGCTGACTTTTGACCAGGGCCCATAGGGTGCCATTTGCTACACATAGCCTATATACTGTAGGTAATGTATTGGTCGCATTAAGGTATATTCAAGTACAATTTTTCTACAGTGCATTCAGAAAGTATTCAGACCCCTTGACTTTTTCCACATTTTGTTATGTTACATCCTTATTCTAAAATGGATTAAATAGTTTTTTCCCCCTCATCAATCTACACACAATACCCCATAATGACAAAGCAAAAACAGGTTTATAAATGTTAGTACATTTATAAAAAATAAACTGAAATATGATATTTACATAAGTATTCAGACCCTTTACTCAGTCCTTTTTGAAGCACCTTTGGCAGTGATTACAGCTTCAAGTCTTCTTGGGTATGACGCTACAAGCTTGGCACACCTGTATTTGGAGAGTTTCTCCCATTTTTCTCTGCAGATCCTCTCAAGCTCTGTCAGGTTGGATGGGGAGCGTCGCTGCACAGCTATTTTCAGAGATGTTCGATCAGGTTCAAGTCCGGGCTCTGGCTGGGCCACTCAAGGACGTGTCACAAAGCCACTCCTAAGTAGTCTTGGCTGTGTGCTTAGGGTTGTTGTCCTGTTGGAAGGTGAACCTTCACCCCAGTCTGAGGTCATGAGTGCTCTGGAGCAGGTTTTCATCAAGGATCTCTCTGCACTTTGCTCCGTTCATCTTTCCCTTGATCCTGCCTAGTCTCCCAGTCCCTGCCGCTGAAATACATCCCCACAGCATGATGCTGCCACCACCATGCTTCACTGTAGGAATGCTGCCAGATTTCCTCCAGACTTGACGCTTGGCATTCAGGCCAAAGAGTTCAATCGTGGTTTAATCAGACCAGAGAATCTTGCTTCTCATGTTCTGAGAGTCTTCAGGTGCCTTTTGGCAAACTCCAAGCGGGCTGTCAAGTGCCTTTTACTGAGGAGTGGCTTCCATCTGGCCACTTTACCATAAAGGCCTGATTGGTGGAATGCTGCAGAGATGGTTGTCCTTCTGGAAGGTTCTCCCATCCCCACAGAGGAACTCTGGTGCTCTGTCAGAGTGACCATCGGGTTCTTGGTCACCTCCCTGACCTGACCAAGGCCCTTCTCCCCCAATTGCTCATTTTGATTGGGCGACCAGCTCTAGGAAGAGTCTTGGTGGTTCCAAACTTCTTCTGACTGATGGAAGCCACTGTGTTCTTGGGGACCTTCAATGCTGCAGAAATGTTTCAATACCCTTCTCCAGATTTGTGCCTCTACATAATCCTCTTTGAGCTCTACGGACAATTCCTTCGACTTCATGTCTTAGTTTTTGCTCTGACATGCACTGTCAACTGTGGGAAATAATATAGACAGGTGTGTGCCTTTCCAAATCATGTCCAATCCATTGAATTTACCACAGGTGGGCTCCAAACAAGTTGTAGAAACATCTCAAGGATGATCAATGGAAACAGGACGCACCTGAGCTCAATTTCAAGTCTCATAGCGAAGGGTCTGAATAAGGCATCTCTGGGTGGGTAATACATTTTCTAACATTTCTAAACCTGTTTTTGCTTTGTCATTATGGGGTATTGTGTGTAGATTGATGAGGAATAAAAACAATCTAATCCATTTTAGAATAAGGCTGTAACGTAACAAAATGTGGAAAAAGTCAAGGGATCTGAATAGTTTCTGAATTCCACGAATGTTTACAATGGCCCTTAGGCCTTGCCACTGAGAAGTTACAGATACAAAGAGCTTTTCTGCTGTGTCCCTTCACAAACCCATAATGTAACTTTACAGAGGGCCCTTTCAAGTAAATGTAACCTCTCCCCATCAGTGTTATTCAATTCCATCCCACAATAAGAACATGGCAGAAACACAAGCTATTTTTCTAATCATTGGAATTAGAGTATGATAGCTAAAGAGATGGAGAAAACACCTGTCTCTGGATTACATCTTCAAACTATTAGACAGGACTGTCTCTAAACAACCTGCCAGCTAGATCACTGTGGTTACATGTCCTCAATTAGTATCTTGTTTCCCTGTGGCTAGCCATACCCCTCCGTCTGGTGGGGTTCTACCCCGCTTCCCCTTTCTAACTCCTCTCCCTCCTTTCGTTCCCTCCTTTCGTTCCCTCGTTCCTGCAGGTGCGGAGAGATACCGAGCCCATTCCCATCCCTCTAATGCACTCCTGTCCTCCGCCTCAATGCTCCCAGCTATGTGGAAAACTGTGATGCAGATACCTTGCGAAATCGATTGTGATATCTGTGTGTGGGTGCAGATGGTACCAGCCCAGCGAGGAAGCTCCCCTATGGAGACTCCTAATGGATTTGTGTGTGTGTGTGTGTGTGTGTGTGTGTGTGTGTGTGTGTGTGTGTGTGTGTGTGTGTGTGTGTGTGTGTGTGTGTGTGTGTGTGTGTGTGTGTGTGTGTGTGTGTGGTGTGTGTGTGTGTGTGTGTGTGAACGGAGATGTACAGAGACTCCCTATTCATTCACATCACAGAGTTAAATTGCACTAGAGGGGAACAGATTTTCTCAGTTTTACGTTAGTTTAAAATAAAAATGTTTTGTTGCTTCAGTTGACTTCAGATAATTGGAGAGTGTTTTGCCACATTCATTCACACATGCTGAGATGCATCATACTACAAGACTCACATATACTGACTGCGCAAAACATGAAGAACTCTTTATGACCTAGACTGACCAGATGAATCCAGGTGAAAGCTATGATCCCACATTGATGTCACTTGTTAAATCCTCTTCAATCAGTGTAGAAGGGGAGGAGACAGGTTAAAGAAGAATTTTGAAGCGTTGAGACAATTCAGACATGGATTGTGTATGTGTGTCAAAGATTTAAGTGCCTTTGAACGGGGTATGGTAGTAGGTTCCAGGCACACCGTTTTGTGTTAAGAACTGCAACGCTGCTGGGTTTTTCACACGCAACAGTTTCCCATGTGTATCAAGAATGGTCCACCACCCAAAGGACAGACAGACAGCTTGACACAACTGTGAGAACATTGGAGTCAATATTAGGAATGTGTTTCTGATGTTTGGTATACTCAGTTTACGTATGGTTACACACACATAAACAGGCAAGGCACGTACACACACACATTTCTGCAGTGAGTCTGATCACGTCAGTCTAAGGTACCATTGAATAGGGGAAAGGAGACAGATGCATGAACAATGGGCTGTCTCAAGCTACTACTGAGTTACAGAGTGGACTATCCTGACTAAATAAATCAAGTGAAAGGATGAATGAAATGAACTACTACTACAGCTGGTCATGTATGGTTGCCAATGCAGATATTTGATTATCAGCCTATGAATAACATACATGCTATAAACAGTAAATCTCCTTGCATCTCTCCCCCATCTCCCATATCTCTCCCCACCTCTCGTATCTCTCCCCTCTCTCCCCATTTCTCATCTCTCCCCCATCTCGCATATCTCTCCCCATCTCGCATCTCTCTCCCCCATCTCGCATCTCTCTCCCCCATCTCCCATATCTCTCCCCACCTCTCGTATCTTTCCCCCATCGTATCTTTCCCCCATCTCTCATATCTCTTCCCCATCTTTCATATCTCTCCTTCATCTCTCCCCCATATATCATATCTCTCCCCCATCTCGCATATCGCTCCCCCATCTATCATATCTCTCCCCCATCTCGCATATCTCTCCCCCATCTCGCATATCTCTCCTCCTTCTCCCATATCTCGTATCTCTCCCCCATCTCTCATATCTCTCACCCATCTCTCGTATCTCTCCCCTATCTCTCATCTCTCCCCATTTCTCATATCTCTCGTATCTCTTCCCCATCTCTCGTATCTCTTCCCATCTCTCGTATCTCTCCCCATCTCTCATATCTCTCACACATCTCTCGTATCTCTCCCCATCTCTCATATCTCTCACGCATCTCTCGTATCTCTCCCCATCTCTCGTATCTCTCCCCATCTCTCATATCTCTCCCCATCTCTCGAATCTCTCACGCATCTCTCGTATCTCTCCCCATCTCTCGTATCTCTCCCCATCTCTCGTATCTCTCCCCATCTCTCGTATCTCTCCCCATCTCTCGTATCTCTCCCCCATCTCTCATATCTCTCACGCATCTCTCGTATCTCTCCCCATCTCTCGTATCTCTCCCCATCTCTCATATCTCTCACGCATCTCTCGTATCTCTCCCCATCTCTCGTATCTCTCCCCATCTCTCATATCTCTCCCCATCTCTCGTATCTCTCCCCCATCTCTCATATCTCTCACCGATCTCTCATATCTCTCAGCCATCTCTCGTATCTCTCCCCTATTTCTCATATCTCTCCCCATATCTCATATCTCTCATATCTCTCCCCATCTCTCGTATCTCTCCCCTATCTCTCATCTCTCCCCATTTCTCATATCTCTCGTATCTCTTCCCCATCTCTCGTATCTCTCCCCATCTCTCGTATCTCTCCCCATCTCTCATATCTCTCACACATCTCTCGTATCTCTTCCCCATCTCTCGTATCTCTCCCCATCTCTTGTATCTCTCCCCATCTCTCATATCTCTCACACATCTCTCGTATCTCTCCCCATCTCTCATATCTCTCACGCATCTCTCGTATCTCTCCCCATCTCTCGTATCTCTCCCCATCTCTCATATCTCTCCCCATCTCTCATATCTCTCACCCATCTCTCATATCTCTCAGCCATCTCTCGTATCTCTCCCCTATTTCTCATATCTCTCCCCATATCTCTCATATCTCTCCCCATCTCTCGTAGCTCTCCCCCATTTCTCATATCTCTCCCCATCTCTCATATCTTTCCCCCATCTCTCGTAGCTCTCCCCATCTCTCATATCTCTCACCCATCTCTTGTATCTCTCCCCATCTCTCATATCGCTCCTCCATCTCTCGTATCTCTCCAGTGTTATGGGTGGTATGTTGCTAATAAGCCCTAGCTGTGGCTAGCCGCTCTGGACCTTGGTCAAAAGTAGCGCACTTCATAGGGAATAGGGTGTCATTTGGGATGCAACCATTGTGTAATGAGCCATATAGCTGTGGACAGTGTATGGGTGATATGGTGTTAATGAGCCATATAGCTGTGGACAGTATATGGGTGATATGGTCAGTAATGGGTGATATGGTGTTAATGAGCCATATAGCTGTGAAGAGTATATGGGTGATATGCACTCTTAGAAAAAAGGGTTCCAAAAGTGTTCTCCAGCTGTCCCAATAGGAGAACCCTTTTTGGTGCCGGGTAGAACCCTTTTTTGTTCCATGTAGAACTCTTTTGGGTTCCATGTAGAATCCTCTGTGGGAATGGTTCTACATGGAACCCAAAATAGTTCTGCCTGGAACCAAAAGGAGTTCTTCAAAGGGTTTTCCTATGGGGACAGCCGAAGAATGCTTTTGGATCTCGATAGCAAAAACATTTCTAAGAGTGTGGTGTTAATGAGCCATATAGCTGTGGACAGTCTATGGGTGATATGATGTTAATGATCCATATAGCTGTGGACAGTCTATGGGTGATATGATATTAATGAGCCATATAGCTGTGGACAGTCTATGGGTTATATGGTGTTAATGATCCATATAGCTGTGGACAGTACATGGGTGATATGGTGTTAATGATCCATATAGCTGTGGACAGTACATGGGTTATATGGTGTTAATGATCCATATAGCTGTGGACAGACTATGGGTGATATGATGTTAATGATCCATATAGCTGTGGACAGTCTATGGGTTATATGGTGTTAATGATCCATATAGCTGTGGACAGTACATGGGTGATATGGTGTTAATGAGCCATATAGCTGTGGACAGTACATGGGTGATATGATGTTAATGAGCCATATAGCTGTGGACAGTATATGCGTGATAGGATATTAATGATCCATATAGCTGTCGACAGAACATGGGTGATATGATGTTAACTAGTATGGGCTATGTGGGACGCTAGCGTCCCACCCGCGGTACAGCCAGTGAAATAGCAGGGCGGCAAATTCAAAACAACAAAAATCTCATAATTCAAATTTCTCAAACATACAAGTATTATACACCATTTTAAAGATAAGATTCTCCTTAATCTAACCTCAGTGTCCGATTTCAAAGAGGCTTTACGGCGAAAGCAAAACATTAGATTATGTTAGGACATCACCTTGACAAGAAAAACCACACAGCCATTTTCAAAGCAAGGAGAGGCGTCACAAAAACCAGAAATACAGCTAAAATGAATCACTAACCTTTGATGATCTTCATCAGATGACACTCCCAGGACTCAATGTTAAAAAATACATGTATGTTTTGTTCGATAAAGTTCATATTTATATCCATAAACCCCATTTTACATTGGCGCGTGATGTTCAGAAAATGTATTCCCACCAAAACCCCCTGTGAATGAGCACATCAATTTACAAAAATACTCATCATAAACGTTGATAAACTTTACAACAGTTATTGAAAGAATTATAGATATACTACTCCTTAATGCAACCGCTGTGTCAGATTTTAAAATAGCTTTTCGGCGAAAGCACATCTTTCAATATTCTGAGTACAGAGCTCAGCCATCAAAGCAAGCTATACAGTTACCCGCCAAGTTCTGGAGTCAATTAAACTCAGAATTAGTATTATAAATCTTCCCTTACCTTTGCTGATCTTCGTCGGAATGCACTCCCAGGACTCCCACTTCCACAAGAAATGTTATTTTTGTTCGAAATACTCACGCAATATAGCTGTGGACAGTATATGCGTGATAGGATATTAATGATCCATATAGCTGTCGACAGTACATGGGTGATATGATGTTAATGAGCAATATAGCTGTGGACAGTATATGGGTGATATGATGTTAATGAGCAATATAACTGTGGATAGTATATGGGTGACAGGATATTAATGATCTATATAGCTGTCGACAGTACATGGGTGATATGATGTTAATGAGCAATATAGCTGTGGACAGTATATGGGTGATATGATGTTAATGAGCAATATAGCTGTGGACAGTACATGGGTGATAGGATGTTAATGAGCAATATAGCTGTGGACAGTATATGGGTGATATGATGTTAATGAGCAATATAGCTGTGGACAGTACATGGGTGATATGATGTTAATGAGCAATATAGCTGTGGACAGTATATGGGTGATATGATGTTAATGAGCAATATAGCTGTGGACAGTATATGGGTGATATCATCATCCCTGTGGCTCAGTTGGTAGAGCATGGTGTTTGCAGCATGGTGTTTGCAACGTGCTGGTGTTTGCAACGCCAGCATGGTGTGTGCAACGCCAGGGTTGTGGGTTCGATTCCCACGGGTGGCCAGTACAAAAAAAGAAATACATGAATTGAAATGTATGCATTCACTACTGTAAGTCGCTCTGGATAAGAGCGTCTGCTAAATGACTAAAATGTAAATGTAAAAATATAGTGTTAATGATACATAACTGTGGACAGTCTGTGGGTGATATGGTGCTATTGAGCCATATAGCTGTGGACAGTATGTGGGTGATATTGTGTTAATGAGCCATATAACATCAGCAAAAAACTAACGTCCTCTCACTGTCAACTGCGTTTATTTTCAGCTAACTTAACATGTGTAAATATTTGTATGAACATAACAAGATTCAACAAACTGAACAGGTTCCACAGACATGTGACTAACAGAAATGGAATAATGTGTCCCTGAACAAAAGGGGGGTCAAAATCAAAAGTAACAGTCAGTATCTGGTGTGGCCACCAGCTGCATTAAGTACTGCAGTGCCTCTCCTCCTCATGGACTTCACCAGATTTGCCAGTTCTTGCTGTGAGATGTTACCCCACTCTTCCACCAAGGCTCCTGCAAGTTCCCGGACATTTCTGGGGGGAATGGCCCTAGCCCTCCCCCTCCGATCCAACAGGTCCCAGATGTGCTCAATGGGATTGAGATCCGGGATCTTCGCTGGCCATGGCAGAACACTGATATTCCTGTCTTGCAGGAAATCACACACAGAACGAACAGTATTGTCATGCTGGAGGGTCATGTCAGGATGAGCCTGCAGGAAGGGTACCACATGAGGGAGGAGGATGTCTTCCCTGTAACGCACAGCGTTGAGTTTGCCTGCAATGACAACTAGCTCAGTCAGATGATGCTGTGACACACCGTTCCAGATCATGATGGACCCTCCACCTCCAAATCGATCCCGCTCCAGAGTACACCCTCGGTGTAACACTCATTCTTTTGACGATAAACGTGAATCCAACCATCAACCCTGGTGAGACAAAACCGCAACTCGTCAGTGAAGAGCACTTTTTGCCAGTCCTGTCTGGTCCAGCGACAGTTGGTTTGTGCCCATAGGCAACGTTGTTGCCGGTGATGTCTGGTGAGAACCTGCCTTACAACAGGCCTACAAGCCGTTCCACAGGTTCAAGTTCATTAATTGTTTATGGTTCATTGAACAGGCATGGGAAACAGTGTTTAAGCAATGAAGATCTGTGAAGATATTTGGGTTTTTATGAATTATCTTTGTAAGACAGGGTCCTGAAAAAGGGCTGTTTCTTTTTTTGCTGATTTTAGCTGTGGACAATATGTGGGTTATATGGTGTTAATGAGCCATACAGGTGTGAACATTATATGGATGGGTGATATGGTGTTAATAGGCTCGTGGCAAGTCCCCCAAAATTATGAGATATCCCCTACCCATTGTATGACAAAATCCAACCATTTCTCTAAGGTCTCCCATATGTGAATAGATGGTTGTGTAAAAGATATGTTGCTGCAAAAGTGGTTAAATGTATAGACATTGTGACATACCCCCTTAACTCAAACAGTGCAGAATAATGCCTGGCTGCAGGGGAGGGGGGCACATAAGCTCATGTAACCCAATATTGCAAACTCTGATATTGCTAAAATGTGGAATACATACAGAGAATTGACTGCTCTACAGTACATACAGAAACAAAGAGCATTAGGATATCTTAAAGCATTTTGGAAATATAGACCTGTAAATATACAAATACAATAGACGGAAATATCAACTATGATTATTTTTTATGAATGTAAACTTAGCTTTTTGGTAGCTGTTCAATATAACTTTCCAAGTCACATTTGCTCTCATTCAGCAGTTACAGTTACATATGTTTTTTGATGTTGTGGCTATTGTAAATCGGCTCTAAGGAAAACAAGTGGGCTCAGACATCGAAATAAATGTTTTTGGGGTCCAAGGTTTCTTAAAGAATTTTGTATCTTTATATATTATCTTTATATTTTGCCTCAAATTCAATATGGCATCCAAAATCCAATATGGCTGCCATAATAACCTTTGATGGAGGTTAAATCGCCTGCAAATATGAATTGTGCAAATGAGAGGCATTTTTTTAATAATGTACAACACTCGTCTATAAAGACTGTTAGTGTAAATACATTTTATTCTGAATCCAATATGGTCAACATGATTACACTCAAACACCTTCGCCTGCATGTACAGTTGATATCGGAAGTTTACATACGCTTAGGTTGGAGTCATTAAAAGTCGTTTTTCAACCACTCCACAAGTCATTTTTCCAACAATTGTTTACAGACAGATTATTTCACATATAATCCACTGTATCACAATTCCAGTGGGTCAGAAGTTTACATACACTAAGTTGACTGTGCTTTTAAACAGCTTGGAAAATTCCAGAAAATGATGTCATAGCTTTAGAAGCTTCTGATAGGCTAATTGACATCATTTGAGTCAATTGGAGGTGTACCTGTGGATGTATTTAAAGGCCTACCTTCAAACTCAGTGCCTCTTTGCTTGACATCATGGGAAAATCAAAAGAAATCAGCCAAGACCTCAGAAAAAAAATTGTAGACCTCTACAAGTCTGGTTCATCCTTGGAGCAATGTCCTCTGGTCTGATGAAAGAAAAATTGTTTGGCCATAATGAAAAAACAGTTTGGCCATAATGACAATCGTTATAATTGGAGGAAAAAGGGGGAGGATTGCAAGCTGAAGAACACCATCCCAACCATGAAGCACGGGGGTGGGAGCATCATGTTGTGGCAGTGCTTTGCTGCTGGAGGGACTGGTGCACTTCACAAAATAGGGAGGAAAATTATGTGTATATATTGAAGCAACATCTCAAGACATCAGTCAGGAAGTTAAAGCTTGGTCGCAAATAGGTCTTACAAATTGACAATGACCCCAAGCATACTTCCAAAGTTGTGGCAAAATGGCTTAAGGACAACAATGTCAAGGTATTGGAGTGGCCATCACAAAGCCCTGACCTCAATCCTATAGAAAATGTGTGGGCAGAACTGAAAAAGCGTGTGTGAGCAAGGAAGCCTACAAATCTGACTCAGTTATACCAGCTCTTTCAGAAGGAATGGGCAAAAATTCACCCAATTTATTGTGGGAAGCTTGTGGAAGGCTACCCGAAATGTTTGACCCAAGTTAAACAATTTAAAGGCAATGCTACCAAATACTAATTGAGTGTATGTAAACTTCTGACCCACTGGGAATGTGAAATAAAAGCTGAAATAAATCATTCTCTCTGCTATTATTCTGACATTTCACATTCTTAAAATAAGTGGTACTAGAATTAAATGTCAGGAATTGTGAAAAACTGAGTTTAAATGTATTTGGCTAAAGTGTATGTAAACTTCTGACTTCAACTGTAAGTAGCCCTTGTTAATTTTGTATTGTGTTATTCTGTCTGTTGTCTTTTAACCTTGTGTGTTCATGGTTTAATCTCATTCGCACACTTACAGCATATCAACAAAAATAACAAGCCTTTCACAAGACAAGCACACAGCAGCTTAGAACCAAGTTACAGGAAAGCAACCGTAGTACAACAGTCAGCTACTCTGGTAGTGTATATGTACAGTCCTCTTTTCCCCACTAAAACTAAGTGTGCAAGATTGATTCAAAGTCTTTGAGCTGATCAGGACATGGGTGTCTCCTAACAGGGTGAGGAAACAAAGTAGCCAGTGGTGGTTGTAGTTCTGGGGCCTGACATGCTTGCACAGCTAACTGGTCATTCTGGGCAAGCTGCAGTGACAAGGGCATTCTTCCTGTATGACTACAGTTTGGGATAGGCAGCCAACAGATGCAGCTTGCATGCTAAAGAGACCGATTGACTAACTGGAATGTTATCTCAGCCTGAATGACTCTGGGGATACGGAGCTGTCTTAAGAGCCGAATTCTGGAGGTGCAAGTTAAACCAAAATGGGGGAAAGTTGTAGCCCAGACTGGTTGAATCAACGTTGTTTCCATGTATTTTCAACAGGTAATTTCATATTTTTTTCACCTACTTTTAACCTAAATCCAATAACATGGTGAAATGTTTTGTTGATTTCACGTTCAATTCAAGTTAGTTGACAACTCAACCAAATTTGAATCAAAACTAAATGTTGAACTGACGTCTGTGCCCATGTCACGTCCTGACCAGTAATAGGGGTTATTTGTTATTGTAGTTTGGTCAGGACGTGGCAGGGGGTATTTGTTTTATGTGGTTCGGGCTGGTTGTGTTAGTTGTAGGGTGTTTGATTTAGTATTCCGGGTTTTGGGCACTGTTCTATGTTTATGTATTTCTATGTTCAGTCTAGTTATTTGTATTTCTATGTTTAGTTAATTGGGGGTTGAACCCTCAATTGGAGGCAGGTGTTTTCTCGTTGCCTCTGATTGAGGGTTCTATAAATAGGTATGTGTTTGTTTTCGTATTTGTGGGAGATTGTGCTGGGTATAGCTTTGTTGCCTTACTGGCCTGTTATTAGTCGTTGTGTTTTTGTTGTGTACGTGTTTGTTTTGGTTCACCTTCTTTGTCCGATTAATAAAAGAAGATGAGTGCACATTTCCCCGCTGCGTCTTGGTCCACTTTACCCTACGACAACCGTGACAGAATCTCCCACCAACCAAGGACCAAGCAGTGGGGTAAGGAGCAAAGGGATAATTATATGGACTATCGGGAGTTTTGGACGTGGGAGGAGATTTTGGCCGGAGAGGGCCCATGGAGGAAGTCTGGTGAGGACCGGGAACGCTACCGGGGAACACGGCTGGCTAGGAAGCCGGAGAGGCAGCCCCAATATTTTTTTGGGGGGGGCACACAGGGAGGTTGTCTAGGCCAGGCAGTGGACCTAAGCCAGCTCCCTGTGCTTTTTATGGGGAACAGGTGGAGAAGAGAGCGCAAGAATATGCGGAAGTGCGCACGATTTCGCCCATGCGCACGCACAGTCCGGTGCGAGTGATCCCAGCCCCTCGCAAGTGCCGTGCTAGAGTGGGCATCCAGCCTGGAAGGAGGATGCCTGCGCAGCGCATCTGGTCACAGGTGCGCCTCCTAGGTCCAGGCGGTACTACGCCCGCTCTACGCATGGCAACCATCAGGCCCCTGCACAGCCCAGTTCGCCCTGTACCAGCACTCCGCTCGTACAGGGCTACTAGTTGTATCCAGCCAGGACGGGTTGTGCAGGAGGTGCAATCAAGACCGCCTGTGCGCCTCCACGGTCCGGTATATCCACAGCCAGCATCACGCACCAGGCCTCCAGTGCGTCAGCCCGGTCCAACTCAGCCTGTTCCCGCTCCCCACACTAGCCCTGAGGTGCGTGTCCCCAAACTGGCACATCCAGTACCAGCACCACGCATCAGGATTCCAGTGCGTCAGCCCAGTCCAACTCGGCCGGTTCCTGCTCCCCGCACTAGCCCTGAGGTGCGTGTCCCCAGGCTGGTACCTCCACTACCAGCCTCACGCATCAGGCTTCCAGTGCGTCAGCCCAGTCCCGAGTGTCCGGCAACAGTACCTCGTCCAGAGTGTCCGGCAACAGTACCTCGTCCAGAGTGTCCGGCAACAGTACCTCGTCCAGAGTGTCCGGCAACAGTACCTCGTCCAGAGTGTCCGGCAACAGTACCTCGTCCAGAGTGTCCGGCAACAGTACCTTGTCCAGTGTATCCGGCAACAGTGTCTAGTCCGGAACCGAGTGAGACGGCCTACTGTCCGGAACCGAGTGAGACGGCCTACAGTCCGGCACCGAGTGAGTCGGCCTACAGTCCGGCACCGAGTGAGTCTGCCTACAGTCCGGCACCGAGTGATTCTGCCTACAGTCCGGCACCGAGTGAGTCTGCCTACAGTCCGGCACCGAGTGAGACTGCCTACAGTCCGGCACCGAGTGAGTCTGCCTACAGTCCGGCACCGAGTGAGTCTGCCTACAGTCCGGCACCGAGTGATTCTGCCTACAGTCCGGCACCGAGTGAGTCTGCCTACAGTCCGGCACCGAGTGAGTCTGCCTACAGTCCGGCACCGAGTGAGTCTGCCTACAGTCCGGAACCGAGTGAGTCTGCCTACAGTCCGGCACCGAGTGAGTCTGCCTACAGTCCGGCACCGAGTGAGTCTGCCTACAGTCCGGCACCGAGTGAGTCTGCCTACAGTCCGGAACCGAGTGAGTCTGCCTACAGTCCGCTACCGAGTGAGTCTGCCTACAGTCCGGAACCGAGTGAGTCTGCCTACAGTCCGGCACCGAGTGAGTCTGCCTACAGTCCGGAACCGAGTGAGTCTGCCTACAGTCCGGAACCGAGTGAGTCTGCCTACAGTCCGGAACCGAGTGAGTCTGCCTACAGTCCGGAACCGAGTGAGTCTGCCTACAGTCCGGAACCGAGTGAGTCTGCCTACAGTCCGGAACCGAGTGAGTCTGCCTACAGTCCGGAACCGAGTGAGTCTGCCTACAGTCCGGAACCGAGTGAGTCTGCCTACAGTCTGGAACCGAGTGAGTCTGCCTACAGTCTGGAACCGAGTGAGTCTGCCTACAGTCCGGAACCGAGTGAGTCTGCCTACAGTCTGGAACCGAGTGAGTCTGCCTACAGTCTGGAACCGAGTGAGTCTGCCTACAGTCTGGAGCTTCCAGAGTCGACTTACAGTCCGGAGCTCCCAGAGACGCTCTACAGCCCTGAGCATTCTGCAGGGGTGGACAGGTTGGGTGGGGGAAGTAGACCTGAGCCTGAGCCACCTCCAGTATAGGTTGGTTGGGGAGGGGGGGGGTGTAGCACAGGAGCTGTCGTTGACGGCAGCCACCCTCCCTTCCCTCCCTTTAGTTTAGGGGATTTAGTTTGTTTTGGGGTTATTTTGTTTATTTGTGTGAGGTGCATCCGGGGTCTGCACCTTTGGGGGGGGGGGGGGGGGGGTACTGTCACGTCCTGACTAGTAATAGGGGTTATTTGTTATTGTAGTTTGGTCAGGACGTGGCAGGGGGTATTTGTTTTATGTGGTTCGGGCTGGTTGTGTTTGTTGTAGGGTGTTTGATTTAGTATTCTGGGTTTTGGGCACTGTTCTATGTTTATGTATTTCTATGTTCAGTCTAGTTATTTGTATTTCTATGTTTAGTTAATTGGGGGTTGAACCCTCAATTGGAGGCAGGTGTTTTCTCGTTGCCTCTGATTGAGGGTTCTATAAATAGGTATGTGTTTGTTTTCGTATTTGTGGGAGATTGTGCTGGGTATAGCTTTGTTGCCTTACTGGCCTGTTATTAGTGATTGTGTTTTTGTTGTGTACGTGTTTGTTTTGGTTCACCTTCTTTGTCCGATTAATAAAAGAAGACGAGTGCACATTTCCCCGCTGCGTCTTGGTCCACTTTACCCTACGACAACCGTGACAGCCCAGTGGAAGAGGTAGGGAGAATACAGGGTTGGATTCTCTTTCCTTTCGTTGGAGCCTCCCATTGATCCTCAGATAATCGTGACTTGGAATGCTTGGTGTTGCCATTCTTGACTTGGAATTCTTGGTGTTGCCATTCTTGACTTGGAATGCTTGGTGTAGCCATTCTTGACTTGGAATGCTTGGTGTAGCCATTCTTGACTTGGAATGCTTGGTGTAGCCATTCTTGACTTGGAATGCTTGGTGTAGCCATTCTTGACTTGGAATGCTTGGTGTAGCCATTCTTGACTTGGAATGCTTGGTGTAGCCATTCTTGACTTGGAATGCTTGGTGTAGCCATTCTTGACTTGGAATGCTTGGTGTAGCCATTCTTGACTTGGAATGCTTGGTGTTGCCATTCTTGACTTGGAATGCTTGGTTTTGCGATGGAAAGCAGTCTGTTCTGCTGCCATTTTATATATCCAGATAAAGGTGTTTGAGTGTAATTGTGGAAGGCATATTGGATTCCAAACATGGTTGAAGTACACACAAATCTGAAAAATGTCTTGTGTACATATACAGGTGATTAAACCATCATTTAATGATATTGTGGCAGCCATATTGGATTTTGGATGCCATATTGGATTTGGAGTCAAATCTAGGGGTGCCCCCTTAATTAAGAAATTGCAAGAGCAGGGGCTGAACATATAAAATCCACAGACTGGAAAAAATGACAGTTTTCAGTGTCTGAGCCAACTTGCCTTAGAGCCTATTACAATAGTCACAACATGTTACTGTATGTATTTATGTCAGGCAGGACCATATAGGACTGATGAGAGCAAATTCTACTTACAAAGTTGTCTATTGAACAGCTAGCAAGAAGTGATAAATATTAATAGTTGATATTTCTGCCTATTGTATCTGATTGTTTACAGGTCTACTTTCCCAAAAGGCTGTAAGATATCCTAATGCTGTTTGTTTGTTCATGTAGGGCAGACAATTTACCATTTATATTCCACATTTTAGCAATATCAGAGCTTGCAATATTGGTTTAAATGAGCTTAAGGTCTGTGCACGGCCCTGCCTCCGATACTGCATGATGTGTGTCTGAGCTGTCATCCAATCAGGGTCTCATACTGCATGGTGTCTGAGGTGTCATCCAATAATGGTCTCACATACTGCATGGTGTCCCAGGTATCATCTAATAATGGTCTCACATTTTGGATGCCGTCATATTGGATGGTGTCGTATTGGATGGTGTCATGAACAGCCTATCAGTAACATTTCAACTAACTATCTGTTAACCCTAACCCTAGCCCTAACCCTAACCCTAATGCCTATACTTATGCCAAAATCTTTATTCTATTCTACTGAGCCATTTACTTTATGTTCATATTATATTTTATTATTTCTTATTATTGTTGCATTCTCAAGAAGGAACCTGCAAGTAAGCATTTCATTGGACAGTGTATACCATGTGTATCCCGTACATATGACTAATACAACTTTAAACTTGAAACCTTGACCCTTAATCTAACCCTGAACTTAAACCTTACCCTAACCCTTATTCTAAACCTAACCCTAACTGTAACCTTAGCAAGCAGTTGCTTATCAACAGATAGTTTGTTGATAGCATAACTAATCATGTCTAATCCAATAAAGCATTGCAGCTTCATGCTTCCCTGATGCCTGGCCAATAGGAATGTTATATTTTACATTTAGATCCAGTAAAATGATGACTTGTGGTTATTCACATTTTGAATAGAGTGATGTTTGAACAGGATTCTATCATGAGTGTTTAACCTTGTTTTAAATCATTTGTGTCCATCTGTGTTATTGATTATGTGGTTCTACCAAATTCATGGAGTAATCAATATTTGATCCAGGGTCTTGATCAGTGTTTGGAGGTGAGCAACTTGTGTTGTTGTACCAAGTATTGAAGAAATAGTATATTTATCTGAAATATCATTCATGTTTATTAACTGGACGCAATTACAAAATATTAAAGGTTGTGTGTGCACTTGCGCAAGAACACACACACACACACTGAACTGTATAATACCATGATTGTGTGACTATTTATCTTTAGACTCCACATGTCATGCCTCATTAACAGTAGAACCACCATAGGCCAAAGGCCACTGATCTGCTTCACTGACTTTTCCTAAATATGTATATTTTACATTGCTCGGTAGTTTTTTTAAACAGCTATTACTAACTTAAGGGGCCAAGACAAAAGGGCGTTGGTACCCAGGCGCTAATGAGTCTCTCTCCGCACTGAATGAATGTCGTCAATGGATGAATGGGCGATAATAACCAGATAGAAACTGATAATTGCCTGAATGATCTGAATGATGAGGATGAGGAGGAGGGTGAAGAGGATGACTGAATTTAGAACAATAGTATAATGATGATAAAGAATTGTGGGCGGGCTAATTATTTTATTATGAAAGCCTGTAAATGGATATATAATTTCCCCTCAGAGAGTCATATCAGACACTGAGTACAACATACAACGTGTGTAGTTCACAATGTCAAGCTGGACCAAACGAATGCAGCAGAATTTAGATGAGCTGGAGTCGGATGGAGGATCGGATATTGAGCTTGAAATCGACATTGAGACGTTGCTGATGAAGAGTCTTTGTCTGAGTCGAGCCTCCGTCTCCGATGCCTGAGTCTCGATGCAGAAATACCAGAACAGGGCCAACTAAGATGGTGATCCCAACTGCCACAGTGAGACAGGAGTCTGGCAAAGAAGACTAGCCTGCTCTGAACAGTGAACGAACAAAGTAAGGAGCTGCCGCCCCCTGCACAACACTCTGCCATATACACATAGCCTTTCCGTCTGCCATTCACCAAATATGATCTCCTTTTATTACATTGTACTACGTTAATATTATTGTTATTATTCTATATAATTTTAACCTTTTCTGTTCAATTTTATTTTCTGCAATGGGTTGGTGTGGGTGTCCAGATGACAAGACTGTAGCGTTCGTCTGTCACGTTCTGACCAGTAAAGGGGTTATTTGTTATTGTAGTTTGGTCAGGACGTGGCAGGGGGTGTTTGTTTTATGTGGTTCGAGGTTTGTTGGGCTATGTGTTTATGTAGAGGGGTGTTTGTTTAGAGTGTTCCGGGGTTTTTGGGTTATGTTCAAATCAAATCAAATTTATTTTTATATAGCCCTTCGTACATCAGCTGATATCTCAAAGTGCTGTACAGAAACCCAGCCTAAAACCCCAAACAGCAAGCAAAGCATGTGAAAGAAGCACGGTGGCTAGGAAAAACTCCCTAGGAAAAACTCCCTAGAAAGGCCAAAAACCTAGGAAGAAACCTAGAGAGGAACCAGGCTATGAGGGGTGGCCAGTCCTCTTCTGGCTGTGCAGGGTGGATATTATAACAGAACATGGTCAAGATGTTAAAATGTTAAAATGTTCATAAATGACCAGCATGGTCAAATAATAATAATCATAGTAGTTGTCGAGGGTGCAACAAGCACGTCCGGTGAACAGGTCAGGGTTCCATAGCCGCAGGCAGAACAGTTGAAACTGGAGCAGCAGCACGGCCAGGTGGACTGGGGACAGCAAGGAGTCATCATACCAGGTAGTCCTGAGGCATGGTCCTAGGGCTCAGGTCCTCCGAGAGAAAGACAGAAAGAGAGAAAGAGAGAATTAGAGAGAGCATATTTAAATTCACACAGGACACCGGATAAGACAAGAGAAATACTCCAGATGTAACAGACTGACCCTAGCCCCCCGACACATAAACTACTGCAGCATAAATACTGGAGGCTGAGACAGGAGGGATCAGAAGACACTGTGGCCCCATCCGATGATACCCCCGGACAGGGCCAAACAGGCAGGATATAACCCCACCCACTTTGCCAAAGCACAGCCCCCACACCACTAGAGGGATGTCTCCAACCACCAACTTACCGTCCTAAGACAAGGCCGAGTATAGCCCACAACGATCTCCGCCATGGCACAACCCAAGGGGGGGCGCCAACCCAGACAGGAAGACCACGTCAGTGACTCAACCCACTCAAGTGACGCACCCCTCCCATGGACGGCATGGAAGAACACCAGTAAGCCGTATTTAGCACTAACTGAAGTTTATTTAGTGCTTTATCCGGGTAGCCGGAAAGTAGAGCATTGCAGTAGTCCAGCCTAGAAGTAACAAAAGCATGGATTAATTTTTCTGCGTCATTTTTGGACAGAAAGTTTCTGATTTTTGCAATGTTACGTAGATGGAAAAAAGCTGTCCTTGAAACAGTCTTGATATGTTCTTCAAAAGAGAGATCAGGGTCCAGAGTAACGCCGAGGTCCTTCACAGTTTTATTTGAGACGACTGTACAACCATCCAGATTAATTGTCAGATTCAACAGAAGATCTCTTTGTTTCTTGGGACCTAGAACAAGCATCTCTGTTTTGTCCGAGTTTAAAAGTAGAAAGTTTGCAGCCATCCACTTCTTTATGTCTGAAACACAGGCTTCTAGCGAGGGCAATTTTGGGGCTTCACCATGTTTCATTGAAATGTACAGCTGTGTGTCGTCCGCATAGCAGTGAAATTTAACATTATGTTTTCGAATGACATCCCCAAGAGGTAAAATATATAGTGAAAACAATAGTGGTCCTAAAACGGAACCTTGAGGAACACCGAAATTTACAATTGATTTGTCAGAGGACAAACCATTCACAGAGACAAACTGATATCTTTCCGACAGATAAGATCTAAACCAGGCCAGAACTTGTCCATGTAGACCAATTTGGGTTTCCAATCTCTCCAAAAGAATGTGGTGATCGATGGTATCAAAAGCGGCACTAAGATCTAGGAGCACGAGGACAGATGCAGAGCCTCGGTCTGACGTCATTAAAAGGTCATTTACCACCTTCACAAGTGCAGTCTCAGTGCTATGATGGGGTCTAAAACCAGACTGAAGCGTTTCGTATACATTGTTTGTCTTCAGGAAGGCAGTGAGTTGCTGTGCAACAGCTTTTTCTAAAATTTTTGAGAGGAATGGAAGATTCGATATAGGCCGATAGTTTTTTATAATTTCTGGATCAAGATTCGGCTTTTTCAAGAGAGGCTTTATTACTGCCACTTTTAGTGAGCTTGGTACACATCCGGTGGATAGAGAGCCGTTTATTATGTTCAACATTTGAGGGCCAAGCACAGGAAGCAGCTCTTTCAGTAGTTTAGTTGGAATAGGGTCCAGTATGCAGCTTGAGGGTTTGGAGGCCATGATTATTTTCATCATTGTGTCAAGAGATATAGTACTAAAACACTTTAGTATCTCCCTTGATCCTAGGTCCTGGCAGAGTTGTGTAGACTCAGGACAATGGAGCTTTGGAGGAATACCCAGATTTAAAGAGGAGTCTGTAATTTGCTTTCTAATGATCATGATCTTTTCCTCAAAGAAGTTCATAAATGTATTACTGCTGAAGTGAAAGCCATCCTCCATTTGCGAAGGCTGCTTTTTAGTTAGCTTTGCGACAGTATCAAAAATAAATTTCGGATTGTTCTTATTTTCCTCAATTAAGTTGGAAAAATAGGATGATCGAGCAGCAGTGAGGGCTCTTCGATACTGCACGGTACTGTCTTTCCAAGCTAGTCGGAAGACTTCCAGTTTGGTGTGGCGTTATGTTCTAGGTTAGTGTATTTCTATGTTAGATCTAGGTTGTTTAGTTCTATGTTTAGTTAATTGGGATTGGCCTTCAATTGGAGGCAGCTGTTCCTCGTTGCCTCTGATTGAAGGTCCTATGTATAGGGGTGTGTTTGTAATGGGAATTGTGGGTAGTTGTCTCCTTGTTTAGTGTCTGAGCACATGACAGGACTGTTAGTGTCGTTCGTTGTGTTTGTATACGTGTTTTGTTTGTTTTTTCCTTCTTTTAACACATTAAAGAAGATGAGTTCCCGCTGCACCTTGGTCCAATCATTACGACACTCCTTACATCGTCGTATAAAGCGGACCAAGGCGCAGCGTGTTGCGTGCTCATAATTATATTTGAATGAAAACGAACACTTATACAAAAGAAACAAAACGACAGTCAACAGTTCTGTCAGGTTACGTGAACGAAACAGAGAACAAAATGGAAAACAACTACCCACAAACACAATGGAAAAAAACCCAACTTAAATATGATCTCCAATTAGAGGCAACGAGGACCAGCTGCCTCCAATTGGAGATCAACCCAAAAAACAACAACATAGAAATACAAAAACTAGAACTTAAACATAGAAATAGAAAACATAGAAAACCACCCAAAACACCCCCTGTCACGCCCTGACCTACTTTACTATAGAAAATGACATCTTACAAGGGTCAGGACGTGACAAAGACTGTACTCTGTAAAAGGAAGAACTCTCCGCTGGCCTGTTGTGGTGTTCTACAACGTGCTCAACATGGCTGCTATCAACACACACTTGTTGTACAAGCACTGCCTTGACAAGACAGTC
This sequence comes from Salmo salar, assembly GCF_965601325.2. Taxonomy (NCBI): domain Eukaryota; kingdom Metazoa; phylum Chordata; class Actinopteri; order Salmoniformes; family Salmonidae; genus Salmo; species Salmo salar. Next base: position 90,273,058 of record NC_138304.1, on the reverse strand, counting down.
GGCAGGAGAGATTTCATCATGGATCTGGCATGTGAGCTTCGTGAGAAACACATGAACGCCAAGAAACAAGCTACTGCCGCCATGCATGCAGCCAATTAGACAGCCAAGGAGGCAGCCAAGGAGGCAGCCAAGGAGACAGCCAAGGAGGCAGCAGTGCGTCCTGCTCTTCCTCTCCTCTAATGCACCACAGCTCTCACTCACCCTTTACAATTGTTCATTAACTTGTGATTTTGTTTAGGAATAAGTCAAATCATTTCACCTGTGCAGCTGGTTACATTATTATTAATATCTTTTTAATTTCTTCTTACTCAAAAGAAGCTCTGACTAGACTGTAGTACTTACTATAACTCTATTACTAATCAAATTTACAAGTACAGATGATCAAATGTATTTCACTGTAGTGTTTTTATTGTAAGGGGAACTAAAATAGGCTATCGCCCTACGTTTTTCACTAGGACTTCGTAGAATTATACAAAACATATCCTTGACTCTATCTAAACAAATAACTATTGTTTTTATATCTTGTAATGGATATATTTCCACAAATATTTATTTTTGCAACTCATCCTTTACAATTTATTCATGCACATTTATTAAGTGTTGGTGCTTATGTTTGTGCACCTTGCGGGTTTACATTTACATTTACGTCATTTAGCAGACGCTCTTATCCTGAGCGACTTACAAATTGGTGCATTCACCTTATGATATCCAGTGGAACAACCACTTTACAATAGTACATCTATATCTTTTTTTTTGGGGGGGGGGGGGGGGGGTTAGAAGGATTACTTAATCCTATCCCAGGTATTCCTGATGCATATGCTAAATGGGACTCCCTGCAAAGTTGTCAACGTTCTTTAGTGGGTACTTATAGGCTGAAAGGCCAGGCAGCTCTAGTGTTAAGCCCACATAAATAAAGAAGGAACACACACACACAGTTCTGTAACAGGAGCAGTCTCTAGCAGATCACGCCTCTCAGCATTGATCCATGGAAGCTACAGGCTCCTGTATCTGTAAACTCCTTCCCTATTAACTGCTTGTATTGGCAAAGGTTGCTGAGTCCATCGCCTTTAATTCATGCAGGATCAATTTACCCAGGTCCTTTTCACAGGTTGCAAACTATTCTTCTCTGCTGTAAACGTAAATACGATCTACGATTATGCAGTAACCCCGCAGAGACAAGTTATTCATATGCCTTATCTAGTTGTTTCTATGGACATTACACCGATTTTAGCATTAATGTCAGATAACATAATAGCCTTTAACTCACCTTATACAAGGCAATTAGCTCTCTACCTCCTCAAAGAGACACTTGACTTGGTAAGATTATTGTTAGTGAAATACGGTCCCTTTTTTCTTGATTTTTTAAAAGTTTATTTTATTTCACCTTTATTTAACCAGGTAGGCCATTTGAGAACAAGTTCTCATTTACAACTGCGACCTGGCCAAGATGAAGCAAAGCAGCGCGACACAAACAACAACACAGAGTTACACATGGGATTAACAAACGTACAGTCAATAACACACCTTTACCCTAAGCCTAAGAAGACAGTCTGCAACATTGTCAATATGTGGCCCTGCCAGGCATCAGTCAGTGGAATTGGCTTAGAGACTTTATCTATTGATTCCTATACCTGATCACAGAGACAGCTCCTATACCTGATCACAGAGACGGCTCCTATACCTGATCACAGAGACGGCTCCTATACCTGATCACAGAGACGGCTCCTATACCTGATCACAGAGACGGCTCCTATACCTGATCACAGAGACGGCTCCTATACCTGATCACAGAGACGGCCCCTGTACCTGATCACAGTGACGGCCCCTGTACCTGATCACAGAGACGGCCCCTGTACCCGATCAGTTAAGTGTCAAATAATCTGATATGGCAGACCTCATTCAATGAGAAGGCATGCTCTGAGAATCTGCAATGGACCATTTATCGATCTCTCTCTGTTTATCTCTTTCTATCTATGCTCTCTTTCTCTCTTTTTCTATATGCAGTATCAACCTCTCTCGTATATGCTTTCATTATTTACTATTTCTCTTTTTCTCTGTCATTCTCTTATATCCACATCACTTGATTTCAACTGTTGAATAATTCAAAATGGAAAACAGACAGAAAGCAAACAGGCTTGAAATTCTCTCAAACTGCCAAGATGGATAACATTGTATTTATAATCGCATCTCAATAGATTTCCCCAGAAATCGTATCACTAAGTAATTCACACAGATAGTAATTCTCAAATACATAATTCTGTAATACTACCGTGGTTCTAATAATCCCCAGACTTAGAGTGTCCCAAATGGCACCCTATTCCCTATGGGCCCTGGTCAAAAGTAGTGTACTATATAAGTAATAGGATGCCATTTGGGACATAGCCTCATTACCAAAGCCCTAGTGACCTTGCAGTGGGTGGGGAGTCTCAGACAGAGGCCCAGACTGCAGCTCCATCATGGTGGCTTGTAAAGAATGTAAATCTTGTGTGTGTGCATACGTGTGCATGTGCATGAATGTGTGTGCACCAAAGAGGGCCATTACATTTGAATAGACCTTTTTAAATCTTGTTATGTAAGACAGAACTCTCAGATATGTGATAGCATAGCGCTATTTTAAGTCTTCCATATGAATAAAACACTCTACTGTATTTAGTCAAAGACTGACCCATTTTGTCAGCTGTGTTTGAGATAATTTCACATGATGACTTTCTCACCAAACCGTCTGCACCATTGGCAGCTTGGGGGTTCAGATTGATTTGGAGACAGAAAGGCAACCTTGACTTGTTACCTCAAATCCAACAATAGATTTTCTCAGCTAGTGACCCATAATAACCACTTAGTCACTTGGTCCTGAATCTAAACAGGATCATTTACCTGGGGTCCTAGAGTCACACCTCTGTGCAAGACCAATGTGAAAAATAACAATAACCGCCAATTCCCTTCAAAAATCTAACTGCTGGGCTGATATGGGCTCTCAGGGTGGAACTTCATTCAACCCAAAACCATAGAACTATGAACTTAATGTCTTTGTTAACTTCACTTCTTATTCTACTAGTTGGTAGTAGGAGTGGTAGTAGTACTGTAGACGTAGTAGAAGTAGTAGTAGTAGTACAGTTGAAGTCGGAAGTTTACATACACTTAGGTTGGAGTCATTAAAACTTGTTTTTCAACCACTCCACAAATTTCTTGTTAACAAACTATAGTTTTGGCAAGTCGGTTAGGACATCTACTTTGTGCATGACACAAGTCATTTTTCCAACAATTGTTTACAGACAGATTATTTCATTTATAATTTACTGTATCACAATTCCAGTGGGTCAGAAGTTTACATACACTAAGTTGACTGTGCCTTTAAACAGCTTGGAAAATTCCAGAAAATAATGTCATAGCTTTAGAAGCTTCTGATAGGCTAATTGACATAATTTGAGTCAATTGGAGGTGTACCTGTGGATGTGTTTCAATGCCTACCTTTAAACTCAGTGCCTCTTTGCTTGACATCATGGGAAAATCAAAAGAAATCAGCGAAAACCTCAGAAAAAAATTGTAGACCTCCACAAGTCTGCTTCATCCTTGGGAGCAATTTCCAAACGCCTGAAGGTACCACGTTCATCTGTACAAACAATAGTAAGCAAGTATAAACACCATGGGACCACACAGCCGTCATACCGCTCAGGAAGGAGACGTGTTCTGTCTCCTAGAAATGAACGTACTTTGGTGCGAAAAGTGCAAATCAATCCCAGAACAACAGCAAAGGACCTCGTGAAGATGCTGGAGGAAACAGGTACAAAAGTATCTATATCCACAGTAAAACAAGTGCTATATCGACATAACCTGAAAGGCCGTTCAGCAAGGAAGAAGCCACTGCTCCAAAACCGCCATCAAAATGCCAGACGGCAGTTTGCAACTGCACATGGGGACAAAGATCGTACTTTTTGGAGAAATGTCCTCTGGTCTGATGAAAGTGGCTCCGTTGGTAGAGCATGGTGTTTGTAATGCCAGGGTTGTGGGTTCAATTCCCACTGGGGACCAGTATGGGAATTTTTTTTATGAAATGTATGAAAATGTATGCTCCGGATAAGAGTGTCTGCAAAATGACAAAAATGTAAAAATGTAGAACTGTTTGGCCATAATGACCATCGTTATGTTTAGAGGAAAAAGGGGGAGGATTGCAAGCCGAAGAACACCATCCCAATCGTGAAGCACGGGGGTGGCAGCATCATGTTGTGGGGGTGCTTTGCTGCAGGAGGGACTGGTGCACTTCACAAAATAGATGCCATCATGAGGAAGGGAAATTATGTGGATATATTGAAGCAACATCTCAAGACATCAGCCAAGAAGTTAAAGCTTGGTCGCAAATGGGTCTTCCAAATGGACAATGACCCCAAGCATACTTCCACAGTTGTGGCAAAGTTGCTTAAGTACAACAATGTCAAGGTATTGGAGTGGCCGTCACAAAGCCCTGGCCTCAATCCTATAGAAAATGTGTGGGCAGAACTGAAAAATCGTGTGCGAGCAAGGAGACCTACAAACTTGACTCAGTTACACCAGCTCTGTCAGGAGGAATGGGACAAAAATTCACCCAAATTATTGTGGGAAGCTTGTAGAAGGCTACCCAAAATGTTTGACCCAAGTTAAACAATTTAAAGGCAATGCTACCAAATACTAATTGAGTGTATGTAAACTTCTGACCCACTGGGAATGTGATGAAAGAAATAAAATCTGAAATAAATCATTCTCTCTACTATTATTCTGACATTTCACATTCTTAAAATAAAGTGGTGATCCTAACTGACTTATGACAGGGAATTTTTACGTGGATTAATTGTCAGGAATTGTGACAACTGAGTTTAAATGTATTTGGCTAAGGTGTATGTAAACTTCTGACTTCAACTGTATTTGTATTAGCGGTAGTAGCAGCAGCATTACTACTAGTAGTAGTAGTAGTAGTAGTAGTAGTAGTAGTAGTAGTAGTAGTAGTAGTAGTAGTAGTAGCAGCAGTAGCAGCACCAGTAGTAGTAGCAGCAGTAGCAGCACCAGTAGTAGTAGCAGCAGTAGCAGCACCAGTAGTAGTAGTAGCAGCAGTAGCAGCACCAGTAGTAGTAGTAGCAGCAGTAGCAGCACCAGTAGTAGTAGTAGCAGCAGTGTCAGCACCAGTAGTAGTAGTAGCAGCAGTAGCAGCACCAGTAGTAGTAGTAGCAGCACCAGTAGTAGTAGTAGTAGTAGCAGTAGTAGTAGCAGTAGTAATAGTTGTCGTAGTAGTCTTAGTTGTAGTCGTATTAGCAGTGGTAGTAGTAGTAATAGTGGTATTAGTAGTAGTTATAGTTTTCGTCATTGTCGTTGTAGTAGTGGTAGTAGTAGTAGTAGCAGCAGTGGCAGTAGAAGTTGTAGCAACAATAGTAGTAGTAGTAGTAAATAAAATAAATTAATAAAAAGTAGAAGTAGTAGTAGTAGGAGTGGTAATAGTAGTGGTAGTGCTAGCAGAAGTGGTTGTAGTAATAGTAGTAATAGTAATAGGTGTTTTACAACAGTCATTCTGTGATCATACTATGTTATACCCATATGTGGGTTCCAATCAAGCGCTTGTAGTTTTGTATCTGATTTTCCTGTAGTTTACCCAAGGTATATAATTACCACAGCAACTATTCTTGACTGGTCTTGACTGGCTTTTGAAGATCACGGTAAAGCACCCCAGAATGGAGGTGCTATGACTAGCTTCTCTAATCGTAAACCTGCTTCCAAGAAATGTGCACGCAATCACACACACACCCCTAGCCTCAATCAGAACAATAATATCCTCCTTTTGATCGCTATCATGAATCAGTGTGTCTGCTTAATTTCTCTCTGCTCAGTAATTAACCCTGCGTTGATCTATATCAGTCATTCATTTAATGAGAGATAGGACTCATTGAAGTTGGAGTGCAACGAGTTTTCTTCTCTCAGCTAACTAAACATGCTAATGGAACAGAGGCAACCATTCCGGATTTGGTAGGACTAGGCTAAATTTCTGCAAAGCCAAAGTCTCCCATTCAATGTTCTTCAATCTTTCTGCGATATGATTGTTAACACTTTACTGTTGCCCCTCATATATATATATATATATATATGGCTTCACAAAGCCTTTAAAACAACTACACAATATTCTTTGTCAAACGGTAAGGTGAACCTTTCCAAATTCTAGTCATTCTCTTCTCGTGTTCGCTGTCGAGAGAGAGAGAGAGAGAGAGAGAGAGAGAGAGAGAGAGAGAGAGAGAGAGGAGAGAGAGAGAGAGAGAGAGAGAGAGAGAGAGAGAGAGAGAGAGAGGAGAGAGAGAGAGAGAGAGAGAGAGAGAGAGGAGAGAGAGAGGAGAGAGGAGAGAGAGAGAGAGAGAGAGAGAGAGAGAGAGAGAGAGAGAGAGAGAGAGGAGAGAGAGAGAGAGAGAGAGAGGACGAAAATGTTGTACATTCTATAGCAGTAAATGTCTCCATGTTCACGCAATGATTTGGTTTTCAACCTGTACCTGGAAAACATGACTTCAGAATATGTTTCCACAGACAAAAGTAGCCTAGTGTGTTGTGTTCAGAGCTAGTGCTTGCTAAATAAAATGCAGTCCTTGTTGTTTGAAAGCTTGAAAGCAGTAATGACCTGAAAAATCTCTCTTTTAAAGTTCAGCAATTTTTTGGGGAACCTGAATTAATTTAAACCTGCTTATGGTGCAGTATTTGAACTGAATATGCGAGGTGTATTTAAAAATGACACAGCAAATTTGTATCAAACACACACATCAGTCAGTCAGTCAGTTAATGTCGTCCATCCCAGCTGTCACTCCCACCAAACAATTATAGCTCCTGTTACTGTGGGCACTCTGAAGGTGTGAGCTTCCCTGATGTTTCCATAGACGTGTGAGAGTGTTAATTTGTTCAGACTAGATGGACTCCAAGACTAGATAGAGTATGTGTGTGTGTGTCTGACCTCCCGGCGTGTGTGTATGTATCTGGCGTGCTTGTGCGTGCATGTGTCCGAGCGTGCGACTGACACACTGAGACTGCCCTAGTTGCCATGGCTTAATCCCTCAGATGGCGATCGAAGGCCTCTGTCTAAAGCTCAGATCTCAGATGGTGATTTAAGGCCTCTGTCTAAAGCTCAGATCTCAGATGGTGATTTAAGGCCTCTGTCTAAAGCTCAGATCTCAGATAGCGATCGAAGGCCTCTGTCTAAAGCTCAGATCTCAGATGGTGATTTAAGGCCTCTGTCTAAAGCTCAGATCTCAGATAGCGATTTAAGGCCTCTGTCTAAAGCTCAGATCTCAGATGGTGATTTAAGGCCTCTGTCTAAAGCTCAGATCTCAGATGGTGATTTAAGGCCTCTGTCTAAAGCTCAGATCTCAGATGGTGATTTAAGGCCTCTGTCTAAAGCTCAGATCTCAGATAGCGATTTAAGGCCTCTGTCTAAAGCTCAGATCTCAGATAGCGATTTAAGGCCTCTGTCTAAAGCTCAGATCTCAGATGGTGATTTAAGGCCTCTGTCTAAAGCTCAGATCTCAGATGGTGATTTAAGGCCTCTGTCTAAAGCTCAGATCTCAGATAGCGATTTAAGGCCTCTGTCTAAAGCTCAGATCTCAGATGGTGATTTAAGGCCTCTGTCTAAAGCTCAGATCTCAGATGGTGATTTAAGGCCTCTGTCTAAAGCTCAGATCTCAGATAGCGATCGAAGGCCTCTGTCTAAAGCTCAGATCTCAGATAGCGATTTAAGGCCTCTGTCTAAAGCTCAGATCTCTGGGCTTGAACTCCTACTTTCAGAACACCAGGATCAGTCTGAGTTTAGCTAATGTTTATTGGTCAGAAATGTACTATTCTGTACCTGTCCTTTTCTTTCCAGCTCTCCTTTGCGGCAACAACCCCTGTTCTGGCCGACAAGAAGAAGTACCCCAACTTCTTCCGGACAGTTCCGTCGGACAACGCTGTGAACCCAGCCGTGGTCAAGTTCCTCAACTTCTACAACTGGAGCCGTGTGGGGACCCTCACACAGGATGTCCAGAGGTTCTCAGAGGTGAGGGACAAATATATTATGACTATATTATGATTGATTGAGTAATTGCTTGATTGATATTAAGATTTTCTTTGAGGTAATATGATACAGTATATTGTGGAGATATCATGATACAATGATATATTGTGGAGATATCGTGATATTATGATATACACTACATGACCATGGGTATGTGGACACCTGCTCGTGGAACATCTCATTCCAAAATCATGGGCATTAATATGGAGTTGGTCCCCCCTTTGCTGCTATAACAGCCTCCACTCTTCTGGGAAGGCTTTCCACTTCCACACCCATCTTAACAAACCATTTCTATATGGACCTCGCTTTGTGCATGGGGGCATTGGCATGCTGAAACAGGAAAGAGCCTTCCCCAAACTGTTGCCACAAAGTTGGAAGCACAGAATTGTCAAGACTTTTTTACTTTTTTAATTTTTAATTTCACCTTTATTTAACCAGGTAAGCTAGTTGAGAACAAGTTCTCATTTACAACTGCGACCTGGCCAAGATAAAGCAAAGCAGTCCAACACAAACAACAACACAGAGTTACACATGGAATAAACAAGCGTACAGTCAATAACACAATAGTAAAAAAAGAAAGTCTATATACAGTGTGTGCAAATGGCGTGAGGAGGTAAGGCAATAAATAGGCCATAGTAGCGAAGTAATTACAATTTATCTAATTAACACTGGAATGATAGATGAGGAGATGGTGATGTGCAAGTAGAAATACGGGTGTGCAAAAGAGCATAAAAATAAATAAAAACAATATGGGGATGAGGTAGGTAGATTGGGTGGGCTATTTACAGATGGGCTATGTACAGCTGCAGCGATCGGTTAGCTGCTCAGATAGCTGATGTTTAAAGTTAGTGAAGGAAATATAAGTCTCCAGCTTCAGCGATTTTTGCAATTCGTTCCAGTCATTGGCAGCAAAGAACTGGAAGGAAAGGCAGCCAAAGAGGTGTTGGCTTTGGGGATGACCAGTGAGATATACCTGCTGGAGCGCGTGCTACGTGTGGGTGTTGTTGTCATGACCAGTGAGCTGAGATAAGGCGGAGCTTTACCTAGCATAGACTTATAGATGACCTGAAGCCAGTGGGTCTGGCGACGAATATTTAGCGAGGGCCAGCCGACTAGAGCATACAGGTCACAGTGGTGGGTGGTATAAGGGGCTTTGGTGACAAAACGGATGGCACTGTGATAGACTGCATCCAGTTTACTGAGTAGAGTATTGGAAGATATTTTGTAAATGACATCGCCGAAGTCGAGGATCGGTAGGATAGTCAGTTTTACGAGGGTATGTTTTGGCGGCGTGAGTGAAGGAGGCTTTGTTGCGAAATAGGAAGCCGATTCTAGATTTGATTTTGGATTGGAGATGTTTAATATGAGTCTGGAAGGAGAGTTTACAGTCTAGCCAGACACCTAGGTATTTGTAGTTGTCCACATATTTTAAGTCAGAACCGTCCAGAGTAGTGATGCTAGTCGGGCGGGCAGGTGTGGGCAGCGAACGGTTGAAAAGGATGCATTTGGTTTTACTAGCATTTAAGAGCAGTTGGAGGCCACGGAAGGAGTGTTGTATGGCATTGAAGCTCGTTTGGAGGTTAGTTAACACAGTGTCCAAAGAAGGGCCAGATGTATACAGAATGGTGTCGTCTGCATGGAGGTGGATCAGGGAATCACCCGCAGCAAGAGCGACATCGTTGATATATACAGAGAAAAGAGTCGGCCCGAGAATTGAACCCTGTGGTACCCCCATAGAGACTGCCAGGGTCCGGACAACAGGCTCTCCGATTTGACACACTGAACTCTGTCTGAGAAGTAGCTGGTGAACCAGGCGAGGCATTCATTTGAGAAACCAAGGCTGTTGAGTCTGCTGATAAGAATACAGTGATTGACAGAGTCGATAGCCTTGGCCGGGTCGATGAAGACAGCTGTAGAGTACTGTCTTTTATCGATGGTGGTTATGATATCGTTTAGTACCTTGAGCGTGGCTGAGGTGCACCCATGACCAGCTCGAAAACCAGATTGCACAGCGGAGAAGGTACGGTGGGATTCGAAATGGTCAGTGATCTGTTTATTAACTTCGCTTTCGAAGACTTTAGAAGGGCAGGGCAGGATGGATATAGGTCTATAACAGTTTGGGTCTAGAGTGTCACCCCCTTTAAAGAGGAGGATGACCGCAGCAGCATTCCAATCTTTAGGGATCTCGGACGATACGAAAGAGAGGTTGAACAGACTGGTAATAGGGGTTGCAATCATGGCGGGGGATAATTTTAGAAAGAGAGGGTCCAGATTTTTTAACCAAAGTGATTTGTACAGGTCCAGGTTTTGCAGCTCTTTCAGAACATCTGCTATCTGGATTTGGATGAAGGAGAAGCTAGGGAGGCTTGGGCAAGTAGCTGCGGGGGGTGCGGAGCTGTTGCCTGGGGCTGGGGTAGCCAGGAGGAAAGCATGGCCAGCCGTAATGAAATACTTATTGAAATTTTAGACTATCGTGGATTTATTGGTGGTGACGGTGTTACCTAGCCTCAGTGCAGTGGGCAGCAGGGAGGAGGTGCTCTTATTCTCCATGGACTTTACAGTGTCCAAAAACCTTTTGGAGTTAGAGCTACAGGATGCAAATTTCTGTTTGAAAAAGCTAGCCTTTGCTTTCCTGACTGACTGCGTGTATTGGTTCCTGACTTCCCTGAAAAGTTGAATATCGCGGGGACTATTCGATGCTAGTGCAGTCCGCCACAGGATGTTTTTGTGCTGGTCGAGGGCAGTCAGGTCTGGAGTGAACCAAGGGCTATATCTGTTCTTAGTTCTCCATTTTTTGAAAGGGTCATGCTTATTTTAGATGGTGAGGAAATTACTTTTAAAGAACGACCAGGCATCCTCGACTGACGGGATGAGGTCAATATCCTTCCAGGATACCCAGGCCAGGTCGATTAAAAAGGCCTGCTCGCAGAAGTGTTTTAGGGAGCGTTTGACAGTGATGAGGGGTGGTCGTTTGACCGCAGACCCATTACGGATGCAGGCAATGAGGCAGTGATCGCTGAGATCCTGATTGAAAACAGCAGAAGTGTATTTGGAGGGCAAATTGGTCAGGATAATATCTATGAGGGTGCCCATGTTTACGGATTTAGGGTTGTACCTGGTGGGTTCCTTGATAATTTGTGTGAGATTGAGGGCATCTAGCTTAGATTGTAGGACTGCCGGGGTGTTAAGCATATCCCAGTTTAGGTCACCTAACAGAACGAACTCTGAATATAGATGGGGGCAATCAATTCACATATGGTGTCCAGGGCACAGCTGGGAGCTGAGGGGGGGTCTATAACAGGTGGCAACAGTGAGAGATATTTCTGGAGAGATACATTTTTTTAATTAGAAGCTCGAACTGTTTGGGCATAGACCTGGAATGTATGACATATCTTTACAGGCTATCTCTGGAGTAGATTGCAACTCCTCACCCTTTGGCAGTTCTATCTTGACGGAAAATGTTGTAGTTGGGTATGGAAATCTCAATTCTTGGTGGCCTTCCTAAGCCAGGATTCAGACACGGTAAGGACATCAGGGTTGGCGGAGTGTGCTAAAGCAGTGAGTAAAACAAACTTAGGGAGGAGGCTTCTGATGTTAACATGCATGAAACCAAGGCTTTTACAGTTACAAAGTCAACAAATGAGAGCGCCTGGGGAAACGCAGGGCCTGAGTTAACCTCCACATCACCCGAGGAACAGAGGAGGAGTAGGATGAGGGTACGGCTAAAGGCTATCAAAACTGGTCGTCTAGTGCGTTGGGGACAGAGAATAAAAGGAGCAGATTTCTGGGTGTGGTAGAATAGATTCAGGGCATAATGTACAGACAGGGGTATGGTGAGGTGCGGGTACAGTGGAGGTAAGCCCAGGCACCGAGTGATGATAAGAGAGGTTGCATCTCTTGACGGGTTAGTTATGCTGGGTGAGGTCACCGCATGTGTGGAAGGTGGGACAAGGGAGGTATCTGAGGCATGTTGAGTGGGACTAGGGGCTCCGCAGTAAACTAAAACAATGATAACTATCCTATACAACAGTGTACAAAGCATATTGACATTTGAGAGAGACATAAAGCGAGGCATAAAGCAATTACAGGTGTTGATTGGGAGAGCTAGCTAAGACAACAACGGGTAAGACAACAACAGCTAATCAGCTAAGACAACAACAACAGGTAAAATGGCAATGAATGAGCAGAGAGGGTCGGTTAACTACACACAGGGCCTGAGTTCGAGGCAGGGGCCGACAGATAAACAAAAAAATAAACAAAATGGAGTACCGTGATTAATGAACAGTCCAGCAGGCATCAGCTATGTAGCCAAGTGATCATAGGGTCCAGTGAACAGCAATAGATGGAACGGGGAAGCCGAGGGGTAGTCGTTACTACGCTAGCACGCGGGAGACACAGCGTTTAAAGTTAGCAGGCCGGGGTAAGTAGAAGCATCTGCTCCGATGTCCGGCAAAGGCCGGTTGAGGGCACAGCGGATAGAGTTACATCGGTGGACCAGTCGTGGTGGTACGGCGGGGCGCCGTGTCAACATAGGGTCCGGGCCAGATGGCAAAAGAGGTATTGTAGTTGTAGTAATTTTGTTCGCTAGCCGGGAGATGCGCCTGGCTCGCGGCTAACTGGTGCTAGCTTCGGGGCAGGGGAATTAGCCACTATAGCCACTCGGTAGTAGCTAGCTAGCAGCGATGATCCGATGCAAAGGTACAGAGCTTACGGCGAGGATCCGGTGGAGTAGTGGATTCTAGCCGTGTTGGGGTAGAGTCCAGGAGGCATCGGCTGAGTAGCTGAGTGATCACAGAGTAGGCCGGGAGGTGGGCCTGGCTCAGGGCTAGCTTCGGGTCTGGGTCACTCGGTGGCAGCTAGCTAGCTGTGATGATCAGGAGTAATGGTCCAAGGTTTATGGCAGGAATCCGGCGTTGTAGTGAGGAAAACAGTCCGGTACAGGCAGGCTGGCAAGTATTATCCAGGCAAAATCGGCAAAAACGGCTGGTGTCTGTCCAGAAGGTAAGGGCCGCTAGCAGTGGCTAACAATGACTAAATAGCTAGTAGCTAATTAGCTGTTTAGCTTCTGATGGCTAGCCGCTGATGGAGGTTCTGGCTATAAGGTCTAAACAAAATAGCGGATCCGTGTCACATTGGGTGAGGCAGGTTACCGGAAGGTATATTTAATTTAAAAATGGAAAAGTGATTGAAAATAAATTGAAATATATACAAAAAATACGAAAAATGCAAAAGTAAATGAGAGGACGACAAACCACGTCTGCACTGCTACGCTATCTTGGATTGTTTGTATGCTGTAGCGTTAAATTTCTCTTCCCGAAACTAAGGGGCCTAGCCCGAACCATGAAAAACAGCCCCAGACCATTATTCCTCCTCCACCAAACTTTACAGTTGGCACTATGCATTGGGGCAGGTAGCATTCTCCTGATTTGTCCGTCGGACTGCCAGATGGTGAACCGTGATTCATCACTCCAGAGAACGCGTTTCCACTGCTCCAGAGGCTGAGCTTTACTCCAGCCGACGCGTGGCATTGCGCGTGGTGATCTTAGGCTTGTGTGCGGCTGTTCTGCCATGGAAACCCATGAAGCTCCCGACGAACAGTTCTTGTGCTGACCTTGCTTTCAGATGCAGTTCGGAACTCTGTATTGAGTGTTGCAACTGAGGACAGAGGATTTTTAAGGGCTACATGCTTCAGAATGGCGGTCCCGTTCTGTGAGCTTGTGTGACCTACCACGTTGCTCTGAGCCGTTGTTGCTCCTAAACCTTTCCACTTCACAATAACAGCACTTACAGTTGACTGGGGCAGCTCTAGCAGGGTAGAAATTTGCAAATTGACTAATTGGAAATGTAGCATCCTATGACGGTGCCACGTTGAAAGTCACTGAGCTCTTCAGTAAGACTATTCTACTGCCAATGTTTGACTATGGAGATTACATGGCTGTGTGCTTGATTTTATATCCCTGTCAGCAACGGGTGTGGCTGAAATAGCCAAATACAGTAATTTGAAGGGGAGTCCACATACTTTTTTATATATAGTGTATATCGAAGAGACATGAAAGATAGGATTGTGCCGAAAGTGGTTACTCCTGATGCAACTTCAACATGGACCCACAGGGTAGAGAACAGCTTCTTTCATTACTTACAGAGGATATTACTATTTATATATTCCCTGTAATGTTATTCCATCTGGTGCGTCCTTTTAAGTCCCTCTAAAAATAAATTACATTTTTGAAAGTGGCGTTTTAACATTATCACTCAACACAAATTACTTCCTTTCCCAGTTTGTGATAAAGTCCTTGTGGGAAAGATGAGTTGCATTATCCCATCTGACTCACCATGCATGGTCTCTGAAAGCAGGTTTCAGGCCCCAACACCCATCTCAAGGACTGGTGGACACATCAACACCCATCTCACAGGACTGGTGGACACATCAACACCCATCTCACAGGACTGGTGGACACATCAACACCCATCTGACAGGACTGGTGGACAGATCAACACCCATCTGACAGGACTGGTGGACACATCAACACCTATTTCACAGAACTGGCAAACGCATCCACACCCATCTCACAGAACTAGTACACGCATCCACACCCATCTCACAGGACTAGTACATGCATCAACACCCATCTCACAGAACTAGTACACACATCAACACCCATCTCACAGAACCGGTACACACATCAACACCCATCTCACTGAACCGGTACACACATCAACGCCCATCTCACTGAACCGGTACACACATCAACACCCATCTCACTGAACCGGTACACACATCAACACCCATCTCACTGAACCAGTACACACATCAACACCCATCTCACAGAACCGGTACACACATCAACACCCATCTCACAGAACCGGTACACACATCAACGCCCATCTCACTGAACCGGTACACACATCAACACCCATCTCACAGAACCGGTACACACATCAACACCCATCTCACAGAACCGGTACACACATCAACACCCATCTCACTGAACCGGTACACACATCAACACCCATCTCACTGAACCGGTACACACATCAACACCCATCTCACTGAACCGGTACACACATCAACACCCATCTCACTGAACCGGTACACACATCAACGCCCATCTCACTGAACCGGTACACACATCAACACCCATCTCACTGAGCCGGTACACACATCAACACCCATCTCACAGAACCGGTACACACATCAACACCCATCTCACTGAACCGGTACACACATCAACACCCATCTCACTGAACCGGTACACACATCAACACCCATCTCACTGAGCCGGTACACACATCAACACCCATTTCACTGAACCGGTACACACATCAACACCCATCTCACTGTACCGGTACACACATCAACACCCATCTCACTGAACCGGTACACACATCAACACCCATCTCACTGAACCGGAACACACATCAACACCCATCTCACTGAACCGGTACACACATCAACACCCATCTCACTGAGCCGGTACACACATCAACACCCATCTCACTGAACCGGTACACACATCAACACCCATCTCACTGAACCGGAACACACATCAACACCCATCTCACTGAACCGGTACACACATTAACACCCATCTCACTGCTGTGGAGGTCCACTGAGGAACTGTTCTCTCCAGGAGAATGTTGAGGCATGCATGGTGGTTTCAAGTAAAACCAGATGACTGCACCTGCACAAAATTGGCTAAGATAGTTGTTTGGAGGCACTGTTTCTGCGGTCAACACCTTCTGAGGTTTCTCCATGGATTAGTGTGGTGGAGAAATAGAAGGGAGTCCTTACTACAGTATACATGTACTGTATGTAAGCCTCTCACCAGGCTCGAATTTGACTCTCACGATATTACCTTATGTAGAATATCTTAACAGCATGGGATGTTAGGTGAGTAGGACATCTCCAATAAGAATCCCTATTGTAAACTATCTAGGGTGATGACAAATAGGGTATTAACTTCAGATGGAATGATTATAGATTTCTGTTATTGTATATTGCTTTCCCATGCATTAAATGAAATTGAAACAGGAAATGACTCCACCAAGGCAACATACATAAGGTTCAAGATGTGTATTATTACATTTTCAATGCACCACATCAAAATAAATAAGAATAATAAACCCTAATGAGTCGTGCACAACCCATGTCCAAATTATTTCAAGCTTGCTTAACCCGTTGGTGTCACGGTTGTCGTAGGATGAAGGAGCGGACCAAAGCGCAGCGTGTGTATCGTTCCACATTTTCTTTATTAAACTGTGAAACTATGCAATACATACAAAATAAACTAATGAACAAAAACAACAAACCGTGACGAAGAGTTACAACATACACTTACTCGAAAACAATCTCCCACAAACCCAGGTGGGAAAAACAACTACTTAAGTATGATCTCCAATTAGAGACAACGATGACCAGCTCCCTCTAATTGGAGATCATCCCAAACAAAGCCCAACATAGAAATTCAAAACTAGAACATAACAACATAGAAAATCTAAACTAGAAAAAAAAAACTGTCACGCCCTGACCTACTCTACCATAGAAAATAACAGCTTTCTATGGTCAGGATGTGACAGGATGTGACAACTACTTAAGTATGATCTCCAATTAGAGACAACGATGACCAGCTGCCTCTAATTGGAGATCATCCCAAACAAAGCCCAACATAGAAATACAAAACTAGAACATAACAACATAGTAAATCTAAACTAGAAAAAAAACCTGTCACGCCCTGACCTACTCTACCATGGAAAATAACAGCTTTCTATGGTCAGGATGTGGACTCCGAACGCCACCTAAAACATCAACAACAAAAAAAAGAAAATAAAGGGAGGGTTAGGGTGGGTGACTAATGTCTATGGCGGCTCTGGTGCAGTAGGAAGAACCTTCTCATCATCCTGCGGATACTCCAGCAGAGGAGGCGGCTCCGGTTCGGGGCGTAACCCCCGCTCCGCCCGCTGATCCCCCGCTTTTGTGTCACCGGACCCTGGATCGTCGCCGAAGGACCCGGACCGTGGATCATCACCAGAGGTTCTGGACTGCGGACCGCCGCTGGAGGTTCTGGACTGCGGACCGCCGCTGGAGGTTCTGGACTGCAGACCGCCGCTGGAGACTCTGGACTGCAGACCGCCGCTGGAGACTCTGGACTGCAGACCGCCGCTGGAGACTCTGGACTGCAGACCGCCGCTGGAGACTCTGGACTGCAGACCGCCGCTGGAGACTCTGGACTGGGAACTGTCGCCGGAAGCTCTGGACTGGGAACTGTCGCCGGAAGCTCTGGACTGGGAACTGTCGCCGGAAGCTCTGGGCTGGGAACTGTCGCCGGAAGCTCTGGACTGGGAGCTGTCGCCGGAAGATTTGGACTGGGAACTGTCACTGGAGGCCTGATGCGTGGGGCTGGCACAGGTGACGCCAGACTGATAACACGCACCTCAGGGCGAGTGCGGGGAGCAGGCACAGGACACCCCGGACTGGGCAGGCGCACTGGAGGCCTGATGCGTGGGGCTGGCACAGGTGGTGCCAGACTGGTAACACGCACCTCAGGGTGAGTACGGGGAGCTGACTCAGGTGGCACCAAACTGATAACACGTTCCTTTGGGAAAAATCAGTGCATCCTCCACCAACTCAACAACTCTCCCACATCTCTCTTCTCCTGGATTGGCTCTGGTTCCCTCCTCGGCTCCGCCGACTGCTCCATGTGCCCCCCCAAAAAATGTGTGCGTTCCTTCCTGACTTCGTAGCTGTCCCTCCTTCGCTGCTTCCGCATGCTTCCCTGGCAGGCTCTTGTCTCATGCCACTATTCATTCCAAAGTCTAGGATATACTCCTCCTAATCTCCTCAAAAGTCCACTGGTCCATACCACGCTGCTTGGTCATATTGTGGTGGGATCTTCTGTGACGACCGTCGTCGAAAGGAGTAGACCAAAGCGCAGCGTGATAAGTACTCATGATATTTCTTTATTTAACTCAGAACACTAAAACAAAACAATAAACAACGGAAAACGAATGTCACGTTCTGCAGGCTAACTGAGCTGTACAAAAACAAGATCCCACACTGAAGGAGGGAAAAATGGCTGCCTAAGTATGATTCCCAATCAGAGACAACGATAGACAGCTGCCTCTGATTGGAAACCATACTAGGCCAATAAAGAAAAAGACAACATAGAAATATAACACATAGACTGCCCACCCCACACCCTGACCTAACAAAATAGAGAAATAAAACGTCTCTCTCAGGTCAGGGTGTGACAGTTGGCTCGCGTTGGTGATCCCCAAAAAATAACGACACACATAAAGTCCAGAAGCACCCCACCATTGTGGTTACTCACTACTCGTAGATATTCCCTCAGCGAAGTATGGCAGTTCTGTGCAGGTTTCCTCACAAGATCCACAGCAAGCACAGCTATCAATGCAGACAGTACTCCTTAGCAGTAACCGATATCCCTTGGAAACATGAACTCGTTAATCTTCCCCAAGCTGTTCTTTCCCGGTGTCGCACGATGCTAGGCTAACCTCATGGCTATCAAATACCTCCACGATGAGACGGTAGCTTCAGTCTTTACTAAGTCTTTCTCAACAAAATGATAATAACTCTCTTCTAAAATAAAATAAGTATTTCCCATCAAAACTCGGTAGGTATGGGTTTTGTTCTATTTTTATTGTTATCTTTTATCATTTTTCATCACCAACGGTCATAATGTAATGTCCATCCTTTTCTCAACGTCTCACTCTTTTTTTTCCCAGGCCGCCAGTTAACCAGGTCAACTCCCATTGGCCGCAGCTTAACAAGTGACCTTATTGGTCAAAACTTAAACTTAAAAGTAAACCAACCCATTCACTTGTACATTACCAATTAATTATAACAAATAAACTCAATACTTGGTTCTACCAAGGGTATTACATGTATATCAATCATCAGCAGCATCCGTTCTTATGGAGCTAAGGTATTTTACATCTATTCACTGAAACAAATACCACTGGCTCCTTTCCTGGACTTGTCATACCTCTAGATAGGAATTTAAATGTGTGTGAGAACAGCACATCACCCTAACAGCACCAACACCACAGCACCCCATGATACCCTGTTTGTGTATCAAAGTGGTACCGGGAGATATCAAAGTGTGGAATAGAAAATCTATCACTTGTGACTGGAGAGCGTGGCATTGTCTGGCGTTGTCGGGCTAGTTGAAAACAATCTATGTGGTGGTGCGGAGGGATAAGAAGACTCGCTGTGAATCTGTGGAAGAGCAAAATCCTTTTATCTCCCTCCTCCTGATGCCGCCATGGGGTTTAGAACGGCAAGAAAGACGGAAGGGCGGCCGATTCAATCAACCTGCTATACCATTTGTCCTTAATCCTGATTTACAAATATATGCAAGCATCGTTTTCTCCACTTTCTTTCATTCTCCACTCAGATTGTTGCATTGGATCTAGCAGTGGTTCGGTTGATTTGGGCAGGAAAACAAACTGTGTAAAATTATGAAAGGACATAGGAAGACTTGAAGTGAATCAATTTGTCCATAAGATGGGAACAAATTAATGTGTTCTGCATTTCATTGTGTTTCAATGGTCCAAAAATCCCTTGAGAATAGGAATGGGAGAATATCGTAACGGCTGTTTATACATTTATGTCTGTATTCCTACAAACCTGTGCATAGGGCTCTCTCTGAGAAATGATATTCTAGTCTATATTTCATAACTTTATCCAGTTGTGAAAGACATTTCATTACTTTCTAGTCCTTCCTTACTTCTGAGCCACTATCCAATACGTTTTCAGCAACTGACAGTTTTGCAGGTCGTTTTTTCCTCACAACATCTATCAATAAGTCTGTCCAACGTCTAGCTGACAAATGTGTGGATTTCATCGCTTTCAATTTATCTTGACAGGATCTCTCCCCGTCTGTTCTGTCTCTACTGTTGCCATCAGACACATTTCAGGAACCTAGGAAGTTTTTCCCTTGCACTGTCTATTAATAAGTGGATTAAGGTCTGTTTTGAATCACACTCCACCATGCAGTCTTGATGATTAAGCCTCAATCCCTTGTTTGCTGTTAGAGACTAGAATGCCTCATGATGATGAATTCAAACTATTTGTCAAGGCCGGCGGATTGTGTGTCTCTGTGTGTGTGTGTGTGTGTGTGAGATCACTTCAACCGCTCTGCTTTCTCTACCATTGTAGTTCCTAAGCTCTGCCAGGTTAACTAGGGCTTCACAGAGCCAGGCCTCCAGAGACACTGTACAAGGAGTAGAGTGAAGTTGTCCATAGACGCTGATCTTGGGTCAGTTACCCCTCCTCCTCACCTCATCACTCTCTCTGATCAACATTAGTGAAATTAGAACACAGAAAAATCCCTCACTGAGCGAGGTAATCACATTACATAAAGGAATGACTGTGATCACGTTTTGAAACCTTACGTTGATATCATGACCTTACCAAGAAATCGTAGAAAAGCAATAAGATTTAGAAAATAACAAAAAAGAAATATATATACACTAGAGGTGAAAAGTTTTAGAACGGTAACGAGTTCGCTGAGAGTCAGGAAGCAAGTACAGGGAGTGAGTGTTTTAATAAGCAAACAAAACAATAAACATGAAACACAAACAACGCACCGACATGAAAACAGAGTCAATAACCGGTGAGGAAAGAACCAAGGGGAGGGACAGATATAGTGAAGATAATCAAGGAGGTGATGGAGTCCAGGTGAGTGTCATGAGGTGCAGGTGCGCGAGACGATGGTGACAGGTGTGCGGGATAATCAGCAGCCTGATGACCTAGAGGCCGGAGAGGGAGAATAAGTAGTACCCCCTCCCTTACGCGCGGCTCCAGCCGGCTGAGGCAGGGGTGCCCGGCGATCCGGCTGAGGCAGGGGAGCCCGGCGATCTGGTTGAGGCATGAGAGCCTGTAGCAGTTCCCGGACCCAACGTCATTACTCGGACACAATTAAAAAAAAATAAAAACACTCCCTGATGCTTCCCTTAGGTGAGGTGTTATTCTGTAACAATTGCGCTGAGAGTCGGGAAGCAAGTACAGGGAGTGAGTGTTTTAATAAATTAACAAAACAATAAACAGGAAACACAAACAACGCACCGACATGGAAACAGAGTCAATAACACCTGAGGAAAGAACCAAGGGGAGGGACAGATATAGGGAAGATAATCAAGGAGGTGATGGAGTCCAGGTGAGTGTGATGAGGCGCAGGTGCGCGAGACGATGGTGACAGGTGTGTGGGATAATCAGCAGCCTGATGACCTAGAGGGCGGAGAGGGAGAATACGTGACATGAAGTGTCGACTCACTACCAAATAACAAATCAAAACAAATTTTATTTGTCACATGCTCCAAATACAACAGGTGTAGATCTTACCGTGAAATGCTTACTTACAAGTAAAAATATCAAATCAAAAAGTAACACAAGAAAATTACATAACAACAACGAGGCTATATACCTGGGGTACCAGTACCGAGTCAATGTGCAGGGGTACAGGTTAGTCAAGGTAATTCGTAAAGTGACTATGCATAGATAATAAATAGCGATTATCAACAGTGTAAAAACAAAGGGGGGGTGGGGTGTCAATGGATGCCCATTTGATTAATTGTTCAGCAGTCTGATGGCTTGTTTGTACAAGCTGTTAAGGAGCCTTTTGGTCCTAGACTTGGCACTCCGGTATCACTTGCCGTGCGGTAGCAGAGAGAACAGTCTATGACTGGGGTGACGGGAGTCTTTGACAATTTTTTGGGCCTTCCTCTGAAAATGGCCAGTCAAAGGTTTGGACACACCTACTCATTCCAGGGTTTTTCTTAATTTTTTAAACTATTTTCTACATTGTAGAATAATAGTGAACACATCACAACTATGAAATAACACATATGGAATCATGTAGTAACCAAAAAAGTGTTATTTTATATTTGAGATTCTTAGCCACCCTTTGCCTTGATGACAGCTTTGCACAGTTTTGTAGTTCTCTCAACCAGCTTCATGAAGTAGTCACCTGGAATGTGTTTCAATTAACAGGTGTGCCTTGTTAAAAGTTCATTTGTGGAATTTATTTCCTTCTAATGCGTTTGAGCCAATCAGTTGTGTTGTGACAAAGTAGGGGTGGTATACAGAAGATAGCCCTATTTGGTAAAATACCAAGTCCATATTATGGCAAGAACAGCTCAAATACGCAAAAAGAAATGACAGTCCATCATTACTTTAAGACATGAAGGTCAGTCAATCTGGAAAATGTCAAGAACGCAATGTCGCAAAAACCATCAAGTGCTATGATGAAACTGTCTCTCTTGAGGACCACCAGAGGAAAGGGAAGACCCAGAGTTACCTCTGCTGCTGAAGATAAGTTCATTAGAGTTAACTGCCTC
This sequence comes from Salmo salar, assembly GCF_965601325.2. Classification (NCBI taxonomy): domain Eukaryota; kingdom Metazoa; phylum Chordata; class Actinopteri; order Salmoniformes; family Salmonidae; genus Salmo; species Salmo salar. The sequence continues at coordinate 90,250,656 of NC_138304.1, read as the reverse complement.
AGAAATCGGCAATTAACTGCACTTCAGATTGCACCTCACAGAGTTCAAGTAACAAGCACATTTCAACATCAGCTGTTCAGAGGAGACTGCGTGAATCAGGCCTTCGTGGTACATTTTGCTGCAAAGAAACCACTACTAAAGGACACCAATAATAAGAAGAGACTTGCTTGGGCCAAGAAACACGAGGAATGGACATTAGACCGGTGGAAATCTGTCCTTTGGTCTGATGAGTCCAAATGTGAGATTTTTGGTTCCAACCGCTGTCTTTGTGAGACGCAGAGTAGGTGAACAGATGATCTCCACGTGTGGTTCCCACCGTGAAACATGGAGGAGGTGTGACAGTGTGGGGGTGCTTTGCTGGTGACACTGTCTGTGATTTATTTTGAATTCAAGGCACACCTAACCAGCATGGCTACCACAGCATTCTGCAGTGATACGCCACCCCATCTGGTTTGCGCTTAGTGGGACTATCATTTGTTTTTCAACAGGACAATGTCCCAACATACCTCCAGGCTGTGTAAGGGCTACTTGACCAAGAAGGAGATTGATGGAGTGCTGCATCAGATGACCTGGCCTCCACAATCACCCGACCTCAGTCCAAATGAGATGGTTTGGGATGAGCTGGACAGCAGAGTGAAGGAAAAGAAGCCAACAAGTGCTCAGCATATGTGGGAACTCCTTCAAGACTGTTGGGAAAGCATTCCAGGTGAAGCTGTTTGAGAGAATGCCAAGAGTGTGCAAAGCTATCCAGCTACTTTGAAGAATCTCAAATATAAAATATATTTGGATTTGTTTAACACTTTTTTGGTTGCTACATGATTCCATATGGGTAATTTCATAGTTTTGGTACTGTACATTTAAATATATAATTGGCAGGGCAATTATAGCATAGCCATTATCCAGTGATAATGTATTGGGCCTATAGCCTACTGCATAAACTTCATTGCTACAAAACCATTTGTAATAAGTTAATGTTGCATAGGCTTATATATATATATAAAAATCTGATCGGTAGATCTCAGTTTGCTTAGGGAATCAGTTAGTGATTCTGACTCAAAAAATGTTGGGGACCAGTGGTTTAGTATCTCTGTGTACTCATGCACACGTGAGTGTGTTTGTGTGTGATCAAATCAAATCACATTTTATTGGTCACATACACATGGTTAGCAGATATTATTGTGAGTGTAACGAAATGCTTATGCTTCTCGATCCGCCAGTGCAGCAAGTAATAACTAACAATTCGACAACAAAACCTTATACACACAATCTAGTAAAGGAATGGGATGAGAATATATAAATAGTGAAATAATCTGTCTGTAAACAATTGTTGGAAAAATTACTTGTGTCATGCACAAAGTAGATGTCCTAACCGACTTGCCAAAACTATAGTTTGTTAACAAGAAATTTGTGGAGTGGTTGAAAAACGAGTTTTAATGACTCCAACCTAAGTGTATGTAAACCTCCGACTTCAACTGTATATATGTATGAGATAAGTAATGCGAGATATGTAAACATTCTTAAAGTGGCATTATAAAGTGACTAGTGTTCCATTTATTAAAGTGGCCAATGATTTCAAGTCTGGTAGGCAGTCGCCTCTGTGTTAGTGATGGCTGTTTAACAGTCTGATGGCCTTGAGATAGAAGCTGTTTTTCATTCTCTCTGTCCCATCTTTGATGCACCTGTACTGAACTCGCCTTCTGGATGATAGCGGGGTGAACAGGCAGTGGCTTGGGTGGTTGTTGTACTTGATGATATTTTTTGCCTTCCTGTGACATCGGGTGCTGCAGGTGTCCTGGAGGGCAGGTAGTTTGCCCACGGAGATGCGCTGTGCAGACCGCACCACCCTCTGGATAGCCCTGCGGTTGTGGACGGTGCAGTTGCAGTACCAGGCGGTGGTACTGCAACTGCACTGCCCACAATGACAAGCCAATTTCTTTTAGCCTCCTGAGGTTGAAGAGGCTCTGTTGCGCCTTCTTCACCACACTGTCTGTGTGCGTGGACCATTTCAGTTTGTTGGTGATATGTACACAGAGGAACTTTCCACCTTCTTCGCTGCTGTCCCGTTGATGTGGATAGGGGGGTGCTCCCTTTGCTGTTTCCTGACGTCCACGATCATCTCTTTTGTTTTGCTGGCATTGAGTGAGAGGTTATTTTCCTGACACCACACTCTGAGGGCCCTCACCTCCTCCTCTAGGCTGTCTCGTCATTGTTGGTAATCAAGCCTACCACTGTTGTGTCGTCTGCACACTTGATGATTGAGTTGGAGGCGTGCATGGCCACGCAGTCGTGACTGAACAGGGAGTACAGGAGGGGGCTGAGAACGCACCCTTGTGGGGCCCTAGTGTTGAGGATCAGCGGAGTGGAGATGTTGTTTCCTACCTTCAGCTCCTGGGGGCGGCCCGTCAGGAATTCCACGACCCAGTTGCACAGAGCGGGGTCAAGACCCAGGGACTCACTCTTAATGATGAGTTTGGAGGGTACTATGGTTTTGAATGCTGAGCTGTAGTCAATGAACAGCATTCTTACATAGGTATTCCTCTTGTCCAGATGGGATAGGGCAGTGTGCAGTGTTTTGGCGATTGCATCGTCTATGGACCTATTTGGCCGGTGACAGGTAGGGTGGAGATGATTTGATCCTTGACTAATCTCTCAAAGCACCTCATGATGATAGAAGTGAGTGCTACGGGGCGATAGTCATTTAGTTCAGTTACCCTGGCTTTCTTGGGAACAGGAACAATGGTGGCCATCTTGAAGCATGAGGGGAAAGCAGACTGACATAGGGAAAGATTTAATATATCCGTAAACACACCAGCCAGCTGGTCTGCACATGCTCTGAGGACGCGGATAGGGATGCTGTCTGGGCAGGCAGCCTTGCAAGGGTTAACACATTTAAATGTTTTACTCACGTTGGCCACGGAGAAGGAGAGCCCACAGTCTTTGGTAGCGGGCCGTGTCAGTGCCTCTGTATTGTCCTCAAAGCGTGCAAAGAAGTTGTTCCATTTGTCTGGAAGCAAAACGTCAATTTCCGCGACGGGGCTGGTTTTCTTTTTGTATTCCGTGGTTGACTGTAGACCCTGCCACATTCGTCTCGTGTTTGAGCCGTTTGCACTTTGTCTCTACACTGACACTTTGCTTGTTTGATTGCCTTACGGAGGGAATAACTACACTGTATTCGGCCATATTCCAAGTTGCCTTGCCATGATTAAATGGAGTGGTACGTGCTTTCAGTTTTGCGCGAATGCTGCCATCAATCCACGGTTTCTGGTTAGGGTTTAACAAGCTTGAGTGTGGGTCTGTGTGTGTGTGTGTGTGTGTGTGTGTGTGTGTGTGTGTGTGTGTGTGTGTGTGTGTGTGTGTGTGTGTGTGTGTGTGTGTGTGTGTGTGTGTGTGTGTGTGTGTGCTGATATGAGTGTATCAATGCCGGTGTCTTTAGTCTGTGTTTGCTGGTGCTTGTTAAACCCTGCATATAAATAGAATCATATTGTACTAATGTCCTCTTGGAGCACTGGGGCATTCAACACTCATAACTCAATACACTGACACTGTCATTTTGCCCAGCCTCTCCCCATGTGTTTGTTTTTGTGTGTTAGTGTGTGTGTGTGTGTAGGTGTTGGCTTTTGTGTGTGTGTGTGTGTTGGTGTGTGTGTGTGGGGATTCTATTTCTCTCCTGATGTATTGACTGCTGTGGGAAGATGGGGAATCCCAGGCAAGCACAGACAATAAAGGATTTTTCCCTCCCACCCTTGCTCCTCTCTCATTCTCATTCTCTCTTTCACACACAGAAACACACACACCAAAACACACGCGGCAATGGATTTGTCCAAGTCCGTTGGGAATGGAAGGGACATACAGTGAGGGAAAAAAGTATTTGATCCCCTGCTGATTTTGTACGTTTGCCCACTGACAAAGAAATGATCAGTCTATAATTTTAATGATAGGTTTATTTGAACAGTAAGAGACAGAATAACAACAAAAAAATCCAGAAAAACACATGTCAAAAATTGTATAAATTGATTTGCATTTTAATTAGGGAAAAAAGTATTTGACCCCTTCTCAATAAGAAAGATTTCTGGCTCCCAGGTGTCTTTTATTCAGATTACGAGCTGAGATTAGGAGCACACTCTTAAAGGAAGTGCTCCTAATCTCAGTTTGTTACCTGTATAAAAGACACCTGTCCACAGAAGCAATCAATCAATCAGATTCCAAACTCTCCACCATGGCCAAGACCAAAGAGCTCTCCAAGGATGTCAGGGACAAGATTGTAGAACTACACAAGGCTGGAATAGGCTACAAGACCATCCGCAAGCAGCTTGGTGAGAAGGTGACAACAGTTGGTGCGATTATTCGCAAATGGAAGAAACACAAAAGAACTGTCAATCTCCCTCGGCCTGGGGCTCCATGCAAGATCTCACCTCATGGAGTTGCAATGATCATTAGAACGGTGAGGAATCAGCCCAGAACTACACGGGAGGATCTTGTCAATGATCTCAAGGCAGCTAGGACCATAGTCACCAAGAAAACAATTGGTAACACACATTTACATTTTAGTCATTTAGCAGATGCTCTTATCCAGAGCGACTTACAATAGTGAATGCATACATTTCATACATGTTTTTTTGTTTGTTGTACTGGCCCCCCATGGGAATCGAACCCACAACTCTGGCGTTGCACAGACCATGCTGGCGTTGCAAACACCAAGCTCTACCAACTGAGCCCCACTACACCGTGAAGGACTGAAATCCTGCAGCGCCCGCAAGGTCCCCCTGCTCAAGAAAGCACATATACATGCCCGTCTGAAGTTTGCCAATGAACATCTGAATGATTCAGAGGACAACTGGGTGAAAGTGTTGTGGTCAGATGAGACCAAAATTGAGCTCTTTGGCATCAACTCAACTCGCCGTGTTTGGAGGAGGAGGAATGCTGCCGATGACCCCAAGAACACCATTCCCACCGTCAAACATGGAGGTGGAAACATTATGCTTTGGGGGTGTTTTTCTGCTAAGGGGACAGGACAACTTCACCGCATCAAAGGGACGATGGACGGGGCCATGTACTGTCAAATCTTGGGTGAGAACCTCCTTCCCTCAGCCAGGGCATTGAAAATTGGTCGTGGATGGGTATTCCAGCATGACAATGACCCAAAACACACAGCCAAGGCAACAAAGGAGTGGCTCAAGAAGAAGCACATTAAGGTCCTGGAGTGGCCTAGCCAGTCTCCAGACCTTAATCCCATAGAAAATCTGTGGAGGGAGCTGAAGGTTCGAGTTGCCAAACGTCAGCCTCGAAACCTTAATGACTTGGAGAAGATCTGCAAAGAGGAGTGGGACAAAATCCCTCCTGAGATGTGTGCAAACCTGGTGGCCAACTACAAGAAACGTCTGACCTCTGTGATTGCCAACAAGGGTTTTCTCACCAAGTACTAAGTCATGTCATTAAAATGCAAATCATGTTATAACATTTTTGACATGCGTTTTTCTGGATTTCTTTGTTATTCTGTCTCTCACTGTTCAAATAAACCTACCATTAAAATTATAGACCGATCATTTCTTTGTCAGTGGGCAAACGTACAAAATCAGCAGGGGATCAAATACTTTTTTCCCTCATTGTACATCTTACAAATAGAAATCTCTTGAGAGACAGAAGGGCTGCTCTTCTCGGACAGCCATATATGTAGCCGTATTCTCCACGAGCTCTCTGGCATACTGTCAATCAGTGGTACACGCTTTGCCCAAACTTCGTTTCTTTTTCCATGCTAGAACATAAAAAACAGGTACTAGAATTTAAAAAAAATCTGTACTTCTGTCAAATATGTTTCATGTTGTTTACCGATTGAGAGAGGATAAAAGTCTGTCTATGAGCGCAGCCGATGTCCCCGTGCCTGCTCCACTTATCCACTGCTAGCTCTAGCCTGTCCTGGGGAACCATTGCACTCCCTGGGAGGCTGGGCTGAATCCCCACATAGCTGTTTCAGAAGTTAACACCCTTGATTAATGCAACACGGCATTTAGAAATGTTGCAACTGTTACTGTTCACAAAGCAATGTCCATTACTGGCTAGAACACTTTACACTGCAAGAAGGTAATTGAAGCTTGCAACTTTGTAGGCAAATGTTCCTTGCTAGCTTACAGCTGAAGCTAACATCAATTCACTACCCTAGTACCTTATTTGTGCTAATATGCAAACACTAACGTAAAATATTCCTTATTTCAAAGCTGATTGTGACCAAAAACATTATTCATTCACTTCGTCTCCCCTGCCTCACGTCTCTCCCAGTCAAGATCATTTGCTTGAGTCTTGAAATGACTGTGTGTGTGAATGACGTAATGGTTGTTGAAGAGAGAGAGCACACTTTTATAAAAAAAGAAATTGCTTCGTCTATGCAAATATTGTTTATCAGTACCATAAAATAAGTCCCAAATGGAAGGGAAAAATATTGTTTTTCATCTGTAGCCCCATGAAATCAGCCAAAACAAGCTCAATATCTCAATGCATGCACACACTCCTATTGAATATGCATCCACCTGTATTGTGAATAGGTCTAGGCTACATCTTGATTTACCCAGTTTATCAATAGAGATTTATCATTTAAATAAATTATTACCATTATGTTGTTATGTAGTTAGATTGATAAAAAAAAAGTTTGTATGATGGTATGATTGTATAATTGATTCATTAATGCATATATTTAAAAATATATTTTTTTGAAATGTAATGATATTGAACCTAAAATATCTGTCTGAATCAAGAACCATTCTGTGACTTAGGCTAACACACCTTCTTTTTTCGGCATGGTCTCGTTTTGGTATCGTTTTCGCATCAAGTATCGTTATGGTATCGAGTATCAAATGACATTTTATTGGTCGCATACACATATTTAGCAGAAGTTATTGCCGGTGTAGCTAATTGTTTGTGTTCCTACAGTAGCTCCAACAGTGCAGTAATATCTAACAATTCACAACAATACACACAAATCTGAAAGAATGGAATTAAGAAATATAGAAATATTAGGACAAGCAATGTCGTGGTATAAATGTTTGTGTATATATACCACGTGCTTTTCTTTAAAAAACAAGGACATTTCTAGGTGACCCCAAACTTTTGAACGGTAGTGTATGTATACAGTTGAAGTCGGAAGTTTACATACACCTTAGCCAAATACATTTAAACTCCGTTTTTCAGAATTCCTGACATTTAATCCTAGTAAAAATTACCTGTCTTAGGTCAGTTAGGATCACCACTTTATTTTAAGAATGTGAAATGTCAGAATAATAGTATAGAGAACGATATATTTCAGCTTTTATTTATTTCATCACATTCCCAGTGGGTCAGAAGTTTACATACACTCAATTAGTATTTGGTAGCATTGCCTTTAAATTGTTTAACTTGGGTAAAACGTTTCTGGTGGCCTTACACAAGCTTCCCACAATAAGTTGGGTGACTTTTGTCCCATTCCTCCTGACAGAGCTGGTGTAACTGAGTCAGGTTTGCAGGCCTCCTTGCTCACACAAGCTTTTTCAGTTCTGCCCACAAATTTTCTATGGGATTGAGGTCAGAGCTTTGTGATGGCCACTCCAATACCTTGACTTTGTTGTCCTTAAGCCATTTTGCCACAACTTTGGAAGTATGCTTGGGGTCATTGTCCATTTGGAAGACCCATTTGCGACCAAGCTTTAACTTCCTGACTGATGTCTTGAGATGTTGCTTCAATATTTCACATAATTTCCCTTCCTCATGATGCCACCTATTAAGTGCACCAGTCCCTCCTGCAGCAAAGCACCCCCACAACATGATGCTGCCACCCCCGTGCTTCACGGTTGGGATGGTGTTCTTCAGCTTGCAATCCTCCCCCTTTTTCCTCTAAACATAACGATGGTCATTATGGCCAAACAGTTCTATTTTTATTTCATCAGACCAGAGGACATTTCTCCAGAAAGTACGATCTTTGTCCCCATGTGCAGATGCAAACCGTAGTCTGGATTTTTTATGACGGTTTTGGAGTAGTGGCTTCTTCCTTGCTGAGCGGCCTTTCAGGTTATGTCGATATAGGACTCGTTTTACTGTGGATATAGATACTTTTGTACCTGTTTCCTCCAGCATCTTCACAAGGTCCTTTGCTGTTGTTCTGGGATTGATTTGCACTTTTCGCACCAAAGTTCGTTCATCTCTAGGAGACAGAACACGTCTCCTTCCTGAGCGGTATGACGGCTGCGTGGTCCCATGGTGTTTATTCTTGTGTACTATTGTTTGTACCGATGAACGTGGTGCCTTCAGGCGTTTGGAAATTGCTCCCAAGGATGAACCAGACTTGTGGAGGTCTACAATGTTTTTTCTGAGGTCTTGGCTGATTTCTTTTGATTTTCCCATGATGTCAATTTAAGAGGCACTGAGTTTAAAGGTAGGCCTTGAAATACATCCACAGGTACACCTCCAATTGACTGAAATGATGTCAATTAGCCTATCAGAAGCTTCTAAAGCCATGACATAATTTTCTGGAATTTTCCAAGCTGTGTAAAGGCACCGTCAACTTAGTGTATGTAAACTTCTGACCCACTGGAATTGTGATACGGTGAATTATAAGTGACATAATCTGTCTGTAAACAACTGTTGGAAAAATTACTTGTGTCATGCACAAAGTAGATGTCCTAACCGACTTGCCAAAACCATAGTTTGTTAAAAATAAATTTGTGGAGTGGTTGAAAAACAAGTTTTAATGACTCCAACCTAAGTGTATGTAAACTTCTGACTTCAACTGTATATACATGTCCTTGTTTTTGAAAGTAAAGCACATTTTTTGTCCATTAAAATAACATCAAGTTGATCAGAAATACAGTGTAGATATTGTTAATGTTGTAAATGACTATTGTAGCTGGAAACGGCAGATTTTTTATGGAATATCTACATAGGCGTACAGAGGCCCATTATCAGCAACCATTTCTCCTGTGTTCCAATAGATGGAACACCGCCCCCTTTGGCAGTTCTATCTTGTCGGATAATGTTATAGTTAGGGATGGAAATTTCAGGGTTTTTGGTGGACTTCCTAAGCCAGGATTCAGACACGGCTAGGACATCCGGGTTGGCAGAGTATGCTAAAGCAGTGAATAAAACAAACTTAGGGAGGAGGCTTCTAATGTCAACATGCATGAAACCAAGGCTTTTACAGTTACAGACGTCAACAAATGAGAGCACCTGGGGAGTAGGAGTGGAGCTAGTCGCTGCAGGGCCTGGATTAACCTCTACATCACCAGAGGAACAGAGGAGGAGTAGGATGAGGGTACGGTTAAAGGCTATCAGGACTGGTCGTCTAGTGCGTTCAGAGCAGAGAGTAAAAGGAACAGGTTTCTGGGCGTAAGAGAATAGATTCAAGGCATAATGTACAGACAGAGGTATTGTAGGATGTGAGTACATTGGAGGTAAACCTGGGCATTGAGTAATGATGAGAGAGATATTGTCTCTAGAGACGTTTAAACCAGGTGACGTCACCGCATATATGGGAGGTGGAACTAAATGGTAGGTTAACGCATATTGAGCAGGGCTAGAGGCTCTACAGTGAAATAAGACAATAATGACTAATCAGTACAGTAATGGACAAGGCATATTGATATTAGGGAGAGGCATGCGTAGCCGGGTGATCAATAGGGGTCCTGTGAGTGGTTGGGCTGGCTGGAGACACGGCGATTCAGACAGCTAGCAGACCGGGGCTAGCAAGCTAGCAGAAGGGCCTTAGAGGGATGTCTTGACGGAGGAAAGTCTGTTTTAGCCTCCACGTGCGGTGACGTCAATAGACCAGTCGTGATGGATTAGTAGGGTTCCGAGTGGCAGAGAGGTCCAAGTCCAATTGGCAAAATAGGTATTGTGGCCCAAGAAATTGGCCGATGGATCTATACAGCTAACAGTCCAATATGCTCTAGACAGCTAGCGAGCCGCGGCTAGCAGCTAGCGGGAGGCCATCATCCTGGAGTCGCCTCTTCACTGTTGACGTTGAGACTGGTGTTTTGCGGGTACTATTTAATGAAGCTGCCAGTTGAGGACTTGTGTCACAACCGGCTGTTTCTCAAACTAGACACTAATGTACTTGTCCTCTTGCTCAGTTGTGCACCAGGGCCTCCCACTCCTCTTTCTATTCTGGTTAGAGACAATTTGTGCTGTTCTGTGAAGGGAGTAGTACACAGCGTTGTACGAGATCTTCAGTTTCTTGGCAATTTCTCACATGGAATAGCCGTCATTTCTCAGAACAAGAATAGACTGACGAGTTTCAGAAGAAAGGTCTTTGCTTCTGGCCATTTTGAGCCTGTAATCAAACCCACAAATGCTGATGCTCCAGATACTCAACTAATCTAAAGACCAGTTTTATTGCTTCTTTAATCAGGACAACAGTTTTCAGCTGTGCTAACGTAATTGCAAAAGGGTTTTCTAATGATCAATTAGCCTTTTAAAATGATAAACTTGGAATAGCTAACACAACGTGCCATTGGAACACAAGAGTGATGGTTGCTGGTAATGGGTCTCTGTACGCCTATGTAGATATTCCATAAAGAATTACCAGTTTCCAGCTACAACAGTCATTTACAACATTAACAATGTCTACACTGTATTTCTGATCAATTTGATGTTATTTTAATGGACAAAAAATGTGCTTTTCTTTCAAAAACAAGGACATTTCTAAGTGACCGCAAACCTAGAGTCGTCACTACAGACCCTGGTTCAATTCCAAGCTGTTTCACAACCGGCTGTGATTGGGAATCCCATAGGGTGATACCTAATTGGCCCAGCGTTGTCTGGGTTAGGGTTTGGCTGTGGTAGGCCGTCATTGTAAATAAGAATTTGTTCTTAACTGACTTTCCTGGTTAAATAAATATATACAGTATATTCATGTTTATTTTTTTATTTTTTATTTCACCTTTATTTAACCAGGTAAGCTAGTTGAGAACAAGTTCTCATTTACAACTGCGACCTGGCCAAGATAAAGCAAAGCAGTGTGACAGAAACAACATCACAGAGTTACACATGGAATAAACAAGCGTACAGTCAATAACACAATAGAAAAAAAGAAAGTCTATATACAGTGTATGCAAATGGCATGAGGAGGTAAGGCAATAAATAGGCCATAGTAGCGAAGTAATTACAATTTATCAGATTAACACTGGAGTGATAGATGAGCAGATGATGGTGTGTAAGTCGTGATACTGGTGTGCAAAAGAGCAGTAAAGTAAATAAAAACAATATGGGGATGAGGTAGGTAGATTGGTTGGGCTATTTACAGATGGACTATGTACAGCTGCAGCCATCGGTTAGCTACTCAGATAGCTGATGTTTAAAGTTAGTGAGGGAAATATAAGTCTCCAGCTTCAGCGATTTTTGCAATTCGTTCCAGTCACAGGCAGCAGAGAACTGGAAGGAAAGGTGGCCAAAGGAGGTGTTGGCTTTGGGGATGATCAGTGAGATATACCTGCTGGAACATGTGCTACGGGTGGGTGTTGTTATCGTGACCAGTGAGCTGAGATAAGGCGGAGCTTTACCTAGCATAGACTTATAGATGACCTGGAGCCAGTGGGTCTGGCGACGAATATTTAGCGAGGGCCAGCCGACTAGAGCATACAGGTCGCAGTGGTGGGTGGTATAAGGTGATTTGGTAACGAAACGGATGGCACTGTGATAGACTGCATCCAATTTGCTGAGTAGAGCATTGGAAGCTATTTTGTAGATGACATCGCCAAAGTCGAGGATCAGTAGGATAGTCAGTTTTACTAGGGTAAGTTTGGCGGCGTGAGTGAAGGAGGTTTTGTTGCGAAATAAAAAACCAATTCTAGATTTGATTTTGGATTGGAGATGTTTGATAAGAGTCTGGAAGGAGAGTTTACAGTCTAACCAGACACCTAGGTATTTGTAGTTGTCCACGTATTCTAGGTCAGAACATGAAGTTTGTTTTACTGGATATCATAAGATTAATGCACCAATTTGTAAGTCGCTCTGGATAAGAGCGTCTGCTAAATGACTTAAATGTAAATGTAAATGTAAATGAAATGGGTATAACAGTATGTTAACATTATTAAAGTGACCAGCCTTTAAGGTGCAGGTTTGAGTAACCGGTAGCCGGCTAGTGACTATGTTCAGGGCAGGATACTGGGTGGATGCAGGCTAGTGATGGCTATTTAACAGTCTGATGGCCTTAAGATAGTATTGGTATAGAAGTCAAAATTCTGGTATCATGACAACGATACTGTAAATACAGACCCACTGCATGGTGCACACAAACACACTGTGCTCTCCACAGCTCACTACTGTGGACTGGTGTTCTGTAATGGCTCTGCCGTGTGTGTGTGTGTGTGTGTGTGAGAACACTGTGTCTCTGTTTGTATAAATGGCTGAGGTGGGTTTTGTGTGTCTAATGGAAAGATAATGTGTTTGAATTGGGGACTTCACAATGGAAGACGTCTCTGGGGGCTTATTTCATGTGTTTTTGTGAATATAAAGTAGCTGTTATCCAACAAAGATACACACATTAAATTGTAAGAAAAACATGTTCACACACACACACCACAAACACACACAGGCGCGCACACACACACACACACACACACACACACACACACACACACACACACACACACACACACACACACACACACACACACTCATAACTCACTCTCATGGAACTATGTTGTCTAACATTCCTTCAACACTCTGCTACGTGCAGACAACAGCAGGGCAGCATTACTGGATCAATACAACCTGGCTTTGCTCTTCAGGAATAATAAGTCAAGTCAGAGCAGACAAGCTAGTACATTGTCTTCTGATGGTGTCCAGGATCTACAGGCCCAAATCAGACATAAACAAGGAGACACTTGCACACGCTGACAGACGGTTTCCTAGAATAGCAGCCCTTCTCTTTCTCAAGCTCTTTCTTTTAGTTAGATGTAGTGTTCCTTCCATTCCTGATGGAAGTGGACAAATCCATCTGCGGTGTGTTTGCATGCATGTGATCTTGCAAAAGTTCCTACATGTGTGTGTGTGTTGACCTGGCCTTAGTTCAACAGTGAATATTGTTGTAGCTGGAATAAATACTGGACATTTAGCATAAAATAATTGGTGGTTGAGTTATAGCTAGGAGTTTGTGAGAGAATGAATCAGGAAGAATGAGAGGAATGAATGCCTGGTCCGCTTCCCAAATGGCACCCTACTCCCTGTATGTAGTGCACTACTTTTGACCAGAGTTCTATGGGTTTCCCTGTGGGCCCTGGTCAAAACTAGTGCACTACATAGGGAATAGGGTACCATTTGGGACACCACCCTGGTGTAGTCCACAGCAAGATGAACCACTATGGGAGTCAACATGGCACAGGGAGGCAAACCACTTCCTCTTCACACCATTATCTATCTCCCTACAGCCATTACCTACCACTGTGATGGCTCAATGCATCAAATATATATTAGCTTCCCAATGAATTTAGACCAGTAGGTGGCCAATATGTCCTAGTTATGCTGTTTACAAGTAAAGTACACAGACTGAAGCACAAACATGCATTCCCACAGACACACGCACACACACACACACACACACACACACACACACACACACACACACACACACACACACACACACACACACACACACACACACACACACACACACACACACACACCCCCCACACAATGACCACATGGTTCTAAAAGCCTTTTTCGTCCGCCTAGCTATCACTGTAGTACACTGTAGTGTTTCCTGTAGCTAACTCACATTGCTTCCTGTTTATGTGTCTATTCTGGTTCACTTGACAGGTCACCACAGCGTTAACTGCATTATGCATTTCATCACATCACACTGTAGCGTACTCACCACCCTCCATGGTTGGGCCTTCTGTGGTTACTAACCCACTAACCCTTTGGAGTTCCCCTCTCGCCTAGACGGCCGGTCAGCCTTCTGCTGCAGCCCTCCTCCCTGGAGCCCTGAAGTCATGAGGCCCTCTGCTTAACTCTTCACTTTAAGAGGTCTCTTCTCTCTACCTTAATCTCGGTCTCTCTCTTTTTCACTCTCTCTCTCTCTCTCTCTCTCTCTCTCTCTCTCTTACTCTCCCTCTTTCTCTTTCTCACTCTCCCTCTCGCTCTCTCTCTCTCTCTCCCTCTTTCTTTCTCTCTCTCTCTCTCTCTCTCTCTCTCTCTCTCGCTTTCTCTCTTTCTCCCTCTCTTCGCCCATATACACATGGGCTACTATGAGACAAAGTATGCATTACCTCCTAAACAAATAGGGATCTTTCTGTACCCTACTGTGTATGCCCCATGCTGCACTCAGCAGTAACAGCTGCATGTTTTCCCCCAGTGTCCCTAAAATACCACTAAGTCAACATTAGCTCAGCAGCATTAGCTAAGAAACAAACGCAGCTTACTGCCTCCTCGGCTTAATATCGAGTGCTTGAGACTCGACGGGAACCAAGGAGCAATTTTCATTGCTGGAATTTACAGTATATTCTAATGTTTGAATTGACAATTACAAATAGTTTCTGCTGGGGGGATACAGAGACTAAATTAAGGGAGAAATAACTGAAGTCTGTTCATATCTCAGTGGTGGTGCAGGGTCCACTGGAGATGGTCCACGGGCGGGATGCTTCCAGACTGATCTGGAATCAGTTAGAAACTGTCTGCGTCCCAAATGGCACCATCTTCCGTATGTAGTTCACTACTTTTGACCAGGGCAATAGGAATAGGGTGCCATTTGGGAGACAGATAGACAACAGGGATATTGTTATGAGCAGAACAGTGCAATTAGACCCTACTGTGTCTCTGGCTGGACAACACCAACTAGTATCCCCTCTAACTCACTGTCTGGTCTTGTTCCTCTCAAGGTTTCTTCCTAATAAGGAGTTTTTGCTTGCCACTGTCTACTGCCTCTCCTCGGCCTCTTTGGGATGTAGCCCTGAAAGCTGTTAGTAAGCAACTAAGAATTGATGAATGTGTAAAGAAAGCACTATAAAAACAAGACCGATACCTCTCTCTCTCTCTGTCTCTGTCTCTGTCTCTGTCTCTCTCTGTCTCTCTCTGTCTCTCTGTCTCTCTCTCTCTCTCTCTCTCTCTCTTTGTCTTTGTCTTTGTCTTTGTCTTTCTCTCAGGTGAGGAATGACTTGACCAATGAGCTGGAGAAGGCAGACATCCAGATCGCTGACACCGAGAGCTTCTCCAACGACCCCTGTGTCAATGTCAAGAAGCTCAAGGTGAGTGATCCGCAGAACAGGTTACTGTACTGTCCAATAGGGCCGGGACGATACCAGTATTGCGATACTTGTTAGTATCGTGTCAAGGAAACAAAGCACGAAGCAGATTTGCTTTAGGAAAACAGCCCTAATGTTGGAAACAAACATTAGTGAATTATTTTCCAAGCTGTAGTGCACAATATTTTACATACAGCAGGTTTTTAAAGAAACAAAGAGTTCGGTCTGCTGCGTGTTTTCATTTTTGAAAATGTACTGTACAAGTACCTACCTTACTGCAGAAGTATTTACTGTAATCATTATACAACAGTACTGCAGAGGTGCTTACTGTAATGACTATACAACAGTACTGCAGAGATAGGCCTTGATATTACTTGATATTACTGTATTAACACCGGTTTGTTTTTTAACCTTCCTGTATTCACTGGAGTAAATGAACTGTAGGTCACATATAGCATCAGATCTATTATATAGCCTAACATGGGTTTGTTTCCTCATCACTTGCAGTATATTTTACAGTACCAAGACCAGCAGTATATTTTTACAGGACCAAGACCAGCAGTATATTTTTACAGGACCAAGACCAGCAGTATATTTTACAGGACCAAGACCAGCGGTATATTTTACAGGACCAAGACCAGCGGTATATTTAACAGTACCAAGACCAGCAGTATATTTTTACATTACCAAGACCAGCAGTATATTTTACAGGACCAAGACCAGCAGTATATTTAACAGTACCAAGACCAGCAGTATATTTAACAGTACCAAGACCAGCAGTATATTTAACAGTACCAAGACCAGCAGTATATTTAACAGTACCAACACCAGCAGTATATTTAACAGGACCAAGACCAGCAGTATATTTAACAGTACCAACACCAGCAGTATATTTAACAGGACCAAGACCAGCAGTATATTTAACAGGACCAAGACCAGCAGTATATTTAACAGGACCAAGACCAGCGGTATATTTTTACAGTACCAATACCAGTGTTTCTCTTCCTTAGTCCGGTTCACACTGGTGTGACTTAATGCGATTGTGTCAGTGGCTCTGAGAGTTTGGACGGTGACCCATAATGACCTACAGCTGTTACACACACACTCTCTCTCTCTCTCTCTCTCTCTCTCTCTCTCTCTCTCTCTCTCTCTCTCTCTCTCTCTCTCTCTCTCTCTCTCTTTTATATATATATATATATATATATATAAACACAAACTCTCCCTCTTTCTCTCTCTCTCGCTTTCTCTCACACACACATACACACAAACTTTCTCTGTCTATCTCTCACACTCACACACTAGCTGTGACCCCGTGAACCCTAAGTGGCTCTGCAATGGCTGATTATGAAGGGAAATTTAAAAAAATGTCAACTTCATTTTCATCATCTCCAACACCACCACAACATACTGTATGTGAAAATGGCGCTTTTCTATGTTTTGTTGTGAAAAAAGATGGAGGAAGATAAGTGTTTCCAGTGAAATTATCAACCAATTAGTAGACAAATAGTAGGCAATTTGTAGACAATGCCTACTCACAACTGGTCAAAATCACACGAGGCACGCTGATGACATCATTGGAAACACTTATCTCCCTCAATCTTTTTTCACTACAAAACATAGAAACGCATCACAGATGTTGATGTTGGGGTGGTGCTGGAGATGATGAATATGAAGTTGAAAAAGGTTTATTTTTAGGCCCTCACTCCCCCAGGCCTCTCAGCTCACATAAACAGGTGTCTAAAGCCCTCACTCCCCAGGCCTCTCAGCTCTCACAACACTGTCTAAGGCCCTCACTCCCCAGGCCTCTCAGCTCTCACAACACTGTCTAAGGCCCTCACTCCCCAGGCCTCTCAGCTCTCACAACACGTGTCTAAGGCCCTCACTCCCCAGGCCTCTCAGCTTTCACAACACTGTTTAAGGCCCTCACTCCCCAGGCCTCTCAGCTTTCACAACACTGTTTAAGGCCCTCACTCCCCAGGCCTCTCAGCTTTCACAACACTGTTTAAGGCCCTCACTCCCCAGGCCTCTCAGCTTTCACAACACTGTTTAAGGCCCTCACTCTCCAGGCCTCTCAGCTCTCACAACACGTGTCTAAGGCCCTCACTCCTCAGGCCTCTCAGCTCTCACAACACTGTCTAAGGCCCTCACTCCCCAGGCCTCTCAGCTCTCTGATCAACTCACATCACATAAGAGCTGGCGAAGCCTCAAACTGCCACACACACACGTACACGCATGCACACATACACACACACAGAGAATGTGAACGATGAGCCTTCTTAAAATATACATGTATGTGTGTGAAGCTGACATTTTAAGCTGACACCCTGGTCCTTGATCAGAGTTAAAATGAAAATGATTCTTCACACTGCTTTGCAATATCTTAAAGTCCTCTTTCTGGGATGTGACGGGCTGTGACGGCTCTGACACCCGATTGGTTAGCTCCTGTATCATCTCTCCATTCGGTTGATGTGTGTAGCCACTAATAGCCACTAATAGACTGTAGTTTACTTCTATAGTAGTGATTAAGATTCCTAGAGAGAGAACAGCAGTCAGATGCTGTCCATGGTGCTGAAACAGATAACCACCATTAGATAGGGACTGTATTGTACAGGGGCTGTTTCTATGTAGCTGTGTGGCTCGTTCTTCCTTTTAATCTCCCATTCACACAATCTGTCTACTCTCTCTCTCTCTCTCTCTCTCTCTCTCTCTCTCTCTCTCTCTCTCTCCTCTCTCTCTCTCTCTCTTTCACATACACACACACACACTCTGTCTCCTCTCTGCACTTTCCATCTGTCTCTCTCTCTCATTCTCTCTCTTTCTCACATTCTAACCCTTTCTTTCTCTCTTTCATTCCATCTGTCTCTCTCTCACGCACGTGTGCACACGCACTCACGCACATGTGTACACACACACACACACACACACACACACACACACACACACACACACACACACACACACACACTGTACAGCTCCTCAGGATGGATTAAGAACAGGATTAACCTAAACTTGTCCAATAAGAAATGCTTGTTTTAATAAAAAACGTTTTAGGTTTCAAAACCTTTTGCTACGGTTTGCTACGGTGTGCACTAATGAATACACCCCAGCCATATTACATTCCCCACATGCACGTAACATCTAACACCCAACATCTTCAATGGAATTACTACTTCATCAACTAAAGATACAACTGAAAATGAAAACCAAATCTGTTATTTGTGTTATTTTGTGTCATTAATAGCTTCTCCAAAACTTTGTAGCCTGATATTGATAGTTGCGTTACAAATGGCACCCTGTTCACTTCCTAGTGTACTATGTTTGGCCAGGGCCCATAGGAAATAGTGCCATTTGGGACGCAACCTATTCAGAGCTACTGTGTGTCTCACTTGGTAGAGCATGGTACTTGCAATGCCAGGGTTGTGGGTTTGATTCCCATGGGGGATGAGTATGAGAATGTGTGCACTCACACATCAGTATCATACCTCTTTGTTTAGTTCCCATCATCCTAATCCAGTTGTTCGATGACAATGGATCTGGTATGTATACTGACCTAATACCTTACTGTTAGAGCAGGGGTCTTCAACAGTCTCCAGTCCTGTTTGTGAATGTACACACTGTATACATTTAAATGGATGTGGGTGAATGTTTTGTTGTATGAGGTGAGGCTGGGGATAATATATTGTGCATTAGGAAAGTATTCAGACCCTTTTACGTTTTCCACATCTTGTTACGACTACAGCCTTATTCTAAAATGGATTCAATTATTTATTTTTCTCATCAATTTACACACAATACCCCATAATGACGAAGCAAAAACTGTTTTTTCTAAACTTTTGAAAATTTATTAAAAATGAAAAAACAAAATACCTTATTTTAGACTCTTTGCTATGAGACTCGAAATTGAGCTCAGGTGCATCCTGTTTCCATTTATCATTTTTGAGATGTTTCTACAACTTGATTGGAGTCCACCTGTGGTAAATTCGATTGATTGGACATTGTTTGGAAAGACACACACCTGTCTATATAAGGTCTCACAGTTGACAGTGCATGTCAGAGCAAAAACCAAGCCGTGAGGTCGAAGGAATTGGCCATAGAGCTCCGAGACAGGATTGTGTCGAGGCACAGATCTGGGGAAGGGTACCAAACCAATCTGCAGCATTGAAGGTCCCCAAGAACACAGTGGCCTCCATTATTCTTAAATGGAAGAAGTTTGGAACAACCAAGAACCACCAAACAGAGCAATCGGGGGAGAAGGGCCTTGGTCAGGGAGGTGACCAAAAACCAGATGGTCACTCTGACAGAGCTCCAGAGTTCCTCTGTGGAGATGGGAGAACCTTCCAGAAGGACAACCATCTCTGCAGCACTCCACCAATCAGGCTTCATGGTAGAGTTGCCAGTGTCACGCCCTGACCATAGCGAGCCCTTGGTTCTCTATGGTGTTGTAGGTCAGGGCGTGACTAGGGGGTGTTCTAGTCATGTTATTTCTATGTTGGTGAGTTGTATGGTTCCCAATTAGAGGCAGCTGGTAATCGTTGCCTCAAATTGGGGATCATATTTCTCCCACCTGCTTCATTCACCCATTGCAAGATGGCATAGCAGTCAGACGTCCTTTGTCCTCCTCTTGTCGTGTCCCGTGTATATATATATATATATTTACATATTTTTTTCGCATATCTTTTTATATATGTTTTTATAAAAACTCAACCTCAAAACACTCTCCTGCAACCCACCTCACCAATTAAAAAAAATATATATATTATTTACCTCAAATCTACAACAGAAGCTAGCCAGAGGTTAGCCAGAGGTTGGCCAGTTCACTGGCTACGTTGGAGTTCAGCTAGCCATGGTTGGCGGTCATCAGCTATCCCTTAGCTCGAAAAGCTATCGCCAGTTTTGTACAACGCGACTCAGACCAGAGCATACCGGACCTATTCTCCATATCCCCGGATTTCTACCACCAGCTCTGGACATTTACACCTGGATCTTGCAGCTAGCTAGCTACTACTAGCCCTTTCTCCCACCTGCTTTGTGGGATATTGTTTCAGTTAGTGCCTATGTGCGCGCTGTACTTCACGTTCGTTGGATGTTTTGTTGTTTTTGTTGTTTCACTGTGAATTGAAAGTATGTGGAACTCAACTCACGCTGTGCCTTGGTCCGCTCTGTACGATGAACGTGACAGCCAGACAGAAGCCACTCAGTAAAAGGCACATGACAGCCTGCTTGGAGTTTGCCAAAAGGCACCTAAATGACTCTCAGACCATGAGAAACAAGATTCTCTTATCTGATGAAACCATAATTAAACTCTTTGGCCTGAATGCTAAGGGTCACGTCTGGAGGAAACCTGGCACCATCCCTATGGTGAAGCGTGGTGGTGACAGCATCATGCTGTGGGGATGTTTTTCAGCAGCAGGGACTAGTCAGGATTGAGGGAAAGATGAACAGAGCAAAGTACAGAAAGATCCTTGATGAAAACCTGCTCCAGAGCGCTCAGGACCTCAGACTGGGGTGAAGGTTCACCTTCCAACAGGACAAGGACCCTAAGCACATAGCCAAGACAACGCAGGAGTGGCTTCGGGACAAGTCTCTGAATGTCCTTGAGTGGCCCAGCCAGAGCCCGGACTTGAACCCGATCGAACATCTCTGGAGAGACCTGAAAAAAGCTGTGCAGGGACACTCCCCATCCAACCTGACAGAGCTTGAGAGGATCTGTAGAGAAGACTGGGAGAAACTCCCCAAATACAGGTGTGCCAAGCTTGTAGCGTCATACCCAAGAAGACTCGAGGCTGTAATTGCTGCCAAAGGGGCTTCAACAAAGTACTGAGTTAATGGTCTGAATACTTATTTCAGTTTTTAATTTTGTAATGAATTTGCAAACGTTTATAAAAACCTGTTTTTACTTAATCATTATGGGGCATTGTGTGTAGATTCATGAGAAAAATATCATGTAATCAGTTTTAGAATAAGGCTGTAACTTAACAAAATGTGTAAAAAGTCAAGGGGTCTGATTACTTTCCGATTGCGATGTATATGTGTATTTGTTGCACTTCAGAGTCACCATGCTGTACCATAAACAAACAACACCAACCTTGGTTGCTTGGCAATAAAGTGTCTTGTATCTATTGACTGTGCAGGTTTTTGTTACAGGCCAGCACTAACACACCGGATGAAACTGGTCACCGTCCAGACTTAAAACCACAGTCAGTCGGTTGTTTGAAACTGGTGTTTTAGTGTTCGTCTGGAACAAAGACTTGCACGTGCCAATGGAGTTTGTGAACGGCGCCCTAGACAATGTCCATTATTAGATCTAGTAATGTGTGCCCTTGCCTTGAAGTACTCTTCAAAGCTAGACTGTGGTGCTGTAATGGTAGAAATACGACAGGGCCAGTCTATAAATCTGATATACAGTACCTGTGCATTCTCATAAACAGACCTTGTTTATTTCATTCAGGCTGTGACCCAAATGGCATCCTATGTGCCCTGGTCAAAAGTAGTGCACTATATAGGGAATAGGCAGCCACAGTCTTTAGTAAAGGCATGTAATCATGCCTAGTGTTTTTTTAACACAGCCTCATTGTGTTTTTAGTGTCGCTACGTTAACCCCTGCAAATACATCAAGAGTGAAGTTACTAACATCATCGCCAGCATGGAATAAGCAAATGTCTGGCAAGCTGCTGCCATTGGTTAATACATACTGTACTGTAACCACCTGATCTGAAAGTCAAACAGAATAGCCATAACAAAACTCCATCCCAGAGACCACCAGGACCCAAACAGAACAACTTAAAGGAGCTATGTGTAACAGTTCCACCTGCAACTAGCACCACATGTCAATTACAGACCAGTATTGAGAATTGTCACACTGGAACTCGGAGACCTCCAGTCCGGGGCCCATTTTTCACATCAACCAAATACAGTATGAAGCCCAATTTCCCCTGGGTCCAGGAACAGAGGATGGTAAATGGTGCCAGGTCTCTCTGTTCCGGAATTGTCCATCTCCACTTCCCTAACAGCTGGAGTCATTTTGGTTAAGTGCCTTCCTCCAGGGAACAGCGGCACCATTCAGGCCCAGGAGGACCAGAGCCCTGCGAGATTCAGGTTCAACCCGAGCCAAAGGGGTTCTGAAAAGGAAAAGTGGCTTCAAAGCAGAGTGGTCCACACAAAAGCTCCAACTATTCTGCTTGCTCCCAGCATGCACTCTGGCTCTGAGTACAGTCCAATGCAACATTGTAGGTATTGTGGGGCAGGGTAGCCCCTTACAGACGATTGACGCACCCGTTTAAATATAAATGCAACATGAAACAATTTCAAAGATTTTACTGAGTTACAGTTCATATAAGAAAATCTGTACATTTAAATAAATTGCCCTAAAGGCTCTAATCTATGGATTTCACATGACTAGGCAGGCTTGCAGCCATTGGTGTGACTTGGAGGGCATAGGCCCACCCACTTGGCAGCCAGTTGAGTGGCCCTATGCCCTCCAAAAAAGCTGCAGGAGCAACACACATCGGGGTGTGTGTGTATGTGTGTCTGTGTCTGAGTGTTCTCAACTTCCAGCAGGCAGCCAAGTTTGCTGTCACTCAGTCAGAATGTACGTTAGTTTAATATTTTTCCTTAACCTTGCCCCACTTGTTAGATATTTTGCACGTTGATAGCTTGATAGCAAACCGCCCTTACGGTGTGATTAATCATAGTAGGTGGCAGCAGCAATCTAAATGATCAGACCAAAAACATGTGAGGAAGAGTGATCAGTCAACGAAATTATGAAGTGAGTGGATGGAGAAATACAGCTTCACTCTATCCAATCAGAGAATCAGGATCAACGTACAGCCCACACTTCTCTTAACAGACAGGCAAACTAGCCAGTTTGTTATTTAGACCAGGCACATGACTGACTCAAGACAGTACAGTCGTGGCCAAAACTTTTGAGAATGACACAAATATTAATTTTCACAAAGTCTGCTGCCTCAGTTTGTATGATGGCAATTTGCATATACTCCAGAATGTTATGAAGAGTGATCAAATGAATTGCAATTAATTGCAAAGTCCCTCTTTGCCATGCAAATGAACTGAATCCCCAAAAAACATTTCCACTGTATTTCAGCCTTGCCACAAAAGGACCAGCTGACATCATGTCACTGGCTTTCTCGCTAACACAGGTGTGAGTGTTGACGAGGACAAGGCTGGAGATCACTCTGTCATGCTGATTGAGTTTGAATAACAGACTGGAAGCTTCAAAAGGAGGGTGGTGCTTGGAATCATTGTTCTTCCTCTGTCAATCATGGTTACCTGCAAGGAAACACGTGCCGTCATCATTGCTTTGCACAAAAAGGGCTACACAGGCAAGGATTTTGCTGCCAGTAAGATTGCACCTAAATCAACCATTTATCGGATCATTAACAACTTCAAGGAGAGCGGTTCAATTGTTGTGAAGAAGGCTTCAGGTTGCCCAAGAAAGTCCAGCAAGCGCCAGGACCGTCTCCTAAAGTTGATTCAGTTGCGGATCGGGGCACCACCAGTACAGAACTGGCTCAGGAATGGCAGCAGGCAGGTGTGAGTGCATCTGCACGCACAGTGAGGCGAAGACTTTTGGAAGATGGCCTGGTGTCAAGAATGGCAGCATAGAAGCCACTTTTCTCCAGGAAAAACATCAGGGACAGACTGATATTCTGCAAAAGGTACAGGGATTGGACTGCTAAGGACTGGGGTAAAGTCATTTTCTCTGATGAATCCCCTTTCCGATTGTTTGGGGCATCCGGAAAAAAGCTTGGCCGCAGAAGACAAGGCGAGCGCTACCATCAGTCCTGTGTCATGCCAACAGTAAAGCATCCTGAGACCATTCATGTGTGGGGTTGCTTCTCAGCCAAGGGATTGGGCTCACTCACAATTTTGCCTAAGAACACAGCCATGAATAAAGAATGGTACCAGCACATCCTCCGAGAGCAACTCCTTCCAACCATCCAGGAACAGTTTGGTGACGAACAATGCCTTTTCCAGCATGATGGAGCAGCTTGCCATCAGGCAAAAGTGATAACTAAGTGGCCCGGGGAACAAAACATCGATATTTTGGGTCCATGGCCAGGAAACTCCCTAGACCTTAATCCCATTGAGAACTTGTGGTCAATCCTCAAGAGGCGGGTGGACAAACAAAAACCCACAAATTCTCTCCAAGAATTGATTATGCAAGAATGGGCTGCCATCCATCAGGATGTGGCCAGAAGTTAATTGACAGCATGTCAGGGCAGATTGCAGAGGTCTTGAAAAAGAAGGGTCAACACTGCAAATATTGACTCTTTGCATCAACTTCATGTAATTGTCAATAAAAGCCTTTGACACTTATGAAATGCTTGTAATTATACTTCAGTATTCCATAGTAACATCTGACAAAAATATCCAAAGACACTGAAGCAGCAAACTTTGTGAAAATTTATATTTGTGTCATTCTCAAAACTTTTGGCCACGACTGTATGGTTTAGAAACTCTGACTGAGTGACATTTTCTGTTGTTTTACTTCACAGAAGCGAATGGACTTTTACAGTTGAAGTTAAGTCATTTCACTGATGACAAAATCATTTATGTTGAGGAAGAAAGGTATAAATTGTTTTTGTCACAGCAATTATGGACTTTCAGGAAGATCATTTAATTATGGCGCAAAGGGATTGAAAGGTTTTTGACCAAATTAATTTATGTCCCATATAGTAGCAACCCTCTACCTACATTTCAGTCAACCATTGAAAAATGCATAGCGAGCAACATCGAAAATGTTTTGGCCTGTATAGCAACGAGATCTAAACAAACGTTATAAAACACCCATAGCATGTCACAATGATAGCGGGCATATCAATGATATATCAGTGTTCTGTATTTCAGAGAAAGTCTATGATTGTTTATTGCATTTCTTGATAGATATTGACCATGGTCACTAGACAATCTATGCTTTTTCACTAAATGAACGGTGTAAGGTGAAATGTATTGTTGGCAATGGCAAAGACCATTCACTGTTGCTATGGTTCAAGTTTGATATAAATCCTTCCTCAGTCAAAACTGACCTTTTTTAGACTTGATGCCTGTGGCACTGGCTTAAGTTGCATCCTAAATGGCACCCTATTCCCTTTGTACATAGTGCACTATTTTTGACCAGGGCCAATAGAGAATAGGGGGACATTTGAGATGCAGCTTGAGTCTTGTTCTGAGCAGAGCGTATGAGGCTTGCTCTGAGCAGTGTTTTGATAGACTTGTAGAGTCCCCACCTGAGTCAAGCTTCACTTTGAGTCATGGCCTTGCTGTTTCAAGATGAATTGAATGGTTTGTGTGTGATTGTATTGGTTGGGGCAGTCTATGCAGTGCACCACCAACACAGAGTAGTGACAGATTGCTCTTCTTGGATGTAGACCTGGGAACCTCCAATGCTCCTACAGAAGAGCTGGTAAATGATTTACTAACCTAATCAGCTAGCATGTGCTCTCAATTCAATGCAGATCTCTCCTTCTGGCCCAGTGGATAGGAAACAATTCTCCCTGTTGACAGTAATGGCTGAGTTGTTATTGATGGACAGTTGCTGCCTGTGATATTGCTGCCTGTTTGCCTGACCCCTACCCTATAGCCAGCTAAGAAACACCACATGTGCATCCCAAATGCACCATATTCCCTCTATAGTGCACTACTTTTGATCAGAGCCCTATGGTCATGGTTCAAAGTAGTGCACTATTATTATGGGAATAGTGTGCCATTTGGGACAAAGAAAACCACCCACATCCCAGTAGTCCTTACACTTCACTGATGAGGTGATAATCTTCAAATGACTGGTTGGAATTTAATAATAACAAATAAGTAATTTAATCACTATGAATTTTCCTGTGCGGTTTGTAAGTTTGTAAATTCCACTTTAAATTGTCAGAATTTATTCATCCTAACTCAAAATGCATCAAAACCTACACAAATGTCCATTAATTATAATCTACATAACAATTCACATTTCCTGTTGCTGCAGGATTATTTTCCCGCCGTGAGAAACTGGTCAAATTAAGATTGTACATCTTTTAAGTGTCTATATCACACGTTTAATTTCAATAAACAATCAAAAACTCACTCTACAACAGCTATTACTTTTGTTTAGGAATACTTAATGTGGTGCTATTTCCATAAAATATGTATATTATGCAACATGCAGTATTGTGATATAACTGATGCTAATGATTAGCTTCTCTTGTAGCCAATCATTTCTCTTTATCTTATAGTGGAAGACTGACAAATCTCTTTAGCTGCTTGTAGAGGAACACTGACACATGTCCTTAAATGCTTGTATTGGTAGACTGACACATCTCTTTAGTTGCTTGTAGAGGAAGACTGACACATCTCTTTAGATGCTTGTAGTGGAAGACTGACACATCTCTTTAGTTGCTTGTAGAGGAAGACTGACACATCTCTTTAGATGCTTGTAGTGGAAGACTGACACATCTCTTTAGATGCTTGTAGTGGAAGACTGACACATCTCTTTAGCTGCTTGTAGAGGAACACTGACACATGTCCTTAAATGCTTGTATTGGTAGACTGACACATCTCTTTAGTTGCTTGTAGAGGAAGACTGACACATCTCTTTAGATGCTTGTAGTGGAAGACTGACACATCTCTTTAGTTGCTTGTAGAGGAAGACTGACACATCTCTTTAGATGCTTGTAGTGGAAGACTGACACATCTCTTTAGATGCTTGTAGTGGAAGACTGACACATCTCTTTAGCTGCATGTAGAGGAAGACTGACACATCTCTTTAGCTGCTGGTAGGGGGTGACTGACACATCTCTTTAGCTGGTTCTAGTGGAAGACTGACACATCTCTTCAGCTGCTTGTAGTGGAAGATGGACACATCTCTTTAGCTGCTTATAGTGGAAGACACATCTCTTTACCTGCTTGTAGAGGAAGACTGACACATCTCTTTAGCTGCTGGTAGTGGAAGACTGACACATCTCTTTAGCTGGTTCTAGTGGAAGACTGACACATCTCTTCAGCTGCTTGTAGTGGAAGACTGACACATCTCTTTAGCTGCTTGTAGAGGAAGACTGACACATCTCTTTAGCTGCTTGTAGAGGAAGACTGACACATCGCTTTACCTGCTTGTAGAGGAAGACTGACACATCTCTTTAGCTGTTTGTAGAGGAAGACTGACAAATCTCTTTAGCTGCTTGTAGTGGAAGACTGACACATGTCCTTAAATGCTTGTAGTGGAAGACTGACACATCTCTTTAGCTGCCTTGTAGAGGAAGACTGACACATCTCTTTAGCTGCTTGTGGTGGACGACTGACAAATCTCTTTAGCTGCTTGTAGTGGAAGACTGACACATCTCTTTAGCTGGTTCTAGTGGAAGACTGACACATCTCTTCAGCTGCTTGTAGTGGAAGACTGACACATCTCTTTAGCTGCTTGTAGAGGAAGACTGACACATCTCTTTAGCTGCTTGTAGAGGAAGACTGACACATCGCTTTAGCTGCTTGTAGTGGAAGACTGACACATCTCTTTAGCTGTTTGTAGAGGAAGACTGACAAATCTCTTTAGCTGCTTGTAGTGGAAGACTGACACATGTCCTTAAATGCTTGTAGAGGAAGACTGACACATCTCTTTAGCTGCTTGCAGTGGAAGACTGACACATCTCTTTCGCTGCTTGTAGTGGAAGACTGACACATCTCTTCAGCTGCTTGCAGTGGAAGACTGACACATCTCTTCAGCTGCTTGCAGTGGAAGACTGACACATCTCTTTCGCTGCTTGTAGTGGAAGACTGACAGGTCTCTTTAGCTGCTTGTAGTGGAAGACTGACACATCTCTTTAGCTGCTTGTAGAGGAAGACTGACACATCTCTTTAGCTGCTTGTAGGGGATGACTGACACATCTCTTTATCTGTTTGTAGAGGAAGACTAACACATGTTCTTAAATGCTTATAGTGGAAGACTGACACATCTCTTTAGCTGCTTGTAGTGGAAGACTGACACATCTCTTTAGCTGTTTTAGAGGAAGACTGACATATGTCCTTAAATGCTTGTAGTGGACTACTAACACATCTCTTTAGCTGCTTGTAGTGGAAGACTGACACATCTCTTTAGCTGCTTGTAGTGGAAGACTGACACATCTCTTTAGCTGCTTGCAGTGGAAGACTGACACATGTCCTTAAATGCTTGTAGTGGTAGACTGACACGTCTCTTTAGCTGCTTGTTTTGGAAGACTGACACATCTCCTTAGCTGTTTTAGAGGAAGACTGACACATGTCATTAGCTGTTTGTAGTGGAAGACTGACACATCTCTTTAGCTGCTTGTTTTGGAAGACTGACACGTCATTAGCTGTTTGTAGTGGAAGACTGACACATCTCTTTAGCTATTTGTAGTGGAAGACTGACATGTCTTTAGCTGCTTATAGTGGATGACTGACACATCTCCTGTTTGTTATGTCATCTCTATAGGATAATGATGTGAGGATCATTATCGGACAGTTTGATGAGAATCTGGCCTCCAAAGTATTCTGCTGTGTGAGTATTGTTCTACACACACACACACACACACACACACACACACACACACACACACACACACACACACACACACACACACACACACACACACACACACACACATATATATCAAGTTGTCATGGGGGCTGCAGATGGTGTGATATCCATAATGAGCTTCAGTAAAAGCTGAAAGCCTATTAATATTGACATTATTGACTGGTAATGTATTGACTGGTAATGTATTGAAGGTGTGTTATTGTGTGTGTGTGTGTGTAGTGTGTGTTTACGTCAACATGCCTGTGTGCATACTAACCAAACATCCCTCCCCCAGGCGTACAACCTGAACATGTATGGTAGTAAGTACCAGTGGATCATACCAGGCTGGTACCAGGGGAACTGGTGGGAGCAGGCCAACTCCACCAACTGCACCACCAGGAAGCTGCTGACCGCTATGGAGGGATACATCGCTGTGGACTTTGAACCGCTCAGCGCCAAACAGATCAAGGGCATCTCTGGAAGGGTGAGCGTTCCATTGAACATGCTTTTTAGTCTACTGCTGCATCCCAAATGGCACCCTGTTTTCCTTTTATATTGCGCTACTTTTGAACAAGTCCATAGTGCTCTGGTCAAAAGTAGTGCACTGTGTAGGGTATAGGGTGCCATTAGGAACACAGTCCTATCTTAACTCTTTCCCTACATTCAGATAACTAAGAAGTAGGATATTGATTAATTGATTATCCCCTCTTTCCCCCTAGATTGACACCTTAGAAGTAGGATGTTGATTAATTGATGATCCTCTCTCCCTACATTGATACCTTTAGAAGTAGGATATTGATTAAATGACTATCCTCTCTCTCTCTACATCCAGACACCTAAGGAGTATGAGAGGGAGTACAGTAAAGAGCTGCAGCAGAAGGGAGTGGAGCCCTCAAAGTACCACGGATTTGCCTACGACGGGATCTGGGTAATAGCTAAGACCCTGACCCGGGTCATGGATTTACTGCAGCACAAGGAGAGGCAGGACATGCACCACAACTTCACCGTGGACGACCGGGAGGTGGGCAAGCTGGTGCTGGACGTCATGAACGAAACCAACTTCTATGGCGTCACGGTGAGTCAATGGACTTTTCCTGATGTAAGAGTGTACTTGGACATTAATCTGCCTCATGTTACAGAAACAGGAGATAGACTAGTGTCCTGTCCAGAGGGTGAACTTAATCATTAATCTGCCTCATGTTACAGAAACAGGAGATAGGCTAGTGTCCTGTCCAGAGGGTGAATTTAATCATTAATCTGCCTCATGTTACAGAAACAGGAGATAGACTAGTGTCCTGTCCAGAGGGTGAATTTAATCATTAATCTGCCTCATGTTACAGAAACAGGAGATAGACTAGTGTCCTGTCCAGAGGGTGAATTTAATCATTAATCTGCCTCACGTTACAGAAACAGGAGATAGACTAGTGTCCTGTCCAGAGGGTGAATTTAATCATTAATCTGCCTCACATTACAGAAACAGGAGATAGGTTAGTGTCCTGTCCAGAGGGTGAATTTAATCATTAATCTGCCTCACATTACAGAAACAGGAGATAGGTTAGTGTCCTGTCCAGAGGGTGAATTTAATCATTAATCTGCCTCACATTACAGAAACAGGAGATAGGTTAGTGTCCTGTCCAGAGGGTGAATTTAATCATTAATCTGCCTCACATTACAGAAACAGGAGATATGTTAGTGTCCTGTTCAGAGGGTGAATTTAATCATTAATCTGCCTCAAATTACAGAAACAGAAGATAGACTCCTGGTTTGTATGGGCCATTCTGCCTGGGACATGGCTTGCTTTGACATAAGGAAGGGTAATGGTGATTCATTAGGGAACATTTGTTATTAATATTATAATGAATAACAACAATATATACACTGAGTATACCAAACATTAGGAACACCTCCCTATAATTGAGTTTCACCCCCCCTTTGCCCTCAGAACAGCCTCAATTCGTCGGGGCATGGACTCTACAAGGTGTCAAAAGCATTCCACAGGGATGCTGGCCCATGTTGACTCCAATGCTTCCCACAGTTGTGTCAAGTTGGCTGGATGTCCTTTGGGGGGT
This sequence comes from Salmo salar, assembly GCF_965601325.2. Taxonomy (NCBI): domain Eukaryota; kingdom Metazoa; phylum Chordata; class Actinopteri; order Salmoniformes; family Salmonidae; genus Salmo; species Salmo salar. The sequence continues at coordinate 90,219,862 of NC_138304.1, read as the reverse complement.
GAACCATTCTTGATACACATGGGAAAATGTTGAGCGTGAAAAACATCCATCCATGTCTGAGGACTTCGGGAAATGACGTGGAAATGGGCCACTAGGGGCGACAGTGAGCCTGTTACCTTCAAGTAGTTCTGGTGTTGTGGACGGGGATGGTAGATGGGCGTAAGAATCTGCCTCTAATTCTGAAGGTTGCAAGTTCAAATCCAGTGATAGAAAGTTGTTTTTTTATATTTTTGTTTTAAGCCGATCCCAAACCTTAACCCTTACCTTAACCATTCAGATTGAATGCCTAACCTTACGAATTTGGAGTTAACCTTAAACCCTTCTTAACCTTAAACCCTTCTAAATTGACATTTTGGAAAAATTTGAATTTTGATGTTTGAGAAACATAGCTGCACGTCTAATTCTGACATGAGACTATGAGAGCTAGTATCACAATCCACCACTACTATAACAACTCCCTCTAAATATTTAATACACACTTTTTTCTACATTAAAACCGGTACGATTCAGGTACCAACAAGATGTGTGTCTGTGTGTCTGTGTGTGTGTGTGTGTGTGTGTGTGTGTGTGTGTGTGTGTGTGTGTGTGTGTGTGTGTGTGTGTGTGTGTGTGTGTGTGTGTGTGTGTGTGTGTGTGTGTGTGTGTGTGCGTGCGTGCGCAGGATACGGCCACAGGCTGAGAGGGATGGGTAGATAGAGGAATAGAAAAGGAAAAATCAGAGAGAAAAAAATAAAGAGGGAGAAAGAGGAATAGTGAAGGAGAAATAGAGGGAGAAAGAGGAATAGTGAAGGAGAAATAGAGGGAGAAAGAGGAATAGTGAAGGAGAAATAGAGGGAGAAAGAGGAATAGTGAAGGAGAAATAGAGGAAGAAATAGAGGGAGAAAGCGGAATAGTGAAGGAGAGCTAGGTGAAGAGAAAAGAGAGAGAGATTGTGTCATAACCAGCATTGAGAGCGGAGAAAAGGTTGACCTCCCTTGGGGCATTACGGTACACCATAGTCCTCCTGAGCCTCTCCGTAACTCCCACCCCACTGTGACCTCTCTTTCCCCCAGTTCCCTCTGCCCCTCTGGGGTGAAGTGGGCTGCCAGTGGGCCAGTCCCTGGAGGCTGCTGGAGAACAGAGGCAGGGAGGATGACATGGATAGCCAAGATAGCCTCATCTCCCTGGGGGTCCTTCTTCCAGGGTGGCTGCCTGAGCTGCGTGTCTCTGTTTGTGTGCGTGCTTGTCTCCAGGGGATAACATACAGCACCACTATTACCATCTATTCAGAAAGCAGCACAGAAGGCACACTGTATTGCTGCATTGCATATTCACTGTATTGCATAATGTGATGTCAGCCGCATACCACTCTGCATCCCACTGCTGGCTTTCCTCAGAAGTTAAGCAGAGTTGGTCCTGGTTGGTTGCTTGATGGGAGACCAGATGATGTTGGAAGTAGTGTTGAAGGGCCAGTAGGAGATACTGGTCTAGTAAAATATCCCAATGCCCCGGGGCAGTGATTGGGGACATTTCCCTGTGTAGGGTGCCGTCTTTCAGATGGTACGTTAAACGGGTGTCCTGACTCTCTGTGGTTACAAAAGAGCCCATAGCACTTATTGTAAGAGTAGGGATGTTAACTCTGATGTCCTGGCTAAATTCCCAATCTGGCCCTCATACCATCATGGCCACTTAGTCATCCCCCTGTAACTATTCTCCAGGTTGTTGTAGTAAATGAGAATGTGGTCTCAAGTCAACTTACCTTGTTAAAAAAAAAGAAATGTTTTACAAAAGTACCTGAAGTGGTATTTGAAAAAGAATTGACCACAGTTGCTCCAGGTCTGTAAGAGGCTAATACTCTGGAGTAATGTATTACTTCTTTTCCCACCACTATGATTGTTGGTCCTTCTGATAACTGTACAGGGATTACAGTACATGGAACGAGGTTATAAAAAAGCTTGTTATTTGTGTGTATTTAAGTTGCATATCAGATCAGAAAATGTCATTGGTTTGTTAATGTGCCTTTATGAACAATCAGCATATAGGTGTGTATTTCCATTACAGGGAATCATGATGAACACACACACACTATACCCAATACCCCATCGTGGCTCTGCGTTTCCATCCACCCACATACACATCACCCATGTCCTACACCCACATGGAGAGCCACCGTCTCACTGCCATAACTTCCCCAGCGTGAACCACAACAAGTGGTACTAGTTTGGCCAGTCAGTTTCACCACTGAAACCAAAGCCTTCACTCCTTTCTGTACGTTCACCCTCTCCCCTCCCTTCTAACCCCTACATAGTGAACATAGTGGGGCTTGTGTGTGTGTGTGCGTCTGTGTGTGTGTGCGCATGCTTGTATGCCTGTGAGTGCACACTGATTGTGTGTGTATGTGTTTCATACGTGTGTGTGTGTGTGTGTGTGTGTGTGTGTGTGTGTGTGTGTGTGTGTGTGTGTGTGTGTGTGTGTGTGTGTGTGTGTGTGTGTGTGTGTGTGTGTGTGTGTGTGTGTGTGTGTGTGTGTGTGTGTGTGTGTGTGTGTGTTTGTGTCAGGTTAGAACACGGCCATCCACATAGCAGTCTGATGTGCTCTCTGGGTGCTGCCTGCTATTGATCTAGTCTAGTGGCAGAGCAATAGAGGAAGTCAAACATTAGCTCAGAGAAGCCTCCAGGGCTTGGCCGGGGCTGTTAGCAGCACAGATTAACATGTACAGTGGAATTCCTCCTCTTCATCTATTGCCTGGAGGGAAGAGGAAACAGAGGAGACAGGGGTTCTGATCTCAAGTAGTACCCTTTGGCCTGTGTAGTGCATTACTTTTTCTATTTGTATTTATTATGGATCCCCATTAGGGGGTCATTTTAAAAACATTACAGTACATTCATATCAGATTTCACAACATTAAGTGTGTGCCCTCAGGCCTCTACTCTACTACCACATATCTACAACACAAAATCCATGTGTGTATAGTGTGTATGTTATCGTGTGTCTGTATACATGTGTTCCATAAGGTGTATTTGTATTTGTTTTTTAAATCTAATTTTACTGCTGGCATGAGTTACTTGATGATGAATTGAGTTCCATGTAGTCATGGCTCTATGTAGTACTGTGCACCTCCCATAGTCTGTTCTGGACTTGGGGACTGTGAAGAGACCTCTGGTAGCATGTCTTGTGGGGTATGCATGGGTGTCCAAGCTGTGTGCCAGTTGTTCAAACAGACAGCTTTGTGCATGTCAATAACTCTCACAAATACAAGTAGTGATGAGCTCAACCTCTTCTCCACTTTGAGCCTGGAGAGATTGACATGCATATTATTAATGTTAGCTCTCTGTGTACATCCAAGGGCCAGCCGCACTGCCCTGTTCTGAGCCAATGGCCCAAACCTCCACCTTTGGCATTTCAGATTTTTCTATAGATCTTATAACTGTGTATTGCTACCACTGTATCATCAAAGGTATTATCTAAGTGAGTTTCAGAGATTGCCAGAATACGAGTGTGTCACGACTTCTACCGAAGTCGGTCCCTCTCCTTGTTCGGGCGGCGTTCGGCGGTCGACGTCACCGGCTTTCTAGCCACCGCCGATCCACTTTTCATTTTCCATTTGTTTTGTCTTTGTTTTACACACCTGATTTCAATCCCACAATTACTGTTTCATTATTTAACCCTCTGTTCCCCCATGGGTTTTTGTGAGTGATTGTTTATTGTATTTTGGGTCTGTCATGGTGTGCGTGTATTTGTTACTTTGTATATTTGACATTTTGAGTAAAAGTACGATGATTACTCATATCTGCTGTCCTGCACCTGACTCTCTACACCAGCCACACATAGGACCCATTACAGAGTGTCACCTGTTACTAGCCAATTTATGATTTTATGAACCTTGTTTCTTAAGCTACATATGTTAATGTGGGCTATTTTTAACACTTTTCTGGGATGCTTGATTGTTTTTATTGCTTTACTGGGAAGGTTAGCAGAGCTAGACTTGCTTTTTTTATTAGTGCAGGATGAGTTGTACACAGTGGACTTCCTAGTAGGGCACACCACCTCAGTGCTAACAGTGTTACACTGGTTCATATGCATATGATTACTGCAAACAATAGCTGTAGGATCAGTAGAAGCATTCAGGGCAGTAAGAGGGACATAAATTAGGTTACTAACATGTTAGTAACCTAATTTATGTCCCTCTTACTGCCCTGAATGCTCTAACATTGTGTCTTCCAATGCACCTAGGATAATGTACATTTGAAGCATTATGATGTACATTTGAAGCATTATGACAACTCAGCGACAATGGTAGGGATTAAGTGAGCTTTGCTTGGGTCATTGATAAATCATTGTCTCATCACAGCCTTATAATTCTGTGAAAGAATCCAGGAACCCAAATGATTTGGGTGGATCCCGTCCTCCTTATAATACGAGCTTTGTTTCCAGAAGGAAGGACCTATAGGATAGGCACCATAGGGGCCCTGGTCAAAAGTAATTCACTATATAGGGAATAGGGTGCTATTTGCACGCACCCAGTGATGCTAGATCAGCATGGCCAGATCAGTGTGTGTGCAGGTCTAATCAGTAGCATAAGCAGTGTTAAACATACAGTTCTCAGTACAATATGCTGTGATTATGCGACGAAGAGCAATACCTTTAGCAAATAAATCTAGAGGGATTGAGACTCCAGTGGCCTGTTCTGCCACTACTGTACCAGTGTATTGGTCTCAGTGTCTCCTGCCAGCTGGTGTCACAGCCTGAGGGCAGTGAGTCCTTACAGGCGGACACAGAGAGGTGTGTGTGTGTATACACGTGTGTGTGTGTGTATGCGACCTAATTTCATCACCTCTGGCTGCTGTGCTCCCCCACCAGACCTCCTGGGAACTCCCTCCTTTCACACCTGCAGCCCACAACCGGAAATTCTGTCTGGGAAAATATCTTCCTCCTTCAGTTCCTACCTTTCCTCACCTCCAGAAACAAAGCAGCAGAGTGATACCGCCATCTCACCTCCACAAACACAGTGATACCACCCTCATCAACAAGGACAGGCTGGGTGTCTGAGTCCCAGAGAGAGCTGTTAGTCTGGGTCAACTCCCTCCCTCCCCCATCTCAACCAGAGCTCCAGGAGAATGTGGGAGGGACATTTGAACAGAAATAATTATAATTATTCATATTCTTTTATATATCTGCAATTAGTGAAATATGAATATCAAGACCCTCCAGATTAGAAATACAACATCCAGTATTGATTGTGCATACTGACATATATTTGTTTTCTATATGTTTTTGTGGATATTTTTTTGAACCCCGGTTTCCGGAGGAGTTGGATGCGTTACCGCTAGACCACAGGCTCTGCACATACTTTACTCATATTTCTATAGTAAACACTACTTTCAAGTGCACTTCACTCCCACATACACACATACTTAACCAGGGCATATTTATACATGACCCTAAGCATGATGGGATGTTTATTGCTTAATTAACTCAGGAAGCACCTGCTTTCAATATACTGTGTATCCCTCATTTACTGACTTGTTTTCTTTATTTTGACCGTTACATGTAGGTAGCGCTCTCTCTGAGATTACACTTTCAGTCACATCTTAAAGGTCCAATGCAGCCATTTTTATATTAATATCAAATCATTTCTGGGTAACAATTAAGTACCTTACTGTAACAGATTTCCAGTAAAATCGGCAAAAATGGCTTTTTAGTAAAACACTATTTCTCAAGCAAGAATTTTGCTAGGATTGTCAGAGAGTGGTCTGAGTAGGGATGGGAAAACTGAAAGCTAGCTGTTATTGGCAAAGAGGTTTAGAACTCTCTTTCTTATTGGTCTAATAACCAATTTACCGCATGATGATGTCACCATGGAAAGCCGCCCCCCCCCCCCCCATGCAAACCTGCTGATTAGAAGGTCCTGTGTAGATTATGTTTTCAACCAGCAACTATCAGGAAATAACACTGATCAAATGTTTTCACACTTATACAGTGTTAGTTTCATCAGCTGTTGTACAATAAGATATAAAACACAGGCAAAACAGAATTTTGACTGCACTGGGCCTTTAAATTCCATACAATAACAGACAACTCTTAGCACCATCCAACCACAGTTATCCTGGTCTGTGAAGGCAGTCACTTTAGCTAGCTCTCTTCCTAGCTCACACAGACAGACACTCTGTCACAATCACATATGCCGTACAAAGACAGGGATCCAATCAGAGGGTGGAAACCCGCCCAGCGACTGACTTCAAAGCCTCTGCGTGTTTTTGAGACAAAATTAGTCCTTCAGTCTGTCGCCTTCCTCCCTTCCCATCTCTCTGCCAGTGCTGCTTTAATCAGCTCCATGTTAACTCTCTCTCTCTCTCTCTCTCTCTCTCTCTCTCTCTTGTTCACCTGTTTTTTTCCCTAGCCTCCAATAATCCCAGATCCAGCTAAATGTTTAATTAAGGAGTTCTATGGGCAGATGGCTGGATGAATTAATTGGTCAGTGTTGATGGATAAGGAGGGTTAAGGGAGGAAAAGCAATGTTTTAGTTGACAGACTTTTCCCCCCAGAAAATATCTGAATATAATTGCTGATTTTATTTGGCATTGATTGTTGTTTTTTGGAATATCAGTGATGATCTATGTGGAGTGTCATTAGTATCCAGTCGCTTTCAATCAGGGTTGACATCAAATGTCGAGGTTTTAATGGTAGTAGTACCGACTATTGATGTCTGTTCAGTAGCCAATGGTGAGATTTCCACTTCCGAAATGTTTTTTTAAAAGCCCCTCTGAAGAAGATGTGTGATAGGGCCTTACGGAATCAGGCAGGAATCTGACACTCCTTTGATTATAAGGATATCAGGAAATGAATCTGCTGACCAATCATTTTGTTTACCTCATATAAAAATATACATGTTTAGAGGCTTCTAATCCAATAAGAAGCCCAGTGCCAGACCACCTTTTTGTCCACACAAATCTGTTAATGTGCCAAGACTTAGTGGCACGTCAAGAAAACAGTGCATCTAAATTCTAATTAAATCAAGCTTCTTTTCATCGTCTGTCTCTACTGCTTCATCTGCATCTGCTGTTGCCCATCGTTGTCAATTTAATCAAGGGACTTGATGTGCCCTGAAGATGGTGAACAATTCAGATGGTTTTGCTGGTTAAATAAGGACCAACAATGTTCGGTTTCAACTTTGTAGCTGATATGGACAATGTAAGAATTGCATTGTATTCTCCATTGAGACCTCAGAGGTTTTAATTTCCAAATGTTCTAAATGTGTTTTGAATCATTTTTCTATCCAGGGCCAAGTCATGTTCAGGAATGGAGAACGGATGGGCACAATCAAATTCACACAGTTTCAAGGTAAGCATATGCAGTAAGATTGTTGCATTGTTGTGATGTTCTGTTGAATTGCTCTACTATTATGACTGGGTGCTACGGTTGCTGTCTGGCTGATGATGATGTCCTAGTAATCCTACTTCGGGGTTATCCAGCCAGTGTTTGTTGACTGCAGGTGAACCAGGAGGCTGCCGGGTGGGATTTTCTACCCAGAAATGTGATCTGTGTTTGGGGGATTCTCCCCTGCTCCCCTGGCCCTACCCTCCCTCAGCACCAAAATGTTTTTATTAATCCACTCTCCCCCCATCTTATCTACCCCACTGCAGAGGTGCTCCCCGGGCAGCTTAAAATGTGTGTGTGTGTGTGTGTGTGTGTGTGTGTGTGTGTGTGTTGAAACCCACAGGGCGGACAGTCCTGTTTGCTTGTGGGAGTGATGGAGCTTTTCAATTGGAAGGCAACTGGCAGTCATATCATGGATAAGCAAAGAAATGTTATCATGAGTGAACTGGAGAGGGCTTGCTCTATAGCGCTGTGAGAGAAATGTTATCATGAGTGAACTGGAGAGGGCTTGCTCTATAGCGCTGTGAGAGAAATGTTATCATGAGTGAACTGGAGAGGGCTTGCTCTATAGCGCTGTGAGAGAAATGTTATCATGAGTACTTAGCCTTAGGCGTAACACTCCCCCCTCCTGCCACTCTGCCTCCCCCTTGACATACACATGTTTGTCTCCTGTTTCCCACTCTTTTCTTCCCTCTCTCTCTCTCTCTCTCTCTCTCTCTCTCTCTCTCTCTCTCTCTCTCTCCTCTCTCTCTCTCTCTCTTATTTCCTCCTCCCTTGTCCACATCCTCCTCTTTTCCTCTTTCTCCCTCCATTCATATCATGCCCTTATTTTGTCTCCTATCCTCCCTCCCTCCCTCCCTCCCGGCTTATCAGGGTAACGACTGTTTGACACATGAGATCGAGATAGAGAGAGAGGAGAGATTGCCTGGGCTAAATATTTAACCAGGATATGATCCTCTCCTCAGCCCAGTCGTCTGTCCTCATGCAGTGTGGAAGCAGCTCACTGTGGGTTCATTCATTCCCCTTCTGGAGGTTCCGATTGTCAGAGCCTGTCTTTCACCCTCAGCCCCACTCTGTGGTGAAGATACAGATTTAGGATCAGCTTCCCCTCCCCAATCCTAACTTTAACCATTAGTTGTGGAAAATGCAAACCTGACCCAAGATCAACGTCTAGGGGGCAACTTCACCCTACACCCTCTCAGCCCATCTGCCTACAGATCACATTACACAAAGTTGCCTGGGACGCTGCCTTGGGTACTACAGTATATGTAGTGAGGAAATAACTGTGACCTTTGACAAAGCAAAATAATGTGCCCAGTTCTATATATATTGTTTTTTACATTAACTAGTGTACGAAAGCCAAGCGAAATACATTCATATTTGAGTAATTTCCTATAGTTTAGTAGCCAGGTGTGAATAAGACGTTTCCCCCTATGTTTTCAGTTAAGGTTCATTCATTGTTCAATGAATCCTGATTCTATACCCATATAGACTAGCCTATTGTACCATGATGTCATATAGACTATCCTATTATACCATGATGTCATATAGACTAGCCTGTTATACCATGATGTCATATAGACTAGCCTATTGTACCATGATGTCATATAGACTATCCTATTATACCATGATGTCATATAGACTAGCCTGTTATACCATGATGTCATAGAGACTAGCCTGTTGTACCATGATGTCATATAGACTAGCCTATTATACCATGATGCCATATAGGCTATCCTATTATACCATGATGTCATATAGACTAGCCTATTATACCATGATGTCATAGAGACTAGCCTATTATACCATGATGTCATATAGACTAGCCTATTATACCATGATGCCATATAGACTAGCCTGTCATACCATGATGCCATACAGACTAGGCTGTTATACCATTATGTCATATAGTCTAGCCTGTTATACCATGATGTCATATAGACTAGCCTGTTATACCATGATATCATATAGACTAGCCTGTTATACCATGATGGTCATATGAGACTAGCTTATTATATCATGATGTCATATAGACTAGCCTGTTATACCATGTCATAGACTAGCCTGTTTTACCATGATGTCATATAGACTAGCCTATTATACCATGATGTCATATAGACTAGCCTGTTATACCATGATGTCATATAGACTAGGCTGTTATACCATGATGTCATAGAGACTACAGAAATGCACTGATCCTTGATCTGTTTATGCTGTCTTGCCAGCTCCTATGGTCATCAGGTCAGACAGATCCAGAGTTCAGGCTAGTTGTATAAATCTGAATGTGATTTACAGTAATGAAGGAGTTAATTGAACAAACAGGCGTGAAATGTCATTTCAGAAGTTGGGTGAAGGGTTTGCCCTAACATAGTAGCAACAGCTCAGGACCATAGTAGTCACATAACGCTTTTATGCATATTAATTGATATAAATCAAATCAAATTGTATTTATCACATGCGCCGAATACAACAGGTATAAACCTTACAGTGAATTGCTTACTGAGAGAGAAAACGGAGAGAGAGACAAACAGAGAATTGTCTCCGCTCCCTCCTCCCCTGTGTGCTGTGTGTAACTTTACCCCTGTTTTATGAGAAAGAGTGATGGAGCTGGTATTTGTGCCAGGGTCAATGGAAAGCCTATATTACACGTGGGACCAATATCAGTCTTTAAGACGGCTCTTGAAGGAAATGGCTGGTTTAAATATCACTCAGGAGAGAGAGGTTTGTGTTATGGCTCGGGATATATCACAATTTAAACTCATTTTACTGTACCTGTGAAAATGTAAATGGATATTGTGTTACAAATGCCAGCGTGCAATTGGTTTTATTTATTGTTGCTTTTATTTTTATGATTGGCTTCTTCACTGGAGACCTAGCTCTCCGGTAATTTGTTTATTCACTAGGAAACAAATGGAAGCAAACGGGCTGAAACAGAGAGGGACTAACTTGAACTTGTCCAATAAGAAATGCTAATTTCCGTTGCAAAATGTTTTCAATTGCAAAACAGTTTGCTACGTTGTGCACTAATGAATACACCCCAGTACAGTACTGTTGCTAGCCATTGTAACCAATATGTATCAAAAACATTCACCCAGTGCCTGTACTTTCTATTAGCTTGATTTCCACTCTTAGCTAAAACACACATGGCGTAAATGAGACCCCACACTGCAGTATTCCTAGCATTGGATTAAGTGCCGTCTTGTCTATTTGAAAGAGTTATTTTGGGTTAATGTTATGCTCTGCGAGAGCTGTGAAGTGTACTGAGAGTAAGAAAGATGTCTGAGGTGTCCATGCTGTCCTAACTGATGTGTCCGTCTCTGTTTGTGTTCCTAACAGAGGGTCAGGAGGTGAAGGTCGGCGAGTACAACGCTATTGCTGATGTCCTGGACCTTATTAACAACACCATGAGGTTCCAAGGTAGGTAGATCAGACCGTGTGTGTGTGTTCACTACACATGTCTCACACACACACACACACACACACACGCGCGCACGCACACACACGCGCACGCACGCACGCACACACACGCGCACGCACACACACACACAATCCAGCTCCTCCTCCTCCTATGTTTAATCATTACCAGCCTTTTTATGTATCCATGTTTGCTTGTGTTGACATTCTTTGTCTTTTGTTTGATTCCTGGCGATTACCACAGTGACCCCCAATTCCTTCCTCCCTTTTGTCCCATATACACACAATCTGGGACAGTTTCAGCTAAAACAATTGTTTCTATGTCTCAAACTGTCATAAGTAAAGCTCAGTAAATTGAGAAATTGATTGGCACGGAGATGGCGGATAGAGGAGAGCACAAGCATAAGAAACAGCTGACCACAACGACTAATTCTGTTTGGAGGTACAGAAAGTAGCCACATGTAGGTGTTTTTTGGATCAAACCTTCTCCTGTAGAAGTGTCCAGTACTTTACATTGAATCAAAGTCACTGGGCAAGTGGACAAACTTAAAATCTAAATCATTCTATGTCGATTATAATACGTTTCTCAAGCTAAGAACATCCCACTGGGCAGAGACGTCAGTTTAACGTCTAGTTTTGATTTACATTTGGTTGAGTTGTCAACTATTTTGAATGAAACATAAATTCAGGTTGGGTGAAAACAATACAAAAGTTCTGTTACGTTGATGACTTTTTGCAAATCCAATCAGTTTTCCACATTGATTCAACGTCATCACATATACTTTTTTTGTTGAAATGATGTGGAAACAACTCTACAAAAAGGAAAGTAACTTCATTTGGAGGCTCCGCTCCTGGAATGAAGAGGAAGACATTCACATATTTTTTGGCATCGTAGCAGACCCACTGGGCAAAAACTGGTTGAATGAACAATGTTTTTCAATGTTAAATAGGTTACTGGTGAGGGCTCATTTTGGTTGTCTATCCTTCCCCTGTAAAAGTTATTTTTCTTATTTTCTTCCTCCTCTTAATTCCAGGGGTGGAGCCTCCTAAGGACCGTACCTTTGTGCGTCTGCAGCGTCGCAACATCAACGTACCCCTCTACAGCATCCTGTCTGTTATCACCATTCTGGGCATGCTCATGGCAGGGGCCTTCCTCTTCTTCAATATCAAGAACCGCAACCACAGGTCAGTAGAAGAGGGAAGGGAATGAGGGGAGGAGGGGGTAGAGCTCACAGCAAGAGAGAGCTGTGACACACTGGTCTGGACAGGATTCCGTTGTAAATGCAGTATTAGTGCAGAAATGGGCTGAGGTTTGATTTGTTCTCTCAAATGTTTTTTTCTTTCCTGAGGGGTTGAGAGTCTGAGACCTCACTTTGTTTGGATTTGAAAATCCAACAGTTGTATTGGAAGTGGTTGTTCCATGTGAAAGTGAGAAAGACCAATCAGTAAAAAAGTACAGCCTCTTCAACATCGACGCATCGTCAACATCAAATAGCCTTTGCAGACTCTGAAGTCAGGAGGACTTGCAGTTTGGTGTACTAATACAGGCCAGACTAGTAGAGCACCGTGGTGGAGTTTCTTCTCAGTTCAGATCTAGGATCAACTTCCCCTTCCCCAATCCTATCATTAGTGGGGAAAATGAAAAACTGACCCAAGACCAGCATCTAGGGTCAACTACACCCTACACCAGTGATATTCAAAGCCTGGGTCAGGACCCCTAGGGGTTGTGGGGGAGTTGCAGTGGGGTCACCACATTAAAAATATATATATATTTATTTTTCCTTTTGTTTAGGGAACAAAATATTCAGATTACAGATTATTTTATGGGAAAATATACAAACAATTTTGTGAAAGATAATTTCATTAACATACAGATAACTGTATGTTAATGTAAAATAATGTAAGATGTATGACCATGATAATGAACATGTAATAGCAACAGCATACAGAAGGAAGGCTCACCTCATCCACCACCAACGTGAAGCATTCACCCTACACACAGCCCACAGGAAGAGAGGACAGCACAGCCTTTAGACAAGACAATAGAGCCTCAGCCTTTAGACAGGACAATAGAGCCACAGCCTTTTGACAGGACAATAGAGCCACAGCCTTTAGACAGGACAATAGAGCCACAGCCTTTAGACAGGACAATAGACCCACAGCCTATATCAAATCAAATCAAATTGTATTGGTCACATACACATGGTTAGCAGATGTTAATGCGAGTGTAGTGAAATGCTTGTGCTTCTAGTTCCGACAGTGCAGTAATATCTAACAAGTAATCTAACAAATTCACAACGACTACCTTATACACACAAATGTAAAGGGATGAATAAGAATATGTACGTATTAAATATATGGATGAGTGATGGCCGTGCGGCATAGGCAAGATGCAGTAGATGGTATAGAATACACTATATACATATGAGATTAGTAGGATATGTAGACATTATTAAAGTGGCGTTATTAAAAGTGACTAGTGATACCTTTATTAAATCAATTTATTACATTTATTAAAGTGGCCAGAGATTTGAGTCTGTATGTTGGCAGCAGCCACTCTATGTTAGTGATGGCTGTTTAACAGTCTGATGGCCTTGAGATAGAAGCTCTTTTTCAGTCTCTCTGCACAGCTTTGATGCACCTGTACTGACCTCGCCTTCTGGATGATAGCGGTGTGAACAGGCCGTGGCTCGGGTGGTTGTTGTCCTTGATGATCTTTTTGGCCTTCCTGTGACATCGGGTGTTGTAGGTGTCCTGGAGGGCAGGTAGTTTGCCCCCGGTGATGCGTTGTGCAGACCTCACTACCCTCTGGAGAGCCTTCCGGTTGTGGGCGGAGCAGTTGCCGTACCAGGCGGTGATACAGCCCAACAGGATGCTCTCGATTGTGCATCTGTAAAAGTTTGTGAGGGTTTTATGTGACAAGATACATTTCTTCAGCCTCCTGAGGTTGAAGAGGCGCTGTTGTGCCTTCTTCACCACGCTGTTTGTGTGGGTGGACTATTTCAGTTTGTCCGTAAACTTTCCACCTTCTCCACTGCTGTCCCGTCGATGTGGATAGGGGGCTGCTCCCTCTGCTGTTTTCTGAAGTCCACGATCATCTCCTTTGTTTTGTTGACGTTGAGTGTGAGGTTATTTTCCTGACACCACACTACCAGAGCCCTCACCTCCTCCCTGTAGGCTGTCTCGTCATTGTTGGTAATCAAGCCTACCACTGTTGTGTCGTCTGCAAACTTGATGATTGAGTTGGAGGCGTGCATGGCCATGCAGTCGTGGGTGAACAGGGAGTACAGGAGAGGGCTGAGAACGCACCCTTGTGGGGACCCAGTGTTGAGGATCAGTGGGGTGGAGATGTTGTTACCTACCCTCACCACCTGGGCGCGGCCCGTCAGGAAGACCAGGACCCAGTTGCACAGGGCGGGGTTGAGACCCAGCGTCTCGAGCTTAATGATGAGTTTGGAGGGTACTATGGTGTTAAATGCTGAGTTGTAGTCAATGAACAGCATTCTTACATAGGTATTCCTAATGTCCAGATGCGATAGGGCAGTGTGCAGTGTGATGGTGATTGCATCGTCTGTAGATCTATTGGGGCGGTAAGCAAACTGGAGTGGTTCTAGGGTGTCAGGTAGGGTGGAGGTGATATGATCCTTGACTAGTCTCTCAAAGCACTTCATGAGTGAGTGCTATGGGGCGAAAGTCATTTAGTTCTGTTACCTTTACATTCTTGGGTACAGGAACAATGGTGGCCATCTTGAAGCATGTGGGGAGATAGGGATTGATTGAATATATCCGTAAACACACCAGCCAGCTGGTCTGTGCATGCTCTGAGGACGCGGCTAGGGATGTCTGGGCCGGCAGACTTGTGAGGGTTAACACGTTTAAATGTTTTACTCACGTTGGCCACGGTGAAGGAGAGCCCACAGGCTTTGGTAGCAGGCCGTGTCAGTGGCACTGTATTGTCCTCAAAGCGAGCAAAGAAGTTGTTTAATTTGTGGGGGTATACACGGCTGTGACAATAATCGAAGAGAATTCTCTTGGTAGATAATGCGGTCGGCATTTGATTGTAAGGAATTCTAGGTCAGGTGAACAAAAGGGCTTGAGACAGGACAATAGAGCCACAGCCTTTAGACAGGACAATAGAGCCACAGCCTTTAGACAGGACAATAGAGCCACAGCCTATAGACAGGACAATAGAGCCACAGCCTTTAGACAGGACAATAGAGCCACAGCCTTTAGACAGGACAATAGAGCCACAGCCTATAGACAGGACAATAGAGCCACAGCCTTTAGACAGGACAATATAGCCACAGCCTTTAGACAGGACAATAGAGCCACAGCCTTTAGACAGAACAATAAAGCCACAGCCTTTAGACAGAACAATAGAGCCACAGCCTTTAGACAGGACAATAGAGCCACAGCCTATAGACAGAACAATAGAGCCACAGCCTTTAGACAGGACAATAGAGCCACAACCTTTAGACAGGACAATAGAGCCACAGCCTATAGACAGAACAATAGAGCCACAGCCTATAGACAGGACACTAGAGCCACAGCCTATAGACAGAACAATAGAGCCACAGCCTTTAGACAGGACAATAGAGCCACAGCCTTTAGACAGGACAATAGAGCCACAGCCTATAGACAGAACAATAGAGCCACAGCCTATAGACAGGACACTAGAGCCACAGCCTATAGACAGGACACTAGAGCCACAGCCTATAGACAGGACAATAGAGCCAGTCTTTAGACAGGACAATAGAGCCAGTCTTTAAACAGGACAATAGAGCCACAGCCTATAGACAGGACAATAGAGCCACAGCCTTTAGACAGGACAATAGAGCCACAGCCTATAGACAGGACACTAGAGCCACAGCCTATAGACAGGACAATAGAGCCACAGCCTATAGACAGGACACTAGAGCCACAGCCTATAGACAGGACATAGCCCCTATAACATAATTTATCAACTTTATTGCGGATACAATGATTAACACAAGATGGAAAAAAGGAATATGGTTAATTGACATGGTGTGTATAGGGACTCATGTTGTTCACCTTAGTCTGTGCGTTACGACTATACCTGATTCTGCAGCATCAGGACCATAGATGGGGTGTTGTGCTTTCCTCTCTCCTTGCATTTAGAGACACATTTTACTACCTATTGATTTGATGATGTACAGTTGAGTCGTGATTTACACGATGGTTTGGGACATGCTGTCCTAAGTGATGTGATTAAACTGTAATGTAAAAACATCCTGGGGTGTATTCACTAGCAACCAAGCAGAAGCAAATGGGCAGAAACAGGGAGGGACTTACTTAAACTTGTCAAATAAGAAACTAATAAGAAACATGGTACTGCTGAACTGCACTTTAAGTAAATAGAGTTTGCACTATCTGACATGCGCCTATTAGGTGTCAGATGTAATTTAGGAAAGCTACAGTATATCTGTAGGGCTCCCGAGTGGCGCAGCAGTCTAAGGCACTCCATCTCAGTGCTAGAGGTGTCACTTCAGACCCTGGTTCGATTCCAGGCTGTATCACAACTGGCTGTTGTTCTTAACTGACTTGCCTACTTAAATAAATATCTAGATACAAACTTGGAGAATTAGTGTTCACATTTTACTTGGAATGGAACTGGGAAAACACACTTTCGATTACCAAGACAAAAACCTGTTTCAATGTGAAAAATGTCACATCTGAGATGTTAAATTTTGGAACTCTGTGTTCCTCTCACAATTTCAGAACTTCCTGTCCCTGTCATTGTAACTCCCCTCTCCCTACAGACTGATCAAGATGTCCAGTCCCTACATGAACAACCTCATCATTCTGGGAGGAATGCTGTCCTACTCCTCCATCTTCCTCTTTGGCCTGGATGGCGCCTTGGTGTCCGACAAAGAGTTTGAAGCCCTGTGCACCGTGAGTATGGAACCTGTATAGCTCGAACCCCACATCTGCTGTCCTAATGATGTTTAAAATCCCAGGCTAACGCTAGGCTAACACTATATCATTCTCGTCTGTCTTCTCTATTTTGAAATCTGTGCGACCCAGGCTAACACTAGCTATAGCTATCATTTTTCTCCTTCCTTTAAAAGGTGTGATATCCAGGTTAATGTTCCACCCTTCAGAAAGGGGATGGGAGTTCATATAATGGGAGGTGATTGGATCAGTCCCTGGGTCTTTCCTAACATGGAACATATTGTGCTCCTGCTCCCACAGCAACAGTTTGAACGTGACTATCTGAGCCTCTGGTTTAATTAAAGAGGTTTGATTACAGTGATAACTGGTTCACGGCCCAAATGGCACCCTATTCTCTATATAGTGCACTACTTTTGACCAGGGCACATAGGGCTCTGGTTAAAAGCAGTGCACTATATAGGAAGTAGGGTGCCACCCAATAGGAAGTAAGGACTCAGTCCTGGTTTTCACAGAGATAAATACTGTATATAATGTTAGCTAGGCGGGTGGCGCAGCACGTATCAACTGCCATCGGGTGCCTGTCTGCCAATCTGGCTCGCCTCAGCGAAAACAATCCAAAATGGAGGCTGTCAAATCAGAGAGGAGGTGCTGAGGCAAAGTGTGTGATCCAACCAATCAATATGCATTGTGTTTCCTTTGTATGGCTGCTATAGTATTTTTTTCTTTATCTTTTTCTCCATCCCTCTCTTGCTCTCCTTCCCCCCTCCCTCACCCCACTTACAGAAACATCTGATTGGTTACCTTTTGATTTGACAAAATATATTACAGTTTAACTCTCAAAACAAACCAGGCCAGTATTTTATGTAGTGCATCATTGCTCCTCAATAGGAAGGAGAAGAGAGTGGTCGTTACCGCCAGGAGAGCTGGCTGCTGGCATCTGGTAGCACAGCTTTTCATCAGGGTTGCTGGGGCCCCTGCGGCTAAAGGGCCCGGCTGATTTCTTATTTTCCTCAGGCAACACTGGGGGGAGAATAAGCTTGCTGCTGAATCTTTTGCCTTGGTCTGTTCCACATATTGCTTTTTGCCTACATTGTGATTGTGCCTCCATTCCAAGAATGCCTTTCAACAAATAGACAAACAAACACAAACAGCATTTAGTGCAGTGGGTGTTAAAGTGGTGTTTTTCCAGCTTGTTAAATGAGATGCTGTGGGAGTTACTACAGGATATAGGTTTGTTGCTGTTATTTAGTTACAACTCATTCTAAATATGGTTGTTGCCTAGCTACAGTAGGCATCGTAGGATTTGGAGCGTTTTAATATCCTTTAATCTCAAGAAAGTAGATGCTGCTACAGTATGTTTCTTATTTTAATAACACACATTCACAAGTTTGACAGCCATGATGTAAGTCTAGGACTTCCTCTAAAGTTTGCACATTCACTTGGAACTATTTTTAGTGCACTTCTAGAGCTTTTGGTGAATTTGTCGGATAATAAAATAAAAATGCTAATAGCTTGTCAGTCTAGATCTTTGTTTAGATCAGTCTAGATCTTTGTTTAAGTCCAACTCTTTGCCAGCTATTGACAAGACTGTTTCTGTCGTCGTGTTGCAGGTACGAACGTGGATCCTCATCGTAGGGTATACGACAGCGTTCGGCGCCATGTTCGCCAAGACCTGGAGAGTCCACGCGATCTTCAAGAATGTCAAGATGAAGAAAAAGGTGACGGATCACAAACTTTTATTTATTTATTTAAAAACATGTTTTTTTACATGTATTTTACACAGTGAGTCACAATAAGACCCAGGTCTACTTTTTAAATGAGCCCTGTAATATACAAACATACACATATTAAATATGAAACGCAATCATCAAATAATAATACAATCAAACAAATCATCCGTCAGAGCAAAGAGACAAAACTGTATGGTCTCATTGGCAATGATTGCCTAGACCTGGAAGGACAATGGCGTCCTATACCTAAAATGTTATTATCTCATGATTATTATTATTATTATTGTTGTTGTTATTATCAGCATATTGTCATCATTATTCATTCTCATTGTCTTAGATGATTACTTCCTGAATCGACTGAATGGATTTGACCCCATTCTTGCCTTATTGATCACTCTGCTAACTGCTGACAGTGTTCAGATTGTGGAAAGACACTTGTAGCCAACATACATACAGGCTTTGCCCCAAATGGCACCCTATCCCCTAAATCGTGCACTATCATAAGGCTCTGGTCAAAAGTAGTGCATAATATACAGAATAGTGTGCCATTTGGGGCAAAGACACAGTATCACCACAAGAAGAGATGACAGCCACAGGACTGGAACCTGCCTTTATGAGCAACAGAGCACACATACTGTATGAACACACTAACTTTCATCTTTAGAAAAGACAGTCAACACCAGACTAGCTCAAGTTCACCATTTTGTATTTTGTGAACAAGTCAGTTTCACAATAGCCACTGTAGGAAGGGAGCGTTTTCTGTTGATGTGATCAAGCAACAGTAAACTGTGGTAGTCACATTGTCTGGTCTGCAGGATGGCTGCACTCAAGCAGAACAGAAGAGCCTATAACCATAATTGGCCATGATGGACTCTGATAGAGAAATCATCACTGGTTAACAGCAGCTAGCAGCTTCATATTGCGCTGATTCCTGTGTCACCACATATGCATTATGCGAGATAAAAAATGAATGGAGAGGAAAGAAGGAGAATAAGAGCCAAAATTAGGGACTGTTAGTTGACCATATTTTCAAAAATGAACTTTACCCTTCACCTCGGAGCAAGTATGCAGAGCTATGAAAATCTGGTTATTATCAAGTAGCAGTCACAAGGAGAGCTTATACTTGCTGCCTCTCTAACAACGTTGCTATGGTTTCAGTAACGTTGGCAACACTCTGAAATGGTAAGAATTTGAGACGATTACCCTGAATGTATATCTCAAGGAGTGGAGACAAAAAAAAACAATACTAGAATTTTTAAACACCAAAAACATTTCCCCAAACAACATGTGTGTAACTGAGTAACTACTACAGGAGGTCTAAGAGGGGCAAGGCAGGGTGTAGCCCCTCAGTCACCCCGAGTCCCAGAAGAGCTGCATCGATCCAGTCACAAAAAGCATTGCAGACACTCACCTCAGCTCAGACTGTACACACACGCAGACAACAAAAAGCATTGCAGACACTCACCTCAGCTCAGACTGTACACACACGCAGACATGCAAACACATGCAATAACTCACACACACAATGTGTACACATGCACTGTACATGTCAGAAAATGCAGGAGCTCACTCTGTACATATGCTGCTCCTGGTATCTTTCTATCCTGGCTCAGGCATAAAAGAGTTTACCACACACCCCTTTTCTGGCAACATGTTCTATGTTTAGCACACACACACACACACACACACACACACACACACACACACACACACACACACACACACACACACACACACACACACACACACACACACACACACACACACACACACACACACACACACACACACACACACACACACACACACACACACACACACACACACACACACACACACACACACACACACACACACACACACACACACACACACACACACACACACACACACACACACACACACACACACACACACACACACACACACACACACACACACACACACACACACACACACACACACACACACACACACACACACACACACACACACACACACACACACACACACACACACACACACACACACACACACACACACACACACACACACACACACACACACACACACACACACACACACACACACACACACACACACACACACACACACACACACACACACACACACACACACACACACACACACACACACACACACACACACACACACACACACACACACACACACACACACACACACACACACACACACACACACACACACACACACACACACACACACACACACACACACACACACACACACACACACACACACACACACACACACACACACACACACACACACACACACACACACACACACACACACACACACACACACACACACACACACACACGTAATTCTGGTGGACAGTGTGTAGGGTTTCATTTTCCATTACTGCTGTGTGAGACTGGCTGCTCATTGGAGAGAATGGAGGTTCATCTCGTTGTATTATTAAGCCTGCTGTTTTTTACAGGATTAAAGGTTTGTGTGTGTTTGCGTCCTTGCATCGAAATGTGTGTGTCAGGGTTTCCGTTTGGAAAATGTGGCGCCTGACATTTGTCCAGGAGTATTTTAATATTCCAGACATTTGAGAAATTTACTGGACACATATGCATTGGGTTCATAAACTAATTAGGGCGTCTACCCACAGTGTGCAGAATGACAGAAGTCACATTTAGATTATGGTCCTTCATATTAACAGTCGAGGATGCAACCATAAACGGTCCTTCTTACTGAATTCTGATGTGCTCTGAAGATGTTAGAATAACTGTCCACATCAACTTTTCCTCAGCCAGCAAGACCATTGACAAACAGCAAAATCACTAGTCTATGTCAATATACTATCCCCCATAGTAGAAAAGTTTACCTATAGTATTGGTCAGCTTGTTGAGAAAGAAATGGCCTATTCCAAAACAGATTTGTTGTGGGACGATAGATCCCAAATTCATACAACCAGTAGGCCTAGGATACATACATATATGAGTCTGATGCAACAGATCAAAATGTTTAGCTTAAAATGTTGATAAACTATTATTTCTTTACATTATAAGCGCAGCAATGCGCACAAGGCAGTAGGCTATGCACGAATGTCCGTTCCACAATGCAATTAGCAGGAAAACACTGTTGTCAAAAGCACTCTGCACATGTAAACGGATTAATGTGAGAGAGATGAAAATACCCATTACAAATTCAGAAAGAGGGGAGATCTAATATGCAACTAGCATGGGTTGCTAATATGACTAGGATTGTGCCTTTGGCTACTGGACAATGAAATGTAAAATATAATATAAGGCTCTGTATCTGTATGCTGTACGTGTGCGATAAATAAGATACATAACGAATATACTGTATACACGCGCCAATTTAATGCCACAAAATTATGCAAATGTACCTATCGATAAGCATGACCAGTCAAATGTATTTACATCAATGAAGAGGCTAAAAAGCTTTATTTTGCAATGAGATTTTTTCTTCTTTTCTCGGTGACAAATTTATTTGTTGGCTTCAAAAAATAAAAATGGCCTAAACCCGACTATTACCAGCTAACGGAAACCCCGGTGTGTGCTTTTATGTAACACACAGTCTACCCACCGACCTGTTGCCCTCTGATGTATTTCCATTCCGCTCTTCAATACAAATACAAAAGATGTATATGACACAATATGCATCTGGTTTGATTACGTAAAGGCTTGCCAGGCCTCTGTGCCCTTTTGATATTTATAGTCCTCCTCACATCACATCCTGGATAGAATTGTGTGGGATGATGAAAGCTGCAGGAGGGCATGTGGAAGATCTGTCAAAGAGAGTGGGAGAGAGCGAGTGCGTGGGAGGCAGGAAGAGAGCAGAGGAGAGAAGACCGCAGCAGGTAACCTAGCGGTTAAGAGCGTTGGGCCAGTAACTGAAAGGTCACTGGTTGGAAAAATCTGTCGATGTGCCCTTGAACAAGGCACTTAACCCTAATTGCTCTTGTAAGTCGCTCTAAATAAGAGCGTCTGCTAAATGACTGAAAGAAAGTAGTATTTAAAGAGATGGGGTCATTGTCTTCTAGTCTGGGGTCATTCCAAACACAGGGGCGTTTTGATATATTTAAATGTGCAAAAAAATGGATGACCTTTTGTGTTTATTTGAAAAGTGATTTATTCATGAAAAGGTCGTAATTCGGAGAAAAACGAAACACAACAACAAAACGGCTCTTGTTTCTGTGAATTGTGTTATGCTGATTATGCAGACTCTGTTTTTCCTCCTCCTCCTCCTCCTCCTCCTCCTCCTCCCTCCCTCCCCCTCCTCTTCCTCCTCTGCCTCCTCCTCCTCATCCTCCTCCCTTCCTCCCTCCCCCTCCTCCTCCCCTTCCTCCTCATCCTTCTCCTCTTTCCCCCTTCTCATCCTCCTCCCTCCCCCTAGTCCACCCTCCCCATCCTCCTCCTCACAAACATTGATTGAATGCAGGTGCTTTGGCTGTGTGGAGTGACTGTTGTCAGTCAAAGTAGAGCTTGGGGTTTACAATGTAGCCCCAGTGCTCATCAGAGAGGTTGAGCGCTGTCGTGGTCGCGCACCGAGTCACACCCTTCCTCAATCCCTCCGTCCCTTCATCTCTCTCTTCCTCCCTCCCTCCCTTCTGCCCTCCCTCTGTCCTTCCCTCTTCCTCTCCCTCCCTCCCTCCCTCCCTCCCTCCCTCCCTCCCTCCCTCCCTCCCTCCCTCCCTCCCTCCCTCCCTCCCTCCCTCCCTCCCTCCACCAGACAGAAGACTGCAAATCAGGGTGTGCTTGAGCGTAAAGAGGCCTGGCTCAGTGTTGGGTAAGCACAGGGACTGTCAATCAAACGTGTTGCTCTGCAGCCTCCCTCCCTGTCTGCCTGCTAGTCTGTCTCTGAGATTGACTTTAGAGAGCTCTTGGCTATGCTCACAGTGAGATACAGCTTAGGACACACACCAACGCACGCACACAATGAAAAACACACATAGAAAAAAGCGTAACACACACACTAATGTGTACACACATGCTGTAGAAGACCCAACATACATAGCATACACATACACAGACGTTTGGTATTTGGTATTTTATTAGGACCCCCATTAGTTGTTGCAAAAGCAACTCTTCCTGGCGTCCACACAAAACATGAAACATAATACAGAATGACATAATACAGAACATCAATAGACAAAAACAGCTCAAAGACAGAACTACATAATTATTTTTAAAGGCACACGTAGCCTACATATCAATGCATACACACAAACTATCTAGTTCAAATAGGGGTGAGGCGTTGTGCCACGAGGTGTTGCTTTATCATTATACATACAGTACATGCTCATTCACATAGCACTTAGATCAACGATGTACACAAAGAACAAGGATCAGGTGACCTCCCGAGTGGTGCAGCGGTTTAAGGCACTTCAGTGCTTGAGGCGTCACTACAGCCCCGGGTTCGATCCCAGGCTGTGTCACAGCCAGCCGTGACCGGGAGACCCATGAGGCGGCACACAATTGACCCAGCGCCGTCCGGGTTAGAGGAGGGTTTGGTCGAAGGGGATGTCCTTGTCCCATCGCCTTCTAGCGACTCCTTGTGGCGGGCCGAAGCTGACTTCGGTCACCAGTTGTACGGTCTTTCCTCCGACACATTGGTGCAGCTGGCTTCTGGGTTAAGCAAGCAGTTTCGGAGGACGCATGGCTATCAACCTTCGCCTCTCCCCAGTCCGTACAGGAGTTGCAGCAATGGGACAAACTGTATCTACCAATTTGATACTGCGAAATTGGGTAGAAAAAGGGGTAAAAGTAAAAAAAAGAAAATTGATCAGATGTGTGTGTGCATGATCTGATAGGAACAGTGTCTTTCATACTTACACAAACACACATCCCCATGTGCACACACACACACGTCTGATCATCGCTGAGACAGAGCAATCCCATTTCCCACGGATCAGGGCCTTGAAGGCAAACTGCTCTTTCCCTGATCACAACTACACACAGTATATTCTACTGTTCCACATCCCCATGCTTTAATGATGAATCAGCAGTAGAATAATGTATTACTACCGCCAGGGTAGGCA
This sequence comes from Salmo salar, assembly GCF_965601325.2. Lineage (NCBI taxonomy): Eukaryota > Metazoa > Chordata > Actinopteri > Salmoniformes > Salmonidae > Salmo > Salmo salar. Next base: position 90,195,391 of record NC_138304.1, on the reverse strand, counting down.
GAAGCATTTAAAATACTACCAAGTGAGCAGCCCTGGGGTAGCCAGGTCTAATGGTAGCAGCCCTGGGGTAGCCAGGTCTAATGGTAGCAGGCCTGGGGTAGCCAGCTCTAATGGTAGCAGGCCTGAGGTAGCCAGCTCTAATGGTAGCAGGCCTGGGGTAGCCAGGTCTAATGGTAGCAGGCCTGGGGTAGCCAGGTCTAATGGTAGCAGGCCTGGGGTAGCCAGGTCTAATGGTAGCAGGCCTGGGGTAGCCAGGTCTAATGGTAGCAGGCCTGGGGTAGCCATCTCTAATGGTAGCAGGCCTGGGGTAGCCAGCTCTAATGGTAGCAGGCCTGGGGTAGCCAGGTCTAATGGTAGCAGGCCTGGGGTAGCCATCTCTAATGGTAGCAGGCCTGGGGTAGCCAGGTCTAATGGTAGCAGCCCTGGGGTAGCCAGGTCTAATGGTAGCAGGCCTGGGGATGCCAGCTCTAATGGTAGCAGGCCTGAGGTAGCCAGCTCTAATGGTAGCAGGCCTGGGGTAGCCAGGTCTAATGGTAGCAGGCCTGGGGTAGCCAGGTCTAATGGTAGCAGGCCTGGGGTAGCCAGGTCTAATGGTAGCAGGCCTGGGGTAGCCAGGTCTAATGGTAGCAGGCCTGGGGTAGCCATCTCTAATGGTAGCAGCCCTGGGGTAGCCAGGTCTAATGGTAGCAGGCCTGGGGATGCCAGCTCTAATGGTAGCAGGCCTGAGGTAGCCAGCTCTAATGGTAGCAGGCCTGGGGTAGCCAGGTCTAATGGTAGCAGGCCTGGGGTAGCCAGGTCTAATGGTAGCAGGCCTGGGGTAGCCAGGTCTAATGGTAGCAGGCCTGGGGTAGCCAGGTCTAATGGTAGCAGGCCTGGGGTAGCCATCTCTAATGGTAGCAGCCCTGGGGTAGCCATCTCTAATGGTAGCAGGCCTGGGGTAGCCAGCTCTAATGGTAGCAGCCCTGGGGTAGCCAGGTCTAATGGTAGCAGCCCTGGGGTAGCCAGGTCTAATGGTAGCAGCCCTGGGGTAGCCAGGTCTAATGGTAGCAGGCCTGGGGATGCCAGCTCTAATGGTAGCAGGCCTGAGGTAGCCAGCTCTAATGGTAGCAGGCCTGAGGTAGCCAGGTCTAATGGTAGCAGGCCTGGGGTAGCCAGGTCTAATGGTAGCAGGCCTGGGGTAGCCAGGTCTAATGGTAGCAGGCCTGGGGTAGCCATCTCTAATGGTAGCAGGCCTGGGGTAGCCAGCTCTAATGGTAGCAGGCCTGACGTAGCCAGCTCTAATGGTAGCAGGCCTAACGTAGCCAGCTCTAATGGTAGCAGGCCTGACGTAGCCAGCTCTAATGGTAGCAGGCCTAACGTAGCCAGCTCTAATGGTAGCAGGCCTGACGTAGCCAGCTCTAATGGTAGCAGCCCTGAGGTAGCCAGCTCTAATGGTAGCAGGCATGACGTAGCCAGCTCTAATGGTAGCAGGCCTGACGTAGCCAGCTCTAATGGTAGCAGGCCTGGGGTAGCCAGCTCTAATGGTAGCAGGCCTGACGTAGCCATCTCTAATGGTAGCAGGCCTAACGTAGCCAGCTCTAAAGCAGATAGAGTATATTAATTTATTATGTGACACAGCTACAGTATATTGTAATCCACTCAGATTCACTCAGCTAGGCGGTGTACTGCACTGTATCTATCTTATATTGTATCCAGTACACAACTACACTGTATGTCATATTTAATGTGATCATTTAAATATTAATAGGTTTATACAGACGGTCATGCTTCAACAACATCTGTCTTGACCAAAGGGACAGAATCACGATACCATGGTCAATCTTCTGATCTGATGCTCCCGTCATTGTGAAAGATAGAATGATTGTTTGATCTATCAACTTCAATTTCATCTACCGTAAAGATAATCTATTCTGGTCCTGTGTACTTTCAGCGACTGATAAATCTATCATTAAATCTATCAGGTTTACGCAGAAACAGAGTGCTACTTTTTCTTTATTCTCCTGGATAGTCACTAGTTGAAATATCCTCTCGGGTTAGGAAGGTTTTTTAGCCCGAGAACATTGTTGCAGTCATAATAGAATGTCATTCTAGTTCTGTAGTTATGGTCAGGTCGTAGCTTGTAGTTATTGTAGTTATTTGTAGACCTCTGGTACCCTGAATACATCACCAGTCACTGTCTCTTTGTGCCCTCTAATACACTGCTATATTCCCGGCAACACAATGTTCCTTTCTCCTTGCTTCTACTTGTCCAATCCCAGTAGCCATCAAAAGACAACACATCAAAACCATCCCCCCCATTCCATTCTGAGTCCACCATCCACCGCAGTCTGTCTGGTCTGTTGGTGGTGAGCGAGCGAGCGAGCAAGAGAGAGATTGAGAGAGAGAGAGAGAGAGAGAGAGAAAGAGACTCCCATATCTATTGGGAGAAATACCACAGTAGCAAGATTTGTGACAAACACCATTGTAAATACAACCCACATTTGTTTGTTTATTTTCCCTTTTGTACTTTAACTATTTGCTCATCATTACAACACTGTATATAGCCATAATATGACATTTGAAATGTCTCTATTCCAATGAAACTTTACTGTAAATGTTTGATTATTTATTTAACTTTTGTTTCCCATGCCAATAAAGCCTTTTGAATGTAAATTGAATTGAATTGAGAAAGGGAGGGAGAGAGAGAGAGAGAGAGAGAACATCATTGTATTTATAAGAAGTGATTTCCCTCAAAGTGTATCCGTGTCTGTATTCTCCTGACCTTTGCTTTGATGTGAATGGCGGCAGGGTCAAACGCTGTTCAAAATAAAGATCAGACGGCCCCCTTTCATCCTCTAAAGTTCAGTCACAAAAAAGTGGCTTTGTTGATTGACGCGACTGCCGTCTTTTGGTACTTCCCTGTAACCCACCTCTCATCAAATCAAATTTTATTTGTCACATGCTTCTTAAACAACAGGTGTAGACTAACAGTGAACTGCTTACTTACACAGGTCCTTTCTCAACAATGCAGAGTTAAAGATAAAAAAAATATAAAAAATAGAAATGGTGACACGAGGAATAAATACACAGTGAATAATAATAACGAGTAAAAGTGGCATGGCTATATACAGGGAGTACCAGTACTGAGTCCATGTACAGGGGTATGAGGTAACTGAGGTAGCTATGTACATAGGCGTGGGGTTAAATTGTCTAGGCAACAGGATAGAAAATAGACAGTAGCAGCAGCGTGTAGCCATTTGATTAGCTATTTAGCAGTCTTGTTTAGCAGTCTTATGGCTTGGAAGTAGAAGCCAATCAGGGTTCTGTTGGTGCCAGACATCCCTCCCTACCTACATTTAAAAAGGGGCCACCTAGAACCATAAAGTTGTCTTTGTCTGTCACTGGAGGATATCTTTTTTTCGTTCCAGATAGAGCCCTTTATGGTTCCAGGTACAGTGCTTTATGGTTCCTGGTAGAACCCTTTTTGGTTACTGGTAGAACTGTTTTTGGTTCTAGGTAGAACCCTTTTTGGTTCCAGGAAGAACTGTTTTTGGTTCCAGGTAGAACCCTTTTTGGTTCCAGGTAGAATTATTTTTGGTTCCAGGTAGAACTGTTTTTGGTTCCAGGTAGAACTGTTTTTGGTTCCAGGTAGAACCCTTTTTGGTTCCAGGTAGAATTATTTTTGGTTCCAGGTAGAACCCTTTTCCAGGTACAGGTACAGTTCTTCTAACAGTGTTATCACTCTCTTCTCCCCTTTCACTCTTTGCTCTCTCTCCCCTCACTCACTCCTTTTCTCCCCTCCAGATTATCAAGGACCAGAAGCTGCTGATCATCGTTGGTGGGATGCTGCTGATTGACCTATGCATCCTCATATGCTGGCAGATCGTTGACCCGCTGAAGAGGACCGTGGAGGAGTACAGCTTGGAGGTAAGTCTGGTCGACCATATTAACCCCATTTATATTTAATCAAATCAAATCAAATTGTATTTTATTTACAAAAACACACTCTGACCTCGTTGATCACGTTGGCTACCCTCCTGTAGGTTTCCGGTCCAACCCCAGTTGTAACTAACCTGATTCAGCTCCCCCCCACACACATTTTGTTACGTTACAGACTTCCTTCTAAAATATAGTTTTTTTTCATCAACCTACACATAATACCTGATAATGATAAAGCAAAAACAGGTTTTTAGAAATGTTTTCAAATTTATAAAAAAAAAAAACTGAAATATATACAGTTGAAGTCGGAAGTTTACGTACACTTAGGTTGGAGTCATTAAAACTCCAGAGCTTTAGAAGCTTCTTATAGGCTAATTGACATAATTTGAGTCAATTGGAGGTCTACCTGTGGATTTATTTCAATGCCTACCTTCAAACTCAGTGCCTCTTTGCTTGACATCATGGGAAAATCTAAAGAAATCAGCCAAGACCTCAGAAAAAAAATTGTAAACCTCCACAAGTCTGCTTCATCCTTGGGAGCAATTTCCAAATGCCTGAAGGTACCACGTTGATCTGTACAAACAATAGTATGCAAGTATAAACACCATGGGACCACGCAGCCGTCATACCGCTCAGTAAGGAGACGCGTTCTCTCTCCTAGAGATGAACGTACATTGGTGCGGAAAGTGCAAATCAATCCCAGAACAACAGCAAAGGACCTTGTGAAGATGCTGGAGGAAACAGGTACAAAAGTATCTATATCCACAGTAAAACGAGTCCTATATCGACATAACCTGAAAGGCCACTCAGCAAGGAAAAAGCCACTTCTCTAAAACCGCCATAAAAAACATGGGGACAAAGATCATACTTTTTGGAGAAATGTCCTCTGGTCTGATGAAACAAAAATAGAACCGTTTGGCCATAATGACCATCGATATGTTTGGAGGAAAAAGGGGGAGGCTTGGAAGCCGAAGAACACCATCCCAACCGTGAAGCACGGGGGTGGCAGCGCTTTGCTGCAGGAGGGACTGGTGCACTTCACAAAATAGATGGTATCATGAGGAAAGGAAAATTATGTGAATAAATTGAAGCAACATCTCAAGACATCAGTCAGGAAGTTAAAGCTTGGTCGCAAATGGGTCTTCCAAATGGACAATGACCCCAAGCATACTTCCAAAGTTGTGGCAAAATGGCTTAAGGACAACAAACTCAAGGTATTGGAGTGGCCATCACAAGGCCTGACCTGAATCCTATAGAAAATTGGTGGGCAGAACTGAAAAAGCGTGTGTGAGCAAGGAGTTATACAAACCTGACTCAGTTACACCAGCTCTTTCAGGAGGAATGGGCCACAATTCACCCAATTTATTGTGGGAAGCTTGTGGAAGGCTACCTGAAACGTTTGACCCAAGTTAAACAATTTAAAGGCAATACTACCAAATACTAATTGAGCGTATTTAAACTTCTGACCCACTGGGAATGTGATGAAAGAAATAAAAGTTGAAATAATTCTCTACTATTATTCTGACATTTCACATTCTTAAAATAAAGTGGTGACCCTAACTGACCTAAGACAGGTAATTTTTACGTGGATTAAATGTTTAAATGTATTTGGCTAAGGTGTATGTAAACTTCCGACTTCAACTGTACATTTGCATAAGTATTTACTCAGTACTTTGTTGAAGCGCCTTTGGCAGCGATTACAGACTCAAGTCTTCTTGGGTATGGCGCTACAAGCTTGGTACACCTGTATTTGGGGAGTTTCTCCCATTCTTCTCTGCAGATCCTTTCTATCTCTGTCAGTTCGGGTAGGGAACGGATAATTCCTTCCACCTCATGGCTTGGTTTTTGCTCTAAAATGCACTGTCAACTGTGGAACCTTATATAGACAGGTGTGTGCCTTTCCAAATTATGTCCAATCAATTTAATTTACCACAGGTGGGCCCCAATATAGTTGTAGAAACATCTCAAGGATGATCAATAGAAACAGGATGCACCTGAGCTCAATTTCGAGCCTCACAGCAAAGGATCTGAATACCTATGTAAATAAGGTATTTATGTTTCTTCCAATGTCACTATGTATATATATGATTTTTTATTTAGTCCGGCTTTAAACTTACTCTTGAAAGTTGTAATAATAGAATTCACAAGGTGCAATGAAATTAGGTAGTGCATCATCAGTTCCTCTTGTCATGTTAGTCATTACAGACCTTAGAGAGCTATTTATAACTTTTAAGAAATGTCCAGATCAACTAGCCCATGTCAGCGAACGGTTTTTATTTAGGTTTTTTAGCCCATAGATATTGTTGTAATTTTTTAGTCACTCAATATCACTTGAATACACATTAGACATGGCAAAATGTATAGAATTGCAAGATTAGGTGCATAAAAATTGCACAATTTTATTTGCACCCAATGACAAAATGTGTATAATTGCAGGAAATAAGCTTTAAACCTGCTAAATTCTTTCCACCAACAAGAGGGGTGTGAACAGTTTGTGACATGAACAGTGCTTGTGCCCATAGAAATAGATGTGGTGAGTGAAAAAGTTTGGGAACCCCTAATATAGAGTATAACCAGGACTATTTCCTCTATTTCCTATTTCCTCACCACACAAACTGACAGGGGAAAATACTTGGCCCTAAATTCAAACCCCTGTTATTCACCACAATGTAATACCCTCGTCTTGGTGGCACAGGTAGATTATCTGGAAGTGATAATAGTTCTGGATCTGGGGCACCAACAGTGAGACCAGATCAGCAGCTGGGGCTCCAACATGTCCATCAGTGAGAACAGATCAGCAGCTGGGGCTCCAACATGTCCATCAGTGAGACCAGATCAGCAGCTGGGGCTCCAACATGTCCATCAGTGAGACCAGATCAGCAGCTGGGGCTCCAACATGTCCATCAGTGAGACCAGATCAGCAGCTGGGGCTCCAACATGTCCATCAGTGAGACCAGATCAGCAGCTGGGGCTCCAACATGTCCATCAGTGAGACCAGATCAGCAGCTGGGGCTCCAACATGTCCATCAGTGAGACCAGATCAGCAGCTGGGGCTCCAACATGTCCATCAGTGAGACCATATCAGCAGCTGGGGCTCCAACATGTCCATCAGTGAGACCATATCAGCAGCTGGGGCTCCAACATGTCCATCAGTGAGACCATATCAGCAACTGGGGCTCCAACATGTCCATCAGTGAGACCAGATCAGCAACAGGCTTTATTGTGGTTCCGGTGGTTATTTTAGGGTCAGGAGGATATGAGGCACTCTGCCACCTCCTGTCCTGTGCCTCTGCTAGCCAGACCCTTTCCTCGCCAAGCCAGCTGGGATGTGGGATGTTGGCAAGACCTGGCGGAAAGAAACACTTGGCAACCCTCTAACTCTGCTGCTGGGCAGGGGTGATGTGTAGAGCACCTGTGGGCTCCGCTCTGCCAGGATTGGTTGAGGGGTTTGGATTTATCTTTGCCAGGATTGGTTGGGGTGTGAATGGCTTTTTGGATCCTGGCACACCATATTTGGGTTACAAACTGTTATGAGTGATTAGTAGTAAGAGCATGACTGTAAGTCACTTTGGATAACAGCATCTGCTAAAATGGCATATACAACTGTGATGATTGCTGATGTAACTGTTATTTGGCCCTTTTTTTCATTTAGGTATCTAAACACTCATCAAAGGAAGCGTGGTGATGTTTTTGTTCTGTGTGACTGTTAGCAGTGGATATATTATGTGTCTTGTGATTGGAGCACAACCTTGATCAGTTAAATATCCTCCACAAATCCATATTTTTGTACTGTACATCTTAATAGGCTCTTCTAGTGTGTTTGCACTACCAGCACACAGTAGCAGTTTAACAGCAAACCAAATTAAAGATCTAAATTTGATTTCCAAACTATATCGGCCTTTGATGGTGTTGGCGGTGGGCACAGACTCATCAGGGTACACCAGGGGTACGGACTAAGTGGATCTACGGAGCTAATTAAGAAATGCTTTCAACTCCACCAGACACCTCCCACATGTAGGCCACAGAATCCTCATGGCCTGTCAAGATCGGAGCTTTTGAAGGGCCTATGTCCTCTCTAAACGCCAACATCATTATTTGACACGTTTGAAGAGCCCACAGTGACCTTGAGAAATCAGCACTGGGATTGGGAGGTCATTGGGGAAGAGTCATGTTCAAAGGCGGCCCCCGGTGGTGTGTTTTGCGGGAGGGTTGCGGTGGGGGGGTGGTGCGGTTGTGGGGGTTCTGAAAGGTTCTTTGAAGGTTCTTTGATGCTATTGACCCAACGTTTTCTCTGCTTGGTCCAGCGGGGGAAGAAGGAGGGATGGAAGGATGAGACTCTCCCTCAGAGTTGATGACTTTACTGTGACTTCAATTAAACGAGATGCCTCTGAATTGATAAGTAGTGCTTAGCTGGCTACAGCCCACCATGGAGCGGGTCTCCACGCATTCAGACTAGTTTCTTTATGCTTCTTTGAAAGGAGAAATGAGAGCATTTTTATTTTAGGTCACAGAGGATTCAATTACAGACCAAAACGCAATTTATTTTTTCAAAAAGTATTTCACACTGTTGTTTATTTGTCCTCTTGGCATGCTCTGAAGGTATACTTTCTTTTGTTGTACTTGTTGTATTGCTCTCGACGAAAGACATTTACTTAACCCTTTACACTCGTGGGAATTGCAATATATGGATAGGGCTAAATTGAAATGTTTCTTACAGAATAAATAAGAAAATCAAATTCATAAGCATGGTAGCAATTGAAAGGGAACAGTTTGGAGATTATGGAAAAAATATTGTTGACGACACAACATTCCATCTGACACAAAACTGAATCCAAACATTACACTGTTGATTGTATGTGCATTTTACATTTACTGTACTTTTCGTCAAATTTGTTAATAACGAAATCTGAAAATACTCTGGATACATTCAGTACCATGATAAGAATATTCCTGGGGTAATGTGGGGTAGGTGCAACATAAGACATAACAATTACAAAGCCTTGAGTGAGAGGACTAACTGGTGTCCAAGTGGACACACACCTCTCTAAAGTGTTCACAGTTCCTAAATAATTCCAATGCACTTTTATGACTCAAAGAAGAGTCTTCAACTATAAGGTGCTTTTTTTGAGCTCTCCTGGCTGTGCCGTTGAGGAACTAGAGCAAGCACACTTGTAGTTGTTTTGTTTGGAACACAGCCCTGCATCCCCGCCATCACACAATTACAAAAACGCTTCAGCTGGGCATCATTTGAAAGCTTCCTCTATTGCCAACATGAATAGCTAAGTTATAAAATACGATCTTAGAGTGTTAGGCTTTCACATAGCAATTCAGAAAAACAGATCGTAATTTTGGTGCGCATAGAATGGAGTCATGAGTGCATTCAGGTCTGTGTTTTGCAGCAAATTTTCTTCACAATAGACAAAAATACTCTCATTCTGTTCAGAACACCCAAGGGTATAACGTCATGTCATCTTGTAACTGTACATCAAATATAGTGACATAAACATTGACACTATATCTGACATGAGTTTTATGATATGGAAATGTGAAGTGTACATTTTGACTCATGGGTGTTTGGCTTGCTTGCATGACATCAAAGCGGTTTTTATTATAATCCTCAACATCTCCTCTGTAAGAATACATCGAGTCCTCTTAATGTAAAATATTTCCTACATTCAGACCACGAGGTTAGCGGGAGGGATGGGGGCGACTTCTTGTCTCGTGCGGTGCATTAGGTTCAGAACATCTGTCAGTCAAAACCCATACAACGCTGTGAAGCGTTAAGTCTAGGCTCTGACATAAGTTATACCACTGTATTCCAATTTAGTCGCTTATCAGTGCCCAAATCTGCCATTTTCAACCTGTATACGAGTATGAGTGTAAAGGATTTTCTGAGCCTGCCTGTCATGCTCACTATGGCCTTGATAACATGTTAATTCCTGAATGTTGTCATTGTATACAGTGGGTCAGTGGAGTGTTCTCACAGCCCTAAACCCATGGCGTGTTCTCACAGCCCTAAACCCATGGAGTGTTCTCACAGCCCTAAACCCATGGAGTGTTCTCACAGCCCTAAACCCATGGAGTGTTCTCACAGCCCTAAACCCGTGGAGTGTTCTCACAGCCCTAAACCCGTGGAGTGTTCTCACAGCCCTAAACCCGTGGAGTGTTCTCACAGCCCTAAACCCATGGCGTGTTCTCACAGTCCTAAACCCATGGCGTGTTCTCACAGCCCTAAACCCACCTAAACCCATGGCGTGTTCTCACAGCCCTAAACCCATGGAGTGTTCTCACAGCCATAAACCCATGGAGTGTTCTCACAGCCCTAAACCCGTGGAGTGTTCTCACAGCCCTAAACCCATGGAGTGTTCTCACAGCCCTAAACCCGTGGAGTGTTCTCACAGCCCTAAACCCGTGGAGTGTTCTCACAGCCCTAAACCCGTGGAGTGTTCTCACAGCCCTAAACCCATGGAGTGTTCTCACAGCCCTAAACCCGTGGAGTGTTCTCACAGCCCTAAACCCGTGGAGCGTTCTCACAGCCCTAAACCCGTGGAGCGTTCTCACAGCCCTAAACCCGTGGAGCGTTCTCACAGCCCTAAACCCGTGGAGCGTTCTCACAGCCCTAAGCCCGTGGAGCGTTCTCACAGCCCTAAACCCGTGGAGCGTTCTCACAGCCCTAAACCCGTGGAGCATTCTCACAGCCCTAAGCCCGTGGAGAGTTCTCACAGCCCTAAGCCCATGGAGCGTTCTCACAGCCCTAAACCCATGGAGCGTTCTCACAGCCCTAAACCCGTGGAGTGTAGAGAATGTTTAGCCTCTCCGAGTATGAGCCTGTCACTGCATGTCTGTACTGGAGCTGGGCTGTGGAGCTGGGGATCCGCAGCCTTCCTGCCTGACCGGCTCTCTTCCCCCACCGCCACCCTCTCCTGGGCATAGCTCTGCTGGAGGAGTGCCAGGATGGTGCCTGGAGCCTGGCTCCACTGGGCCTTTGTACCTCTGGGCCAGCAACAAGACACCAAGCAACAAGATCACACCAGCTACAGAGAGAGAGTGTTGGCGATAGAGAGCGAGAAAAAACTGAGAGAGACAAAGATAGAGTGATAGATAGATAGAGAGAGATAGCTCTGGGATAGGAGTTGTGTGGTGGTGCGTCCCGGCTGAATGGACCGTGTGGCAGGCGGGGGTGGCGAGGGAGAGATGGGATCATGGCGTCACGGCAGATGGCGGACCCCTCTAGAGAACGCAGGCAGAGAGTGAGAGAGATTAGCTGTGATTGATTGGTGCGAGAAGAAGGACCATTAACTCTGAGTCTGTGTCCCAAATGGCTACCTGCTCCCTTTGTAGTGCACTACTTTTGACCAGAGCCCAATGGACTTTATGAGTCCAACGAGCTCTGGTGAAAAGTAGTGCAATATAATATATAGGTGATAGGGTGCCATTTGGGACTCATGCGCTGAGTTTCCTACAAGGCTTCAGGCCTGGTTGCTCTGTCGTCCCTCTCCTAGCTTCCTCCCCCCTTCCCTTTCTCCCCCTCTGTCTCCCCTGATTCCCACTATCCTCTATTACACTGCTACTCCAATATCAGGATGTATTAGGAGGACTGGGAGGAGAAACAGTTGACCTTGGGCTGGCGTGACGGTGTCCACATGCGATCTCCAAGGACATAGTGTATATACAGAGATGTGGCTGTATAGAACTGACTTGTGATTGTATGCGTTTAGTCTGCTCTGATGAGAGGTAGGGTTTGTTTTCTTAAAGGAACATTCCAGAAAGTTTTCAATATATATAACTTTCAAAATACAGGAATACAGTCGGTATATATGATGCAAAATGCATCATACTGGCTGTATTTCTGTATTTTGAAAGTTATATCTTGAAAACGTGATTACTGTCATGCAAAACATTTTGGGACTATATCAACAATGGACTAATGAAACAAATATCAAAAGATAGTTTTGGGGTGGAATTTTCCTGTCAACTAGATTCAGCCATGGGCAGATGTTTTCTGGAGCGGATGGTCGGTGGTCCGGAACATAATTACATATCATTAGTAGACTGCAAATTGACTGCAAGAAGCCCAAACAGATATAATATTTGACTTAAACATAATAATTTCAAACCTGGCTTACATTTGTATATGATCACGTGTCTCTCTATTATGCATGGGAATACTTTGGAACAGATTTCTTAAATTAAAATCACTTGGAGCTGATTTCCTGGAGTTTTTACAGTCTTTCATGTCCAACAATGAAAATATATTTTTTATATATTTATATATTCTTAATATCATTCCTTTACTTATATTTGTTTGTAGATTTGTTTGTATTAGGTAGTTGTTGTGAAATTGTTAGATATTACTTGTTAGATATTACTGCACTGTCGGAACTAGAAGCACAAGCATTTCGCTACAACCGCAATAACATCTGCTAAACATGTGTGTGACCAATAAAATGTTATTTTATTTTATTTGAGGTAGGAAGCCCCATTCATGTACTCATACATGTGACACAATATAAACAACATGTACAGGTATATCCAAAATCAAAACCATAGCCTACATCAGGGTTCTCCAACTGGTGTCCCGTGGCTGGTTTTATTTGGCCCCCCATGTTTTCTGAGCAAAAATATATAAATACATATATGGATGAGCAATGTTAGAGCGGCATAGACTAAAATACAGTAGAATAGTATAGAATACAGTACATACTGTACATATGAGATGAGTGCAAGATATGCAAGATATGTAAACATTATTAAAGTGACATTATTAAAGTGACTAGTGTTCCATTTATTTATGTGGCCAATGATTTCAAGTCTGTATGTAGTCCCGTGTGGCTCAGTTGGTAGAGCATGGTGTTTGCAACGCCAGGGTTTTGGGTTTGTTTCCCACAGGGGACCAGTATGAGAAAAAAAATACAAAGTATGAAATGTATGCATTCACTACTGTAAGTTGCTCTGGATAAGAGTGTCTGCTAAATGACTAAAATGTAAAAAATGTCAGCTGCCTCTGTGTTAGTGATGGCTGTTTAACAGTCTGTTGGCCTTGAGATAGAAGCTGTTTTTCAGTCTCTCAGTCCCAGCTTTGATGCACCTGTACTGACCTCGCCTTCTGGATGATAGCGGGGTGAACAGGCAGTGGCTCGGGTGGTTGTTGTCCTTGATGATCTTTATGGCCTTCCTGTGACATCGGGTGTTGTAGGTGTCCTGGAGGGCAGGTAGTTTGCCCCGGTGATGCGTTGTGCAGACCGCACCACCCTCTGTGGGCGGAGCAGCTGCCGTATCAGGCTGTGATACGACAGGATGTTCTCAATTGTGGATCTATAAAAGTTTGTGAGTGTTTTAGGTGACAAGCCAAATTTCTTCAGCCTCCTGAGGTGGAAGAGGCGCTGTTGTGCCTTCTTCACTACACTGTCTGTATGGGTGGACCGTTTCAGTTTGTCAGTGATGTGTACGCCGAGGAACTTAAAACTTTCCACCTTCTCCACTACTGTCCTGTCGATGTGGATGGGGGGGTGCTCCCTCTGCTGTTTCCTGAAGTCCACGATCATCTCCTTTGTTGAGGATGAGTGAGAGGTTATTTTCCTGGCACCACACTCCAAGAGCCCTCGCATCCTCCCTGTAGGCTGTCTCGTCGTAGGAAGTTGTTTGATTATATGCATATCTTGTGTTTACTTCACTCAGTGTGTTTGTGTGTATATGCGTGCGCGTATGTGTGTATGTGCGTGCATGCACATTCATGTATAGGTACTGTAAATGTGCGTGTGTGTTACTTGAGTAACTGTCAATCTTTTTTGTTGTTGTGAGACCTGGTGAAAAAGAGGCCTGGTGAAATACACTTTAAATAAATGTATCTGAAGCCCAGGTCACCGATTTCACAAATTTGGTCTGATTACTGTGCTACGCTGCTCAGCTAAGATTTATCCAGTGAGAGCATGTGAAAAGTCAATCCGGCTCTCTCCACTCCCTCCCCCGGTGCAACTGATGATCTGAATTCAGCGAGCAAAGCGAAATGACAGAGGGTTAGCAAAACTGGGACATCTTCTTCTTTACTATGGCTGCTGCTGCAACGTCTAATAGCATCAACATAAGAGAGGATAAGGAGGGATTGTGAATAGTTTTTCTTTCTGGCATAATGCCTCATAAAACAAGCTGATGTAGTAGGCAGGCGGAGGGAAGGAAGGAGAAGCCAAGAGAAGAGCCAACGGGAATCAGATAGGGAGATTTTCTTTGAGTGTTAAAGTCGTTCCTCAATAGGAAGATGAGGGTAGAGGGTGACCCCTAAGACATTTTGTGGCCTGACTCTAACCTTCACACTGCCTCATAACTGCCTCCTAACACAAACCCACACTGTCCCCTAACCCTCCTAACCCCTTAAATCAAGTCTACTTTCTGATCCACACTTCAAACTAGTGCCCCAGATACGAATTCCAACCCTGTACTCTGTGTCCCCTTCAGAGCTCTGATTCTGCATCCCAAAATGCCACTCTATTCCCTATATAGGGCACTAACTTTGACCAGAGCCCAATGGGTTTACTGCACTAAATCAGGAGTACAGTGCCATTTGGGATGCACAGGGTAACTCTGCATACCTACATATCAGTGTCCTTTCACACAATGCCAAGTATTTTTAACAGCGAATCATGCTGGCTGTAGCTACGGAAGGAAGGAATACCCTGCTGAAAAATGCTGGAGACATTCTGCTGTAGAATGCAATTAGGTCTGTTTTGCGTCTCGTGGATAATTGAGTGTTTGTTAATTGTGAAGAAGTTTCAGCAGAGGTTGGCTGGGCCGGGCAGATTAAGCCCCATATCAGAGAAGAGTCTGTGTGTGTGTTTTCCTCTGTCCACGTGTGCGTGTGTTTACATGTGTGTGTTTGTCCATGTGTACTACCTACTGTATCTGTGAAAGCCCCTCTTCTCTGGCCTCAGTATTGTCTCTAGTCTAATGAAGGACAAACCATTGAGGGCCTGATTAGCATTCTGGTGGAGCCTGCAGCAGACCCCTCTCCTCCCTCCTCCCCTTCCTCTCGCTCTCCGACTCTCTCTTTCTCCCCCTCTCTCTCTCCCCCTCCTCTCTCTCCCCATCTCCTTCCCCCTCCTCCCTCTCTCAATCCCTCTCCTCTCTCTCCCCATCTCCTTCCCCCTCCTCCCTCTCTCAATCCCTCTCCTCTTCCCTCGCACTCTCTCTCTCTCTGTCTCCCTCCTCTCCTCCTCCTCACCACTCTCTCGTTCCGAGGCTGCAGCAGGCAGGCTGCAAAGCTGGAATATCGCAGTGTGGCATCGCCATGGTAACGGCCATGGTTTCTGACACCCATAACAGCAGAGAGCCGCACTGTTGATCCACGAGACAAAAATAGGAAAAAGGGTTTTGGCTGCCACTTCAACGTGGTGACACATGCACAGAGGCACAGGCATGCAGGCACACACGTAATTCAACATTCAAAAACACATTTAAACACACGCTCAAACACAGACGTACACACAGACACATACAAAGATACATGCACGCACACACATCACACATCAGCTTTCACTAAAGCTTTCTCTTTCTGACGCCCTCACCTGGATGTGAGGGCTGTGTGAGTCGGTCCCATCTGGATGTGAGGGCTGTGTGAGTCAGTCCCACCTGGATGTGAGGGTTGTGAGTCGGTCCCACCTGGATGTGAGGGCTGTGTGAGTCGGTCCCACCTGGATGTGAGGGCTGTGTGAGTCGGTCCCACCTGGATGTGAGGGCTGTGTGAGTCAGTCCCACCTGGATATGAGGGCTGTGTGCGTCGGTCCCACCTGGATGTGAGGGCTGTGTGCGTCGGTCCCACCTGGATGTGAGGGCTGTGTGTGTGTGTAGGTCATGGTGCTTTGACAGTGTGCAGGCATTCTCTCTCTCTTTCTCCATCTCTCTCTTTCTCTTTCTCTTTCCCTCTCTCTCTCTCTCTCTCTCTCTCTCTCTCTCTCTCTCTCTCTCTCCCTCTCCTTCTCTCTCTCTCTCTCTCTCTCTCTCTCTCTCTCACACACATACACAGCATAGACATGACACTGCCTCCTTTGATGTGCAAATGCACTTTCTGGATTTGGCCCTTTTATACTGTGAGTAATTGGTCTGAAAACAGAAGCCCTCATTATCAGCCGGTGAAGGAAGATAGGGGGGTGGTAATATCCACAACGGGCCAGGGGGCCGAGGGTCAATGCGGCAAGGTGGCCATGAAGACAGACGAACATTCTGACCTCCAATCCAACGCCATTCACTTCAACGTTCATCTCCACAGCCTTGGCGGACGCATAGAAAAGCATGACATTCCAGAACTGCACAGAGCGGCTGGAGCTAGGTTTCTTTACGCCTCTCCTGCTCCCTCTATTTTGGAACCCTCAAGCGAGAGTTTCTGCCTTCCAAACACATTCCACCCTCCACGGGTACTTGTGGCCTTTGCTCACTTCCAATTGCAGTCTCCCTTTTTCATTCCAGCCCTCCTCTCCCCCTCTACTCCTCTCCTCCTCCCGTTCTCCCATTCGGCCCTGCTCCCCCATGGGACAGACAGGGTTGAAAAATCCCTCTGTTTTCCACTCCTCCGCTAGCAGGTTCTGTCCTGTGACCGATTAAAATAAAGGGATAGACATGCCTCTGTAGGATGGATGTTGGCCATGTCACGGTCCCCTCTCTCTCTTTCTCTGCAGGTGTGCGAGGACAGCTAGGGAAGGCACTGCATGAACACACAGTTACATACGCAGAGAAACATGAAGTACATACAGGCACGCATAGAAACAAACAATGCACACTCATGTACACGTTATCATACACACACATACACATACTTTAGACACATTCATAAACACACACGCACACATACAAGAGTATAAACACACACTAACCTCGTAAATACACAAAAGTGCACACACACACCTGCAGCACAGATTCCGTCCCCCCTCCCTCCCTCAGATCCCCCTTCCACCATCTCCACCTCTGTATGCTCTCACAAGTTCAACGCTGCAGTCTCACCCACTTTTGATTAGAGCGGTGAATGCCATTTGAAGGGCATCCTCGTATTTCACTGCCAATGTTTTGAGGAACTGAAGGAAGATAAAGGGAAGAGCTAGCTGCACTTTAAGTTCTCACTGGACTACTGGTCCTATCACGGCTCTGGTGAAATACTGTGGTAATATTAGATATTATATTATGTTATCCATACTAACTCGTCAGCAAGTATTTTGAGGTCAAGGTATCAATGAGGGGATGGTATATACTGTATGAGGCGATGGTATCAATGAGGTGATGGTATCAATGAGGTGATGGTATATACTGTATGAGGTGATGGTATCTATGAGGTGATGGTATCAATGAGGTGAAGGTATCAATGAGGTGATGGTATCAATGAGGTGATGGTATATACTGTATGAGGTGATGGTATCAATGAGGTGATGTTATATACTGTATGAGGTGATGGTATCTATGAGGTGATGGTATATATGAGGTGATGGTATCAATGAGGTGATGGTATCAATGAGGGGATGGTATCAATGAGGGGATGGTATCAATGAGGTGAAGGTATCAATGAGGTGAAGGTATCAATGAGGTGATGGTATATACTGTATGAGGTGATGGTATCAATGAGGTGATGGTATATACTGTATGAGGTGATGGTATCAATGAGGTGATGGTATCAATGAGGTGATGGTATCAATGAGGTGAAGGTATCAATGAGGTGAAGGTATATACTGTATGAGGTGATGGTATCAATGAGGTGATGGTATCAATGAGGTGAAGGTATCAATGAGGTGAAGGTATCAATGAGGTGATGGTATCAATGAGGTGATGGTATATATGAGGTGATGGTATATACTTTATGAGGTGATGGTATATACTATATGAAGTGATGGTATATATTGTATGAGGTGATGGTATCAATGAGGTAATGGTATATACTGTATGAGGTGATGGTATATATGAGGTGATGGTATCAATGAGGTGATGGTATATACTATATGAAGTGATGGTATATATTGTATGAGGTGATGGTATCAATGAGGTAATGGTATATACTGTATGAGGTGATGGTATCAATGAGGTGATGGTATCAATGAGGTGAAGGTATATACTGTATGAGGTGATGGTAACAATGAGGTGAAGGTATCAATGAGGTGAAGGTATCAATGAGGTGAAGGTATATACTGTATGAGGTGATGGTAACAATGAGGTGAAGGTATCAATGAGGTGAAGGTATCAATGAGGTGAAGGTATATACTGTATGAGGTGATGGTATCAATGAGGTAATGGTATATACTGTATGAGGTGATGGTAACAATGAGGTGAAGGTATCAATGAGGTGAAGGTATCAATGAGGTGAAGGTATATACTGTATGAGGGGATGGTATCAATGAGGGGATGGTATCAATGAGGGGATGGTATCAATGAGGTGAATGATATATATGAGGTTTTTTAACCTTTATTTAACTAGGCTAGTCAGTTAAGAACAAATTCTTATTTACAATGACTGCCTACTGGGGAACAGTGGGTTAACGTCCTTGTTCAGGGGCAGAACAACAGATTTTTACCTTGTCAGCTCAGGGATTCGATCTTGCAACCTTTTGGTTACTAGTCTGCTCTAAACACTAGGCTACCTGTCGCCCTGGTAATGGTATCAATGAGGTGATGGTATATATGAGGTGATAGTATATACTGTATGAGGTGATGGTATCAATGAGGTGATGGTATCAATGAGGTGATGGTATCAATGAGGTGATGGTATATACTGTATGAGGTGATGGTATCTATGAGGTGATGGTATCAATGAGGTGATGGTATATACTGTATGAGGTGATGGTATCAATGAGGTGATGGTATATATGAGGTGATGGTATATACTGTATGAGGTGATGGTATCAATGAGGTGATGGTATCAATGAGGTGATGGTATCAATGAGGTGAAGGTATCAATGAGGTGATGGTATCAATGAGGTGATGGTATCAATGAGGTGAAGGTATCAATGAGGTGATGGTATATATGAGGTGATGGTATATACTGTATGAGGTGATGGTATCAATGAGGTGATGGTATCAATGAGGTGAAGGTATCAATGAGGTGATGTTATATACTGTATGAGGTGATGGTATCAATGAGGTGATGTTATATATTGTATGAGGTGATGGTATCAATGAGGTGATGGTATCAATGAGGTAATGGTATCAATGAGGTGATGTTATATACTGTATGAGGTGATGGTATCTATGAGGTGATGTTATATATTGTATGAGGTGATGGTATCAATGAGGTGATGGTATCAATGAGGTGATGGTATCAATGAGGTGATGGTATATACTGTATGAGGTGATGGTATCAATGAGGTGATGGTATCAATGAGGTGATGTTATATACTGTATGAGGTGATGTTATATACTGTATGAGGTGATGGTATCAATGAGGTGATGGTATATACTGTATGAGGTGATGGTATCAATGAGGTGATGGTATATATTGTATGAGGTGATGGTATCAATGAGGTGATGGTATCAATGAGGTAATGGTATCAATGAGGTGATGGTATATACTGTATGAGGTGATGGTATCAATGAGGTGATGGTATATACTGTATGAGGTAATGGTGTCAATGAGGTGATGGTATCAATGAGGTGATGGTATATATGAGGTGATGGTATATACTGTATGAGGTGATGGTATCAATGAGGTGATGTATATACTGTATGAGGTGATGGTATCAATGAGGTGATGTTATATATTTATTAGGTGATGGTATCAATGAGGTGATGGTATATATGAGGGGATGGTATATACTGTATGAGGTGATGGTATCAATGAGGTGATGGTATCAATGAGGTGATTGTATATATTGTATGAGGTGATGGTATCAATGAGGTGATGTTATATATTTATTAGGTGATGGTATCAATGAGGTGATGGTATATATGAGGGGATGGTATATACTGTATGAGGTGATGGTATCAATGAGGTGATGGTATATACTGTATGAGGTAATGGTGTCAATGAGGTGATGGTATATACGGTATGAGATGATGGTATCAATGAGGTGATGTATATACTGTATGAGGTGATGGTATCAATGAGGTGATGTTATATATTTATTAGGTGATGGTATCAATGAGGTGATGGTATCAATGAGGTGAAGGTATATACTGTATGAGGTGATGGTATCAATGAGGTGATTGTATATATTGTATGAGGTGATGGTATCAATGAGGTGATGGTATCAATGAGGTGATGGTATCAATGAGGTGATGGTATCATTGAGGCGATGTTATATATGAGGTGATGGTTTAAATGAAGTGATGGTATATACTGTATGAGGTGATGGTATCAATGTGGTGATGGTATCATTGAGGTGATGTTATATATGAGGTGATGGTTTAAATGAAGTGATGGTATATACTGTATAAGGTGATGGTATCTATGAGGTGATGGTATCAATGAGGTGATGGTATCAATGAGGTGATGGTATCATTGAGGCGATGTTATATATGAGGTGATGGTTTAAATGAAGTGATGGTATATACTGTATGAGGTGATGGTATCAATGTGGTGATGGTATCATTGAGGTGATGTTATATATGAGGTGATGGTTTAAATGAAGTGATGGTATATACTGTATGAGGTGATGGTATCTATGAGGTGATGGTATCAATGAGGTGATGGTATCAATGAGGTGATGGTATCATTGAGGCGATGTTATATATGAGGTGATGGTTTAAATGAAGTGATGGTATATACTGTATGAGGTGATGGTATCAATGTGGTGATGGTATCATTGAGGTGATGTTATATATGAGGTGATGGTTTAAATGAAGTGATGGTATATACTGTATAAGGTGATGGTATCTATGAGGTGATGGTATCAATGAGGTGACGGTATCAATGAGTAAGTGTTCTTTATGAAGAAGACAGCCTTCTGCAGTTTTAAAGGGGAAGATTTTACAACTTGATGTTAGATGGTCTTTCCATGAAACCCTGGATTACAGTTTCTCTTGGCCCATAGACTACTTTTAGGGTGAGGAACCTTGTAACATCAAGTTGTGAAATGCTGAACTTCCCCTTTAAGACTCTTCTGTAATAACAGTGTAGCAATCAATGGCTGTTCAAAGACAACCGGGTCGTTAAAGGGTAACTGCCTCCCACCTGGTGTGTGTGTGTGTGTGTGTGTGTGTGTGTGTGTGTGTGTGTGTGTGTGTGTGTGTGTGTGTGTGTGTGTGTGTGTGTGTGTGTGTGTGTGTGTGTGTGTGTGTGTGTGTGTGTGTGTGTGTGTTTTCCAATCGACCACGCTGACGGGGAGGAGAGAAGAGTAGGAGGAGAAGGAGAGAAGAAGGAGAGAATAAAAGAGGATTGTCAGATACCTGAAGACCTAGAGACCTCTTGGTGATGTACTGTATGTAGTAGAGTAGAATGTAATGGTGCTGGTGAAAATAACCCTAAAGGCCAGTTTCCCTGACACAGGGAATTTCTCCATTGAACATGCATTTTAGTACAGGACTAGGCTTAATCTGTATCCTGGAATGTACTAATGTTAAGCTATTGATAGTAATGGTGTATTATCAATGGCATCAGCTTCTAGATGACACTGATATGGTAGTTATGAGTGGTGGGACTGATCCAAAACACATAAGCTACATCGCAAATACTATTCCCTAAATAGTGAATAGGGTGCCATTTGGGACACAACCATACTTTAGAGGTTATTATTGTACTTTGTGTCAGTAGGTATCATGGGCATGACGGGAGAGGGAGAGAGGGAGAGGGAGAGGGAGAGAGGGAGAGGGGTTACGCAAGGCTCACCAGGGACACCAGGTGTTTTTAGGGCAGCTTGAGCTGCCGCCATGTCGCCAAGCTAGCACAAAGTGTCAAAGTATATCTGGACCTACATAGCACCACACAATACAATGCAACCTAGAAAGCACAATAAGTATATAATTCTGGGTCTGCATTCATACAGCGTCTCAGAGCAGGTGTACTGATCAGTTTTTCCTTTTAGATCATAATGAACAAGATTAAATGGACAAAGGGGAACGGATCTTAGATCAGCATTCGTACTTTGATACGCTTTATGAACAGTGTCCCAGAAATCTAGCACAGTCAAAGTGGAGCCATCTAAATCGACACAATATGTTCAATAGAATCATCCTATTTATAATGCAGTGTATAAATCTAAACCAACAGAACTTTCAGAGCATCACACTGAGAACCAGTATCAGGGATGTCTACAGAACTATTGTGTTTGTTGACTGTCTGCTGCCAATAGAAGCAGGCTCACACATTGGATGTGTGTTTGTGTGTGTGTGGTTGAGCTTGTTCAAGTCAAGCTGTTGCGACAGAACAGGGGCAATATTTACCTCTTTCTTTCTTTTCCTTCCCTGCCTCCTTCACTCATTGTCTCTCTGTCTATCTATCTCCCCCTTCCCTCTCTATCTATCTCTCTATCTCTCACTACCCCTTCTCTCCCTCTCTCATATGGCTACCCAAACATTTTCCTGTTCCTCTCCTCCTCTCCTCCCAGTCTGCAGTTGCTAGGCAACAGCTGATTGAGCATGAGGGGGATGCAATTTAGCAATTAGAAGCGTTCCAAATTAGAAGTGGTGTCAAGAGTATCGCTAGTTACCACATAAGCCCGCTAGTTACCAGCCAGACCACAACTGTGATAGACACACACACACACAAGCACAATGTCTTATTTGTTAGTTTTTTTGTCCTCTGTTTTGGTGGGTGAGATTTGGGCACGCGCCTAAGCCCATAGTACTCTGATCGGCCACTTGCCAAAAGCGATAATGTGTTTCAGCCAGAGGCTGCCTCGATATCGTTCAGCTTTTTCCCGGGCTCTGAGAGCCTATGGGAGCCGTAGGAAGTGTCACGTTAGAGCAAAGATCCTCAGTCTTCAATAAAAAGAGCCCAGATGAAACACAACTTGTCAGACAGGCCACTTCCTGCATGGAATCTTCTCAGGTTTTGGCCTGCCATTTGAGTTCTGTTATACTCACAGACACCATTCAAACAGTTTTAGAAACTTTAGGGTGTTTTCTATCCAAAGCCAATAATTATATGCATGTTCTAGTTACTGGGCAGGAGTAGTAACCAGATTAAATCGGGTACGTTTTTTATCCGGCCGTGTCAATACTGCCCCCTAGCCCTAACAGGTTAATATCCAGAGCTGTAGTTGTGGTGGTCTGATTAAAGGAGCCATGTTTCTCATCACAGGATACTGATGAGCATTGACAGTTCCCTATTTAGTGCACTACTTTTGACCAAAGCCCTATGGGACCTGGTCGAAAGTAGTGCACTATATAAGAAATAGGGTGCCCTGGGGATGCAACCAGTGACAGAAAGAATTACTACTCTGAACTGAAGGCGGAAAGTGTAATGACTTGTCTCATTTCTTCTGTTATGTCATTGTAGTTATGGAAGAAGGTTGTGCCCGGAAAGTGTTACAGGTTACAGATATCCTTGGGTTTTGCTGTAGTGATTCTGTAGAGGAGGATTGCTTGGCCATTGACTTCCTCTACAGCTTCCATGATTCTGAGTGAACTTTTGGATTACCTTTCACACACAAACACGCACACACAGGCACATGGACACACACACGTGCGTGGCACGCAAACACACAAACTTGCTTCCTTGCAAAAGAGACCTTGGTCTCTATGAGACTCCCTGCTAAAATAAAGGTGAACTAAATAAACAAACACACACAGGCCCAGTGTGTGTGTGGTGGAATGTTGCGTTCTCAAGGGCAAGGATATGTTGTTTACAAAGTGTGTGGTGAGGATCAAGGTAAATTATAACAAGGTAATTACTGACTTCCTTCACACACACCACCAACAAGCACACTCACACACACACACTACACTACATGCACACACACACACACGCATACACACATACACACATATGTGCACAAGCACATGTACATACACACACACACACACCTCCCCCTCTACATAAACCACTGTTCATCAGAGATCAGGTAGCAGGAGAGCAAGGTCAGCCACTGATGGGGAGATGTGAGCACTTTGCCACTACATGTACAAACCATAAGTGCTGCCTCAGCACACCCAGGAAGGGAGTACAGATAGTCAAATCAAATCACATTTTATTGGTCACATACACATGGTTAGCAGATGTTAATGCGAGTGTAGCGTAATGCTTGTGCTTCTAGTTCTGACAGTGCAGTAATATCTAACAAGTAATCTAACAATGTTGCAACAACTACCTAATACACACAAATCTCAAGGGTTGAATGAGAATATGTACATATAAATATATGGATGAGCGATGGCCGAGCGGCATAGGCAAGATGCAATAGATGGTATAAAATACAGTATGATATGAGTAATGTAAGATATGAAAACATTGTTAAAGTGGCATTATTTAAAGTGGCATTGTTTATAGTGACTAGTGAGCCATTTATTAAACTGGCCAGTGATTGGGTCTCAATGTAGGCAGCAGCCTCTCTGAGTTAGTGATTGCTGTTTAGCAGTCTGTTGGCCTTGAGATAGATGCTGTTTTTCAGTCTCTCGGTCCCAGCTTTGATGTACCAGTACTGACCTCACCTTCTGGATGGTAGCGGTGTGAACAGGCAGTGGCTCGGGTGGTCGTTGTCCTTGATGATCTTTTTGGTCTTCATGTGACATCAGGTGCTGTAGGTGTCCTGGAGAGCACGTAGTTTGCCCCTGGTGCTGCATTGTGCAGACCGCACCACCCTCTGGAGAGCCTTGTGGTTGAGGGCGGTGTAGTTGCCGTATCAGGCTGTGATACAACCCGACAGGATGCTCTCGATTGTGCATCTGTAAAAGTTTGTCAGGGTTTTGGGTGACAAGCCAAATTTCTTCAGCCTCCTGAGGTTATAGAGGCGCTGTTGTGCCTTCTTCACTACACTGTCTGTGTGGGTGGACCATTTCAGTTTGTCTGTGATGTTTACGCGTAGGAACTTAAAACTTTCCACCTTCTCCAGTGGGAGGAAGGTTGGGAGGGATGGTGGCAGGGAGGCAGGCAGAGAGGGAGGGAGGCAAAAAGGTATGGAGGCAGGCAGAGAGGGGGAGGGAGACATGGAGGCAGAGAGGGAGGAAGAGAGGTAGAGAGGCAGAGAGGTAGGGAGATTATTTTCACTGGGGAGCTTGAGCCCCGCGTCACTGCCAGATACCAGACACCTACTGTACTGTAGACGGATGCTAGGGAGAGCGGGAGGCGGAGGGATAGGGAGAGAGGGAGGGACAGAGGTGGAGAGTAGGATGCTGACAGATCAGCTTTACTCTGAGATGAAGAGATGGGATAGATATCCGCCCCTGGCCCGGGCTAGCTGCCTGCTGTGCTGAGAGGAGCAAGGGTTAAGAGGAGAAGGAGGAGAGGAGGGGGGAACGGCAGCAGAGGTGTCTAAAAAATGAAATGGCTGCGCAGGATGGCGAGGGAGAGTGTGACACAAACAGCTGGTGACACTGCGGGACCGTCACCGTACTGTACCACCAGGAACACTATCAAACAGACATCTGGTCTACCACAAATTGTCTAAGACCTCAACGTCTCTGTTTCTGTGTAGGAAGTAGTGAATGATAGGGACGTGAGTTTTTTTGCCGTGTAATCTGACAAAGATAAACTCAGGGCCCAAATTAGAAGAGGCTATAACTTTTGGTCTATTTGTACTTGTATTTATTATAGATCCCCATAATGCCCTGCTACTCTTCCTGGGGTCCAGCAAAATTAAGGCAATTATACATTTTAAAAACATTCATAACAGATTTCACAACATATTAAGTTTGTGCCCTCAGGCCTCTACTCTACTACCACATCTATAACACAAAATCCATGTGTGTATAGTGTGTATGTTATCGTGTGCTTGTATGCATGTGCCTATGTTTATGTTGCTTCACAGTCCCCACTGTTCCATAAGGTGTATTTTTATCTGTTTTTTTTAAATAAAATTTTGCTGCTGGCATGAGTTATTTGATGTGGAATAGAGTTCCATGTAGTCATGGCTCTATGTAGTACTGTGCGCCTCCCATAGTCTGTTCTGGAAATGGGGACGGTGAAGAGACCTCTGGTGGCATGTCTTGTGGGGTATGCATGGGTGTCTGATGCATTCAACATGTCAATAACTCTCACAAATACAAGTAGTGATTAAGTCAATCTCTCCTCCACTTTGAGCCAGGAGAGATTGACATGCATATTGTTAATTTTAGCTCTCTGTGTACATCCAAGTGCCTGCCATGCTGCCCGGTTCTGAGCCAATGGCAATTTTCCTAAGTCCCTCTTTGTAGCACATGATCACACTACTTAACAGTGGTCCAGCTGTGACAAAACTAGGTCCTGTTGGACCTGCCTTGTTGATAGTGCTGTTAGAATGGAGAGCAGTGCTTTATTATAGACAGACTTCTCCCCATCCTCGCTACTGTTGTATCAATATGTTTTCACCATGACAGTTTACTCCAAGCAGTTTAGTCTCCTCAACTTGCTCAATTTCCACAATATTCATTACAAGATTTAGTTGAGGTTTAGGATTTAGTGAATACTTTTCCAAATAAAATGCTTTTAGTTTAAATATTTAGGACTAACTTATTCCTTGCCATCCATTCTGAAACTAACTGCAGCTCTTTGTTAAGTGTTGCTGTCATTTCAGTCACTGTGGTAGCTGACGTGTATAGTGTTGAGTCATCTGCATACATAGACACACTGGCTTTACTCAAAGCCAAATGCATGTTGTTAGTAAAGATTAAAAAAGTAAGGGGCCCAGACAGCTGCCCTGGGGAATTCCTGATTCTACCTGGATTTTGTTGGTGAGGCTTCCATTAAAGATCACCCTCTGTGTTATGTTAGACAGGTAACTCTATATCCACAATATAGCAGGGGGTATAAAGCCATAACACATACGTTTTTCCAGCAACAGACCATGATCAATAATGTCAACAGCCCCCACAATCTTTTAATCATCAATTTCTCTCAGCCAATCATTAGTCATTTGTGTAAGTGCTGTGCTTGTTGAATGTCCATCCGTATAAGCATGCTGAAAGTCTGTTGTCAATTTGTTTACTATAAAATAGCATTGTATCTCGTCAAAAAAGTTTACTAAGGGTTGGTAACAGGCTGATTGGTTGGCTATTTGAAACAGTTATGGGGGCTTTACTATTCTTAGGTAGGGGAATAACTTTTGCTTCACTCCAGGCCTGAGGGCACACACTTTCTAGTAGGCTTAAATTTAAGATATGGCAAATAGGAGTGACAATATCGTCCGCTGTTATCCTCAGTAATTTTCATCCACGTTGTCAGACCCCGGTGGCTTGTCATCGTTGTTAGACAACAATCATTTTTTCACCTCTTCCACACTTACTTTACAGAATTCAAAATGACAATGCTTGTCTTTAATAATTTGGTCAGATATACTCGGATGTGTATGTATTGACATCGTTTGTTGCTGGCATGTAATGCCTATGTTTGCTAATCTTGCCAATGAAAACATCATCAAAGTAGTTGTCAATATCAGTGGGTTTTGTGATGAGCCATCTGATTCAATGAATGATGGAGCGGAGTTTGCCTTTTTGCCCTAAATTTCATTTAAGGTGCTCCAAAGCTTTTATACTATCATTCCTTTAGTCTTTGTTTAACAGTGTAGTTTCTTCTTCTTTTTATTCAGTTTCGTCACAAGATTTTTCAATTTGCAGTAAGTTTGCCAATCTGTTGTGCAGCCAGACTTATTTGTCATATCGTTTGCCTCATCCCTCTTAACCATACCAGTTTTCAGATCTTCATCAATCCACGGGATTTAACAGTTTTTACAGTCGTTTTCTTAATGGGTGCATACTTATTAGTAACTGGGATAAGCAGTTTCATAAATGTGTCAAATGCAGCGTCTGGTTTCTCGTCATTACACACCACGGACCAACAAGTATTCTTCACATCAACAACATCGGAATCACTACAAAACGTATTGTATGACCTCTTATACACAATATTAGGCCCAGCCTTTGAAACTTTGGTTTTTCTAGATATGGCTACTATATTGTGATCACTACATCCGATGGATTTGGATACTGCTTTCAAACAAATTTCTGCAGCATTAGTACTGTTTGTAACTACCCCGGTAGGTTGATTGATAACCTGAACCAGGTTGCAGGCACTAGTTACAGTTTGAAGATTTCTCTTGAGTGGGCAACCTGATGAAAGCCAGTCAATATGTAAATCACTCAGAAAGTATACCTCTCTATTGATATCACATACATTATCAAGCATTTCACACGTGATCCAGATACTGACTGTTAACACTTGGTGGTCTATATCAGCTTCCCACTAGAATGGGCTTTAGGTGAGGCAGATGAACCTGTAGCCATATTACTTCAACAGTATTTAACATGAGATCCTCTCTAAGCTTTACAGGAATGTGGTTCTGAATATAATGTATTTTCTATAGAAAAGTTTCTAGGGCACACCACCTCAGTGCTAACAGTGTTACACTGGTTCATATGCATATGATTACTGCGTACAATAGCTGTAGGATCAATAGAGGCATTCAGGGCAGTAAGAGGGACATAAATTAGGTTACTAACATTGTGTCTTCCAACGCCCCTGGGATAATGTACATTTGCTGAAGCATTATGACAACTCAGCAACACAATGGTAGGGTTTAAATGAGCTGGACTTGGGTCATTGATAAGTC
This sequence comes from Salmo salar, assembly GCF_965601325.2. Taxonomy (NCBI): domain Eukaryota; kingdom Metazoa; phylum Chordata; class Actinopteri; order Salmoniformes; family Salmonidae; genus Salmo; species Salmo salar. The sequence continues at coordinate 90,166,832 of NC_138304.1, read as the reverse complement.
ATTGTCTCAACGCAGCCTTATAATTCTGTGAAATGATCCAGGAACCCAAATGATTTGGGTGGATCCCATCCTCCTTATAATACGAGCTTTGTTTCCAGAAGGTATCAAAATTGTCAATGAATGTTACACCAACAGAGCTGCAATATTCTTGTAGCCAGTTATGGAAGGCTAAATATCTGTTGAACCGCTCAATGCCACGAATTAGGGAGGGCAGAGGGACAGATATTATGGGGCGTTTCTGGTGTCAATTAGAGACCCAATCAGTTCTTTAAAATCCATCTTCAGCTGTTCTGAGCTGCCCTTCATGATGTCATTTGACCCCACATGAACCATGACAGTATCAGCCCCCGGTGACTGACCCACAGCCTCGGGAAGCAACCTGGTGATATCCTGAACTTTTGCCCCAGTTACAGATATTTGCCTCACCATCGAACTCCCTATCACAATCGCCGGAATGATCCACAGAACTCACCTGAGAAGAGGGCTGCTGAGACACCGGCTGAGACACCACAACAGCCAAAGGGACAGAGCTCTGATCCAGAGAGCGCTCGGTTGTTGGTTTCCAGGTACTATAATAAGGACCTAGGTTTTTTCCAGTCAATGTCACATGGTCAAAACGTAACTCCAGGCTCTACAGATAAGCTGTACACTCTTAGAAAAAAAGGTGCTATCTAGAACCTAAAAGGGTTCTTTGGCTGTCCCCCTTTTTGGTTCCAGCTAGAACTTTTCCACAGAGGTTTCTACATGGAACCCCAAAAGGTTCTAACTGGAACCAAAATGGGTTCTAGCTGGAACCAAAAAGGGTTCTCCTATGGGGACAGCCGAAGAACCTTCTTAGAACCCTTTTTTCTAAGAGTGTACACATCAAACGAACATAAGACCACACCTGCTGTAGCCTTCTATGTGGGCCCATATTACTGAGTAAGAAATACACTGATTATACCAGACATTAGGAACACCTTCCTAATATTGAGTTGCATGCCCACTTTTGCCCTCAGAACAGCCTCAATTCGTCAGGGCATGGACTCTACAAGGTGTCGAAATCGTTGGATGCAAGGATGCTGGCCCATGTTGACTCCAATGCTTCCCACAGTTGTGTCAAGTTGGCTGGATGTCCTTTGGGTGGTGGACCATTCTTGATACACACGGGAAACTGTTGAGCGTGAAAAACCCAGCAGTGTTGCAGTTATCGGTGCGCCTGGCACCTACTACCATACCCCATTCAAAGGCACTTAAATCTTTTTTCTTGCCCGTTCACCCTCTGAATGGCACACATACACGATCCATGTCTCTATTGTCTCAAGGATTAAAAATCCTTCTTTAACCTGTCTCCCACCTTCATCTACACTGATTGAAGTGGATTTAACAATGACATCAATAAGGTCATAGCTTTCACCTGGATTCACCTGGTCAGTCATGGAAAGAGCTTAATGTTTTGTATAGTCAGTGTATGTACAAACCAATGACTTCATCTAACTCTCCTTGTATACATACAGAAAAGCTTATACTTTCAAAAGGAGAATACTATATCTCGCAAATAGAAATAGAGAATATAAATAAATAAGAAATAGAGGTCCACCCATTATGGCTCATTGACTGTAATGGGGACCCTCACTCTAGTACCTCTATATCTATGGTGACTCTGAGGTGTGGATAAAGCGAGTTATGTACTTTTCCTCTCTCTGTGTATGACAAATGAGTTGCAGGTCTATCTGGGGTGTTGTATTGGGCACAGCAGGGTACATGCACACACACACACACACACACACACACACACACACACACACACACACATACACGCAACGGGGTGCCTCAGGTGATTTGTGACTGAGAGATACAGATCCCCTCAACCCTCCCTCTCCTCCCTGTCCTGATTAAGGTTGTGTCCCAAATGGCTCACCTATTATACATAGTGCATAGAATAGGGTGGCTCTAGTCAAAGTAGTGTACTATATAGAGAATAGGGTGCCATTTGGGACTCAGGCTAAGTTGCTGTAATTTCATGAAAACTCTAGTCTTCAAAGGACCCACTGGACGTTTGTCAACGTGAGTGCACACGCTGAGATTGGATTTGACCTCTGTGAATTTTCCCACTTTCATCTTGCCATGGCTTTAAAACAGCGCCTGGGTGCACACACGTTTTAGGGAGGATGCTCTTACGTCAGTTTACCTGCCTTGTGTTAATATTAATAACGCTCTTTTCAAAAACAGGGCTTTTTTTTATCTGTGATGGAAACTAAACGGTAAAGGAAAATGATGACACATAAATGGCTAAATCTCCTTTCATCTATAGTTTTATAACTATAAAGTACTGCTAAAACACCATTTTTTTTCTTGCAACACAGTGCTTTGCTCTGCATTGAAAAGACCCTTGAAACGGATTTGACATCTCACTCCCCTGACAGTGTATTCAACTTCAGTAACAGTCGGATTTGATGTGGGAAAGATCAGTCATTCACATTTCTATTAGTATTTATTATGGATCCCTATTAGTTCTTGACAAGGCAGCAGCTACTTTTCCTGGGGTCCAGAAGAATTAAGTAATTTACCATTTTTAAACATTACAATACATTTCACAACACATTAAGTGTGTGCCCTCAGGCCACTACTCAACTACAACATACAGTATCTACAACACAAAAGCATCATGACATGGTTTCCATGGTTTCAGGTTTTAGTTTAGTATCTCAGTTTCCTCTCCCTGACTCCGTGTACACGCACACACACACACACGCACCACACACACACACACACACACACACTCACTCACTCACTCACTCACTCACAGTCTCACACACACACACCCCCACGCAGACACACAGACAAACTCAAGCACACAGGCACATACATTTACATTTGACATTTTAGTCATTTAGCAGATGCTCTTATCCAGAGCGACTTACACTCACACACTCCCATCCCCTGGTCCATGTCAGGCTTCGCTGTCATCCAGAAACATTGAGGGGGAAGATGATGAATGTCCTGGATCAATACTAGCAGAGAGCTTCAGGAAACACATGTAGAGAGGAAGAGATGTAAACCATAGGGGACTATTAAACCTTGTACCAGTCACTTAGCTCTCTGTCTGCACCCCAAATGGCACCATAGGCCCTATATTGACATCCACCCTATGGGCCCTCGTGAAAAGTAGTGCTGTATCCTCAGAGCAGTGGCGGTCGGTGCCGTTTAAGATGAGGGAGGATGCTTTTTTTATGAGCATGACCTTATTTATATTACAGCATATTGGATGACTGTCATTCATATTCCATTCACCCAGCTCAATGTAACATCAATAGGTTTAGGTTACTACATAATACTCATATTTCCCCTATACCCATCATGAATGAGGCTGCTACAACCTAGCCTATGAATGAAAGTTTACAACCTAGGTGCACAGGTTGAGAGAATTTTGAGTAATCAAGGTGACAGACAGTGACACATTCAATGCTTGCACAGTCTTGCCTACATCTATCTGATATAGGGTGTAATCAGAAAGCAGTTTAGCAGTTACACCGCCGGGTCCCAGTGGCAAGAAATTAATAAAACCAAAAGCTTACCTTGACTTGGAAAAGTTCCAGTGTTGGATAGCCATAGCCAGCTAGCTAACATAGCATCCCTCTCTGTTTGAGCCAGGTGTTTGAGTAGGCTAAACTAGCTAGCTGCATTCGCTAGCTAAGTGAAAGTAAAAAATATGTAGCTAGCTCTCCATCTCTCTCTTGCTTCTCCTTAGTTTTGGAAGAAAGTAATTTGTACAAAATTGTTCAACTATTGTCTTTCTCTCTCTTTGAGTCAACTACTCACCACATTGTATGCACTGCGATGCTAGCTTGCTGTAGCTTATGCTTTCAATACTACATTAATTATCTGATCCTTTGATTGTGTGGACATAATGTTAGTTCATGCTGCAAGAGCTCTGATAGGTTGGAGAACGTCCTCCGGAAGCTGTCATAATTACTGTGTAAGTCTATGGAAGCGGATGAGAACCATGAGCCTCCTCGGTTTTGTATTGAAGTCAATGTACCCAGAAGAGGACAGAAGCTGGTACTACTCTACAGAGTGCTGCTGAGGCTACTGTAGATCTTCATAGCAAAACGGTCTGTTTTAATCAATTATTTGGTGACATGAATATATTTAATATAGTTTTATCCAAAAAGGGTAACTTTTTCAATGTTTCACTATTACATTTTTATTTTTTTTTCACTGAGGAGGGTCCTCCCCTTTCTCCTCTGAGGAGCCTCCACCGCCCCAGAGAAACCCTTATCGATGGCCTAATTGAACCCGTGGTCTCAACCTTTAAGTGTCCAAATTGCATATATAAAATTCCTGGTATAACGGCGGTCGCTAGTAAAAACAAGTGGCCAAACCGTTGACCATTATGATAAAAATACATTAAAGGCCCACTCTGTAGATTGAAAGACATTGGTTTCCCAACAAGCCATTTATAAGTGATATTCTTCAAGAATCTATGGATAAATCAGTAATTTAAACTGTCAAAAACGGCTGTAAATATCACAGTGGGCCTTTCAGTGAGTGTTAATTAGTCATCAGCGATCATGTGTCAATCTCTTGTTTATTTGGCTGTTAAATCAAGTGATTGTTTCTCTGTGGTGTATTTCTTATTACCAGCTGTCACAGAGCAGGCAGGCTCTGTGTGAGGTGCTGAAATGTGAGAAGAAAATACGCTCCATTTTGGGTAAGAGAGCACGAGGTTAGGGAAGGTGCTAAGCGAGATAAGGGTAAGAGTGGAAGAGGGATGAAAAAATACAGGGGGGAAAAATATGAAAATGAGAGGGGAAGAGAGAAAAAACAGTATGACAGAATTAAGTTTATCCCCTAGTCCTGTCATATGCTTTTTTATAGGAGAGAAAGACAGAATGAGAAGGGGAAAGGTAGCGAGAGATAGATATGATGCTCATATCTTCTGAACCTGAAGACTGTCTATCGAAGCAGTGATGCTGGCCTAATAAAGAATAGAGAAAGATAGAGAAAATATAGAGACAGAGAGAGACGGAGAGAGATAGATGGAGTGATGCTCCCAGGGCTCTGGTGCTGTTTAGAGGGAGGTGAATGAGTTTAAAGAGAGAGGGAGAGAGAGAGAGAGAGAGAAAGAGAGAAAGAGAGAGAGAGAGAGAGAGAGAGAGGAAGAGAGAGAGGAAGGATATTCTCCCCAGATGACAGAGCAGTACTGTTATCTCCCAGGCATGCCACCAGCCCCCTCCCCAGCCCCCCACCCCCACACCCACCACCACCCACCCCTTCTTCCGCCCTACCTCCTGTCAGCCATCTGTACAGTAATTAACCTCCATAGAGGTTTCAGCACTCAAAGAATAGCCCGCAATTACACAGAACAATGTCGTGTGTAATTGCGGGATATTCTTTGGGTTCTGAAATCAGTAGTTTTTGATAAAAACTTAATTTGATGTGATGTCGGAGCTCCAGTCCGCCCACACTAGTCGCCGCTCAACTCCATCGTATCGTAATTGGCTAATGGAATCCATGAGTTTCATGTGTTTGATCCCTTTCCATTTATTGAATTTCAGCCAGTAGTAGTAATACTCTAGTAATAGGTAATATGGGGAAATGGCTCCCTATATCGGGCCTTCTGCTGGTGAGGTGAGATGGTGTGTGTGTGTGTGTTTAGAAACACACACAACACCACAAACACATTATGTTCTTCTCTCCTCGTGGGGACCTAAAATACATTTCCATTCCAAACCTATTTTCCCTAAACCTTCCCTAACCCTAACCCTAAACTTACCCTAACCCTAACCCTAAACCTGACCACTAACCGCTTACCCTAACCCAAATTGTTACCCTAACACTAATTGTAACCCTAATCCTAAACCTAACCCCTAAACTTAAAATAGCCCCATGAGGGATCATTTTTCTTGTTTTACTATCCTTGTATGGACTTTTGGGAATTTTAGGTCCCCACAAGGATAGAAGAACCAACCAACCCACACACATACACTCCAAACAAATTCTTAGAAACCCAAGAGTATCCCAGTATTATCCCACATAAATCATAAATTAGTTAGAACTCATATTTCAACTATTATGCCTTATATGTACATAGATGCATAAATTATGACTCCTTCACAGACATATTCCTATAGCTTTTTTAATCTATTGAAATGTGCTGCCAAGCAAGCCAAGTCGTTGTGATGATATTCACATCTGGAGTTGGCCTGCGTCCCAAATGGCCAGAGCCTATGGGTTTCTCTATGGGCCCTCGTCAGAAGTAGTGCACTATATACGGAATAGGGTGCCATTTGGGTGGCAGAATGAGAGTAGAGAGAGGCTGATTGGACGTGTGGAGGATCGATGGTACTGGTGATGGAACGCTCCTCCTGGATCAAATGACTCTGGCTGCTCCCTGGCTGTCTGCCGATCTCCATTACTCCCAGAAACGCTCCCTCTTGGTGTGTGTATGGTGGGGAGGGGTGGGGGGTTGTCTGGCTAGTCGTTACAAAGAGGGAACAAACAGCCCTGCATGAACCCTGTTACCTTATCAATCAGGGAAGGAGGGAGGGAGGGAGAGAAGGAAGTAGGAAATGATGGACTGAGTGAAAGAGGGAAGAAGAAAGTGACAGAGGGAGGAAGGGAGGTAGAGAAGGAATGAGGTAGGTAAGGATAGGAGGAGGGAGGGAGGGAAGTAGGAAATGATGGACTGAGTGAAAGAGGGAAGGAGAAAATGACAGAGGGAGGAAGGGAGGTAGAAAAGGAATGAGGGAGGGAGCTAGGGAGGGATGGGAGGAGGGAGCTAGGGAGAGAAGGAGGGAGCTAGGAAGGGATAGGAGGAAGGGATGAAGGAGATGAGGGATGGAGAGAAGGAGGGAGCTAGGAAGGGATAGGAGGAAAGGATGAAGTGAGGGATCAGAGAGAGAAAGAGGGAGGGTGAGAGAATTCCCACAGCACTCCTCCTCACAACCCCCTCCTCACCTTGACTTTTCCCCCCAATGACTTTTCTGATATCTACTTTATTGAGGAAAATTGTACTTAATAGGACTGAATAAGAGCGTCTGCTAAATGACTAAAATGTAAAATGGGAGAAATGGAACCGTTCAGAGAAATCATTAGTGTGAGATGTCTGGATATAATTAAGATGGTTGAGTTTTAATGAATCTCATTCAATCAGCTCGGCAGAATGATCATGATGCGCTCCAGTTTGTGTCTCTGTATTTAAGCTGGTTGAATTTAAGCATCATCGTGCGCATGTTGATTTTGTGTGTGGACCTCGGTTCATCTTTCAATCACCCATGTGGGTACAGTATATGCTCCTAAAAACCAATGAGGAGATGGCAAGTGGGTATATGCTCATAAAAACCAATGTGGAGATGGGAAAGGCGGGACTTGCAACGTGTCAAGCGTCACAAATAGAACCAAGTTCTATTTTAGCGCCTGGCTACGCAGATGCTCGTTGACGCTCGCGGTGTGGTCAGCATGTTATCCCATTTTGTTACTGGCAACATTGACATATAGGCCTACCATGACTGGATCAGCACAATCACAATAGTCCTTTTTATTCTCTACATGTCCTCAGCAGCAGTTTTTCCAACATGGACTATCATGACTATGTATGTGTCCCAAATAGCATTACTATATAGTGCACTACTTTTGACCAGAGCACTATGTAGGGAATAGGGTTCCATTTGGGATGCCGACGTTGTTGCATGTAGGTCATATACTTTATTTACCGCATGCCACCACTAAGCTCCCGCTGGCAGCATTGGTGGGCATCTACCCAGGCTGGTCACCGCAGCACCTGCCCACCCGTACCCATCTGGTGATGGCCTGCCTGTGTCTCCAACCCAAGCAGCTGATCCCCCAACAATAAACCCTCTCTGACCATCTGAATGACAGTAGGAAAAGACAGACAGCCTGCCAGCCAGACAGCACAGACAGACTGTCGGGTGAATCAGAGCCCCTGTCCTCCCCACTCCCTCCCCCTCCCTTCTGACATGATGCCAGGACAAAGACAGACATGCCCAGCCTAGAGACAGTCCACAAGGGAGGGATGGAGGCAGGGAGGGAGAGCAAGGATGAGGGAGGGAGAGCGGGAGGGATAGAGGGAGAGAGACGGATAAAGGAAGGGAGAGAGCGAACCATGGCCTGTGAGCCTCTGTACCCCCCCCCCTCCCCATCCCTCCACTCCTCCACCCCTCTGCATGTTCCTGGTCCCTTAAATGAGGCTGAGGTGTTGGTTCCCTCAGGGAAGATCCAGCAGCTATCATCATCACCTCTCCGATTCTGCCAGCCAGACGTATTATAATGAAGGCTAACGGAACAGAAGGGAAATGAGAGAAATAGGGGATGTCAGGACAGTAATCATTAACTTTGGGACTAGTGATTTGTGTCATTAACTAGTTTAGTTAGAAGACGAGGTGTCTAAGCTACAGAGGAATTTTGCCTCTCAAATTGAAACAGAAATTAACAAATTAATATATGGCGTCCATGTTAGTTACTATGTCATGCAGATTAAGGCTGAGTTCCTGTCATAATTGTTGAAGCCGTGTTGAATGGACCAAACTGCAGGCGGAATGTGGATATTCATCTTTTAATGTAAAGAATAATAAATTAAAGCAAAGCATACACAGGAAACCACAGAACTCACGACAGGCTAACATGCTTACTACAAACAAAAAGACTAGCAGTGTTAGCACAACCACCCACAAACCCAAGTGACAAATATATGACTCCCAATCAGGAACAACGATCCCCAGCTGTTCCTGATCAGGAGTCACAAGACTAACACAGAAACAGACATACTAGACAACACATACAGACTTCTTCTGCCATGTCCTGACCAAAATACTACACCACAACTCCCTCTGCTGGTCAGGACGTGACAGTTCCAGGCTGACTGCATTGCAGGCGCATGCCAAATCTCCCAACACCTGGATAGATGTTTAACATATCAGCTAACCGCATCATATGATATAGCAATCTGACAGTGAAGTTGGCCTGGAACTTGTCCTGAGAATTCTCTTTGCATCTCAGCACCAGAGAAACTGTCTATGATAAATATCCAACTAGCCAGTAATGATATAGAATAATACTCTGTACCTTTGTATTGTTATTTATTTTTTTCTACTGCTGGTCTTTAATTACTTGTTACTTTTATCTCTTATTCTTATCCGCATTTTTTTAAACTGCACTGTTGGTTAGGGGCTCATAAGTAAGCATTTTACTGTAAGGTCTACACCTGTTGTATTCGGTACATGTGACTAATGAAATTGGATTTGATTTCATACTGTTCCACATCATTATTATTAATCAATGCTGTGTACATACAATTTACACAAGGTATAGGACTATAAAACATCCCCTGCAAAGTATCGTTGCTATGACTTCAGCACCTTAGCCATTATAGGGAAAAGCAAAACAACCGTCTAAAACGTCAGTGTGATGAGACAGTAGTTGTTCTAAAGCATTTGGCTTCTTCTCTGATCACCTCCTAAAGAGACCCTTACTGGGCATCCGTTGCCCCTCTAAAGTGGACCAGAGAGAGTGAGGGAGTGGACCAGAGAGAGGTAGGGAGTGGATCAGAGAGAGGTAGGGAGTGGATCAGAGGGAGGGAGGGGGTGGACCAGAGAGAGGTAGGGAGGGAGTGGACCAGAGAGAGGTAGGGAGGGAGTGGACCAGAGAGAGGTAGGGAGGGAGTGGACCAGAGAGAGGTAGGGAGGGGATCAGAGGGAGGGAGGGGGTGGACCAGAGAGAGGTAGGGAGGGAGTGGATCAGAGGGAGGGAGGGGGTGGACCAGAGAGAGGTAGGGAGTGGATCAGAGGGAGGGAGGGGGTGGACCAGAGAGAGGTAGGGAGGGAGTGGACCAGAGGGTGGGAGGGAGTGGATCAGAGGGAGGGAGGGAGTGGACCAAAGAGAGGTAGGGAGGGAGTGGACCAGAGAGAGGTAGGGAGTGGATCAGAGGGAGGGAGGGGGTGGACCAGAGAGAGGTAGGGAGGGAGTGGACCAGAGAGAGGTAGGGAGTGGATCAGAGGGAGGGAGGGGGTGGACCAGAGAGAGGTAGGCAGGGAGTGGACCAGAGGGTGGGAGGGAGTGGATCAGAGGGAGGGAGGGAGGGAGTGGACCAGAGAGAGGTAGGGAGTGGATCAGAGGGAGGGAGGGGGTGGACCAGAGAGAGGTAGGGAGGGAGTGGATCAGAGAGAGTGAGGGAGTGGACCAGAGAGAGGTAGGGAGGGAGTGGACCAGAGGGTGGGAGGGAGTGGATCAGAGGGAGGGAGGGAGTGGACCAGAGAGAGGTAGGGAGGGAGTGGACCAGAGAGAGTGAGGGAGTGGACCAGAGAGAGGTAGGGAGGGAGTGGATCAGAGGGTGGGAGGGAGTGGATCAGAGGGAGGGAGGGAGTGGACCAAAGAGAGGTAGGGAGGGAGTGGACCAGAGAGAGGGAGGGAGTGGATCAGAGGGAGGGAGGGAGTGGATCAGAGGGAGGGAGGGAGTGGATCAGAGGGTGGGAGGGAGTGGATCAGAGGGAGGGAGGGAGTGGATCAGAGAGAGAGGGAGGGAGTGGACCAGAGAGAGGTAGGGAGGGAGTGGATCCGAGGGAGGTAGGGAGGGAGTGGATCCGAGGGAGGGAGGGAGGGAGGGAGGGAGGGAGGGAGGGAGGGAGGGAGGGAGGGAGTGGATCAGAGAGAGAGTGAGGGAGTGGACCAGAGAGAGTGAGGGAGTGGACCAGAGAGAGAGAGGGAGTGGACCAGGGAGAGAGATGGGGTGGACCAGAGGGAGTGGACCAGAGGGAGGGATGGAGGGAGGGAGTGGACCAGAGGAAGGGAGTGGACCAGAGGGAGGGCATGGACCAGAGAGATGGAGGGAGTGAACCAGAGAGAGAGAGGGAGGGAGTGGACCAGAGAGAGGGAGGGAGTGAACCAGAAGCAGGGAGGGGGTGGACCAGAGGCAGGGAGGGGGTGGACCAGAGGCAGGGAGGGGGTGGACCAGAGAGAGTGAGGGAGTGGACCAGAGGGAAGGAGGGAGTGGACCAGAGAGAGAGAGAGAGGGAGTGGACCAGTGAGAGAGATGGGGTGGACCACAGGGAGGGAGGGACTGAACCAGAGGGAGGGATGGAGGGAGGGAGTGGACCAGAGGGAGGGATGGAGGGAGGGAGTGGACCAGAGGGAGGGATGGAGGGAGGGAGTGGACCAGAGGAAGGGAGTGGACCAGAGGGAGGGCATGGACCAGAGAGATGGAGGGAGTGAACCAGAGAGAGAGAGGGAGGGAGTGGACCAGAGAGAGTGAGGGAGTGAACCAGAAGCAGGGAGGGGGTGGACCAGAGGCAGGGAGGGGGTGGACCAGAGGCAGGGAGGGGGTGGACCATTGAGAGGGAGGGAGTGGACCAGAGAGAGAGAGGGAGTGGACCAGACGTGGGGATGGAGGGAGGGCGTGGACCAGAGGCAGAGAGGGAGGGAGGGGGTGGACCAGAGGGAGGGAGGGAGTGGAACTGAGGGAAGGAGGGAGTGTACCGGACCAGAGGGAAGGAGGGAGTGTACCGGACCAGAGGGAAGGAGGGAGTGTACCGGACCAGAGGGAAGGAGGGAATGGACCAGAGGGAGGGAGAGCAGCATTTATAAAGAGAAGAGATATAGTGTGTGTGTGTGTGTGTGTGTGTGTGTGTGTGTGTGTGTGTGTGTGTGTGTGTGTGTGTGTGTGTGTGTGTGTGTGTGTGTGTGTGTGTGTTTCAGCCTCAGCACCTTGAATAATAAACACTGCTAGGGTCCACCTTCCCTCTGACAACAATATCGCTACAGTACCACGTCGAAGAAGATCCAATTTGCTGGATTGACCATTTGTGCTCGTAACACAGGAGTGTGCTCGTAACACAGGAGTGTGCTTGTAACACAGTGTGCTCGACAAGAAAAATAGTTATCTCGCATGTTTTTTTGGGACAGTTTCATTTCTTAACCGGAATCAAAGATGTTATGAAAGTGGACCTCTCACACGGTTTCCATTCCTTTTCCTGTGTGATGTGGATTTGTGGATGTGAGCTGGTGAGTGTGCTCATGTTCTCTGAAGTATGGGCTCTTAGGTTGGAGTAGAGCTATAGAGTTTGTGAAAGCACCCTTGGTAAATTACCAGTGGCAAAATAGTCCCCATTGTCGCTTGTCCCTACAACCCTCTCCAAACCAACAATACTCATACCGTTATGTAAATCCTTATTTTGAGTAAGATCAAGTGTCAACAACAACCACAGAGTTGCCGTTGACACTAACCAATCAATCCTAAAGTCAGATAATCATTTGAGCTGTATTCAAATGAAGTAGTTCTAGAATACACAACATTCTTGTTGTCCTGTATGCCATCACCATCCCTTGGAGCTCAACCTTGGCACGAGGAAGTTTCTCCTAGATATAGTTCTAGGATCAGCTTCCTATCCCCAATCCTAACCTTAATCATTTGTGGGGAAATGCAAAACTGACCCAAGATCAGCATCTTAGGGCAACTTCACCCTACTCCAAAGCCCCTCCCCTGATCATGACTCAGGTGGAATGACTCAGGGCTGTGATTAGTGGATGTCTTTGGGGAGTCCAGTACTAAGGGCTGTGATTGGTGGATGTCTTTGGGGAGTCCAGTACTAAGGGCTGTGATTAGTGGATGTCCTTGGGGAGTCCAGTACTAAGGGCTGTGATTGGTGGATGTCCTTGGGGAGTCCAGTACTAAGGGCTGTGATTGGTGGATGTCCTTGGGGAGTCCAGTACTAAGGGCTGTGATTAGTGGATGTCTTTGGGGAGTCCAGTACTAAGGGCTGTGATTAGTGGATGTCCTTGGGGAGTCCAGTACTAAGGGCTGTGATTAGTGGATGTCCTTGGGGAGTCCAGTACTAAGGGCTGTGATTAGTGGATGTCTTTGGGGAGTCCAGTACTAAGGGCTGTGATTAGTGGATGTCCTTGGGGAGTCCAGTACTAAGGGCTGTGATTAGTGGATGTCCTTGGGGAGTCCAGTACTAAGGGCTGTGATTGGTGGATGTCTTTGGGGAGTCCAGTACTAAGGGCTGTGATTAGTGGATGTCTTTGGGGAGTCCAGTACTAAGGGCTGTGATTAGTGGATGTCCTTGGGGAGTCCAGTACTAAGGGCTGTGATTAGTGGATGTCCTTGGGGAGTCCAGTACTAAGGGCTGTGATTGGTGGATGTCTTTGGGGAGTCCAGTACTAAGGGCTGTGATTAGTGGATGTCCTTGGGGAGTCCAGTACTAAGGGCTGTGATTAGTGGATGTCCTTGGGGAGTCCAGTACTAAGGGCTGTGATTGGTGGATGTCTTTGGGGAGTCCAGTACTAAGGGCTGTGATTGGTGGATGTCTTTGGGGAGTCCAGTACTAAGGGCTGTGATTAGTGGATGTCCTTGGGGAGTCCAGTACTAAGGGCTGTGATTAGTGGATGTCTTTGGGGAGTCCAGTACTAAGGGCTGTGATTAGTGGATGTCTTTGGGGAGTCCAGTACTAAGGGCTGTGATTGGTGGATGTCTTTGGGGAGTCCAGTACTAAGGGCTGTGATTGGTGGATGTCCTTGGGGAGTCCAGTACTAAGGGCTGTGATTGGTGGATGTCTTTGGGGAGTCCAGTACTAAGGGCTGTGATTGGTGGATGTCTTTGGGGAGTCCAGTACTAAGGGCTGTGATTGGTGGATGTCTTTGGGGAGTCCAGTACTAAGGGCTGTGATTGGTGGATGTCTTTGGGGAGGCCAGGCTTTGACAGGTTGGATAATTGACTATGGGGCTCTTATGGATTTCCTGCCTGGCATTGACGTTGCAGAGCCCTGATCATGCTTCCTGCCTCAGTCTGTAAATCTCTCAGCCTCGTCTGGCTGGCTGGGTGGCTGCTATCTTTGAACCCTGAAACCCCTCAGTGATGTACAAGTACAAGTGCTATACACATGCGCGCATACATAGGCACACACACACACACACACACACACACACACACTATGTACACTGCAAATACACACACACAGATTCCGATACATGCAGATACGTGCTCTCTGACTCACTCTGCTCTTTCTCATCTCACTGGCTGGGTGTATTTGTGTGGATAGGACTTGTTTGTATACTGTATGTGTGTGTGGGCCGGGTTGTTTTTGTACATGCCTGCATTTGTGTGTTGATGTGTGTATGCGCCTGGTCTAAGAGCTCTCTGGCATACTGTAAATACAGGCCCACTGCACGGTGCCTTCGGAAAGTATTCAGACCTCTTGACTTTTTCCACATTTTGTTTGGTTACAGGCTTATTCTAAAATGTAGAAAATATTTTTTCCCCTCATCAATCAACACACAATGCCCCATAATGACAAAGCAAAAACCTTTACTCAGTACTTTGTTGAATCAACTTTGGCAGCGATTACAGCCTCGAGTCTTCTTGGGTATGACACACCTGTATTTGGAGAGTATTTCCCATTCTTCTCTGCACTGTCAGGTTGGATGGAGAGCGTTGCTGCACAGCTATTTTCAGGTCTCTCCAGAGATGTTCGATCAGGTTCAAGTCCGGGCTCTGGCTGGGCCACTCAAGGACATTCAGAGACTTGTCCCAAAGCCATTCCTGCGTTGTCTTGGCTGTGTGCTTAAGGTTGTTCTCCTGTTGGAAGGTGAACCTTTTCTGCAGTCTGAGGTCCTGAGCAGATTTTCATCAAGGATCTCTCTGTACTTTGCTCCGTTCATCTTTGCCTCGATCCTGACTAGTCTCCCAGTCCCTGCCACTGAAAAACATCCCCACAGCATGATGCTACCACCACCACCATGCTTCACTGTAGGGATGGTGCCAGGTTTCCTCTAGACGTGACCCTTGGCATACTGGCCAAAGACTTCAATCTTGTTTCATCAGACCAGAGAATCTTTTTTCTCATGCTCTGAGAATCTTTAGGTGCCTTTTGGCAAACTCCAAGTGGGCTATCATGTGCCTTTTACTGAGGAGTGGCACCCATCTGGCCACTCTACCATAAAGGCCTGATTAGTGGAGTACTGCAGAGATGGTTGTCCTTCTGGAAGGTTCTCCAATCTCCACTGAGGAACTCTAAAGCTCTGTCATAGTAACTATCACCTCCCTGACCAAGGCCCTTCTCCCCCAATTGCTCAGTTTGGCTGGGCAGCCAGCTCTACATTTTTACATTTTAGTCATTTAGCAGACGCTCTTATCCAGAGCAACTTACAGTAGTGAATACATACATTTCATACATTTCATTTCATGCATTTTTTTTGTTTGGACTGGCCCCCCGTGGGAATCGAACCCACAACCCTGGTGTTGCACACAACATGCTGGCATTGCAAACACCATGCTCTACCAACTGAGCCACTAGGAAGAGACTTGGTGGTTCCAACCTTCTTCCATTTAAGAATATTTGAGGCCACTGTGTTATTGAGGACCTTTAATGCTGCAGAAATGTTTTGGTACCCTTCCCCAGATCTGTACCTCAACACAATCCTGTCTCGGAGCTCTACGAACAATTCCTTCAACCTCATGGCTTGGCTTTTGCTCAGACATGCACTGTGTCATGACGTGCCCAGGGGGTATCATAGGCGGCCCCCCCACCTCCCTCTCTCTCTCTCTTGCTCTCCACAGTTTTATGAATTAATGACAGGTTGTAAATTCCTGGAAGGAGCCCTCTCCCCCTTTTGGACATGCAGTATTGAGAGAGAGAGAGAGAGAGAGAGAGAGAGAGAGAGAGAGAACAAAGACCTAGACTTGGCCAAACTCCTGATCCCCAAACTGGGAGAATTAAACAATACTTCCACTTTTGAGAATGGTCCATGGACACTTAAGGGACAGTAATGAAGTGTGTGTTTCATTTGGTGATTCTATTTTTACCTTTATTTAACCTCTCTAGGGTATGTGGGACGAAATCGTCCCACCTACTCAACAGCCAGTGGAATCCCGTGGCGCGATATTCAAATACCTTAGAGATGCTATTACTTCAATTTCTCAAACATATGACTATTTTACACCATTTTAAAGACAAGACTCTCGTTAATCTAACCACACTGTCCGATTTCAAAAAGGCTTTACAACGAAAGCAAAACATTAGATTATGTCAGCAGAGTACCCAGCCAGAAATAATCAGACACCCATTTTTCAAGCTAGCATACAATGTCACATAAACCCAAACCACAGCTAAATGCAGCACTAACCTTTGATGATCTTCATCAGATGACACTCCTAGGACATTATGTTATACAATACATGCATGTTTTGTTCAATCAAGTTCATATTTATATCAAAAACCAGCTTTTTACATTAGCATGTGACATTCAGAACTAGCATACCCCCCGCAAACTTCCGGTGAATTTACTAAATTACTCACGATAAACGTTCACAAAAAACATAACAATTATTTTAAGAATTATAGATACAGAACTCCTTTATGCAATCGCTATGTCCGATTTTAAAATAGCTTTTCGGCAAAAGCACATTTTGCAATATTCTGAGTAGATAGCTCGCCATCACTGGCTAGCTATTTTGACACCCACCAAGTTTGGCACTCACCAAACTCAGATTTACTATAAGAAAAATTGGATTACCTTTGCTGTTCTTCGTCAGAATGCACTCCCAGGACTTCTACTTCAATAACAAATGTTGGTTTGGTTCAACATAATCCATAGTTATGTTCAAATATCCTCTGTTTTGTTTGTGCGTTCAAGACACTATCCAAAGGGTAACGAAGGGTGACGCGCCGGCGCGTATCGTGACAAAAAAATTCTAAATATTCCATTACCGTACTTCGAAGCATGTCAAACGCTGTTTAAAATCAATTTTTATGCGATTTTTCTCGTAAAAAAGCGATAATATTCCGACCGGGAAACCCTGTTTTCATTCAAAGACAAAAAATCTAAAATGGCCTCGTCTCGTGCACGCGCACACCAGTCTCATTGTTCTCAGATCGACCACTTACCAAATGCGCTACTGTTTTTCAGCCATGGGCTGCAAAGTCATCATTCAACGTTCTGCCGCCTTCTGAGAGCCGTAGGAAGTGTCACGTTACAGCAGAGATCCTCAGTTTTCAATAAAGAGAGTGTAGAGTGCCAAGTAATGGTCAGAGAGGGCACTTCCTGTTTGGAATCTTCTCAGGTTTTTGCCTGCCATATGAGTTCTGTTATACTCACAGACACCATTCAAACAGTTTTAGAAACTTTAGGGTGTTTTCTATCCAAATCAAACAATTATATGCATATTCTAGTTTCTGGGCAGTAGTAATAACCAGATTAAATCGGGTACGTTTTTTATCCGGCCGTGCAAATACTGCCCCCTACCCTAGAGAGGTTAACTAGGCAAGTCAGTTAAGAACAAATTCTTATTCTCAATGACGGCTTCGGAACAGTGGGTTAACTGCCTTGTTTAGGGGCAGAACGACAGATTTTTACCTTGTCAGCTCAGGGATTCAATCTTGCAACCTTTCGGTTACTAGTCCAACGCTCTAACCACTAGACTACCCTGCCGCCCCATGATCTCATGAAGGACAGGAAACACACATAACGGTATCTCTTAAAGTGTACATTTCCCAGCTGTCAGGTTTACATCTAAATATTGTGAAACATAAGTGATTAAACATGAAACTATTTGTGAAAAGATGTAATGTGATATTAACCTTCTAAATGAGAGTATGGCTTTTTCATATAAAGATTAACTAGTCAGTGGCCACACCCCCAGACATCACATTAGGCGTCATAGAACCGCCCCTTCTTTGACAGAGGATAAAACCCACTCCTGAAGAAATTCACACCAGACTAGAAAACAGCTGAAACAGCTGAAGCTACGTGTGAAATGGTTTAAAACTACAAGTTCGGAGACCTTACAGCTGTAGTTTGGCTACACGGCTGGAAATGGTTAAACTCTGAGACTATCGATCACTACAGAATAAGAGCAAATCTTAGACGTATAATTACTAGTCTGCAGCTAGAAATAAAAAATATCTACAACGAGGATACCGACAACCGCCGAAGCATCTATCCTATGAGAACATTTCCGAATGCTACTCTGAAGTATCCATTCTAACCACCTACAACTACGACAGACTGACTTCTGGGGAAGAGAGAGAAAGAGAGCGAAAAAGATAGGGAGAGAGAGAGGGATGGCGAGGAGGCTCATGTGACACCCGTGCATGTCTCCTCTCACCTGAGGACGAGTGCTGCCGCTGATCAGGTGACCTGGCTTAGGAGCACGGGGGACATGTCATGTTGTCTGCTCTCGTTAGCTCTCCACATCTACATCTACAGACACCAGGCCAGATAGCTCAAGAGAGAACGAAGGGGGAGAGAGAGAGACAGTTAAAGAGATACGGAAAAAGGAGGAGAGGGAGAAGGAGAGAGGGAGAGACTCCATGGCAGTGCTGAAGAAAAAGGGGAGAGGGGAATGGAAGAGAGGGGATAGGGAGACACTAGGCCAATTGAGATGGTTTGGGATGAGTTGGACCGCAGAGTGAAGGAAAAGCAGCCAACAAGTGCTCAGCATATGTTGGAACTCTTTCAAGACTGTTGGAAAAGCATTCCAGGTGAAGCTGGTTGAGAGAATGCAAAGCTGTCATCAAGGCAAGGGTGGCTACTTTGAAGAATCTCAAATATAAAATATATTTTGATGTGTTTAACACTTTTTTGGTTACTACATAATTCCACGTGTTATTTCATAGTTTTGATGTCTTCACTATTATTCTACAATGTAGAAAATAGTAAAAAATTAAGAAAAACCCTTGAATGAGTAGGTTTGTCCAAACTTTTGACTGGTACTGTAACTACATACGCAGTATCCACAGACAGACTACTGACATATTTTAGCGTACAGTAGACTAGTTCTTGGAGAACATAACCTACGTAGAGGGTTCCCAGCATCAACATAGGGCTACAGACTACAGAGATACAGTAGAGAGCAGCTCTGTTCCTGACCATAACACAACCAATTAAATACAGCACAGCAATTGAACAGGCATAACACAGGGCTCATAGCAACCAGGCCTCAAAGGATTCAATTATTACACTCAGCTAGCAGTGGCAGAGGGAGATGAGAGAGGGAGGGACAGAGAGAGAGATATATTTTAAGAATGAGATTAATGTGGTTTAGTTGTCCCTCTGCTGGGAGGAGAGGAGAGGTGGAGAGTTTGTCTCTCTCTTCACTGGATGCCATGGGTATCATGGGTAACACATCATGGGTAATGCAGGATCATGATAAATCCATGTAGATGGTAAAGATACTTTTTTTCAGAGAACTGGAATCTAGGCTACACTGTGGCTCACCTGCACAGTTCCTTATGCCTTAGGGCACGTGTCAAACTCATTCCATGGGCCGAGCTCCACCGTTGTACTTGATTGATGAATTAAGGTCACTAATTAGTAAGGAACTTCCCTCACCTTGTTGTCTAGGTCTTAATTGAAAGGAAAAACCAAAACCTGCAAACACTAGGACCTCCATGGAATGAGTTTGACACCCCTGCCTTAGGGTCTTTCATTAGCAACGGATATTTTCAATTTTCGCCTAAAATTACGTACCCAAATCTAACTGCCTGTAGCTCATGCCCTGAAGCAAGGATATTTATTTATTTTTATTTGACCTTTATTTAACTAGGCAAGTCAGTTAAGAATGAACAGTGTGTTAACGGCCTAGGAACAGTGTGTTAACTGCCTTGTTCAGGGGCAGAACGACACATTTTTGCATATTGCATATTCTTGGTACCATTTGAAAGGAAACACTTTGATGTTTGTGGAAATGTGAATTGAATGTAGGAGAATATAACACAATAGATCTGGTAGAAGAAAATTTCCAAGGAAAAAAAACGAAATGCAACAGAAAGGTCCCAATTCTAGCCATCACTCTGGTTGTAATTACAATGATGTCCACAAGATGGCAGCAGTGTATGTGCAAAGTTTCAGATGGACAACTTGAAGTATGAGCGAACTACATGACATTTATTGTGAAGACACCCAGGTACATTTGGGCAAATCGTGGAGACATTTGTATTCATATTACATTTTTCTGCAAGAATATTGTCAAATCTGTATACTTGGACTTTGATTTAGGTTTTACAGTATTAGTAGCCATATTATAAGTGCAACATTTGCTTCATAACTCTAAATATTGTTATAATTTTTGTCCAAAGGAAAAGTCATGCTGTCGCGCAAGGTTAGTAGTTATATTTTACGACAGATACAGGGATACTCCTGTAAAGCCCAGCTCATTGGCTATCTAGCTAGCTTTGTTTGACCCCGATTGGTGCTTATTTGACAAAGTTAGAGTCGTTCAAGGGAAGACCGCCTGCGTCATCGGCGTGCCATGAAGGCGTCGCTCTCTGACCAAATATGGTGTCCTATAGGATATACTACACCCCTAATGATATAGTGAAGTCTGGTTACATTCTAGGATCTCTAAGGAATACTTACGAATGGGATTTGACTGGTTGAAACAACGTTTAAGGTTAGATTTTCACAGATTCCTTTCTTTGCAAATTGAACGAGTGGAAATACAAAATCGATCGTGCATACTATATGGACCATATTAGGATATGAAAAAAGATTTTATCTAACAAAATGACACTTCATGTTATCTCTGGGACCCTTTGGATGATAAATCAGAGCAAGATTTCAGAATGTAAGTAAACATTTCACCTTCAGAGGTGAATTTATTGAACCTATTGTGGTGAAAAAAGTGTTGTTAGGAGCTCTCCTCAAACAATAGCATGGTATTTTTTCGCAGTAATAGCTACTGTTAATTTGACAGTGCAGTTATATTAACAAGAATTTAAGCTTTCAGCCGATATAAAACACTTATATGTACCGACATTTGTTGTTTCTCTAAAATCTGTGATCGTGACACAAGGCGCTGCATGATTTACAACAGTCCCATTGACGGGACGCCTATCCCTACATGCACTCTTATACACTACATGACTAAAAGTATGTGGACACCTGCTCATTGAACATCTCATTCAAAAATTGTGGGCATTAATATGGAGTTGGTCCCCCCTTTGCTGCTATAACAGCCTCCACTCTTCTGGGAAGGCTTTCCACTAGATGTTGGAACAATCTCGACAAACCATTTCTATATGCACCTTGTCATGCTGAAACAAGAAGGGCCTTCCCCAAACTGCTGCCACAAAGTTGGAATCACAGAATCTTTTAGAATGTCATTGTATACTGTAGTGTTAAGATTTCCCTTCACTGAAACTGAGGTTGGCACGACACTATGCATTCGAGCAGGTAGTTTTCTCCTGGCATCCGCCAAACCCAAATTCGTCTGTCGGACTGCTAGATAGTGAAGCGTGATTTATCACTCCAGAGAACGCGTTTCCACTGCTGCAGAGTCCAATGGCGGCAAGCTTTACACCACTCCAGATGAAGCTTGGCATTTACACATGGTGATCTTAGGCTTGTGTGAGGCTGCTCGGCCATGGAAACCATTTCAGGAAGCTCCTGATGAACGGTTTTTGTGCTGACGTTGCTTCCAGGGCAGTATGGAACTCGGTAGTGAGTGTTGCAACCAAGGACAGACGATTTGTACGCTGCACTTACAATTGACCGGTATAGCTCTAGCAGGGCAGAAATTTGACAAACTGACTTGTTGGAAATGTGGCATGCTATGACGGTGCCATGTTGAATGTCACTTTAACATAAAGGGGTGGAACAGGGCTGAAACCACTAAAACATCCTCTTTCTAGGTCTACCTGTACTCACCTGCTCTGTCTAGGTCTACCTGTACTCACCTGCTCTGTCTATGTCTACCTGTACTCACCTGCTCTGTCTAGGTCTACCTGTACTTACCTGCTCTGTCTAGGTCTACCTGTACTCACCTGCTCTGTCTAGGTCTACCTGTACTCATCTGCTCTGTCTAGGTTGTCTACCTGTACTCACCTGCTCTGTCTAGGTCTACCTGTACTTACCTGCTCTGTCTAGGTCTACCTGTACTCACCTGCTCTGTCTAGGTCTACCTGTACTCACCTGCTCTGTCTAGGTCTACCTGTACTCATCTGCTCTGTCTAGGTTGTCTACCTGTACTCGCTGTCTAGGTCTACCTGTACTCATCTGCTCTGTCTAGGTTGTCTACCTGTACTCACCTGCTCTGTCTAGGCCTACCTGTACTCACCTGCTCTGTCTAGGTCTACCTGTACTCACCTGCTCTGTCTAGGCCTACCTGTACTCACCTGCTCTGTCTAGGTCTACCTGTACTCACCTGCTCTGTCTAGGCCTACCTGTACTCACCTGCTCTGTCTAGGTCTACCTGTACTCACCTGCTCTGTCTAGGTCTACCTGTACTCACCTGCTCTGTCTAGGTCTACCTGTACTCACCTGCTCTGTCTAGGTCTACCTGTACTCACCTGCTCTGACACCCATCAAAATAAAGTTATCTTACTTTTCTTTCTTGTGATGTAAGTGTCTAGATGATGCGTTAAATCCCAGATGGAGGGTTCTTATAGATGCAACAGAAAGACAATGTATTCCATTGGCCCATTTCAGCCATTACCAGAATGTGTTTGACAGATCATTACAAATATTTCCACGGTCGTAACGTTAATGTCAAAAAACGACAGGCACAAGCAAGAGTATGAACGAGTTGCAGGAGTAAAATTAAAGCAATCAATCCAGCGAGATTTAAGTTACAAGAGCGTTTTGCACCCCTCAAACATGTCTGAAAAAGACAAAGCCTCAGGTGGGCGGGGCATGTTTAGTTTAATTGTTAAACTAAAACACAAGCACAAGAAAAATAAAAGAAGATTGCATCCTGTTCTGTGCGACAAATTAAACCGGTCATTATCATTTGTGTTCATATTGTGTTGAATCATCGTTTCATTTGATGTTATTAGGTCCTGGAGCGTGGCAATATCTCTCCAAGCAAATTAACACTGTCTAACACAAACACACACACACACACACACACACACACACACACACACACACACACACACCACACACAATACACACACACACACACACACACACACACACACACACACACACACACACACACACACACACACACACACACACACACACACACACACACACACACACACACACACACTCAACTCATATTGCACCTCTTCCTCATCTCATTGGCTTTGCTAAATAGCAGCTCCTGTTTAATGAATGTTAACATGCAGGATAATATCCGGGGTAAAATATGATACAACCTAGCTGGAGTTGAATCAATATAGACCCTAGCTAAATGCTGCGCGCACGCACACACATGCACACACACACAGCTAATGCTGAGGATATAGTGACAGTGATATAGCCTACCAGTAAACGGGATGATTGTAATGACAGATGTGTTACAGTACATGGCAGGACGTTGGGAAATAATGTATCATACTTGATGTATGCTGTTGATTTAAGGACGGATAACCATGCTCAGATTAAGGCTAGTCCAATACTAAATATCACTCTCGATAGAGATTCTCCATTAAAATACATTTTATCCCAGGACTAGGCCTAGTCTGTGTCCAGCAAACAGCCCTTTTTGTTGGAGGTTCTTTTTAGGCTGGCCCTAGTTTGTAGTGGGCTGTACAGTATAGTATAGTAGTGGGCTTTAGCTGTATAGTATAGTATAGTGGTGGGCTGTGGCTGTAGAGTATATTAAAGTAGTGGCTGTAGCTGTATAGTATAGTAGTGGGCTGTAGATGTATAGTATAGTAGTGGGCTTTAGCAACTGAATATGGTAGTGGCTGTAGCTGTAGAGTATAGTTTAGTACTGGGCTGTAGCTGTATAGTACAGTGGTGGGCTTTAGAGACTGAGTATAGTAGTGGCTGTAGCTGTAGAGTATAGTATAGTAGTGGGCTGTAGCTGTATAGTATAGTATAGTGGTGGGCTGTGGCTGTAGAGTATAGTAAAGTAGTGGATGTAGCTGTATAGTATAGTAGTGGGCTGTAGATGTATAGTATTGTAGTGGGCTGTAGCTGTATAGTATAGTAGTGGGCTGTAGATGTATAGTATAGTAGTGGGCTGTAGCTGTATAGTATAGTAGTGGGCTGTAGCTG
This sequence comes from Salmo salar, assembly GCF_965601325.2. Taxonomy (NCBI): domain Eukaryota; kingdom Metazoa; phylum Chordata; class Actinopteri; order Salmoniformes; family Salmonidae; genus Salmo; species Salmo salar. The sequence goes on along the minus strand of NC_138304.1, from coordinate 90,142,892 downwards.
TATAGTATAGTAGTGGGCTGTAGATGTATAGTATAGTATAGTATAGTACTGGGTTGTAGCTGTATAGTAGTGGGCTTTAGCGACTGAGTATGGTAGTGGCTGTAGCTGTAGAGTATAGTTTAGTACTGGGCTGTGGCTGTATAGTACAGTGGTGGGCTTTAGAGACTGAGTATAGTAGTGGCTGTAGCTGTAGAGTATAGTATAGTAGTGGGCTTTAGCTGTATAGTATAGTATAGGGGTGGGCTGTGGCTGTAGAGTATAGTAAAGTAGTGGCTGTAGCTCTATAGTATAGTAGTGGGCTGTAGATGTATAGTATAGTAGTGGGCTGTAGCTGTATAGTATAGTAGTGGGCTGTAGCTGTATAGTATAGTAGTGGGCTGTAGCTGTATAGTATAGTAGTGGGCTGTATAGTATAGTAGTGGGCTGTAGATGTATAGTATAGTAGTGGGCTGTAGCTGTATAGTATAGTCGTGGGCTGTAGCTGTATAGTATAGTAGTTGGCTGTAGATGTATAGTATTGTATAGTACTGGGCTGTAGCTGTATAGTATAGTAGTGGCTGTAGATGTATAGTATACTAGTGTGCTGTAGCTGTATAGTATAGTAGTGTGCTGTAGCTGTATAGTATAGTAGTGGGCTGTAGCTGTATAGTAGAGTAGTGGGCTGTAGCTGTATAGTATAGTAGTGGGCTGTAGATGTATAGTATAGTAGTGTGCTGTAGCTGTATAGTATAGTAGTGGCTGTAGATGTATAGTATAGTAGTGTGCTGTAGCTGTATAGTATAGTAGTGGGCTGTAGCTGTATAGTATAGTAGTGGGCTGTAGCTGTATAGTAGAGTAGTGGGCTGTAGCTGTATAGTATAGTAGTGGGCTGTAGCTGTATAGTATAGTAGTGGGCTGTAGATGTATAGTATAGTAGTGACTGTAGCTGTATAGTATAGTAGTGGGCTGTAGATGTATAGTATAGTAGTGGGCTGTAGCTGTATAGTATAGTCTAAAAGTGGGCTGTAGCTGTATAGTATAGTAGTGGTTGTAGAGTATAGTATAGTAGTGGGATGTAGCAGTATAGTAGTGGGCTGTAGCTATAGAGTCTAGTATCGTAGTGGGCTGTAGCTGTATAGTAGTGGGCTTTAGAGACTGAGTATAGTAGTGGCTGTAGCTGTAGAGTATAGTATAGTAGTGGGCTGTAGCTGTATAGTATAGTATAGTGATGGGCTTTAGAGACTGAGTATAGTAGTGGCTGTAGCTGTAGAGTATAGTATAGTAGTGGGCTGTAGCTGTATAGTATGGCAGTGGGCTTTAGCTGTATAGTATAGTATAGGAAAGTAGTGGGCTTTAAAAACTGAGTATAGTAGTGACTGTAGCTGTAGAGTCTAGTATAGTAGTGTGCAGTAGAATATAGTATAGTAGTGGGCTGTAGCTGTATAGTATAGTACAGTGGTGGGCTTTAGAGTATAGTAGTGGCTGTAGCTGTAGATTGTAGTATAATAGTGGGGTGTAGCTGGCTGTATTGTATAGTAGTGGGCTGTAGGTTTATAGTGTAGTATAGTAGTGGCTGTAGAGTATAGTATAGTTTTGGGCTGTAGCTGTATAGTATAGTATTGGGCTGTAGCTGTATAGTATAGTAGTGGACTGTAGATGTATAGTATAGTAGTGGCTGTAGCTGTATAGTATAGTAGTGGGGCTGTAGATGTATAGTAGTGTAGTGGCTGTAGCTGTATAGTATAGTAGTGGGCTGTAGATGTATAGTATAGTAGTGGGCTGTAGCTGTATAGTATAGTCTAAAAGTGGGCTGTAGCTGTATAGTATAGTAGTGGTTGTAGAGTATAGTATAGTAGTGGGATGTAGCAGTATAATAGTGGGCTGTAGCTATAGAGTCTAGTATCGTAGTGGGCTGTAGGTGTATAGTAGTGGGCTTTAGCGACTTGGTATGGTAGTGGCTGTAGCTGTAGAGTATAGTTTAGTACTGGGCTGTAGCTGTATAGGACAGTTGTGGGCTTTAGAGACTGAGTATAGTAGTGGCTGTAGCTGTAGAGTATAGTATAGTAGTGGGCTGTAGCTGTATAGTATAGTATAGTATAGTGATGGGCTTTAGAGACTGAGTATAGTAGTGGCTGTAGATGTAGAGTATACTATAGTAGTGGGCTTTAGCTGTATAGTAGTGGGCTTTAGAGACTGAGTATAGTAATGGCTGTAGCTGTAGAGTATAGTAGTGGGCTGTAGCTGTATAGTATGGCAGTGGGCTGTAGCTGTATAGTATAGTAAAGTAGTGGGCTTTAAAAACTGAGTATAGTAGTGACTGTAGCTGTAGAGTCTAGTATAGTAGTGTGCAGTAGAATATAGTATAGTAGTGGGCTGTAGCTGTATAGTATAGTACAGTGGTGGGCTTTAGAGTATAGTAGTGGCTGTAGCTGTAGATTGTAGTTTAATAGTGGGGTGTAGCTAGCTGTATTGTATAGTAGTGGGCTGTAGGTTTATAGTGTAGTATAGTAGTGGCTGTAGAGTATAGTATAGTTTTGGGCTGTAGCTGTATAGTATAGTATAGTGTTGGGCTGCAGCTGTATATTATAGTAGTGGGCTGTAGCTGTATAGTATAGTAGTGGGCTGTAGCTGTATAGTATAGTAGTGGTCTGTAGCTGTATAGTATAGTATAGTAGTGGGCTGTAGCTGTATAGTATAGTAGTGGGCTGTAGCTGTATAGTATAGTCTAGTAGTGAGCTGTAGCTGTATAGTCTAGTAGTGGGCTGTAGCTGTATAGTATAGTCTAGTTGTGGGCTGTAGCTGTATAGTATAGTATAGTATAGTAGGGTCTGTAGCTGTATAGTATAGTAGTGGGCTGTAGCTGTATAGTCTAGTAGTTTGATGTAGCTGTATAGTATAGTCTAGTAGTGGGCTGTAGCTGTATAGTATAGTATAGTATAGTAGTGGGCTGTAGCTGTATAGTATAGTAGTGGGCTGTAGCTGTATAGTATAGTCTAGTAGTGGGCTGTAGCTGTATAATATAGTATAGTAGTGGTCGGTAGCTGTATAGTATAGTAGTGGGCTGTAGCTGTATAGTCTAGTAGTTTGATGTAGCTGTATAGTGTAGTCTAGTAGTGGGCTGTAGCTGTGTAGTCTAGTTGTGGGCTGTAGGTGTATAGTATAGTAGTTTGATGTAGCTGTATAGTGTAGTCTAGTAGTGGGCTGTAGGTGTATAGTCTAGTAGTGGGCTGTCGCTGTATAGTATAGTAGTGGGCTGTAGCTGTATAGTCTAGTAGTGGGCTGTAGTTGTGTAGTATAATAGTGGGCTGTAGCAGTGTAGTATAGTATAGTATAGTATTGGGCTGAAGCCGTAAAGTCTAGTAGTGGGCTGTAGCTGTATAGTATAGTATAGTATAGTATAGTATTGTAGTGGGCTGTAGCCATATAGTATAGTCTAGTAGTGGGCTGTAGCTGTATACTATAGTAGTGGGTTGTAGCTGTATAGTATAGTAGTGGGCTGTAGCTGTGTAGTATAGTATAGTATAGTAGTGGGATGTAGTTGTATGGTATAGTGTAGTATAGTGGTGGGCTGTATAGTATAGTCTAGTAGTGGGCTGTAGCTGTATAGTATAGTACTGGGCTTTAGAGACTGAGTATAGTAGTGGCTCTAGGTGTGTAGTCTAGTAGTGGGCTGTAGCTGTATAGTATAGTAATGGGCTGTAGCTGTATGGTATAGTATAGTATAGTGGTGGGCTGTATAGTATAGTCTAGTAGTGGGCTGTAGCTGTATAGTATAGTACTGGGCTTTAGAGACTGAGTATAGTAGTGGCTGTAGGTGTGTAGTCTAGTAGTGGGCTGTAGCTGTATAGTATAGTAATGGGCTGTAGCTGTATGGTATAGTATAGTATAGTGGTGGGCTGTATAGTATAGTAATGGGCTGTAGCTGTATGGTATAGTATAGTATAGTGGTGGGCTGTATAGTATAGTCTAGTAGTGGGCTGTAGCTGTATAGTATAGTACTGGGCTTTAGAGACTGAGTATAGTAGTGGCTGTAGGTGTGTAGTCTAGTAGTGGGCTGTAGCTGTATAGTATAGTAATGGGCTGTAGCTGTATGGTATAGTATAGTATAGTGATGGGCTGTATAGTATAGTCTAGTAGTGGGCTGTAGATGTATAGTATAGTAGTGGGCTGTAGCTGTATAGTATAGTCGTGGGCTGTAGCTGTATAGTATAGTAGTTGGCTGTAGATGTATAGTATTGTATAGTACTGGGCTGTAGCTGTATAGTATAGTAGTGGCTGTAGATGTATAGTATACTAGTGTGCTGTAGCTGTATAGTATAGTAGTGTGCTGTAGCTGTATAGTATAGTAGTGGGCTGTAGCTGTATAGTAGAGTAGTGGGCTGTAGCTGTATAGTATAGTAGTGGGCTGTAGATGTATAGTATAGTAGTGTGCTGTAGCTGTATAGTATAGTAGTGGCTGTAGATGTATAGTATAGTAGTGTGCTGTAGCTGTATAGTATAGTAGTGGGCTGTAGCTGTATAGTATAGTAGTGGGCTGTAGCTGTATAGTAGAGTAGTGGGCTGTAGCTGTATAGTATAGTAGTGGGCTGTAGCTGTATAGTATAGTAGTGGGCTGTAGATGTATAGTATAGTAGTGGCTGTAGCTGTATAGTATAGTAGTGGGCTGTAGATGTATAGTATAGTAGTGACTGTAGCTGTATAGTATAGTAGTGGGCTGTAGATGTATAGTATAGTAGTGGGCTGTAGCTGTATAGTATAGTCTAAAAGTGGGCTGTAGCTGTATAGTATAGTAGTGGTTGTAGAGTATAGTATAGTAGTGGGATGTGGCAGTATAGTAGTGGGCTGTAGCTATAGAGTCTAGTATCGTAGTGGGCTGTAGCTGTATAGTAGTGGGCTTTAGAGACTGAGTATAGTAGTGGCTGTAGCTGTAGAGTATAGTATAGTAGTGGGCTGTAGCTGTATAGTATAGTGATGGGCTTTAGAGACTGAGTATAGTAGTGGCTGTAGCTGTAGAGTATAGTATAGTAGTGGGCTGTAGCTGTATAGTATGGCAGTGGGCTTTAGCTGTATAGTATAGTATAGGAAAGTAGTGGGCTTTAAAAACTGAGTATAGTAGTGACTGTAGCTGTAGAGTCTAGTATAGTAGTGTGCAGTAGAATATAGTATAGTAGTGGGCTGTAGCTGTATAGTATAGTACAGTGGTGGGCTTTAGAGTATAGTAGTGGCTGTAGCTGTAGATTGTAGTATAATAGTGGGGTGTAGCTGGCTGTATTGTATAGTAGTGGGCTGTAGGTTTATAGTGTAGTATAGTAGTGGCTGTAGAGTATAGTATAGTTTTGGGCTGTAGCTGTATAGTATAGTATTGGGCTGTAGCTGTATAGTATAGTAGTGGACTGTAGATGTATAGTATAGTAGTGGCTGTAGCTGTATAGTATAGTAGTGGGGCTGTAGATGTATAGTAGTGTAGTGGCTGTAGCTGTATAGTATAGTAGTGGGCTGTAGATGTATAGTATAGTAGTGGGCTGTAGCTGTATAGTATAGTCTAAAAGTGGGCTGTAGCTGTATAGTATAGTAGTGGTTGTAGAGTATAGTATAGTAGTGGGATGTAGCAGTATAATAGTGGGCTGTAGCTATAGAGTCTAGTATCGTAGTGGGCTGTAGGTGTATAGTAGTGGGCTTTAGCGACTTGGTATGGTAGTGGCTGTAGCTGTAGAGTATAGTTTAGTACTGGGCTGTAGCTGTATAGGACAGTTGTGGGCTTTAGAGAGTGAGTATAGTAGTGGCTGTAGCTGTAGAGTATAGTATAGTAGTGGGCTGTAGCTGTATAGTATAGTATAGTATAGTGATGGGCTTTAGAGACTGAGTATAGTAGTGGCTGTAGCTGTAGAGTATACTATAGTAGTGGGCTTTAGCTGTATAGTAGTGGGCTTTAGAGACTGAGTATAGTAATGGCTGTAGCTGTAGAGTATAGTAGTGGGCTGTAGCTGTATAGTATGGCAGTGGGCTGTAGCTGTATAGTATAGTAAAGTAGTGGGCTTTAAAAACTGAGTATAGTAGTGACTGTAGCTGTAGAGTCTAGTATAGTAGTGTGCAGTAGAATATAGTATAGTAGTGGGCTGTAGCTGTATAGTATAGTACAGTGGTGGGCTTTAGAGTATAGTAGTGGCTGTAGCTGTAGATTGTAGTTTAATAGTGGGGTGTAGCTAGCTGTATTGTATAGTAGTGGGCTGTAGGTTTATAGTGTAGTATAGTAGTGGCTGTAGAGTATAGTATAGTTTTGGGCTGTAGCTGTATAGTATAGTATAGTGTTGGGCTGCAGCTGTATATTATAGTAGTGGGCTGTAGCTGTATAGTATAGTAGTGGGCTGTAGCTGTATAGTATAGTAGTGGTCTGTAGCTGTATAGTATAGTATAGTAGTGGGCTGTAGCTGTATAGTATAGTAGTGGGCTGTAGCTGTATAGTATAGTCTAGTAGTGAGCTGTAGCTGTATAGTCTAGTAGTGGGCTGTAGCTGTATAGTATAGTTTAGTTGTGGGCTGTAGCTGTATAGTATAGTATAGTAGTGGTCTGTAGCTGTATAGTATAGTAGTGGGCTGTAGCTGTATAGTCTAGTAGTTTGATGTAGCTGTATAGTATAGTCTAGTAGTGGGCTGTAGCTGTATAGTATAGTATAGTAGTGGGCTGTAGCTGTATAGTATAGTAGTGGGCTGTAGCTGTATAGTATAGTCTAGTAGTGGGCTGTAGCTGTATAATATAGTATAGTAGTGGTCGGTAGCTGTATAGTATAGTAGTGGGCTGTAGCTGTATAGTCTAGTAGTTTGATGTAGCTGTATAGTGTAGTCTAGTAGTGGGCTGTAGCTGTGTAGTCTAGTTGTGGGCTGTAGGTGTATAGTATAGTAGTTTGATGTAGCTGTATAGTGTAGTCTAGTAGTGGGCTGTAGGTGTATAGTCTAGTAGTGGGCTGTAGCTGTATAGTATAGTAGTGGGCTGTAGCTGTATAGTCTAGTAGTGGGCTGTAGTTGTGTAGTATAATAGTGGGCTGTAGCAGTGTAGTATAGTATAGTATAGTATTGGGCTGAAGCCGTAAAGTCTAGTAGTGGGCTGTAGCTGTATAGTATAGTATAGTATAGTATAGTATTGTAGTGGGCTGTAGCCATATAGTATAGTCTAGTAGTGGGCTGTAGCTGTATACTATAGTAGTGGGTTGTAGCTGTGTAGTATAGTAGTGGGCTGTAGCTGTGTAGTATAGTATAGTATAGTAGTGGGATGTAGTTGTATGGTATAGTGTAGTATAGTGGTGGGCTGTATAGTATAGTCTAGTAGTGGGCTGTAGCTGTATAGTATAGTACTGGGCTTTAGAGACTGAGTATAGTAGTGGCTCTAGGTGTGTAGTCTAGTAGTGGGCTGTAGCTGTATAGTATAGTAATGGGCTGTAGCTGTATGGTATAGTATAGTATAGTGGTGGGCTGTATAGTATAGTCTAGTAGTGGGCTGTAGCTGTATAGTATAGTACTGGGCTTTAGAGACTGAGTATAGTAGTGGCTGTAGGTGTGTAGTCTAGTAGTGGGCTGTAGCTGTATAGTATAGTAATGGGCTGTAGCTGTATGGTATAGTATAGTATAGTGGTGGGCTGTATAGTATAGTAATGGGCTGTAGCTGTATGGTATAGTATAGTATAGTGGTGGGCTGTATAGTATAGTCTAGTAGTGGGCTGTAGCTGTATAGTATAGTACTGGGCTTTAGAGACTGAGTATAGTAGTGGCTGTAGGTGTGTAGTCTAGTAGTGGGCTGTAGCTGTATAGTATAGTAATGGGCTGTAGCTGTATGGTATAGTATAGTATAGTGATGGGCTGTATAGTATAGTCTAGTAGTGGGCTGTAGCTGTATAGTATAGTACTGGGCTTTAGAGACTGAGTATAGTAGTGGCTGTAGCGGTAAAGTATTTTACGTTAGTGGGCTGTCGCTGTATAGTATAGTATAGTAATGGGCTGTATAGACTGAGTATGGTAGTGTCTGTAGCTGTACTGTATAGTATAGTAGTGGGCTGTAGCTCTATTGTATAGTAGCGGTCTGTAGCTATATTGTATAGTAGTGGGGTGTAGCTGTATTGTATAGTAGCGGGCTGTAGCTGTATAGTATAGTAGTGGGCTGTAGCTGTATAGTATAGTAGTGGGCTGTAGCTGTATGGTATAGTAGTGGGCTGTAGCTGTATAGTATAGTAGTGGGCTGTAGCTGTATGGTATAGTAGTTGGCTGTAGCTATATTGTATAGTAGTGGGGTGTAGCTGTATTGTATAGTAGCGGGCTGTAGTTGTATTGTATAGTAGCGGGCTGTAGCTGTATAGTATAGTAGTGGGCTGTAGCTGTATAGTATAGTAGTGGGCTGTAGCTGTATGGTATAGTAGTGGGCTGTAGCTGTATAGTATAGTAGTGGGCTGTAGCTGTATGGTATAGTAGTGGGCTGTAGCTATATTGTATAGTAAGCTTGTAGGTTGTAGCTGTTGAGTTTAGTATAGAAGTGGGATTTAGCTGTATACTAAAGTAGTGGGCTGCAGCTGTATAGTATAGTAGTTTGATGTAGCTGTATAGTATAGTTGTGGGCTGTATATTAAAGTATTGAGCTGTATATTATAGTATTGGGCTGTAGAATATAGTAGTGGGCTGTATAGTATAGTATGGTATGGTATAGTAGTGGGCTTCAGAGATGGAGTATACTCGTGGGCTGTGTAGTATAGAATAGTAGTGGGCTTTAGAGACTGAGTGTAGTAGTGGGCTGTGTAGTATAGTGTAGTATAGCATAGTAATGGGCTTTTTGAGACCGAGTATAGTTGTGGCTGTATAGTATGGTATAGTAGTGGGCTGTAATTGTATTGTTTAGTAGTGGGCTTTGGAGATTGAGTGTAGTAGTGGCTGTAGATGTATAGTAGAGTAATGGGTTGCATCTGTATAGTATAGTAGTGTGCTGTAGCTGTATAGTAGAGTAGTGGGCTGTAGCTGTATAGTATAATAGTGGGCTGTAGCTGTATAGTCTAGTAGTGGCTTGTGACTATAGTGTCTGGTATAGTAGTGGGCTGTAGCCATATACTATAGTCTAGTAGTGGGCTGTAGCTGTATACTATAGTAGTGAGCTGTAGCTGTATAGTCTATTAGTGGGATGTAGCTGTATAGTATAATAGTGGTCTGTAGCTGTATAGTATAGTATAGTGGTGGGCTTTAGAGACAGAGTATTGTTGTGGCTGTAGCTGTAGAGTCTAGTATAGTAGTGGGCTGTGGCTCTATAGTATAGTATAGTACTGGGTTGTAGCTGTAGAGTGTAGAGTAATTCTGGGTTGTAGCTTTAGAGTATAGAGTAGTACTGTGTTGAAGCTGTAGAGTATAGAGTAGTACTGCTTTATAGCTGTAGAGTATAGCGTAGTTCTGGGTTGTAGCTGTAGAGTATAGAGTAGTACTGGGTTGGAGCTGTAGAATATAGAGTAGTACTGGGTTGTAGCTGTAGAGTATAGCATAGTACTGGGTTGTAGAGTATAGAATAGTGCTGGGTTGTTGCTGTAGAGTATAGAATAGTACTGTGTTGTAGCTGTAGAGTATAGAATAGCACTGTGTTGTAGCTTTAGAGTATAGGGTAGTACTTTGTTGTACCTGTATAGAATAGTACTGGGTTGTTGCTGTAGAGTATAGATTAGTACTGGGTTGTAGATATAGAGTATTGTTGTTGAAGTACTGTAAATGAGTACAGTTCTGCCATCTACTATACATACAGTATATCATTCAGCCCCTCCAGTATGTATAAACCTTATTGTTTTATACAGTATATATTTGAGGTCATTGTATCCTGCACACACACATACACACACACGCACACACACACACACCATCATAGTCTCTGTGTGTTATAAATGCTGTCAATGTCTTCTTCTTGAGCCGACTCCTACAGGCATACTTCTGCTGCTGGAGGAGAGCCAGACTCCATATTTCTCTGTTTGGACTGTGTTTGTTGCATCCCAAATGACACCCTATTCCCTACGTAGTGCACTACTTTTTTACCAGGGCTCTAATCAAAAGTAGTGCACTATATAAGGAATAAGATGCCATTTAGGACGCATCCTGTGCCTCTCTTCCTGTAAGAAGGGAGAGAGGAGAGGGATGCTCTAATGTCTTGTTATATCTGATGGCTTATCCTGGGTGGTGCTCGTGTCGTGTCCTTGGCTCAACCAGGATGTATGATGGCCCGGCGAGCCACAAATCCCAATTATGTCGTCTGGATAGAAAATTAGCTGTTAGTTTAGAAGAGGTGGAAATGGATGTATCCTACAAAGGCTTGCAGTTCTGTTGTGTGTGTGTGTGTGTGTGGGGGGGGGGGGGGGGGGGGGAGTATGCGTGTGTGTGTCCCAGGCGGCAGATGGGTGCTCTGATTAAAACTGGGTTATGACGGAACATTAAATTAAAGAATGGCTGCAATAAAATAATATGGGCTCTGACAACAAAGGGGAGAATCTGACATAGTGTGCGGATTAATGCGTGATTTGCATATTTAAATGGAACAATGTTCAGGGTTAGCTGCCTGGTCTAATGATGCATTTAGCTTCTAATAACTCAGTTAGGACAGCTTCCAAACATGCCAGTTGTGTGTGTTTGAAGTCTCCAGGAGGGGTAACATATTTTTAATTGAATTGACCCTTTTGTTGATGCTGTCCTTCCCTGTAGCTCAGTTGGTAGAGCATGGTGTTTGCAACGCCAGGGTTGTGGGTTCAATTCCCACGGGGGGCCAGCACAGAAATGAAATGTATGCATTCACTACTGTAAGTCGCTCTGGATAAGAGCGTCTGCTAAATGACTAAAATGTAAAAATGTAAATGTTATTGCACCTGAGTGTTCCTTCCTCCCTTCCCAGGAGCTGAGTGATCTGAAAGAGTTCACTGTGGAGCGGTGGCCATCTTGTTACTCATAACCACGATTGCAGACTATGATGCTGTAGTGTTATTGCATGATCCTGTTTTATCTATTCCGTGGGTATTAAACTCTTACCCTATGAGGCCCGGAGCCTGCCGGTTTTCTGTTCTACCTGATAATTAATTGCACCCACCTGGTGTCCTAGGTCTAAATCAGTTCCTGATTAGAGGGGAACAATGAAAAACATCCTAGAGAGATCTACTGTAGGTTACTGCGATATCTAGTCTATCCCAGAGAGATCTACTGTAGGTTACTGCTATATCTAGTCTATCCCAGAGAGATCTACTACAGGTTACTGCTATATCTGGGTCTATCTTAGAGAGATCTACTGTAGGTTACTGCTATATCTAGTCTATCGTAGAGAGATCTACTGTAGGTTACTGTTCTATCTAGTCTATCTTAGAGAGATCTACTGTAGGTTACTGTTCTATCTAGTCTATCTCACAGAGATCTACTGTAGGTTACTGTTCTATCTAGTCTATCGTAGAGAGATCTACTGTATGTTACTGTTCTATCTAGTCTATCGTAGAAAGGTCTACTGTAGGTTACTGCTATATCTAGTCTATCGTAGAGAGATCTACTGTAGGTTACTGTTCTATCTAGTCTATCTCACAGAGATCTACTGTAGGTTACTGTTCTATCTAGTCTATCGTAGAGAGATTTACTGTAGGTTACTGTGCTATCTAGTCTATCTTAGAGAGATCTACTGAATGTTACTGTTCTATCTAGTCTATCGTAGAGAGATCTACTGTAGGTTACTCTTCTATCTAGTCTATCTTAGAGAGATCTACTGTATGTTACTGTTCTGTCTAGTCTATCTTAGAGAGATCTACTGTAGGTTACTGTTCTATCTAGTCTATCGTAGAGAGATCTACTGTAGGTTATTTCTATATCTAGTCTATCGTAGAGAGATCTACTGTATGTTACTGTTTTATCTAGTCTATTGTAGAGAGATCTACTGTAGGTTACTGTTCTATGTAGTCTATCGTAGAGAGATCTACTGTATGTTACTGTTCTATCTAGTCTATTGTAGAGAGATCTACTGTATGTTACTGTTCTATCTAGTATATCGTAGAGAGATCTACTGTATGTTGCTGTTCTATCTAATCTATCTTAGAGAGATCTACTGTAGGTTACTGCTATATCTAGTCTATCGTAGAGAGATCTACTGTAGGTTACTGTTCTATCTAGTCTATCGTAGAGAGATCTACTGTAGGTGGCTGTTCTATCTAGTCTATCGTAGAGAGATCTACTGTAGGTTGCTGTTCTATCTAGTCTATTGTAGAGAGATCTACTGTAGGTTACTGTTCTATGTAGTCTATCGTTGAGAGATCTACTGTATGTTACTGTTCTATCTAGTCTATTGTAGAGAGATCTACTGTAGGTTACTGCTATATCTAGACTATCTGACAGAGATCTACTGTAGGGTACTGCTATATCTAGTCTATCGTAGAGAGATCTACTGTAGGTTACTGTTCTATCTAGTCTATCGTAGAGAGATCTACTGTAGGTTACTCTTCTATCTAGTGTATCTTAGAGAGATCTACTGAATGTTACTGTTCTATCTAGTCTATCGTAGAGAGATCTACTGTAGGTTACTGTTCTATCTAGTCTATCATAGAGAGATCTACTGTAGGTTACTGCTATATCTAGTCTATCGTAGAGAGATCAACTGTAGGTTACTGTTCTATCTAGTCTATCTCACAGAGATCTACTGTAGGTTGCTGTTCTATCTAGTCTATTTTAGAGAGATCTACTGTAGGTTACTGTTCTATCTAGTCTATCTTACAGAGATCTACTGTAGGTTACTGCTATATCTAGTCTATCGTAGAGAGATCTATTGTAGGTTACTGTTCTATGTAGTCTATCGTAGAGAGATCTACTGTATGTTACTGTTCTATCTAGTCTATCGTAGAGAGATATATTGTAGGTTACTGTTCTATGTAGTCTATCGTAGAGAGATA